>NC_080080.1:31725976-32366573 GCF_949987535.1 Balaenoptera acutorostrata | reverse complement strand
GTCATAACTATTGAAAATGTGTATTATTGCCCTCACCCCGCACTCTGAAATGAGGGGGCTGCAATCTGTATTTTAATAAGCATCTTAAGTTATTCTTTTGGTCTCCAGTCCACACTTTGAGAACACTGCAGAAGGCAATGGGGAAGATTTTGAAAGAATATTTTGCAGCTGAGTTTCATTATTCTTGGATAATGATGAGAATGGGCTACAAGGATACTAAATTAGAGGCAAGGAAGTATTTAGAACACTGGTTCCCAAACTTGTCTGCACGTAAGAATCATCTGGGAAGCTTTAAAAAAAAATACTCGGGCTTCCCTGGTGGTGCAGTGGTTGAGAATCTGCCTGCCAATGCAGGGGACACGGGTTCGAGCCCTGGTCCGGGAGGATCCCACATGCCGCGGAGCGGCTGGGCCCGTGAGCCACAACTACTGAGCCTGCGCCGTCTGGAGCCTGTGCTCCGCAACAAGAGAGGCCACGATAGTGAGAGGCCCGTGCACCGCGATGAAGAGTGGCCCCCGCTTGCCGCAACTAGAGAAAGCCCTCGCACAGAAATGAAGACCCAACACAGCCAAAAATAAATAAATAAATAAATAAATTTAAAAAAAAAAAAGAAAAATACTCAGGCTTGGGTCCCATCCCAAGCTTTGGAGTTAATCAGTCTTGAGTGTGGCCTGGGCACTGGAATTTTTTTAAATTCCCAAGATAATATTTATAGGCAGTAACTTTTGAAATCCACTGGTTTAGGAGACTATTGCAATAGTCTACTTGGGAAACACTGTAGCCCTGAATTAATGCTGGGCTGGCAGCGCCACTGATAGTCGATTAGCATTTCTGGTGGGTTAGAAAGAGGGAGTTCTTCCTCCACAGGAGCCCTGGTAACCTTGTGTCATGAGCCTGGCCCTGATTCTGGTACCTACTTTCACCTTCTGCTGAGCAGTCACATGGTGCACTGCCCAACCCTGCAACCCCGGAGATGTTCAGGAGGTCATAAGGATGCGGATAAAGCCAGAGGGAAGGAGAGACAGGATGGCTCCCAGCGATGTGGTTTCAGTCTTACCCCCACTGTCGACTTCGAGCCCTCACTTTGGTCCCCTCCGTTCTGGTCATGGCCTGGGAGGGGAGTTGCTTAGCTTGACAAATACAGTTGAATTGTAGTGGACACCTGGGATGTTGTGTTGGGAATTATTCACAAAAGCTATATGAATTAGGAATTATCATCCCTGTTTTATGGATGAGAAAACTGAACATCAGAAAGGTAACTACCTTGTCTAAGGTCAAATAGCCAGAAGTGGTGAAAATGGGATTCAAACTACTTTGACTGACTCCAAAGCCCTGGTTTTCTTAGTATCTCTTAAAGCTTACAATAATAATAAGTGGGAGATCAGCGGCCTTGTGACTTGCAGTCCAGGATTTTTGCTGTGTTACCATTGTAAGTGATTTCTATTATCTTTCTGTTATCAAAGTAGACTTAGCCTGAATCTAGACAGATCACATTTGACCCCAATGTTAAAAAAGTGTTGTCTCTATAGTTTTAGAGCATATTCTTACTACAGGTTTCAAGCTGAGAGCTCCAGAAGTCCTTGGGCTACAGTAAAAGGATTAACCTAAGATATATTATTATAGCATACATGTATGAAGCACTTACTATGTACTTGACACTCTTCTAAAGTACTATAAACATTTAACTTACTTAATTCTTCTACCAACCACCCGAGTAGGTGCTATCATTAGTCACCTCTTACAGAGAGAGAAGCAGGGACACAAAAGAGTTTGAATAACCTGCCAAGGTCCCATAGTCAGAGCCCAAGTCCATGTTCCCAACGACTTTGCCATGCTGCCTTTATGCACAGCTTTCTTCATGTCTCCTCCTCCAGCCTTTACCCTCATCTTGACAAGTGCTGCCCAGCAGGCAAACCTTCAGATTATAGCTACTCACTGTTCACTCTGGTTTTTTTTTTTTTAATCACTTTATTTTATTCTTTAGTTTAGTTTTAGTTTTCTAGTGCTTAATGTGTTTTTCTGTTTGTTTGTTTGTTTTGCTGAGCCCCATGGCATGTGGGATCTTAGCTCCCTGACCAGGGATGGAACCCATGCCCCCTGCAGTAGAAGCACGGGGTCTGAACCACTGGACCACCAGAGAAGTCCCTCACTCTGTTTTTTGACTGTACTTATCTTACGTAAAATCTTTCTTGGGGATTTCTAAAATAATTCTTTCCTTTCCCCTTTAAAAGAACAGCCCAGTAGTACAGATCTTGGGGTTATGCTGGCTGGAGTCTTCCACTTTCCATCTTTACTGGAATTATGTTACTCTATATCTGCTTTACACTTATCTATTTGCTTTCTGTGCCTTGGTTTTGGTTTTTCTATGACCATAGATGCTATAGTCTCTGAAAAATAATTTTCTTCACATTAATTTACATTACTGAGTATACTTTAATGGTGGATATTTTAATGTTCTATTGTAAAGAAATGACACTCTCTTTAGCTAGCTTGCAGTTCGATTTATTTGCTCCCTGAGTCTCAAAAAATCAAGAGATTATTTTTTTTAATATTGACAATGGAAAGTATATTAATGTTTTTGGCAATATAGGTACTATATAAACCTATAGGAAGGTTATGAAGATTATTTTCTAAAACTGAAATTGATTATTCCCCATGAAGGTTGATTATAACTATTGAGATCATGAAAACAAAATGTCAACTCTTTTATTATTTAGTGAACAGGAGTGCTTTCCTTTACATGGATAAAATAGCAGTTCCATGTTATAACTTTACAAATGTAGTTGAGTTTTTTTTTTTCCCCTAAATAGTCATTTTCAGAGGGATGATCTATATAGCTTGCCAACTTACAGTACAGCTGATGTAAAAAGTTTGTGATGGCAACCTTAAATGTTTTATCACCTGTCAGAAATTTCAATGATAATAAAAAGTAACATCCTTTAAATTAATTAGACATGATTAGGACTTCAAGCCCAGAGGCCACTTCATTATGTAAAAATTATAACAGCTATTTAAATTACCATTAAATTGATTCTTATGTTAACTGATATCTCACTTATAACCCTAGATTTTAATTTATGTAAGATCTTTGGAAATAATAATAAGGTGTAATCAAATATTATTTTTGGAAATTCTTTTATGAAAAAATGCACTGAAAAATTGATTGTTATAGCTGACCCTTGGTAGGATGTCTGGATTAGAATAAAGCTAATTTCTCATGAAATGGCTCAGATTCATCTCCTGTGTTTGTGCAGCCTCCACAAACAGCAATAGAAGTTGCATGTGTGGTTCAGAAGGGTAGTTTTTTCCCCAGTGAGCACTGTCTTATCTTCTCCTGTCTGACACAGGAAACAGAGTTTAATTTAACCAGTTGAGATGCAGCATGGGCTGTGATACATTTTGGAAAAGGAGGGTAATGTGACTGAGCACACAGTCGACTTTTAAAGATAGGAAGTGATATATATTTCAGAGAAGAACTGACACCATGGAGTAGAATAAACCTGAGTATCATCTCACAGGGTTTTAATAAGCAGGTGTTGTTGAAGTAATACATTTTCGAAGTTAAGATGTCAGTTGCAGGAAATTGAAATTAATTGTTCTTTAGGGACAAATTGAGATGAACTGTGGCATTTCTCAGTTCAGGTACATAACTTCCTCATGCATTTTTTGTTTCAAGTGACTAGTTTTGAATCTGCAAGATGGCAGACAAATTAAAATATTGTTCTGGCCTCTTTTAGAGTGTCCAGTCTCTACTAATTAAAATCCCTTTTCATTTTTATTACTAAATTTCTTTCTATATTGCAAGTTCCACAAGTGTAGGAAATAGAGTTTATCAATACCATATGGGCCTAGTTTCTGGGGCTAACTCTTTAATTACTTAAGAATTTTCTAAGGAACTTCTGGTTTGCTTTGCAGATTTTAGCAATGACCACATTCAAGTTGTAAACTGCAATTACAATATTACAAATTACAAGAAACTGTATTTATGGGTATGGAATCAAGATTGGGTTATTCAGGAAAAAACTGTTAGAAATGGAAAAGTAGGTTTATGTAGTTGTAGGCTAAACTCCCTCATACTATCATTGCTTTTCCCCCTTCACATCTAAGATCTTCATTCATGTTTTAGTCGTTTTTCTTTTGTTTTGTTTCTGTTTCGTCTTCTTTATTTGTCACACCTTGTCACATCCTGGGGACTGAGCAGAGACGCATCTAAAAGTTGAGCAAGGTCAGTGCCCACTAAGGTACAACTGAAAATAAATGCAGTCTGAGAGGAGATGCAGACTTGGGGAGGAGGTTGGTACAGGAGTTCATGAAGGAGTTCATGAAGAGGGAAGACAGTTTTATCAAAGAAGTTCCAGAAGTCATAATCAATGGAAGATGCTGAGCTAGTGTCTTAGCATCCCACCTTTCCACTTTCTGCTTTGTGATCTTATTCACACTTCATTTCTGCTTTTCCAGCTGCCCTCTCAGACACTGCCCAATAGGGGGCGCTAAAGGGAGACTGGAAAACTCCAAGAGGAAGGTGAGATTTGCTCATTTCTGTTACTCCCTGTTCTTGTCAGCATCACCACAGCAATGCAGCTTCACCCCAGCAGCTGCTGTTCACTCCAGTAGCAGCTGTTGATTTACTATCCAGTTTTCTCAACACTCACAAAATCACACCCTCTAGGGCCACCAGCACTAGTTGGCCAATGCATCTTCCTCCAAGGTCTGCATCTCAGAGGCACAGGATTTCTTCTCTGATCTCAGAGGCTACAGCACTGTGTTAACCAATATGGTAGCCACTAGCTGCTTGTGGAATTTAAACTTAAAATTAGACGCAATTAAAATTCAGTTTCTCAGGCACATTTCAAGGTTCAGTTCTCTCACGTGGAGAGCACAGAACATTCCACCACTGCAGAAAATTGTGTTGAACAGCCGTGAGGTCCCGCGCTAGTTGAGCAGTGCTGACTTTTCTGAGGTCTGAGCTTTTGTTCTGTGTGGCTTCTCCAAGCTTCTAAATTTTGATAATCTCAACTTCTTTCCTGTGCTGCCTCCATTCCTTACTTGCTTTTTTGCCTCTTCAGTTCTCTGGTACAGTGGTAACCATTCTTCATAGCAAATCAAGCCCCATTACATAATCGGGGGACTAGTGCAAAAAGAAAATCCAGGTCCCCTCATTCAAAAAGTAGGGTAAAAGTACCATTAAAAGTGCATATAAATTTTTTTTTCTTTCTTCTTTGGTCTCTCAATTTGTCATGTTGTTTTTATTCTATTTAATGTCATCCTAAGTAAAAATGCAATTCAAATTTTAAAACATTAGTATGAATTTTACCATGTATCTTTATATTGTACAATGTCAATTTTAACTATAAATATCAGATCTTTTATTAAAATGAGGAATCTCCAGCACTGCACAATTTGTATTTTGTGGCTCATTCCTGGAGGGTGCCTTGAGCTGGCCAGAAGGAACTGATGCGAGTGATACTCAGGAAGACCGGAGAAGGAAAAATGATATTCCCAGGCAGAGAGCCAGCTAAGGGAGGGCTTTCAGGCATGGGGATACTCAAGGCGAATGCAGACAGGAGCCCGGGACCAGCCCCACTAGACAGAGTGCTGGGCCTGATGGCTATTGGACATCCCCTCTCTCTGGCCCTTGAACAGACGTGGCACACCTTGGCAGATGAGTGGCCTCCAAGGAACTTTAAACCTCAGTACCGGGAACACAGTCGGTACCTAGATGGGGGGTGGATTAGAGGCCTTCTCCACCCAGACAGGGCTGGCCAGCCTAGGGAGGGGATGGCTGCCGCCATACCTGTTCTCTGAGTCTGTGGGATACAGGTCCAGCCCTGACTTTTCAGCTCCTGTGCCCAGGCCCAGGCTGGGGGTAGAGGGTGGGAGTAGTCACTGGGCAGTGGTGAGGAGAGGGTGGCCAATCGGGGCGTGAAGCAGCAGAGGAGGGGTGGGAGTCAGTCTGGGGAGGTAACAGGAGGTGGGACGGTGTGTGAGCTGATACTCTAAGCCCTTGGAACTTGCTCTGTTGTCCCATTGGACTTCATTTATAAAACAAGTTCAAATGTAAAATTATTAAGCAGTTCAGTATAGTGACAACAGAGCACGGAAATGCAAGTGCGGGACTCTTCTGAGCAGGCGGCTCTGTGCAGGTGTGCTGGTCACTTGTCCATGGAGCTGGCCCTGATTAAAATGACTTAAGTGATTCCGTCTCTTGATTGGACCTCGACTGAGATGGGTGGAAAGGTAGGTTTTAGGTTAACTCGGGGTGAGAAGAGACAGGGCAGCAAATTCTGGCACTTCTATGGGAACGTCTATCAGTTAGCTTTTGCCACACACAGTTCATTGGAGCTCCCTTTTGCTGCTGACATTTCTCAGTCGACTCCAGTGTTCATGGCTTGAATTCTTTATCTTTTATCTTTCTTTTTTAAAATGTAGAGTGGTAGTAAGTTTGTTTTTCTGTATTGCTGTTGTTTTGTTTCTACTCCCCCTACCACAATTTCTACCTTCTTCTGATGCCTCTACTTTGCAAAATTATTTCAAGAATAGATACTGCCCTTCAATATTATTCAGACTTCTATTTCTGTCTTTGCTATACTGCAGCCTTTTACTTATGAAGTATTTTTTTCATAGAGAAGAATCATTTTTCACACTGTATTTTTCTCTATGTAGAGTATTTAAATTCTGAGCTTTTACATACAAATTCCAAAGAGTCTCACTCTCCATGAAACTTCCATAAGGGTTTACAAATTCCTTGGGTGGCAGATATGCATACCTGTGCTCTCTCTTCTGTTATATTAACTGTGGTGTCATCCAGGAGCAATTTTCAACTTAATGTTTCTGTCTAACCTGTGTGCTTGATGTACTCACAATTCTTTGGAGGTTAAGAAGAGAGTTGCCTGCCGTTCCTCCTGGATACCTAATCTGGAAATGGCCTGGAGTTTCTTTCTACTCTTTGCGCTTAGGGCAGGTCTCTGTAGGCCTGCTGGGTAGCTCGTACTAGTGCTTCCTAGTCTTTTCCAGTCCTTTGACACTGAGTTCCTTGGAGACAGAACTATATGCACAGTAAGTTTTGGTTAGATTGAATTTAATTGATGAACTTGCTGGGATACAAGAGAAAACAGAGAGGATGGAAGATTTGGCTTTCTGCTCATTCAAACCCTGGACCACATCTTTGTTCTCAGACAACATACATCCACATTTAGAGTCAACCATATGCAAATAGATTTTCATATTTGAGGAAAGAAATTCCCTAGTACAAATATCTCCTTACTATTCTGCTTCAGTTAGTAAAATTCCTAAACAAACAAACACAAAAGAATATCTATAAAAGTGTGTAGCTCTGTCATTCGAAGAGGGCTATCCCAGAGCCAGGGACCATGAGGTAAGACCAAATAGCCAAGGGGAACAAGGGATCTAGTTCCCAGAAAATGCCAGAAAGGGGTAAGACATTTCAGGCAAGCCAGATTGAGAGCATTCGTGATTTTGCACTGAGTCATTTTCATAGACACCAGCATGCACATACATGTGTATATACACCAGCCATTTTTCCTCCTCTCTTCCATAGGTATCATCTTCAATATTCACAGTAAAAACTCAACTAAGGAAAATGAGAAAATCCATGTCATTTGATCAGATAAATGAAAACTTTGGGATATACCAAGAAGACCCATCTCACAAGTTGGAAAGCACTGATTAGTAGGTATAGGTGGCTGGGAAAATGACAGGAGAGTTCTGCATTTGAAGAGCTGAATAACTGTAGGAGACTAACAGAAACTAAACCATTGTTCTTTTCACCTGAACATATACCCAGACCAGGAAGGGAGTCTGGGAAAAGGCAGAAGAAGTTTCTACCTGAGGAATGTTACTTCCCAGAACAGAGGCAGGAAGCACCAACCATATTGTAAAGGGCATTTCTGATTACAAGTCATGTAAGTATTGCACAGGTATCTGTAGAAAATGTTTCCTCTTGGGAGGGAAACAATCTGCTTTACCAAGACAAAACTGATCAAATGCATATTTCCAGGTAGACAGCAGGCTCTCAGACTTCACCACAGGCCGTTGAGGTGTTAATATAGAGAAAATGGTGTATCTAATTGTTTGCTCCTATGATGATCATGAGTAAATGCCAAGTGGTATTAAGCAGTTATTTCACGCCTGAACCTTACTCCTTAAATTCACTGAAAATTAATGATGATGAGTGACTTCTCAATAATAAAATTGCAGATTCAATTCCATGTGTTTGTATGTATGTTTGTATTTATTAATTTACAATAATGAATACGTTATACAAGTCCCCTACATACGAACGAGTTCCATTCCAAGAGCACATTCGTAAGTCCAATTTATTCCTAAGTCCAACAAAGTTAGCCTAGGTACCCAACTAGCACAATCGTCTATATAGTACTGTACTGTAATAGGTTTATAATACTTTTCACTCAAATAATACATAAAAAACAAAAAAAACATAAAAAATAAAGAAAACATTTTTAATCTTACAGTACAGTACCTTGAAAAGTACAGTAGTACAGTACAACAGCTGGCATACAGGGGCTGGCATCGAGTGAACAGGCAAGAAGAGTTACTGACTGGAGGAGGGAGAGGAGGTGGGAGATGGTAGAGCTGAAGGATCCTCAGCAATAGGAGATGGAGGGCAAGCTGCAATTTCACTCACGCCTGACGTTGATGGCACAGGTTCTGGTTCCTAGCTGGATTCACTTCTATCTACGCTCTTGAAAAAACGATCCAGTGATGTCTGGGTAGTAGCTCTTTCTTTCTCTTCATAGATGACACGGTAGCACTGGATTGCCTTCTGAATGGCTGCTGCAACCTGCGTGTATTGTTCTACGTTTGGGTCCTGTGCCTCAAAAACTAACAGTGCCTCCTCAAATAAAGATAATTCTCTTGCCATTTCCTGCATTGTGAATCTCTTCAGTTCTTTACTTACTTCTTCCTCCTGTCTCTCTTCGTCCTTTTTCTGGGCCTCCGTTCCATCAGGGCTTCATTAGTAAGCTCCTCGTGTTGCACAGCAAGGAGTTCAATGAAGTCGTCCTCTTGCAGATCTAGCTCCAGCTTTTCGCTGAGGGTCACTACGTTGCTCTTTGGACTCCTCATCCACCTTTTTTTTTTTTTTTTAACATCTTTATTGGAGTATAATTGCTTTACATTGTTGTGTTAGTTTCTGCTATATAACAAAGTGTATCAGCTATACATATACATATATCCCCATATCTCCTCCCTCTTGCGTCTCGCTCCCACCGTCCCTATCCCACCCCTCTACGTCCTCACAAAGCACCGAGCTGATCTCCCTGTGCTATGTGTATATATGTCAATGCCACACTCTCACTTAGTCCCAGCTTACCCTTCCCCCTCCCCGTGTCCTCAAGTCCATTCTCTATGTCTGCATCTTTATTCCTGTCCTGACCCTTAGCTTCTTCAGAACCATTTCTTTTTTTAGATTCCATATATATGTGTTAGCATATGGTATGTGTTTTTCTCTTTCTGACTTACATCACTCTGTATGACAGACTCTAGGTCCATCCACCTCACTACAAATAAGTCAATTTCATTTCTTTTTTATGACTGAGTAATATTCCACTGTATCTATGTGCCACATCTTCTTTATCCATTCATCTGTCCATGGACACTTAGGTTGCTTCCATGTCCTGGCTATTGTAAATAGTGCTGTGGTACATGATTCTTTTTGAATCATGGTTTTCTCAGGGTATATGCCCAGTAGTGGGATTGCTGGGTCCTATGGTAGTTCTATTTTTAGTTTTTTAAGGAACCCTCATACTGTTCTCCATAGTGACTATCAATTTACATTCCCACCAACAGTGCAAGAGGGTTCCCTTTTCTCCACACCCTCTCCAGCATTTATTGTTTGTAAATTTTTTGATGATGGCCGTTCGGACCAGTGTGAGGTGATAACTC
This sequence comes from Balaenoptera acutorostrata, assembly GCF_949987535.1. Lineage (NCBI taxonomy): Eukaryota > Metazoa > Chordata > Mammalia > Artiodactyla > Balaenopteridae > Balaenoptera > Balaenoptera acutorostrata. The sequence continues at coordinate 32,356,649 of NC_080080.1, read as the reverse complement.
ATTGTAGTGTTGATTTGCATTTCTCTAAGGATTAGTGATGTTGAGCATCCTTTCATGTGTTTGTTGACAATCCGTATCTCTTCATTGGATAAATGTCTATTTAGGTCTTCTGCCCATTTTTGGATTGGGTTGTTTGTTTTTTTGATATTGAGCTGCATGAGCTGCTTGTATATTTTGGAGATTAATCCTTTGTCAGTTGCTTCATTTGCAAATATTTTCTCCCATTCTGAGGGTTGTCTTTTCCTCTTGTTTATGTTTTCCTTTGCTGTGCAAAAGCTTTTAAGTTTCATTAGGTCCCATTTGTTTGTGTTTTTATTTCCACTTCTCTGGGAGGTGGGTCAAAAAGGATCTTGCTGTGATTTATGTCATAGAGCGTTCTGCCCATGTTTTCCTCTAAGAGTTTAATAGTGCCTGGTCTTACATTTAGGTCTTTAATCCATTTTGAGTTTATTTTTGTGTATGGTGTGAGGGAGTGTTCTAACTTCATTCTTTTACATGTAGCTATCCAATTTTCCCAGCACCACTTATTGAAGAGGCTGTCTTTTCTCCACTGTATATTCTTGCCTCCTTTATCAAAGATAAGGTGACCATATATGCGTGGGTTTATCTCTGAGCTTTCTACCCTGTTCCATTGATCTATATTTCTGTTTTTATGTCAGTACCACACTGTCTTGATTACTGTAGCTTTGTACTGTAATCTGAAGTCAGGGCCCCTGACTCCTCTAGCTCCGTTTTTCTTTCTCAAGGTTGCTTTGGCTAGTCGGGGTCTTTTGTGTTTCCATACAAGTTGTGAAATTTTTTGTTCTAGTTTTGTGAAAAATGTGATTGGTGGTTTGATAAGGATTGCATTGAATGTGTAGATTGCTTTGGGTAGTATAGTCATTTTCACAATGTTGATTCTTCCAATCCAAGAATGTGTTATACGTCTCTGCAACTGTTTGTATCATCTTTCATTTCTCTCATCAGTGTCTTATAGTTTTCTGCATACAGGTCTTTTGTCTCCGTAGGTAGGCTTAATCCTAGGTATTTTATTCTTTTTGTTGCAGTGGTAAATGGGAGTGTTTCCTTGATTACTCTTTCGGATTTTAAATCATTAGTGTATAGGAATGCAAGAGATTTCTGTGCATTAAGTTTGTATCCTGTTACTTTACCAAATTCATTGATTACCTCTAGTAGCAACTTTAGGATTCTCTATGTATAGTATCATGTCATCAGCAAACAGTGACAATTTTACTTCCTCTTTTCTGATTTGGATTCCTTTTATTTCTTTTTCTTCTCTGATTGCTGTCGCTAAAAATTCCAAAACTATGTTGAGTATTAGTGGTGAGAGTGGACAACCTTGTCTTGTTCCTTATCTTAGTGAAAATGGTTTCAGTTTTTCACCATTGAGAACAATGTTGGTTGTGGGTTTGTCATATACAGCCTTCATTACGTTGAGGCAAGTTCCCTCTATGCTTACTTTCTGGAGAGTTTTTATCATAAATGGGTGTTGAATTTTGTTGAAAGCTTTTTCTGCATGTATTGAGATGATCATATGGTTTTTATCCTTCAATTTGTTAATATGGTGTATCACATTGATTGATTTGCATATATTAAAGAATGCTTGCATTCCTGGGATAAACCCCACTTGATCATGGTGTACGATCATTTTAAAGTGCAGTTGGATTCTGTTTGCTAGTATTCTGTTGAGGATTTTTGCATCTGTGTTCATCAGTGATATTGGCCTGTAGTTTTCTTTCTTTGTGACATCTTTGTATGGTTTTGGTATCAGGGTGATGGTGGCCTCATAGAATGAGTTTGGGAGTATTCCTCCCTCTGCTATATTTTGGAAGAGTTTGAGATGGATAGGTGTTAGCTCTTCTCTAAATGTTTGGTAGAATTTGCCTGTGAAGCCATCTAGTATTGAGCTTTTGTTTGTTGGAAGATTTATAAACACACTTTCAATTTCAGTGCTTGTGATTGGTCTGTTTATATTTTCTATTTCTTCCTGGTTCAGTCTCAGAAGGTTGTGCTCTTTTAAGAATTTGTCCATTTCTTCCAAGTTGTCCATTTTATTGGCATATAGTTGCTTATAGTAATCTCTCATGATCCTTTGTATTTCTGCAGTGTCAGTTGTTACTTCTCCTTTTTCACTTCTGTGATTTGAGTCTTTTCCCTTTTTCTTAATGAGTCTGGCTAATGGTTTATCAATTTTACTTATCTTCTCAAAGAACCAGCTTTTAGTTCTATTGATCTTTGCTACCATTTCCTTCATTTTTTTTTCATGTATTTCTGATCTGATCTTATTTCTTGCCCTTAGGCAGGTCCACAGCCATTTTCCTGGACTCCCTCATGGCTAGCTGTGGCGCACTAGCCCCCTTGAGGCTGTGTTCACGCAGCCAACCCCAGTCCTCTCCCTGGGGTCTGACCTCCGAAGCCTGAGCCTCAGCTCCCAGCCCCCGCCCGCCCCGGCGGGTGAGCAGACAAGCCTCTCGGGCTGGTGAGTGCTGGTTGGCACCAATCCTCTGTGTGGGAATCTCTCCGCTTTGCCCTCTGCACTCCTGTTGCTGTGCTCTCCTCTGTGGCTCTGAGGCTCCCCCCCACCCCTCACCCCCTGTCTCTGCCAGTGAAGGGGCTTCCTAGTGTGTGGAAACTTTTCCTCCTTCACAGCTCCCTCCCAGAGGTTTAGGTCCTGTCCGTATTCTTTTGTCTCTGTTTTTTCTTTTTTCTTTTGCCCTACCCAGGTACATGGGGAGTTTCTTGCCTTTTGGGAAGTCTGAGGTCTTCTGCCAGCATTCAGTAGGTGTTCTGTAGGAGTTGTTCCACACGTAGATGTATTTCTGATGTATCTGTGGGGAGGAAGGTGATCTCCACTTCTTACTCCTCTGCCATCTTGAAGGTCCTCTCCTCCACCTTCTTCAATCCAAGAAAATCATGAACAAACTGCGGGCAAAATTTCTTCCAAACCCCATTCATGGTGACTGCCGTAACCTCCCTTCAAGAAAAGTCAATGTTTCTTATGGCCTTGTGGATGTTATAGTCTTTCCAAAATTGTCACAAGGTTGTTCCTGATTCATTGCTCACCTTTACTGTAGCTGACCGGGAATTTCCTGAAACGCTTCGAGAGACTATTGATGAAGGTGCTTATTTACCTGAGTAGGTTTTTAATGTGGATGAGACAGCACCTGCTCTGGTAAATACGTGCCTTCATCAATAATTTCTCAAAGCATTTCAGGAAATTCCCGGGCAGGTACCGTATCTGTACTTGCTGCCTCGCCACTTACTTTTACATTGTGAAGGTTAGCTCTAGCCTTGAACCGATGAAACCAGCCATGGCTGGCATTAAAAGATGTGCTCTCTGATTCTTCGCCATGTTTCTTCTTCAAGTCTTCATAAAGGCTTTTAGCTTTCTCTTGAATCAGCATTAAGCTGAGTGGGACTCGACACTGATGCTGATCCTGCATTCATACACTGAGAAATTTCTCCATGTCCTCCATCACTTTTCCACGCTTCTTCGATATTATTGTCGACATCAATGGCACAGCAGACTTCACATGTGCCATGATGTTGTCCTTGTTCTTTAGAATCATGCTGATGGTTGAACGATTCATGTTATAAGAACGAGTTATGTCTACCATCTTTTCACCTCACTCCACTCTCAATTATTTTCACTTTTGTTTCCATTGTTATGGCTTGGTGCTTCTTAGCAGTACCAGATACATCACCACTGCTTTTACACTTGCTTCTGGACATCCTGGGCTTGAAATAAAGATACTGTACTACTGTACTCTATACAGTACTGTACAGTACACAGTACAGTACTGTACAGTACAGTAGATACTGTACTACTGTACTCTATACAGTACAGTACAGTACTACAGTACACATAACCACTTGTACAGGAGGCACGCATGTGACAATGTACGCTAGACACAACTAACTTACGTGACTGGACAGTTCACAACTTGAAGGTTCACACTAGGGGACTTACTGTAGTTGTGTTGTGACAAATTTATGTAACTCAAAGTTTAAATCAGGAGCATTTTGTTTCTATAACTAATCTTTCATATTGCATTGTATCTTATTTTGTTAGGCACATTTTCTAATTATATTATTTCAAAGATTATTCAGTGTAAAGTTTGGATAGATGGACTTAATGGTCTTTTGATATGTTTTTCATTCCCATAAATGTGACTATTTCATATTATGGCTTTATTGGTTTTGGTAGAATATGCATTTTGTGAATATAATACAAATACATAATATGCATATAAAATATGCATATAAAATTCATGCATAAACTGTTTATTATTCTAAAAGTAAAATATTTCAACACTCTTACATCTTCCAGTCAGTAGACACCATAAATGAGCCATATCGTATGAAACATCTGTTATAATTGGAGAATTCCTTAAAATGTATATTTCTTCATCATGCTTAACTATCATCCACCTTTGTATTTACCTTTCAGTTTTGGGTGGCACTAAGTTAAACAATAGAGTGGATGGATTGGGACTCACCTTAGATACTATTTTAAATCAGTGCCTGTATCTATGATATTACCCTTGCAAGATGCTTTTGGAAGAGTCGATTTTCAATTATACCATTAGAGAGAAAGGCTAAAAATATTTTAATTCGTTTTTCTTGCTTGTATTTTTTCAGCTAGTTAAACTAGGGTCTGTTTTGTCTAGGTTATTTGCAATCTCATCATCATCCAGAGAAATGTGGTTTGCAAATTAAAATAGTAACATCAGCAATTTCCCCCGAGACAGACTTGTTTCTACACTGCCAGAGGCAGTGTCACTAACTAACAAATAGTGAGAAGGTTTCTCTCAGCTGCTTCTGTGCTTATGAGTGCGTGAGCACTGGCAGGGAGGGACCTGTCCTCTACAGATGCTAATACAAACTAATGTGAGCCATAATCATGAATTTCTTTTGGAGACATGGCATTACTATTATTACTACAAGAATGTTTGCCAAAGGCAAAAAAAAGCCAACCAAATAACAATACAAAATCTTTCTGATTCCTCCACTGTCTGCTTCATTAAGTGATTCTCCAGACCTCAGCTAAACATATTTTCTCTCTGGACCTAATCTTGCAATCCTCACTCCTGTCAAAGTAGAAGCATTGGCCAAGTAAAGAAATGTGCAAAACCACAGCCTAAGAATACAAGCCAATTGTGTGTTTGTTTTGTTTTATACTTTTTATTATGTCCCTTAGCTTAAGTGAAGCTGAAGACCTAAAAGCTAATGTATCTTTCACAATTACTGCATTTTTTTGAGAACTCATAATTAGGACAGAGGGAAGAGGAGTATAAGAACACATATATGTATATGTTTATGAAATAACAAACCATCAACATCTTTCTGAAATCAGTATTTATTGTGATTATTGCTTGTATTATGGAATTATTTTTTCTACTGTCTTTCATTATTTATAAAATAAACATTGGTGGAGCTGTTTGCCAGGTTGTGTGATGATGCTAGCATGGAAATGTGAATTAGCCTCTAATATAAAGTAGGAACAGAGAAGGATGGGAACATGGAGTAAGAAGTGATCATTTTGGTGAGGTGGGTTTAGAGGAGGTTACATTTAAGCCAGATGTTCATGCTAACAGTCTTCTTGGGAGAGTAAGCAATATGAAAATATCCTGGCCACATGAGACTGGCTCCAGAATCTAATCACATATTAAAATGCATGAAATGGGCAGTATGTGGGAAAGAGTGAAATCTGATTTTTCAAATGACTTCAATGACATATCAGAAGGAAAGGGCAGGTAGTTGATGCTGTGGCTTTTACCCTAGCTTCAGGGACACAGGAGGTTTGAATCTCTCTTAAAACATTAACTCAAGTAATTGTCAGGTGCTTACCTTTATTGGATCCAAGATGAATGAGAATCTATCTGAGGGTTAGGTATCAGAAGAAACACCTGTACGTTTTGTCCAGATGTTTATTTAGTACCGAGTGGCCAGTATTGATAAGATGGAGCTACACTAGAGAGTGAGTGCTAGTTCTGCACCTTTGAGGGAGCTACATGGCCAGCTAGGTGTAAAATCCAGAGAGACCCCAGAGCCCATGTGTTTCCTAATTATCCACACACAATGACCCTTGTCTATTGTGAATACAAACAACTAGGCTGTTGAATGACCAAGACATTAGAAACTCTGCCTGGAAGTCACCAGACCTCTTTTTATGCTCTGCTTTGCATGCAGCACTTTTTCCTTTTCTGTTTTCTTTTTTTAACACTTACCAAACAGTACCAGGTGAAATCAGTTCTACCTTGTGAATTGGATGTTAATCTGAACTCAAGACCACTGCTGTCAGTAGAACAGAGTTGGAATCGGAGATAACAAGAGCTTCACATGTAATTATTTTTTATCATAAATATTTCATTATCACAGTATGATCATGAAAAATTAAAACTAAAGCCACCAGTGTCCACAACCTAGAGATAATTATTAACACGTACTTGATAGTGATATATATTTAATAATAGTCAGATTTCATAAATGTACTCTTTTATGTATGACTTTTCTCACATGTGCCATGAATATTCTACCGTGTTGCTAAGGATAAATATGCATCATGATTTTTAATGGCTGCATAGAATTCCACTGTGTGGCTATTACATTATTTAACCAATCTCCTATCAATACAATTGCTAATTTTTCACTATTAATTTCAATACTGTTTTTGATACATGTGAAAAATTGCTTTTCTGAAAATTATCAATTTATAATTCCACAAGTAGCATATGAGAGAGCATACCTACTTATTCTCCCACCAACACTGAATTTACGTTTTAAAAACCTTTTGTCAGCTTAGTAGATGGAAGACATTTTTTGTTGATATTTGTGTTTTCTAATATTCATTACATTTAATGGAAAATTATAAAGAAGAAAGTATCACTCAAAATGCTGCCATATAGACATAACTATGTTAAAATCCTGGTGCTAAAAAAAAAATCTTGCTGCTTAGCCTTCTGAAAATTTTCAATGCATATATGCACATGATTTTTAAAAATAAATTGGACTATACAGTTCATGCTACTTTTCACCAACAATGTATTCCTCTAAAAATTTTTAATGAGAAAATGATGTTCTATTGTGTGTATTTCACGATTTCCCTATTGTTGAATATTTATGTTGTTTCTTATCTTTTTGCTATTATATAATAATGCTGTGATGAACATCCTTATATAGAGTGTTGCTCACTTGTCCAATTATTTCCTTAATATTCTTCTCTGAAAATGGAATGGTTTGGCAAAAAATTATGCATATAGTCACATTGTCTCTTATAAATACCAATTCCTGCCTTTATCAGTACTATATACAAATATCCATTTCCCTATACTCTAACAACACTAGATATAATAATATTTTAAACCTTTACCAGTAAGATAGATGAAAGATATTTTAAATTATACATCTTAGATTCAGTGAGATTGATTATTCTTTAATATTTATTGACTATTATTTCTTCACTTGTAAGTTGCCCTCTAATGTACTTTGCCCATTTTTTTATTAGACTGTTCATCTTCCCTATCTTTCCTTTAATGAAGAATTCTTTATATATTATAGGATATTAACACTTTGTCTGATACATGATTTTTACTTGACTTTTAATTTTGATTACGGTGATTTTACTGAGCTAAATTTTAAAATATCTAGGCAGAAAAATCTACAAATCTCTTTTGATATCCTTTCTGTTATAGGATTTTTCTTCACCCTAAAATTACTGAACTATTTTTAAAAATTTCTTAGAGTGTTTTCTTTTAAACTAGAAGTCAGTCATTAATTCATTTAGAGTTTTTGGGGTTTTTTTCTGCATTTTCCCAAATCCACTTTAACCCTTCTACTTCCTCTATCAATTTGAAATATTTTCTTGTACAATATGTATATTGTGTGTGTGTGTGTATATATATATATATATATATATATATATGGTCTCTCAATAGTGTTTAAAAATAAATATTAATAACAGATAGAACATGTCCCTACAGTACTTAGTCTATCATATACATTTTGGAATACTTTTGCCTCATTCCAATTTTAAATCCATTAAGATTTTCAGAGACTCTACATGAAATTTATAAATTTAGTGAGACTCTTTAGCTCCATAATATTGATCTTCCTAATCTAAAAAAGAATTCTTCATTTATTCAAGGTTTCTTTCACGATGCTCATGAAAAGTTTACATCATTTACAGAGATATTTTGCCCATTTACTTTTTCTTTTTTTATTAATTTTTATTGGATTATAGTTGCTTTGCAATGTTGTGTTAGTTTCTGCTGTACAGCAAAGTGAATCAGCTATATGTATACATATATCCCCTCTTTTTTGGATTTCCTTCCCATTTAGGTCACCACAGAGCATTGAGTAGAGTTCCCTGTGCTATACAGTAGGTTCTCATTAGTTATCTATTTTATACATGGTAGTGTATATTTGTCAATCCCAATCTCCCAATTCATCCCATCCCCTCCATAACCCCTTGGTATCCATATGTTTGTTCTCTACATCTGTGTCTCTATTTCTGCTTTGCAAATAAGTTTACATGTATCATTTTTCTAGATTCCACATATAGGCGATATTATCCGATATTTGTTTTTCTCTTTCTGACTTATTTCACTCTGTATGGCAGTCTTTAGTTCCATCCATGTCTCTGCAAATGGCACAATTTCATTCCTTTTTATGGCTGAGTAATATTCCATTGTATATATGTATCACATCTTCTTTATCCATTCCTCTGTTGATGGACATTTAAGTTGCTTCTATGTTCTGGCTATTGTAAATAGTGATGTAATGAACACTGGGGTGCACATATCCTTTCAAACCATGGTTTTCTCCTGATATACATCCAGGAGTGAGATTGCTGGGTCATATGGTATTTCCATTTTTAGTTTTTTAAGGAACCTCCATACTGTTCTCCATGGTGGCCGTATCAATTTATATTCCCACCAACAGTGTAAAAGGGTGGAAGACCTACACTAAATAGACATTTCTCCAAAGAAGACATGCAGATGGCCAACAAACACATGAAAAGAGGCTCAACATCACTAATTATTAGAGAAATGCAAATCAATACTGTTGTCTATTCTCATGGTTTTTTGTGTATGGGGTTATTATGAATGAGGTTTTTTCTGTATATACATACACAGATATACATACATGTATGTATATTTAATTTTGCATTGAAAAATGAAACATTCATTTAAAAAAGTTACAGAAAACGTAACTACTATTTATAAAGTGTTCACTCATTGAACCACCACTGAGGTCAAGACATAACTTCTAAGTGTTCTAGAAACCCACTATGTGCCCCTCCCCTACCATGACCCTCTTCCTCCTCCAAGATGGTCAGTAACTTGACTTTGTGATGATTATTGCCTTGGCTTTATTTATAGTTCTTATGTTAGAACTATACATGTCCTTATTTATGTTAGAACTGTACATCTGTAAATAATACAGTTTAGTTTTCCTTCTTGTTGAACTAAAATAACCATTATACTTTCTGGTGTAATTGATTTGTTACTTTTATACTTTAGCTGATACGCTGTTCAATATTTTAGTTGATGATCTTTTTTTAAAGAAGTAATTTGTCTTATATCATCAATAAATTATGTTATTTATCTTTTCCTTTCCAATGTCTGTAATTCTCATTTAAACCTATAGGGTCTTTTCCAGCTCTGTCTAATAGCACTGGTTAGAGCTAAGAGAACAATGATAAATAATGGCAATAGTGAGAATTCCAGGATTTCTTCCAAAAAATGGCCATACTTTTATTGTTTTGTCATTATTACCATACAGTGGTTGTTTTGAGGTATATGTTTATCACATAAAGCAATATTATTTTATTCCTATTTTCTGAGAGATTTTTTTCAGAAAGAATATAAAATATTATCATGTGGCATTTTAGTGTCACTCAAGGCAATTGCTTGGCTTTGCTATTTTGAGTGCTAAATAAAATTTGTAGAGCTATTTGGAGAGAAAATTTATTTTATACTATTGGTATTGCCACCTGGAAACATGATATTCCCTAACTTAATATTCTTCAGGAAAATTGAATAGTTTTCTTCATACTTTTTACTCTATATTTCTTAAGTTTACATGTAGTGATTCTGTATTTTTGTAGGTATTGTGAATAGAATCTTTTAAAATTACAACTTAAAGTTGAGTTTTATAAATTTATTTTATAATTGGCCTCTATAATGACCTCTCTTAGTAGCTTTAACAGCGTTTTCTATTTGTTTTCTCCTCAAGTTTTTCCAGCAAATAATCGTAGCATCTGTAAATGATAATTATTTTCACTTTTTCCTTTTAAATATTTATAATTTTGCGGCTTGTACTTTTGGCCAAGATGCAGTAACAGGGACCAAATTTACTCTCCACCCTAAACAATTACAGAACTGGACAAAATACATGAAACAATGACTTTTTAAAAAAATTACTCTTACTTCATTTTTTCCAGCTTTATTGAACTATGATTGACAAATAAAAACTATATATTTGTGATGATTTGATGTACATATAAATTGTGAAATGATTACCACTCTCAATCTAATTTGCAAACATCACCTCATGTAGTTACCCTTGTGTGTGTGTGTGTGTGCGTGTGTGTGTGCTTGCGTGTATGGTGAGAATACTTAAGATCTACACTCTTAGCTAATTTCAAGAGTACAATACATTATTATTAATTATAGTCACCATGCTGTACATTAGACCTGTATCTTATAACTGAAAGCTTGTACCCTTTGACCAACATCTCCCCATTTCCATTCCACCCACCTCCTGTCCCAGTCCTTGGTAGCTACCATTCTATTCTGTTTCTTCATGTTCAACTTTTTTAGATTCCTCATAAAAGTGAGATCATGTGGTACTTGTCCTTCTGTGTCTCCCTTATTTCACTTAGTATAATGTCTCCAGGTTCACCTATGTGGTCAGAAATGGCACAGTTTTCTCCTTTTTAAAGGCTGAATAATGTTCCATCTTATGCATGTACCACATTTTCCTTATAAATTCATCCATTAACAGACACTTAAGTTGTTTCTATAGCTTGGCTATGGTGAATAATTCTGCAATGAACATGGGAGTTCAGATATTTCTTTGAGATGAATGCACTTCCTTTGGATAAATACCCAGAAGTAGAATTGCTGGATCATATTTTTATTTTTTTGAGAAACCTGCATACTTTTTCCATAATGGCTGTACCAATTTACATTCCCACCATCAGTGGACAAGGGTTCCTTTTTCTCCACATCCTCATCAACACTTGATACCTTTGAAACAATAATTTTTAGACACTGGGGGAAATACTGTGTAGGCCAAAAATTTCGTTTGGGTTTTTCCATAAGATGTTATGAAAAACTCAAATGAACTTTTTGTCCAACCCAATACAAAGCAGAACTGTGATCCTTAAAAGAAGAGAAACAAAATGAGCCCTATGACTGGACCAACTTGCTGTCTAAAGGCAGTTTCCAGGCTGCAGTGCAGACAGAGAGCATCCAAACAGCATCAATGAGGGAAAAATATATTAGAGGTCAAGGAAGTCAGGGAGCTACAGTTTGCAGAATATTGAAGAGGAAGAGTCTGCACGTACAGACAGAGAAAGCTCTGGTGATCTGTAAAGAGGTCTTCTTGAGTCTTTGGTGTGTACTGATTTGAACCTGTGAGAGAAGTTACCCAAGACAGGAGAAAAACACTGAACAACAGTAGGCAGGAGAATTTCTGGAACTTTAAAGACTGGGGATGGTTTGTATTTCCAACAGCCAGAGCAGAAAGATGTCAAAATAGATGGGGCTTTGTGTAGAGTCCCAGAAAAATATTGCCTTAATGGCGGGGTTAAGTTAGGGTTAGACTAAGGCTGACTCTGGACCCCCTGTAAAATATCTTAAAAACAATCTTTGAAAATATTCAACTAATTCCAAGAAATTTTGTTGCAAGCTAAAATAAAACACAACACTACTTAAAGGAGAACACACAAAAAATCCAGCATTCAATAATGTCATGCCAAGAATACAAAGAAGCATAAAAATTTGACTTACAACTAGGAGAAAAATCAATTGATTAAAAAAAAACAACCCAGAAATAACAGAAATGATGAAAACAGCAGAAAAAGTCATTAAGACAGTTATAATAAGTATGTCCATGTGTTCAAATAGGTTGAGACAAACAGAACCATGAGAAGAAAAATGGACCATATACAAAAATACAAGTAGACTAGAAATGAAAAATACGTTACAGGGTGAGAAAAGCAGCAGATTAAATGCTGCAGAAAATTTTTTTCTCAGTGAATGTGAAAATAAAGCATAGAGAAAATAAAAGACTGGAAAAATTGAAGAGAGCATAGATATGATATCAAACAGCCTAAGAGCCTAATGTGTAACTGGAGTCCCAGAAAAAGAGTAGAAAGTAGGCAGAACAATGATGGGGGAAAATCATTTGATAAAAACTATAAATGTATAGATCCAGGAAGCTCAAATAATTTCAAATAGAATAAACATTTTTTTAAAAAAGCATGTCAAGTCATTTAATATAAAAAATGTGATGAAAACTAGTGCAAAAGAAAAAAATCTTAAGACAGGGAAAAAAGACTCATTATGCCCAGCAACAAAAGTAAAATGACAGTAGACTACTCATCAGAAACTATGCAAGCCAGAAAATAATGGAGAAATGTCTCTGATGTAGTAAAAGGGGAAAAAATATATAAATTGGTTTAGGTTTCTTCACTCAGCAAGATTTCTTCACTCAGCAAAATTTTCTTTAAAAACACAAAGACATTTTAGACAAACTGAAGCTGATAGAATTCATTGTCATCAGATTTGTACCTACACAAATGTTAAAAGTATTTCAGGCAGAAGAAAATGATACCAGATGGAACTTAGGATCTACACCTGGGAATAAAGAGCACCAAAAATGATAACTACATGGGTAAATTTAGAAAATAAATTGTTTCCACATTTTAAATCACTTTAAGAAAGAATTGATTGTATGAGGCAAAAATAATAGTGATGTATTGTCGCATTTAAAGCATATGTAGAAGTAAAATATAGGACAACATCACAAATAAGTAGGTGAAATGGAAATATTATTTGAAGGCAAAATTTGTGGGATGAAGCTAAAGCAGTGCTTGGAGAAAAATTTACAGCATTAATTACTTATTTAAAAAGGAAGAAAAGTCTTAAGTCAATAATCTAAGTTTCCACCTTAATAAGCTGGAAAGAAAAGAGCTAATTCTACTCAAAGCAGAAGGAAATAATGTAGATAAGAGCTGAAATAAATAAAATTGAAAACAGAAATGCAACAGAAAAAAATCAGTGAAACCAAAAGCTAGTTCTTTGAGAAGATCAATAAAAATGATAAATATTACAGAAAGTAAAAGAATAATAATCAGTTGTTATGAACAACTTAATGTCAATAAACTTGACAACTCAGATGAAATGGACACTCTGAAATACTCAAAAAGCTCACTAAAGAAAGAATAGATAGCCTGAATAACTCAGTATCTCTTAAAGAAATTGAATTTATACTTAAAAACCTTCCCCAAAAGAAAGCTCCAGGACCAGATGGCTTCATTGGTAAAAAATATATCAAAAATTTAAGGAAGAAATAATAGCAATTCCACACAAATTCTTCCAGAAATAAAAGAGGAGGGAACAGTTACCAACTCATTTTATGAAGCCAGTATTGTTCTGGCACTGAAATGAAGGACTTAACAAGAAAGGAAACTTCAAACAACACCTCTCATGAACAAATGAATTCAGCAATATATAAAAAGGATTATATATAATATATAAAAAGGATAATGTATCATGACCAAGTAGGATTTATTCTAGGAATGCAAGGTTATTTCTACATTTAAAAAAAAAATCAATGTAATTCCCCATATCAAAAGAATAAAGAAGAAAAATCGTATGGATCATCTCAACAGGTATAGGAAAAGCATTTATAATAATTCAATATCCGTTAGTGATAAAACTCTCAGCAAACTATTCTCAGGAAAAGAAGGGTACTTCCTCATGTTATGAAATCCATCTACAGAAAAATCTACAGCTAATATTATGTGTAATGGTGAACAAATGAGCACTTCTGCATAAAATCATGAACAAGGCAAGGACATCCAATCTCACCATTCTGTTCAACATTGGGGAGGAAAAAAATGCATATAGATTAGAAAGGAAGAAGCAAAAATATCTTTATCCATAATTATGTCAGTATGGAAAAATGCTAGCAGTTCTGAAACAAATCTATTAGAAGTAATGAATAAATTCAGCAGAGTCTCAAGATATAAGGTTAATTTAAAATTATCAATTGTGTATCTTTAAATTAACAATGAATAATTAGAAATACCTAGAAATAAATTTAACAAAATACGTACAAGACCTGTACATTGAAAACTACAAACCTTGCTGAGAGAAATTAAGAAACTTATATGAAATATGTCTTTTTCATTGTTCAAATCTACAGACATCAATTTTTTCCACAAGTTGATCTATAAGTTTAATGCAATGACATTCAAAATCCCCCCCGTTTTTTAATAGAAATGCAAAGCGCCTAGAATGGCCAAAGCAAATTAAAATATGAACCAAGATGGATTCAAACTACCTGATTTCAAAGCTTACTATGAAGCTACAGTAATTAAGGCAGTGTGGTATTGTAATAAAGATAGATATACAGATAAGTGGAAAAGAACATGTAGCCTAGAAAAAAACCATCAAATATATGATTAATTGATTGTTGACAAAGGTGCCTTGGTTATTACAGTGGGAACTCTAACCCTAACCCTAACCCTAATCTTTTCAACAAATCATGCTGGAGCAATTGGATATCCATATGCAAAACAATGAACCTAGACTCTAATCTCACACTACACACAAAAACTAACTCGGAATGGATCACAAACCTAAATGTACTATGTAAAATTATATAACTTCTAGATGAAAATTGGAAAGAAAAACTTTGTGATTTAGTTAGGCAAACATTTCTTACATATGACCCACATAAGCATAAACCAAAGAGAAAAAAATTAAATTTCAAAATTAAATCCTTTGTCCTTCAAAAGATACTGTTAAGAAAATGAAAAGGTATATCACACAGTGGAAGAAATTCTTTCCAAAACATGTAATTGATAAGCTTGCATCGAGACTATATAGAGAACTCTTTGAACTTAAGAAGACAAGCCAATAAAAAACGACAAAAGATTTGAAACAGAAAATTTAACATAGAAGATATAAGAATGTCAAATACACTCATGGAAAGATACCCAACATCATCATTCACTAAGGAAATACAAATAAGAGCTACAACGAGATACTTGTATACATCTCCTTAAATTGCTGAAGCTAAAAAAGAGACATTATTGAAAGTTGCCAAGGATATGCAGCAACTGGGAAAGCAAAAATTTTACAGCCACTATGAGAAATAGTTTGGCAGTTTGTTATTAAATTAAGCATACAGTTACACAATGGTCCATCAAACCTACTATTAGGTATTTACTTAAGAGAAATGAAAATATGATCATACAGTGACTTGCAATAAAATATTCACAGCAACATTATCACAGTAGTCCCAAACTGGAAACAATCCAAATGTCCATCAGCAAGTTAATAGATAAATAAATTGTGGTATATCCATAAAATGAATTAATATAGGGCTGTAAAAAATAGCTAACTACTAATAAATTCAACAATATAGATAAATCTCCAAAGCATTATGCTAAATGAAAGAAGCCTAATACAAATTATATGCTGTTTGTTTCTATTCATATGAAATGATGGAAAAAGCAAAACTATATTGACAGAATGTGGATCAGTGGTTGCCAGGTGCAAGGGGTAGGATGAAGTGATTAATTTCAAAAGGCCACAGGGAACATTTTGTGTTGATGGCCTATATCATGATTATGGTCACAGTAACAAAATTATGTAAGTCTGTCAAGTCTTGCTGAATTGTATACTTAAAATTGGCAAATTTTATTTCATGTAAATAATGTCAATGTAGCTAGTAAATATAAATTTATACCTTTTAAAAAACTTTTTTTTCTTTTGCTTTCTGGCCTGATAATATTGACTAGTACTTTTAGAATCATAGTAAATAATAGTGGTAACAGAATGACCTTAGGCTTTTCCCTGATTTCATGACTTGTGTATCCACTGTTTCACTATTAGGTATGATGATGGACTGTTGGTTTGGAATAGAATGTCCTTACCATGTTTAGTAAGTATATTATATTCTTGTTTTGCCAAGTATTTTCACAAGCAATATCTGCTGGCACATAACTATATGATCATATGGATTTTTAAATTTGGTTTTTGAATAGGATAAATTATATTAATAGATTTTCTATGTTAAATCATCTGTGATTCAATACTGGTAAAAAATATGCTTGCTTTTTATGTATTTTTTTTTTTAAATGTGGGACCTCCGCCTCTATTTTTAAAAGTGAGATTAAGCACTTGTTTTCTTCTTTGCTCTATCTTTATTAAATTCTGTTATTAGAGTTTTAATTAATTTATGAAATAAATTGGAGAGTTTTCCTTCTTATCATATGCTTTGAAACATTTTAATAAAATTGCATAAATTCATTGGATATTTTAACATAATTGGCTTTTTTTTTTTTTTTTTTTTTTTTAAGGATTTTCTTATTTATTTATTTATTTATTTATTTATTTTTGGCTGTGTTGGGTCCTCGGTTCGTGCGAGGGCTTTCTCCAGTTGCGGCAAGCGGGGGCCACTCTTCATCGCGGTGCGGGGACCGCTCTTCATCGCGGTGCGCGGGCCTTTCTCTATTGCGGCCCCTCCCGTCACGGGGCACAGGCTCCAGACGCGCAGGCTCAGCAATTGTGGCTCACGGGCCCAGCTGCTCCGTGGCATGTGGGATCTTCCCAGACCAGGGCTCGAACCCGTGTCCCCTGCATTAGCAGGCAGATTCTCAACCACTGCGCCACCAGGGAAGCCCCATAATTGGCTTTTGAAGCTACCTGGGTCATTCACCTTCTTGGGGGTATTTGACAAATTTCCCTAGTTCTCCTAGGATTATTGAGTTAGTTTTGTTAATTTGTATTTTCTCATGAGATTTTTTTATTAGGGATGGTTTGTTTTTGCCAAGATTTCCTGCTTTGTAAGAACAAAGTTAAATTGATTTAAACCTGTTATTCTGCTATAATTTCAAATATGCTCTGCATGGTTTGTTATATTGTTAGTGTTTTCTCTTTTTTATTAAATTAAGCTTACCAGAGTACATCCTCTTTATTGTTTTTTTTTCCCAAAGAGGCAGCTATTACATTTATTTACCATTTTGTGTAATTTCTTCTTATATTTTAGGTTTTTTGTTTCTCTTTTTCTAGCTTCTATTTTTAATTCCTAGTATTTGTATTCATTCTTTTTATTTTATAGTAAGACATTTAATTATGACAAAAAATAGCTTTGACCACATTCTATATATTTTAATATACAGTTCTTTGTCTGAAAGATTGTCTCTTAAACAATATAATTATTAAGAGTTTTATTTCCTCAAGAACTGATTTTTCCTTATTATTTAAATAGTGGGGAGCTAGTAAAGATTTTGACCAAGGAAGTGAAATGTTTAGATCTATAGAGAAGTACCTGACAGCATTATGGAGAATGGATTGCAATAAAGTGACACTTAGGATGAGGTTTAAGAGGTTATTGCAAAAGTTTACAGAAGAGGTGATGACTGATACGAGCAAAAGTCACACTGCAGAGGGGTGATCAGTTGAAGGAAGGAAAGATGAGGAAGCAGTGAGAGTCTGATCATAAACTTAACCAGACAAGCAGGGTCAGCTACATCTGAGAGTGTAGCATTGGTTAACCTGATAACCAACACTCAGGTCAACAAGAGCTGAGTCGGGGCTTTGGAAGAGATTGAGAAGTGGAGCCTTGAAATTTTCCTGGCACTATGAGACCATAGCCACAGTTGCTATTTTAAGACATCAGGCATGGCTGAAAGGTAATTCGTGAGGGTGTCAGCACAGCCAAGATGGTGATTCTAGATTATACATAAAGAAGATAAGCTCTATTTGGAAGGAAAGAAATTGCACTTAGGTGGAATTGTTCTATGAATGACTTAACATGGGCGTCTTTGTATTAGGAGAGGAAAGTGTCAGTGATGAGGGAAGTTCTGTTTGGAACCCAATAATGGCATGATGCCTTAAATCCCTGAAGTCCTGGTCCATCATCCAAAGGCAAACCTCTTCTTCATCTGGACTCTTCTATATTCTCATCCATATACTGCATTTTCTTCACTGAACCCCATTCCACCATTCTCCTCCTCTTGCCTCATTCTTGGTCAATGTATTCATTTATCTTTACCATTTGTACATTTTATTTAATAGCAGCAACCTATTTAAAATAGTTTATTCTTAAAAAATTAAGCAAAACCAGGACATATAAGATAGCAAGTGTTCTCCCTACTCTCCCCCCTACAACACTCATCTCAGTTCACACAGGCAGACACTGTTAATGACTTGCTGTATAGCCTTCTAGCCCATTTTCAATACATAAGCAAACGCAAGAAAAAAAATGTTTTTCAAAAATTATATTACGATATACATACAAATCTATAACTTTCTTTTTTTACTTAAAAATACATTTTGGACTTCATATTTATAGTGTTTATAAGATCCTCCTCTTTCTTAGATATTGTATCATGTTCCATTATAGGGCCGCATTGTAATTTTTAATGAACATTTATGTCATTTCCTTTTTTTGTTGTTATTATAAAAAACCTTTCAGTACTTTGAAAACTTGGCGAATGCTCCTTTAGGATAAATTCCCATAGTGGAAATGATGGATCAAAGGCTAGGCATATTTCAAAATTTTAAAAGACATTGTCAAAAGTTTATATCAATTGAGACCACAGCAACAGTTTAGGAGAACACTAATGTCCTCAGATTCACTCTAGCTTTGTCAATATTTTTAATGTTTAATCTATTCATTCTAAGTCAGAAACCTCTACAAAGAAATAGTGTCAGAAAGACAAAAAGTCTTGCATGGTGTCCTCTCAATTAACAGTGTGGTTAGTGCTTTAACTTTTGCAAAGAGCTTTTATATATATTATGCCACTAAATCTTCAAAAGAATTTTTTGAAATACATTTTTTCATCTTCACTTCATATAGGAGCAAATTTAGGTGTGAGAAGATCAATTACTTGTTCAAAATCACACAGATGCTAAGTGGTTGACTTGGAATTCAAACTCTGATCACACATAACAGTTTGATAAAAATGGATATTTAAGTTCTGCTATGTTATATTCAGATAACTGATAACACTTTGACTTGACATTTTTTCAACTAAACATTATACTACCTTAAAATGAGTATATTTTACTTTTTTGAATACCTTATATATTTAAAATTATTATTCTCTCTTTAAATATTCTTTTAGAAGGCTTAGTAACAAAACATAATACTAAGTGTTAGAGAAAATTTAACTTTCAGAGTAGAGATGCCTACTTTTTTTGATGAAAGCCAATGAATAAATAAGGTATAAAATACTAAAATTTTCTCTGCAGAGAGGCTATTGACATCAGTGTTAAAAGAATTTTGGGTCAGAGAGATATGGATTAAGAACTGTTTCTGCTACTTTCTGTCTGGCTGACTTTAGGAAGCTTACTTAACCTCTCCAAGCCTCAGTTTATACATCTATAAAATAGAGATATTAATGTACTTACCTCATTTGATATTATGAAGATTTAAAAAGGTATCCTATGTGAAATGGTTAGTGAAGTGCCCGGCACATAAATGACATGCAATAATGTTGCTGCCATTATTATTATAATTATTATTGTTGTGGCTACTAATATCATAGGTAATTTTTTAGAGACAAATATATTTCAGAATATTAGGTATTCCCATAAAGATTGACTGACTGTCTTTCCTATGTTACAGAAACCACCATTTATATATGTTATTTTTCTCTTCCTTTAGAATGTATAATTTGTTCTAATCCTGACATGTTAAAGCCTCAGTGGACCTAAAAGATTATTTAGTTATACAAATAAAGACATTTAAGACCAGATCTCTTGAGAAATTTTCCAAAGTCACACAGATTCTTGCTGCCAAAATAAGAATTTGATTCCTGGTCTCTGTTCTTTCTCCTTAAGGTTAATTAATTTATTTTAAAAATTACTGTGCATATTTGAAATATTTTACAGTAATTTCTAAAATTGTAAGCCAAATATTGAAAAATTTCCTTGGCACCACTGGTGACTGAATACATATCTCTCCTGATTTCACTGAAATGAATTTCCCCCAGTTCAGAAACTGGTGAACTTTTGCCCTCTGTTATGCAAGTTCAGTTATTTTTAAGGAAAGATGACCAGACTGCAACTCTGGTAATTGTGTCAACTTCTTCAGTAATACAAAATTTAATTTATTTTGCATTTGTCATGTATCTTGTCTCTGTGATATTACAGACACTTAAAAGCTTCATCCAGTAACTAGTTCAAATTAAAAACATTTCCATGCCTGCATGTAAATTGTGCTGCAACTTTGTAATTGACTAAAATTATTATCTTACTATCATAATAGTAACTCAAGAAACTTAGACAATAAAATAGAGAAATGAATTGTTTTATGGAGGTAAGTAAAACTGGATAGTTGTTCTGCCTTCATACTTTAAAGCATTGGTTCTCTGCCTGTACACCCTTAACTATGGAATAAAGTCACATACACACAAAAGCGATCGTTGATTTGTACAGTGGCTGACTTAAAAACAAGCTGGCTTCTAACTTTAAATCAACAGAGAAAATTTTAAGCTCCAGCTGGTTAGACAACTATCCACTGGCAAATCAGAAAAAATAATTTAAAAATTTTACTTCAAGTTGGTTATTTGTAACTTAGGTTGTTTTTCCATTGAGGTAACGAGAATGATTCTTGGTCTGACAAACTTCAGGAAAAAGCCTAGTACTCCATAGATACCTCTAATATTGTCCTTATGTTAATGTGGTCATTGTGAATCATATTTTCCCTATGGAAAATGAATTTACTTTTGAAGAGTTACATTCTTTATGAGGGATGTAAGTGATGGGATTCAGAATTTCCCAATGTTTACTTGCTTATTTTGGCTATCCACTCATCTGTTGTTGGCAAGTTGAAACCATCAGTAGTTAAGACATTACCTCAGATTTAAAAAGTTGAACACTTTGGTTTATATCTTTTAATTATAAGTATGGAATTCAAAGGATTGTATTTTCTGAGTATGTTATTGCTCTAAATTCGAATTCCACATCTTTTATTCAGAAATAATAAAGTGGGTTATAATGGAAGCAATGAAGGACATAGAATGAACATTATTTCTTCAATGTTTGTAGAAGAGATAAACAAAGGAATGCAGGGTAGGGATAGAGAGGAATGGAAGGATTATGATCAATTTCATTCTTTCACAGCATAATGTAAATGTATTGGGACCTTCTCTGAGACTACAGCTTGAAGGTCAATAGAAGTGTGAGGTTACTGAATGAAGTTTAGAGAGGAAAAGTTATTGACCCTGGAGAGTAGTGGTGCCCTGAGACCCTTAATTAATCACGTACCTTTATCGTACGTGTGTCAGTTTCTGCCTCTACCCTTCTTTCTGCTACTGATATTACTCCTGCCACTACTTCTGTCTCTTCTTTACCTCCATGGCTGGGTTCAGCTCAAATAGGGGCAAGCAGGGAGAAAGACCTTCCTTTCTAAGGTAAATTATGTTGACATTAGAGAAGGCCTTTTAAAAAAATGTCTTTAATTCACCCACATGAACTTCTTTAGAGTTTTCTTGGTTAAACCTGGCCTTTTGCATTTCCATGTCAAGTTTAGAATCAACTGGTCAATCTCTTTCAAATATCTGGTAGGATTTTGACTGGTAAAGCATTGAATCTACAGTTCAGTTTTAAGAGATAATTGATATGTCTGCAATAGTTTATCTTAATAATGTGTTCCATATTCCTGGTAATTCCTAGTAGTTGATGATTCTTCTCACTCCTCCCACTCCACTCCATAAAAGAGTGAGCTATTCCATGCTCATTATTTCAGATCATTAACACCAAAACAGAACAGAAATCAAAGTTGTCAATTTTTGGTTTTGGAATTCATGACAGAGCTAACAGTCTTGAGAGTAAAGGAATTTAAATCACAAGAAACTAGGTTTTTTCAAATTTCAAGTTCTCAACGTTAAAGGACTCAAAGCAAGCATAAAGTCTATGCATAAAAACAGTCTTTGGAGTACATAGATGAAGAGCCAGATGGTCTCACATCCAGTCTAGATAAAGATTTCATGGGTGGTGCAAGAAAAAGGCAGAGAAGAGTCAAAGGGCTCTGACATGATGAATCCTTGAGAAGAGACTATGTGCTCAGCTCCACCCAGGCCAAATCCCAGAGTGCGGGTGAACCAATAGAACCTCTGTAGATTTGCAATTAAAAAGACAATGTGACTTGTGCATATCTTTCTGGGTGGAACTCTGAGAAGTAGCCAGCCTTATAGAGTTCCCAATACTTAGCTTATCAGAGGAGCAGAAAGAAAGGGATTTCTAGGCAGATGGGCCTGAGGCACTGCAGAGTCCTTGAGCCCCTCCTGGTGAGGGTGAATTTAAAAGCCCTCTCATTCCTCATCCTCTGAGAGGAGATTGGAAATAGAAAAGATTCCAGACCTGCAAGTCCTTGGTTGTAAGCCGAAAAGAGTGTTTGTGTTGAGACCCCCCTAAAGAGACTGAGAATAGTGGCTTGAATAGTTCAGACATAGAAAAATAAGAAAATTTACATTAGTTTAAAATACTTTAACAATTTTAAATTTTATTAAATTTATTATATTTTAATTAACTAAAATTTATTTTGGGGCCAAATATTTATACATAATTATTCCACATATTCTTGGCTAAGACAGAAATTTCTTGTTCTTGAATGGGAATATAATACAGTAAGCATGTCAACTTGCCCCAAATTAATTTATTAATTTGGAAAAAGTCAAATTATCTCTACCTTATAGCTTATGACAGAATGCATTCAAAATGTGTTATAGAGTTAAAATGATAACACTATACAATTATTAGAAAATGTGGGATGTATTTATCTGATTCTGAGTATGCTTTTCAAAGTTTAAAAAGAAAACAGAAAGAAAAAGATTGATGGACATTTGACTATCTAAGAAACCTAAAAATTCATAACATAAAAGTAAAATCTAAATCTAAAATATTATTGACGTAAAAATAAAATTCACCATATGTAAAACTAAAAGCAAAGAACCACCTGAAAATAAATATCTAACAAGAAAATGAAAACTCATTTTAATAAAAATGCAAATTTAGTGTCACAGTCTTTTCAATACCAAATTGGAAAAGGCATGAAATAGATTAATACTAGATATTAAGGTTTGTAAACATGCAATCTCACAGAATAGTGATGATAGATAATAAAAATATTTCTGATAATCAATTTGGAAATGGGTATCAAATGCCTTTAAAATATTTACTTCATTGATTAATTCAATATTCTAGGAATATTGTTTAAGAAAATAGAAGTACACATCAGACTGTAGTATTATGTGATAGAAAAAGCAGCAGTAACTTAAATACCCAACAATAGGGGATTAGTTGAATATTTTATAGTGTATAGTAACAGATTCCACACTGCTGTGTAAAAAATCACATTTTATATAATCAGTGATGTGGGAAAAGTCTCACAAAATATGTGGATGATTAAAAAGAATATGTTGATGTTGATATATGATAGAGCATATGATCCCAATTTATAAAATTAAATGTAGAGAAGCTCTTTTATCTGACCTGTACTTAACAGAAGCATCAGATGTTCCCTCTTCCTTTTGTAAATTATCTTTACTGATGTCAATACTTATGGAGAGCTGGCAGCTCCCTAGGATAGCCACATTTTTATTCCACCTGTTGATTTATATATAGATTTGGAGTCAGATGTTTGTTTTTATATCTTAATATCATTTTCCTTGGTCCTATAATTACAAAGCCTAATTACAGATTAAAATGTCTAATAAACTATGAGTGCTAAAAGAGAGTAATTGTTTATGTTAAATAAATAGAATTCTTTGGGAAAAGTCAATTAATTTGAGTAGGTAAGAGGATTTGCTCAAATTATGCGTGGACAAGAAAACTGTGCAACACTGGGAGAAATGATTAAATTCTAGAATTCTACACTGAGATTTGTTTATGTCTTCATATTATTGTTCCCATTTTAGGAAAACCAATCTAGAAATCATTTATGGTTCATTAGGAAGATGATTTATGTTATAAAGATGACCTGGAGCTCCCATCAGAAGACCTGTGGTCAGAAAAAAAGCTTGGTTCTACATGAAAAGATTAGTGAAGAAATGCTTATTTATTAATTAAATTAAACTTACATATCATGTATGTATAATTTTTAAAGGTTCTGCACCTTATAAAACCTTTTTCTGATTAACCAAAGACTGTTGGCTATCAGATAGAAGGGATTCTACTGCACATGTGTGTATAGAAAAAATATTGGGAGTCTTAACACCAAAATGTTTTAGTAGTTGTCTCTTGATAGCTATCATGATTTGTTTTTTTTTCAAACATTTATCTTTCAATTTTCCTAGAGTGAAAATGAATTACTTTGATCACAATTTAAAGTTATTTGAAACAAAAAAGGACCTCTCCAACCCCTCCCCCACAGAAGGTATTGGGCTTTTTGCCTAAATATGGGGTCATTGCCATTGTGGTTCCAATGTGGTGTGAGCTTGAGATGTTTGCTTCCATACCATTGGAATCTCCACCTATTCTGTGTTCTTATAGACACAGCTAAAGGTGAGACAATGTACCTTGAGTTTTTTAAGTCTAGCAACTACACAAAGCTCATGATGAAAACAAGCATCCATTACAGCAGGCAAATTGTACTTAGTGCCCAACAAATGTTCAGAACCAGGGTGTGAATGATCATCCTTGTGAAGAACTGACATCTTGCAGGATAGGTACTTCCAGACCCTGCCCCAGCCCTCCAGGTATGCTTGGTTGGCAGCTTATTACAAGCAGGTCATACACTAACTTATACCATGTGTTAGTTAGTCAGTTATAAGTTAGTTATACACTAACTTATACCACATATATACCATGTGTTTGTCATTCAGCATATAAATATCAGTCCTTTGCCTAGCACATAGTAACTCTGTAAATAGTAAGTTTTCCTTTAGAAGATTATGGGAAGGGGGGGATGTGATAACAATAAATTTTGTTTAGATGATAAACTACATGACAGTGGTTTTTAGGTCTGTTTTCTGTATAACTTCTCTGGACTAAACACAGATTGAATCATGTTGGAACTAAATGCTATTTAATGTGCTAGTGAAGTGTCTTCCATTTTGCATGAGTGCTTTCTGTCCATGGTGTAACATTGTGACGGCATATTCTTTCAAATTATATTTATATTCCCAGACCCAATTCCCTAATTTGCTTTTCTTTTCTAATGCCTTTTCTTCTCCTCTGAAGTCCATAGTATTTTAAAAAAAATACGTATTCCTTGAGAAGATATTGAGCTTTTGCTTAGGGTCATACATAAAAGTGTTTGATTTAAATAATCACGGGAGTTAAATTTCATCTGCCAGGGAGTTCTACATTTTTGGCAGTTATAGGCTGCCTTTATTCAGTTTAATGATGAAGATTTGACATCGTTGGATTTTTTCTTCTTAGTAAAATGAATGGTGCATCTTTCTTTAATTGTGATCCGCGCCAACCATTTGGCCCAGTAATGGTATGCAAATTAAACTCTTTAAAAATTAATGCTAACATTTATTAAATAATGCATCATACAAAAAGGTAATTTGAAATTCCAAGTTAGACTCCCTATCTGCTCATGAGAAAGTATTTTTTGTGCCATCTTCCTAAAACATCTTTATAGTCTTTCTAAATACCTTGAATGTTTTTCCAGTATTTTGCAAAATTATCACCATGGAGACTGTTCATGTAGACAGATTCTTTATGCTTTTCAATTTTGATTTGTATAAACTCTCAGATTTTGAATTTATATCACTGCTCTGACTTTCTAAACTTAAAAGTGCTTATAGATGTTTCTTTACGACAATTTAAAGACAAGTCTAATTAAGGGGTATGTAAACTTAATTGTACAAGCTTACCTTCACTTTTGATTCTCAAATCAGAATGTATATCATATGCTTGGGAACTCCCTGGCAGTCCAGTGGTTAAGACTTGGCGCTCTCACTGCCGAGGGCTCAGGTTCATTCCCTGGTCAGGGAACTAAAATCCTACAAGCCGGGCTGTGCAGTAAAAAAAAAAAAAAGAAAAAAAGAATGTGTATCACATTGCTAGTTGGACAATTGTAAACCTTATGTAACATCCCCACCCAGACAGCAGTGAGCACTAGCATTCAGCCTTGTACATTAGTGATTTTGTAAATTTGATTTGGGAATTTTAAATGATATTATGACTATAATCGGCATAACCTGAGAAGAATGAAACTTCTCATGCAGGTTTAGTATAGTGTTAAGAACAAGAGTGGTAGAGTGTGACTGCTGGGTTTGAATGAATGCCAGTCCTACCAGGTATGAGCTTTACTGTCTCAGACAAATTCCTTAACCTTCCTGGGTCTCAGTTTCTTCATCTGTGAAAATAACATCAATAATAGTAGCTATCTCATAGAGTTGTTATGAGAACTATGAAACACTAATAAAGTACCGATCCATAGCAAGGACACAACAACTATTAATGCATTATTATTATCTGGAACATTTTTCCCTTCACTGAGAAAACTTTAGCAATATTACTTAAGTGAATCTTCAAAGGATTTGACAATAATTTCGATTTGATTTGCTAACCTAAGAGCAAGAGTCAAATATCTCTTTACTTTGCATTATCTATAGAAATAGAATTTGGGAAAGAAGGTAAAATTCTTCATTACAGACAGCTGTTTCTTCCATTCAATGTGAATTACTAAAAAAGAGAGCTTTCGCATGCATGTTTTTATTTCAACAAACATGCACTTAACACCAGCTATCAATATATGCAAGGCTTTGCGCTGACACTAGGCAGGGAAACATACTAAGAGGAGATACGATCCTTATCCTCAAAGTTATCCCAGTAGCTAGCAATAGCCATCCTAATAGATCAAAAGTTAATCACAAGATTAAAAAAAACCCAGATATTTCAAGAAGTTATAATAATGAAAAAAGTCATCATAAGACAGCATATAATTAAACATCTAAAAGATGATATAAACAATAAAGTGTTTGCTTATTTTATATTTGTTTGTTTAATAATAACCTTCTTGTTTCATAAATATGTAAAGATTCCATGCTAAGCATTTAGATAGGAGTAAAGTGGTTGGCTTGGTCTACGAGGGCTTCATGAATGAGGTGGACATTGGGAACATTTTGAAGATTGAGTTCCAGGCAGGCTTCATCTCTTAGACTGTCCCATAAGTGTTAATAAGTGATCTACATGTTAATTTGGAGATGGGTATAGCTTAAGGGCTCAACAGTTGCCATCATGCTTAATTACTGTTCACATCCACCCTGCAGTAAGCTTACTGAGCTTTCATCAAGAAGCAGGTGGAATTAGTAGTAGAAGACAGATCACAAGCTTGATCGTTTCAATAGTTCTATGTTTATTGAAGACCCAGTCAATCTCCCCCCACCCCCAAAATTCAATATATATCCCAGGCACTAGGGAGAAAGAAATGGATTCATTGTTGGTTCCTGGCCTCCAGCTGCTCACAGAACATGTAACAAGTATTTGTTCTGCTTTATAATACATGCAAAGATAAGAGTAAGCCAGAGGTGTGATGAATGGGGGAGTGGGTGGGAGTGTATGTGTCAGGGAAAGCTTCAGAGAAGAGCCAGGGTTTTTCATTCTCTGCATTCCTGAATAGAAGCCAAATAAAAGTTTTAATTTGGGGTCAATTCAGAGTGCTTCACAGCTTTTTCCTTTCCACTGAATCTAAAGCTATGATCAGTGAGTAAAAATTGCAAAGATAAGTATCAATCAACCAGGAGTCTGTGGGACAATCAATCTTTCTGATTGACACTTTGGTGTCCTTAGAGTTTGTTTCAAAAATGGATTTGGAAGATACTCTAAATCACAAATAATTAATAATGGATGTAAGCACAAACTGGTTCCCCCTACACTTAGGATAAATTTTTTTCAATTGCTCATTTATTCTTTTATTTATTCAGTCATTCATGTATGTGCCAGACAGGCTCTGTACAAAATTTTTTGGCTGATTTGGGAACAAACAAGTACAATTTATTTCTTCATGGATTCTTTTTTTTCAAATTTAGGATGATTTTATTTACAAAACAGGTTCTTTTGTTTTACAAAAATTACAAAATATGACAAAAATAGAAATAGCTTCTTGGACTGCTGGGAACTACTTCTAAGCAACCAATGAGTTAAAACTCCGATGGTCTTCGTCTTTTGAAGAGCATGACGGCAACGCCCAGTCGCGCTTTGTGTCTCCCCAGAGCCCCGCGGCTGTGGGCTGCCTCTGGTGGGAGGGCCGGTCAGGCCAGAGTCTGGAGCAGCAAGATCTTCTCGTTGACGCAGAACCTGTGCAGCACCAGCATCAATTTCTCCCCACAGCGGGACGCCTGGCGCTCCATGGCCAGGCGGAAGTCCTCCTTCACGCCCTTGGTGATGCCCCGGGTGACCGTGTGGTGCTTGATCAGCATTCCTTGATTGGGTTGTGGTTCCAGATGGATCTTCCCACCTTCCTGAGTTCTCAGGTAGGCGAATTCCTCCAGCATGTCGATATTTGTAACATAATTGAAAAAATTCTCATATTGGAAGTTTCCTTGCTGGCAAATCTTATTTGACAGCTTTCAAGAAAAGGGGGTCTCTCCCCACGGCCACTCCTGCTGAAGCAGCACGATCACGTGCCCCAGCGCCATGCGTCTCTGCTGTCTGTGAAGGCTCTAAGCTTAAAACAAGCTAACATTAAGTGCAGGCAATAGGGCACGATAGCCTTGCTGGTACAAGGCAGAAGCTTCAGATATGAACCTTTTCTAAACTTGGGTTTATTTTTGAGGGTTCTTCCTGTGACTTGCCTCCATCCTGGATGGGGAGGACCACGCAGCACATCAAATCAAGGACTTTCTCACAGGTCATTCT
Organism: Balaenoptera acutorostrata; assembly: GCF_949987535.1. Lineage (NCBI taxonomy): Eukaryota > Metazoa > Chordata > Mammalia > Artiodactyla > Balaenopteridae > Balaenoptera > Balaenoptera acutorostrata. Next base: position 32,327,577 of record NC_080080.1, on the reverse strand, counting down.
GTACTCCCCCAAGGCCAAGTGGAAGGTCACCAGCTGGATGAGTGCCCTCTGATGCTCCAAGGTCCCCTGTCCTGAAATCGTGGCTGAGGAAGTGGTCCCTGGAGAGCTGCCAAGTGGTGCAGGCTCGCTATGGCCTTTTTATATTGACCCTGATAGATGATCATATCACTGAGGAAGATTCTCAACCAAAGCCAAGTATCAGTCTTCCATGCCAAACAAATTCTTGTAAATTCCTTGTCAAGGAATTCCAGGGAATAGAGCAGCTCCCAGCTCTCTCTGGCCAGCTTAAAGCTTTCCAACACCTCGATTGAGTTAGCAAGTTCTGCCTTATTGACAACAATGTGACGATTCCTTCCTTTTGCTGAACAGTCTTCATCATCCGAACTCATGGTTTTTTCTCTTCCCTCAGCTAGTTTCCTCTTTTTATGTATGTGTTTATTGCGATCAATTTCTACATCACCATATACATTTGATATGTCTTCCAGAAGAACCAGTGGAACTTGGCTAGGGTCATTAGGACCTTGGAATAGAGACTGTTGTATGCTGTTGACATACTGAAATGCATTCTTAAAGAAGACCAACATAGTGGAATAAACCACTTGGTTTTTATATTTTGCATGAGCTTCATTATCAAAGTTGTTCAGGTATCTGCAGAGATCCTTCAGTCTATGCAAAATATCACCATAGCTTTGTCTTCCTTTATCCATCTGCCAGTCACATCTCATTCCAGCAACATTCAAAATCTTAAACAACCTCTCCCAAGGGTCCAAGATCTGGGACGATTTTTCAGTCAGTCCCTCTATTATGTACTTCTGAGAGCTACGTTTGCTCGGTGACATTAAATCAGACGTTTCTTAGGCACCTTGATGCTCTCTATTTGAGTAGATCTAGTGACATAATTGGTATAAAATTCAGCTGCTTTGTTCTAGTACTTACACACCAAATTGGCAGGCAACCGAACGTCATGGTTGTTAATTATTAGAGGAAGGACATCACACACAAATAATTTTCTAAAACAGTTAACAGGAGATTCTTGCTCTTCAATAGTTTCAGCCTCCAATAGTGCCTCCCCAAGGCCGACCCCATGCTGTACCACTGTTTCAGGGAATCGTCTCAAAAGTAGAAGCAACAATTTATTTATTTATTTAAAGTACACAATTCAATGGTTTTTAGTATATTCACAGACCTGTGCAACCAACACAAGAACCAATTTTAGAACATTTTCATCAACACAAGAGATAATCCCACCCCTGAAGCAACATTTCTGATCATTCCAAAGTGTTGAAGCATTGTTCCGTAACCTTTAGTAACATTTCACACTGGACTCGACCAGGAAGAGTTTCAAATAAACCTGGATGTTGGAGTCGGTGGGGTAGAGGCTGCAGGCCGTGATCAGCCAAGCCTTGGCAGCCCACAGGCTCCTGCTGCACCAGCTCGCGGGCTCGCTGCACCAGGAACTCGCAGTCGCCCTGGGCCGACATGATGCAGAAGGCCTCTTTTTTTAAAAAAAATTAATTAATTAATTAATTTTTGGCTGCATTGGGTCTTCGTTGCTGTGCGCGGGCTTTCTCTAGTTGCGGTGAGCAGGGTCTACTCTTCATTGCGGTGCGCGGGCTTCTCATTGCTGTGGCTTCTCTTTGTTGCGGAGCACGGGCTCTAGGCACTTGGGCTTCAGTAGTTGTGGCACGTGGGCTCAGTAGTTGTGGCTCATGGGCTCTAGAGCACAGGCTCAGTAGTTGTGGCGCACAGGCTTGGTTGCTCTGCGGCACGTGGGATCTTCCCAGACCAGGGCTCGAACCGTGTCCCCTGCATTGGCAGGCGGATTCTTAACCACTGCACCACCAGGGAAGTCCTCTTCATGGATTCTTAAAGTCTAGCATTTTATACTTAGTTGTCTTACAGAGCTGTCAAAGTCCATTAGTTGGTAAGAATAATTATCCAATAGATAAGGAACTAGTCCATTGCAGTGTGGTCTTAGATTCAGAGCCAGCCTAAAATAAGGGAAACTTTCAAGTATTATCTAATTCATTAAATATGGAATCAATTCAATTCAAAAAAACATAGCAAAATAAACAAGATACAAGTCCTTAAACTTAAAAACAGCACAGTCTAAATTCAAATGATGAATAGGACGTTTATTAGAATATTTCATTGAGATGAAGTCATTATAATTTTTAGTGATAGTTAAGAAATTGGGAGATTTCTGAAAATGCTACTATTACCACTCATACCACTAATAATGACTGCCAAGTGCTTTACATTTTTTTTAAAGATTATTTTTTGATGTGGACCATTTTTAAAGTCTTTATTGAATCTGTTACAATATTGCTTCTCTTCTATGTTTTGTTTTGTTTTTTGACCACGAGGCATGTGGGATCCTAGCTCCCCAACCAGGGATCGAACCCGCAACCCCTGCATTGGAAGGCAAAGTCCCAACCACTGGACTGTCAAGGAAGTCCCCAAGTGCTTTAAATTTAAGGTATATTTTTTCCTCACAGCAGGTACATAAGTACATACAATCATCCCTATTTGCAAAGGAGGAAACTGAGGCTGAGAAATGTTGAGTGATTTGCCTTCTGTCAGGAAGGAGTTGATAAGTGGCAGAGCCTGCACCGTATTTGATCTCTACTCAGTCTGTCAGAATTCTGTCTAATAGAAAAGAGATATTTCAAGATGGTCATCAATGAATTACAATTGTTTAGCTTTTATGCACTGAATTTTAATCATAATATCTGGAGAGTCTTTCCAGAAGGCTGCTTTTCCCCTCTATTATCAAGGTCTTGGTAGCTCCAGTGCTGGCGATCATGGAAGGTGAGTAAGTATAACTCTTATAGAAACTACAAAAATGTTTTGTATTTTACTGGAATCAATACATAAAACACTGGAGCAGGGACATATGTGATATGTATATTACATAATGGAAAAGTATAAATTAGTGCTAGGGGCAACATGGGTAGTGATTACATAATCCCTATCATTTTAGGCAGGAGAGGCCTTCTGGAATAGGTCTTATCTCAGAGCCTGACTGAATGATGGGAAGGAGATAGCTGGCAGAGGTGGGCAGGGGTGTTATTTTTGGCAGCGGCTAGGACTTGAAGGTGGGAGTTAGTAAAGGGCTTTGAAAAACATGTTTAAAAGAGCAAAAGGGATTAGTAGGGGTAGTTAATCACATCTGGAAAAGACAGGGAAAGTGTGCATTTTGCATCTCCTAAATGAAACATTTTGAAGCAGAAGAAAGCTTTTTTTTTTCTTTGATATTAATATGTGGGTAGGATTCTAGCATAATGCCCCAAGAAGCACTAGATTCATGACATGGCAGATATTTTATAGGACTTTAACTGGTTTAAGTACAGTTAAAATAAAGATGGCCTGACCAATTGTTGAGGGCTGGGCATGGGAGTGTAAATGGTAGAACTATTTTATTAATAAAAACAGTCATATTCAACTGTCTGTAGAAAACAGAGCCTGAGTCAAGGATTGAGAGGTGATGCTTTATTTGGGGGGTACAATTTTCAGGGTAGTGAAAGTGAGAAAGGGGGAAGTGAAGTTGCTAAGGATGGGAAGCAACAGCAGGTGAAGTGTTACCTCGCTGGCTTCTGCTTTAGGATAAACCTAAAAGAGACAAAGACAGTGGCTTGGGAGGTGCATCCACTTGGTCACTTGGTATCTCTGATCAGACTACTTGAAAGTGCTTTAGAACAGTAGGTGGGAGGAAAAGAGGGAGACAGACTTTATCTGACTGGAGGTCTGCATCTCCTCTCTCTTCTTTCTTACTGGTCAAATTTCTTCCATTAAAACACCCCACCCCAACCAACACACTTACCCATTAGACAGCTGCTCAGAACCTAGATTTTATACTCTTCAGTGTGCTGTTACATTCAAGTCTGGAAGTGGTGAGAAAAACCACAGATTCCAGGTTTGTGTCTGGTCAGATTGGTTGGCCCTAGACAAGGGATCACCAGAGCATAAGCTGAGTTGGATGGTTGTGACTGTGTCAGAGCAAGTGGCTGAGCCTCAGAAGAATTGAGGAGGTGCAAAGAGACAACACATTTATTTCCACTTATTATATGCCAAGCACTACCCTAGAACTTTGCATGCCTTCAATCTATTACTATTCCCATTGTACAGTGAGGTATTCAAACATTAGAGAAGTAGTCTTGTCTTCAGATTTGAAATCAAGCAGTTCTTATTAACCTATTGGAAGGCAATTTGTTTTTTTACCTTCTCTCCCCCTCCCCCTTCCCTTCTCTCCTTCCCCTCTCCTTGTTCTCTTTCTCCCTCCCTCCCTCCATTCCTTCTTTCCTTCCTTCCTTCCTTCCCTTCTTCTTTCCTTCCTTTCTCTCCCCATCTCTCTATCCTCCTTCCATCTCTCTTGAATCATAGAAGGTGAAGATAATACAGGAGAATGAACTAATTTAGCATGTTCCCAGAATGATTTTGTTCAGTGAAAGCAACTGTCTGTGTGGAGTACTTTTGGAAGGAATGTGACATGCTACAATGCATCATGGAACCCACTTCTGGGTGCCTGGTTTACAATAAGGCTAAAGAAACGCTGCAGAGATCCTGCAGAAATCAATATTGTCTTTATGCCACTAAATATTCCCCTCATTCTCAAAGCTAAGAAAAGATACCTGGTTTCCCGTAAATATTCACAAAGACTTCACTACATGATTTCCCAAAGCCTGTGTGCATTTGAAAGCACTGACTGTTTAAGGAAGCATTGACTGTGCTGTGTATCTGCATGATGCTGGGCTCTATATGAACAGAGCACCTTGACTTATAAAACATATTCGAAGCAGTGAGTTTAATATACAAGTGGTAAAGCCTATGTTATACCCCTCTCTATTTCATGGATAGTATATAGCAGATCTGGTATACAGCAAGCTATAAACTGCATTTAGATTAGGAATCAGTGAAGAAGGAAGAGCACTTTCCTTCTGTTTATTTGAGAAGATGAGTTTAGGATTCTTGATAGAAATGTAAATTTTAAACATTTTCAGTGACAGGAGGAAAGAAATTGATCAGCTGTGAGCTGGCACTTACTCCCAGCATTCAATCAGGAGGCATGGAGGAAATCAGTATGACCTCACATATCAGAACCTATACTCTCTCAAGCCTTGACTTCTCTTTGTACAGTGAGCAGCCAACTATTTTGACCATTACTATGGAAAATCTGGGAGATGATAGCTTTGGAAAATCTGGAAAAAAATCAGGAAGATGGTAGAAATAGATTGTTACAAAACTTTTAAAACAGTTTTTAGTAATTAGAAACGAACCAGAAAAAAAAGCATAACTGAATAAAATATGATTAGTTGAATATGTGGACAAATAATCACACCATCCATTGATAAGTTTCCAAACACAAATTTATTAGAAATATGAAAGGTGGTATAATCCTTATCTATGATGACTGAAACTATGAGTTAATGGGGAAAAGTAGATCTGATTCCTTCTGTATTATTTTTATTTTTAGTTTTTGACCATGCAGCATGCAGGATCTTAGTTCCCTGACCAGAGATGGAACCTGTGCTCCCTGCGGTGTAAGCGTAGAGTCTTAACCACTGGACTGCCAGGGAAGTCCCATGCTTCTGTACTTTTAAGTGTAGGCTGAACACATGTGAACTAAACACATCTTATCAACATTCTTTCTGATTATAGGCATCAATATATGATCTCTAACTCTTCCTGTTCATGATTTTTTTTTTTAACAAAAAATTTTACTTCTTTCCTCCACTGTGTATGAATCTTTATCAAATATTAAATCCTTCTTTACACTAAGGTCTATTTTGAGGTTATCTATTCTATATCACTGATCTGTCAATCTTATGCCAGTTACATAATATTTTAATTTTATTACATAATTGTTGGAAGCAACCCTCTTTTTCTCTCATTTTTCACAACTGCATTTGTTACTATTTTTAAACTTTAATTCGGGATGAAATATAGAGGAATTTTCTAAAGGCTTCTCTCAATAAAAATCTCACTGAAATGGTCAAATCTGTTAATTAATTTGGGAAAAAAATGACATTTTTTCCAATGATATTAATTTCTTGTAATATTGTATTATTGCCAGTGAATAGTGCTTGTGAAATAGTTTCTTTTTTTGAATTAATTAAGATCATCTTTGTATCTTCAAAATGATTAATTTTGTAAATGCACCAAAGGTATTTGAAAGGGAAATATTTGCACTGGTACAACCATGTCATTTTTATTTTTTGAATTTTCTATATTCCTATTTTAAGCTGTGGTATTATTTAAAAAATCTGAACATTTCGAGAAGCATATAGAATAGTACCATAAACATCCTTTTTTTTTTTTTCCTAACACCCAGCTTCAATAACTACCAACTCATAGCTGGTTTGTTTCATCCTTACCTCAATATGTACCCCATTTCTGGATTCTTTCTAAGTAAATCCTAGACATTACAAAATGTTATTTATAATGATTTCAGTGTATATGTCTAAAATGTAGGACTCTGAAAACATAATGTTAGTATTTCAACTAAATAAAACTAGCAATAATTATTCAATATCAAATATCCCCCAGTCAGTGTTCAAATTTCCAATTGCCTCATAATTTTTTCTTTTTTTTTAAGTTTGCTGGATTCAAGCATTGTGACTGGATTTTGTGCTTCCCACACTTCTTTTAAGCTATACATTCCTCCTTCATATCTTGGTATGTTTTTCCTCTCAATTTGTTTGTTGAAGAAATCAAATTGTTTGTTTATAGTTTCCCACAGTCTGTACTTTGCTGATTGCATCCCTGTGGTCTGGTTTAAAATGTTTCTCTGTCCTCTATTTCCTGTAATTTGGTAATTAGATAGAAATGCTAGATCAGATTCAGGTTCAATTTCTCTTTTCAAGCAGAACTATTTCACTGGTGGTGGTAAGTTCTTCCATCAGAAGGCACATAGTGCCTAGTTGCTGCTTTTTGTCAGTGGTCTTTAATCATTGCCCAGCTCCACTCATTAGGAGTTGCAAAACAGTAATATTTTTACTTTGCTCTACATATTTATTTAATTTATTTTTTATTTTTAAAATTTTACTTACTGTATTTTTATCTTATTTTATCTTTACTTATTAATTTACTTCTCATGTAAAGAAAATTTCCCTCATATCTTTTTGGTTACTTTGAGGTAAAATTCATATAGAAAAAATGATAAACAGTTAAGTCTTTTCATTTATTTACTATGTCACTATTTTTGGTCAATTTGAAATGTGAAAGGTTGAATGAGGCTTTAATGTCTCTAAAGATGGTATTTCTATCCACTTTTTCTCAGTGATATATAGTGAATATTATCTCACTACAAGTCTATTGAACTTATTTTTTCAGTGAGTGCATTTTATTCCATAGTATGGATTTACTATGCTATGTCTTACCAATCTGATATTGATGAACAAGTTGTTATTTTTGTAAATTACATGATAATAAATATGCTTGTGCAAACGTACCTGTGTGAGTGCTTCCTAAAAATGGAAATGCCTTCTAAGAGTATACATATTTTAGATGTTTTTAAGTGCTGACAAATTGTTTTCCAAAGCAGCAGTATTGCTGGTATTGCTTAAGTGTGAGTGTGCTCTTTACCTACACTCTTGCCAATGTTATCTTATCCATTCTTTTAAAATGTTTGCTGATTTGATATGGAAAAATGGTGACTCATTATTGTTCAGTGTGCATTTTCCTGGTTACTAGTGTGGTCAAAGATTTTTAAAATTTGCTTCATTGCATTTATATTTCTTTGAATCGTCAGTTGAATATCCTTTGCCTTTATGTTGTCATAGGTATTTTATTATCAAGTTGGCTGAAATTTGGTTTGTGGCTACCCACCAAATGTAAGATTAACCTGAAAGTGTGATCAAGGATTTGGTTACTATAAGATAGCAGAGAGTTTGAAATTGGCATAATTTGGTAAGACTGTGAAGGGCAAATATTTTCTATAAGGGCATAGACTTATGTTCTGATGAACAACAAAAGAAAGAAAAGGTTTCTTTTGTGAAAACTCAGGAGCCTTCCTTGGGGTACATAGAAATGTAAGTAGGTAATTTTCTCTTATTTCCCTTGAAAAAGACAGCACAAAAGAAGGTCAATCTGGCATATGTGGTTAGCACCAATATTTTCCATGGGTGAAAGTTCTGAATTTGAGGCTTTTAGCCTCATGGTCATTTCCTAGAATGTAGGAGTAGCAAAAGCATGGCATGCGTGCCAATACTTCTATATCCTGCTCCCACGACAGACATCACTAGTCAATTCTGGCAGTCTTTCCTCTCAAACTTACATATATTATCATAGTTCTTTGTAACATAGTTCCCTAGGCTCATCTTTAATCAATGTGCATAGACAATCAAAATGAAATTGATTTATGTCCCTGTCATATACCCAGGCTCATTAGAATTTAAGGTCCAATAGAGATGAATTTGTCTGATATGCTTCCCAGTGTTTACAACACTTGGGACATACTAGACTCTCAATAAACATTTGTTGAATGAATGTACAAATAATCCCTTTCGACAGAAATTTTCCAAGGCAGGTTCACATATCCTTCACATTGACAACAGAATTTTAATTTTAATTCATGGATTATCTATCACTGAGCATTTAACTTCCTAGTCATTAGTTCTGAGGTTGAGGGAAATCTTTGCTTTTGATGTTATTTGGATGTTGGGGGTTTGCTGTAACAGATTTTTTTTTTTTTTTTAACTTGAAAATAGAATTCTGTTGAATCATTGTGAACATAGCAATTACAGCAGAAGCATTCATGGGAAATGGCTGTATTTTCAAATACCTCCACTCTCATCAGTATGATTAGTATCCTTTAGTTCCGCTCCTTCTGAATTTACAATTTGACTTTAGATCAAACTTGACAGTAGGTATGACAGAGAATAAATTGAACTGGATGGTAAAACTTACAGCCCATTTTTCTAAGGTCAACATCTTTTCTGATTCCTGTGTGAATATGATGTGGGGAAATGTGCTTTCAAGCTGGCTTGAGCAAGGGACAAGCATGATATCTTTCTTTTTTTTTGTCACTGAAGCTTTGGGGTTGACACAAGATGGGGTAAATCAAGAACTATGGCAACTCAGTTTGAATTTGAATTGCTTGAAAATTGTAGCTCAATTCAAAATTCAGTAAGGTGGGAATAGCAGTTCAGGTATGTGACAGTGTCAGTTTCCTCCTAAGAAGCCCCGTTACACATGGCCACTTAGTCTATATCCTCAGCTTCATTAATTTTCCAGACTCCTTGGTAACTTTCCTCATCAATCTTATTTGAAAACCAATGATGTCTCAAACAATTCATTTTCAAATCATTTCTCACAATTGTATAGAAGTTTCTAGTTTACAAAGTGGAAAGTGCACTCATTTAATTCTATTAGGTTAAGTATTTCTATGGTTATTTGGATGCCAAAAAAAAAAACAAAAACAAAAATCAGACCCAGGAAGGTAGTGCCCTTTGCCATATGATCACATGGCTATTAAGTGACAAATCTGTGTTCTTTCCACTCCACATCAAATACACTTTCCGATAAACCACTTCTGCCTGAAATCACATAACTGTGACTATTATTTTTAAATGGGGGTACACTATGAATATTGGAAGGAAAGTTTTTTATGGCCATTTAAAAATCAATGCAAAGACTACTGCAGGAGGCAGTTAGGTATTTCCCATATGGGGACTTTATTTTTAAATACTGCATGAATAAGTGAATGCTTCTTGTGCTTTTTTTGTTGCTAACTTGGCCACTCCCCTCTTTGTGGAAGAATTGAGGGCTAAGATTGAAGCATCTCTTCCTTACAGCTGAGCTCAATTTGCAGTTCAGATCATTTCCTTGCTAGAAGTGAAAAAAGCACTCCAATAACTTGGTGACAGGAACTGTTTGACCAGGCATGAATAGTAATCATTAGATTATTTATGCCTTCCATAACAGAATTTAATCCAAAGATTTTTACAATCCTCTGTCTTCTTAGTAATTAATCTATGAAATCAGGCAAGTATAAGTGCCTGGAATCTCTGAGAATGTGTAACGATTTTGCATTCCTTAGCTGTGGCATGATTATTTTAGTATGGATGAACTCCAGTTGTACAGAGACTGAGGCTGTCAAATATACAGAAATTTGGATTTCCAAATGATGATCATTTCACTTTTCAGGAACCTCTCCTGGCTATGGAATGCCTGAAAGTCTTAAAGACTGGTTTTCATTACAAGATGGGAAATACCTTTATAAATATATTTAAGAACAGTTACAACCTTCAATTTGAAATTGGTGCTCAGGAGGCAAAGCCTGGGGACTGGGAAAATGTTTACTTTGGGCCTGAATAATCTGCCTGTCTATGTCAAGATGTAGTAGCATGTGTGGTTTTATAAAATCCAACTGATTCACATTCTTTCTGAGAATTGGGTGAAGACTGTTGGGACACAGCGTTCTGGCCTGGAGAGTTTTCAAACCTATGTGTGAAGACTCAGGTATCCTCTTATTCTGAGGAAATTCAGACGATTTAAAACAGGATAGCAGCCCTGATTATAGGCTGTATATGCTGGTGACAGTATCATAACTAAGACTAGCTAATCCTAACAGAAAACTAAAAGGATCTGGGTACTTTTATTAACTGAAAATCAATCCTTTTGTGTGATTCAATTAAAAACATCAATAAAAATCTTATTTCAAAAGTCACAAGGAGAGTCTCTACCAATACAGCATATACCATAGATAGAAAACTGCTCAGCCCCCTCTGAATGGTTGCCCGTTTTAATAAGTATTCAGAAATTATACTCAGACTTCAAAAGAAATTGTAAGGAATTGTTAGCAGGTTTATTAATGTTTTATGTTTTATTAAAAGTTTGGGTGTACATTTCACAATGAGCAACATCAAAAATCAGACTTTCTGCCTGTAATTTTGCTTCCTCCTGTCTTTCTGCCTTTGGGATTCACTCTTTTCCTTTCATCAGCTGCCATTTTCAGCAGCATGCAGTAATTTCATGGCTCATTGCAAGCGCTGAAAACCTTTGAAACCACAAATGCTAACCTACCTGGCCTGCAGCCATTTAGGAAGAGATTAATTTAGCAAACAGAAGCAAAACACTTTCTACTTCTAGCCTGTGCATAATTTCACTTCTATCTATATTTATTTTACAGTGAGCAGCGTAATGACAATTTCAGTAATTGCAACTCTATAAAAATTTGCCTACCTAGCTTATCTCACTATCACAAGACTGTGAGTCAGTCAGATTAGAAAAAGTACAGCATGTGAAACAGCACTGGTTGCCTTCCAAAAATATGGGCCTTCTATAAAAACTCAAGTGATGCTTTGCACTTGTTTGTGTTCTTATCTATTGCGCAATGGTTTCTTCCTGATGTTTTGATTGGGACGGGTTCGTTCCTCTTTAATTCATGGTGATTTATGGGGGCACTCTCCTTACAAACAGACCGATGTATTTGTATTTGGAAGACTAGAAGCGCCAGCCCATTTCTGCAGACTTTGTTATAAATGGCTGTTATGTTGCTGTCGAGCAATTTGAACAGAAGAGAAAGTCCATCTGGGGCAAATTTTAAGCTATCATGCTTGGAAGGATTTCAAGGACTAAATTAGCCCACAAACTGTTAGCTAAAAATAAAAGTTTTATTGTTTCTTGTCTAACTTAAAAATCCCACCATCAAAATTAACACCAATTATACGTACTGTATATTTGTATGTATAGTTTCCCCTAAGGGATCATTTGTTGCTTCTTTTTATTCATTTTTGTAGTTATTACACACACACACACACACACACACACACACACACACGTTTAGCGAATAATGAACCCATGGAGAAATAATGACTTAAGCAAAATAATGTTTAAGAATTAAGACAAAACATAATGAAAGTTGGAGACAGCTAATATACCAGAAAAATCATTTACACTATTTAACCAGTAAGAGGCATCATGAAGGAATTAAATTCAAGGGGCGAAAAGAGAATTCAGTGTGAAGCTGTTGACATCAAGCCCTGTAGCTGGAGCTTATCGTTGAGGGATTTTTATATGTATGTAAAGGATAGGACAAGAATGTCGCATTGCTAAGTGACTCTTTTCTTAGATCAGCTACCAGGGGGGCCTCTGTTGATAAGTGCCTACAATGTTTGTCGTATAAAGAGTAATTCAGAGATGGGAATCTAGGGTTGAGGGTTGCATATTATGGTTTGTTTTTTCCTCAAGAAGAAAGGGATTTGGTAGTCACTGAATGACCTTGAGGTGTGGGATGGTCTCTCCAGTCCTTTGATAAAAGATCACTGCCCACATCCTAGGTTGCAAAAACAATGCTGCCAGTAAAACAGGGCGACACAATGAAAGGGAGAAAAAGGAGAACAGCCAAGCAGTGTTCATAAGGCCTTACTGTTTGGGTGCTGTAGCTTTTCCATTTTATACATACCGCATTCCCAAGTAATAGCAATTGAACATAATTTTGTCTTCCTTTACTCAGATTTGAATATTCTGTACCCTATAAAGGAAATTCTATGGCATTGAACTTGTTTATGCGCTGTTTTTATATTAGCTAATTCATTTAAGCATACAGATACACAGACGGCAGTGGGATGACTGGCCAACCCCCGCAGATGTACACCTCCAATCTGCCATCCCATAACATTCATAAAATACGTCAACATAGCCTGGAATTCTTCCATGGTTTATGTTATACTATTGGTGTTCATAGCATACTGGCAAAATATTTCATGTTGAAATTTGTGGTAGTAAAAAAGAAAAAGGAATTCTCTCCATGTTTTGAGGCCATTTGCAAAAGTATTCTATCAATATCCTTCACCTATAATAAGCACTTAAATCAACACAAATTGAACATGAAAACACACGCATGTGCCAGGGTGTTGTATAATAAATAGCTGTTCATTTCTTTAAACAATTGATGGTAATTATGCTGCCTTAATGATCATTTTTAAAATGCAGTGCATCTTTCCAGTACTGTCCAAAGAATCATAATATTGTGTGATAGAATCAAAGTAATAACAGAAACATATTAATAACCAGTATTAGTTCTTCTGCAGAAATAGATTTCTTTTTAAAAAAAAATAAATTTATTTATTTATTTATTTATTTTTGGCTGCATTGGGTCTTCGTTGCTGTGTGCGGGCTTTCTCTAGTTGTGGTGAGCGGGGGCTATTCTTCATTGCGGTGCGCGGGCTTCTCATTGCTGTGGCTTCTCTTGTTGCGGAGCACGGGCTCTAGGCACTTGGGCTTCAGTAGTTGTGGCAGGCGGGCTCAGTAGTGTGGCTTGTGGGCTCTTGAGTGCAGGCTCAGTAGTTGTGGCGCACGGGCTTAGTTGCTCTTCAGCATGTTGGATCTTCCCGGACCAGGGCTCGAACCCATGTCCTCTGCATTGGCAGGAGGATTCTTAACCACTGTACCACCAGGGAAGTCCCAGAAATATATTTCTAAAGCAAATAATAACTTTTGGTGAAGAGTGTTACTAGTATCATGTGACTACTAATAGTGAACATTTCACAGCCAGAAGTTGAGAATAACAGCTTCTTACTGGGGGAGATTGGTGAGTTAACATTCTCCCTTCCAAGGGTGGCTTTTGACTCACATAGTTGGAGGTTGCATCCCACTGAGCCCCAGATGGTGTCCAGAGGCCGTTCTTGGCCAGTCCCTCAGGACAGGCAGTGAAAGAACTGTTGTCAGGTCCTCCAGAAGACTTAGGTCTTGGGAAGCTCCATTTTATGCCATTTTTCTTCTTTTATCCCCAAACTTTTGAAGATGACAAAATTTCAAGGGTCATTTTTGTTCATTCTCAAGTGTCAGATGGTAGAAAAGAGAAAGAGGTAGTGTGGAGTAGTAGAAAGTCTCAGGAGGCAGCCTGACTGCAGAGGCTGTACTGATAATCACTAAACCATCCTGCCGCTCACAGGTGAGACTTCTCTTTGATTAACCATGTCTTTTGCTCCATTCTCTGCTTTGGCTTTTTAGTGCTTTAATTGTTTGTTTGTTGCTGTTGTTTTTTAATCTCATTTTTACTCCCGAATTTAAAACCACATTTGGGACGTATCTGAGTCTCCTTGTCATACCCATTAAGTTATTCATGAGATTTCAGGTGTGCTTTTGCATGTTCTGGTGTTGGTATCATGAAGGCAGGCAAAGCACTCCTGATGGTTTTCCTCTATTGCTGATCACAATGGATTTGGGTAGTTGCAAAAGGACAAGTAAATGAGACTTTGAGATTTAAAAAACAGATTATTTTACATATGTATTGTTTATTACTGAACACTAGTCCTAATTTACCTTCATATTTTAGTACCCTATAGTTTTACACAAAAGACTTTTACAAAATAGGATATTTTAAAATTTCTGATTTCAGATATTTCCCTTTCATGGTTCCAATGCAGCCATTGTAGATGCTGCCTATTTTCTCTCCAGTATCTTTGATTTTTCTGGATCACTCTCTGAATAGAATCTCTAGTAGATGCTGATTTCCTTCATTTAGATCTTTTGGTAAGTTTCTATCCAAATTACAAGTATCACCTGTATTTATAGTTCTTATAATCTGGGGTCTGATAAGCAATAGCTAGAAGAATGTTGCCATTTTAATAGATTTTTTCCACTCTTTTCAAGCTAATTATTTTTCCTCCATGTTTAAGGACCTCTTGAGTTTGGAATTGAAATAAAAAATTAGCCAATTCTTTTTCAACTTAAAATATTTCAAAGAATTGCTCAAGTTGAGAAATTTTCTCTTTTTTTCCTGTTTGACTTAGAAAACTAAGGTCGAGTTGTTAATGTTTGCAAATTAAATCTTGGGCAATCTACTCTAAAAGTCAAGTTTCCATTTTCCATTCTTCCATAAGACAAAATTGTATTTCTTAGGCATGAGAAAAAAGAATGAATAAGACAGAATATTTGAGGTAGCTCCTAGTCTAAAGAGAATCTCTCTTTTCAGCAATGAACTATATGGATTTAGGCATTTGCTTTCTTAGGTCCAAACAAGAGCTACAGTGTCAGAATTTTTCCTCCTAATTATTCTTTCACAGGACATTTTTTCTCTCACCAAAAGACTCTTTTGGTCTAAGTCAGCAGAATTAACATCAGTGCCAAATTATTATAAGTTTCAGGCTTTTAGGGACACAGGTTACGCACTGTTTATAATTTTCTACATGGTTCCTAATTCTCCTTCTGCTACTACTGAACAGGTAACATTTATTATTTTACTAGAAGAATTTGTCTCCCATTGAGTAAATTTTTCAGACAGTACAAATTAAGGCAAACTATACTTAGAGTCTAAATATTCTCTCGTCCTGTTAAGGGTATAAGATGAATACAATGAAAAAATTGCCCATTTTCACTCGGGCTTATCGAAATATTTGATTTCCTCTTTATTAATGTCTTTTATTAAATTTGATAGCCCACTTTTAGTAGAATTGTGTTTCTGTTTTCATCTGGGACTATGTACCTTAATCAAAATGTCATATTATTTGCAGAATTGCATATAAAAACATTTTAATATATGTCATTTTAGGTATTTTATAGTAAGTTATTATAGTGGTCATACCAATTAAAGAACATCGAATGCACTGAATGTTCTTCATTTTTCTAAATACAAGTGTTGAATGTATAGGCAAACCAATGGATGGTGTGTGTGTGTGTGTGTGTGTGTGTGTGCTACAGAAGAGGATTTCGATATATGCAAAGTATAGCCAGAAAACAGTGTAAGTACTATTTAAGTTTCCAATTTGATTATTCAATAACCATGTGACAATCAAGGAAAACCAGCCTTTGACTGAAGAAAACAAAAAAACCCCCAAAACATGGCTAGTTTCAGGCTAGAGTATATTGTCAAGACCAAGTTGTAAACTTCTGAAAAACAAGAATTATAATGGAATTGCGGCTACAACCTTAAGTATAACGGTGTGAGTGTACTGCTATTATTTACTATGGTAACATAATAAAAGACAGCACTGTTTGGGCCATTATCCTCACTGCTCTCTTTTCAGTATAAATCATTATATTTATTATCTGTCTTCTTGTATAGGGGGTCATGAGAAAGGCCAATCAAAAGCTGAAGAAACCTACATTTCTAAAAGAAATTGGGCCTATTTCTAATTCTTTTTCTTTATCAAACACAAGGGAACAGAGACTTTTTTTGTGAAAAATTGTTTCATGTAAGATTAAAGTGCAGATTATTGGTGAGAAAATGACATTCACTTCTAGGCATCTTGTAGATCCCTGGGAGATATTGCCAGTTTCCCTCTGATATTTTTACCTTTCTTCCTTGGGGGATGTGTTTCCTGGCAGGTTTTGAGCAGTGGATTCTGGAGCTTTTATTCTGTTCTGGGGACTTGTGTTATTATTGATTGATGACTAAAGCTATGGTCTTAGTGAAATAACTCCTTTTGAGTGAATTTACTTAAACGTCAGAAATAAGTGTCTTATACAGCTTTTCTTCCTTCCTCTGCAGAAATATTACAAAATATACCTGTTTTCTCTTGCTTAAATAATTACCTAGCATATTAGCTAAAATACTTAGTCATATTTTATTTATAAAATTTCAGAAAAAGATGATCCAATTTCATTAATAATTTGATTGTATATTGCTTTTTGAATTTGTCCTCAGTCACATCAAGACCCAGGTCCCCAATGTGAACAAATGACTTTACACAGAATGACAAGGTCTCTATATTCAACTCTCCGAAGGACAGTCAGGAGCCGGCAGCATCTGGATATAAGGTTTAGAGCACTGAGGTGCGTGGGAGATTGAAGGCTGAGAATGAATGGCGGGAATATCGTAGAAGACAGCTCAAGGGCCCCTTTCTCTACTTCCAGGAAAAAGAAAAGTGAATATAAAATATAGCTGAAATAATTTTGTCTGGATGGAAGCTGAATCTCACACCAAACTGCTTCTAACTCAAATAGGGTAGATAGGTGGGAGTGTGGTGACAACTTGTATAAGAAAAGAATGTTACTATTCACATAAGCAATTATTCATAACTGAGAACTCCAGTGAAGTGGGCACCCTGGAGAAACAAATTTGGAGGTACTTTTCCCACCTAACTAAAAGCAGAGATCCTTTCATATAAATGCAACATGCTACTACCTATGGCCAATTCATGAGTGCTGGCTAAGAATAAATTATGCCTATGACTTAGCTCATGTCTATGGATCCTGGGTCATGGAAAAACAAGGAAAGAGTAAACAGGTCACATTGCAAAAAATAATAGAGCAAATTTCACGCCCTGCATCTCTTTTCTGCTAGTTTTTCTTGAGTGTACCTGTGCAGTAACAACTGTTTGCCATAGGTTAATGATGGGATTATCATTATCTAGCAAAGTTAATTTCCAATATTTCTATTTTATAGCCAAAAGATGCATCTTGGGATATAAATGAAAATGGGTACCTGGGACACAACCATGGCTGGTTTTGAAAACAAGGATATAATCCTAGATGGGTTTGTGAGTATTTGCTGTGTGGCCCTGAGGATTCATCACTGGCATTTTTTCCTAGGAGGTTTGGAAGGTACCTGTAAGCAGTTGTCATGAAAGCGTTACCTGACATCACAACCCCATTTTCCTTGATTCAGAATGAAGGTCCATTACCAGATTCTCCCTGCTCCCTTTTGATAGGTTGATCTGGATTATTTGAAATTTAAATACTGGTTGCCTAGAATGCCTTTAAACAATATCAGCACTTAGACCACATCCACAACCAATTGAATAAGAATCTCTGAGGGTGGAATCCAAGCCCTGACCCTCCCCTACCCACAAAGTAATGTGACTCCAGAGTCTGGGCCTGGCCACATTGCCATTTAGTCAGCCACCAACAAACATAAGATCATAACTCTGCTACTGTGCTTTACCCCTAGCTCCCAGCCACCACACACATTTCCAACAGTCTTTTCTCTCCGGGCCTTCGCATATATTATTCTTGTTGTCTCTAATGGTGGCTTCCTGCCATATGTACCCTCTCTCATCACCTTTATCCTTCATCCCCCACTCCCTTTCTCCCCAACGCTGCATGTGTATCTAACTCTTACTCATTCTCAGGTCTCTTTTGTCTTCATGTCACTTCCTCAGTAAGCCTTCCAGAACATTCTGCACGCTAACACCCAAGCCTCGGTTACAAGTGTCCATAGAGTACAGTGCTTATCATCATTACATTGGCTTGAAATTGACTTTTACTTCTGTTCCTCCCAATGGGACTAGAAGCTCTAAATGAGTTTGAATGTCTTGCTCACCACTGTAATTATAACCTCTGCCCAGTATTCTTGATAATTCCCTGTTCTGTGATTTTCAGTAACCTACCTTGAGTCTTACGACACAGTGAGATCAAAATAGACATATTATGAACATTCACCACAAATACTTTTGTGAATTAGATGGCATTTTTAAATTGGGGCATTGTTATCATCATAGTTAACTTGAGTATTTCCTAGGTTCTAACAAGTGATTTGCACACAGTATCTCATTTAATCTCACAGTGATCCTATGAAGTAGGTTCTGTTTTTATCTTCATTTTACAAATGTGGTAAACTAAATCTCAGAAATTAGGTAAATTGCTCCAGGCCACCCAGCTAGTAGGTGGTAGAGTTAGCACTTACACCCAGATCTGTGTGATACCCAAATGCATACTCTTAACCATCACCAGGCTGTTACTATCTTGAGAAACAGGTGAAACTAGACTGTCTCTGCTTTTGACTTGCCAGAAGGTGTGCAGAGCAAGAACCCCAGGCTTTAGTGGCACCATGCCTGACCCATCAAGGTAAAGGGTTCCAGCAATCCCTCAGGTAAGTGAATTAATGCAGGTCCTGCCTAGAAAGAACTTGGCCTCCATACTATGACTTTCCTTAAGAGTTTTCATTCACCTTGGGCCAATTTCCTATAGTCTTATGCAAGCCAGTCATAGGATTTCTCACTAAGGACTTTAGTTCGTGTCATCTGTGTTTGTGTAAATACAGTCAAAGCACACAACACAGGATGGTAGCCTGCCTAGAAGTTAGGTGTCTCTCTTAGCCATTCAGTGATGGACAGTAAACTTCCAGTCAGTTGACAGTAGACCTCTGTAGAAGAGAATAAAGCATATGTGTCATCCTCCCTTTTTCCTAGAGACTAGTTCCACTGATGCTTTCCCATAATAAACATACCAGGATTTTCTGGATTTTATGTTAAATTAAACTTATAGTATGTTCTGTTTTCCTCAAGGAAAAAGTAATTTATTAAAATATGTTTTGGAAATATGATGAGTCAATATTAATACTGATGACACAAGGTTATTATCACTCTGACAACATTGCTTAATTCAGCAAATATTCCTCAGCATAGTAAACATTAGCCACAAAGCCTGTGGTTAATACGAAGTAGGTAAATTGATTGACATATAGAGTCTGTAGATTCAGGGCTCTATGAGTTTACAGATGAACAGTTTGTTGGTAACTAGTGGTAAGGTTGGGGTGGGAACACTGATGTGATCTTTAACAGTTAAGTCAATTTTTTTAAATGTTACTTGATAAAATACTACTTCTGAACAGGCTTTCAGACAGACTTGCTAATTTGTTCAGGGGCTTTTCATTGCAGAAGAAAAAATGTGATGCTTAGTTTGAAAGCATTTGAAAAGACTGAATTTGCTTAACACACAGCTTTATTTATTAGAAGCTTGTGGCTAAAATAAAATTTCAATGATATGATTCTACATGAATTTTAAAAGTATATTTTACTATGAAGGAAGACCTTGACGAAGAGGGTTAAGAAAATGTTATTCTAGTCTATCTGTTGTTATCTGGAAGCATGTCAATAGTTATGTACTTCAAAAGAATTGATGGGAAATGTTTATCAGAGATAATGAAGTCAAATGGATTGTTTATGACAATATGGGGAATACATTTCTTGGCAAGGTTTTGAAGTATAGACATGAGGGTCATTCTCATGGCTGCTTTTGATGACATTCATCATTGTTGAATACCTAGATTTTAAAATACAGTGTGTTTTTGTATGGAGAGAATTGCTAGGTGTTTATATTAGCCTTGATGGCACATTCATGCACAAATGTAGAGTCTATGTTATTATTTTAATATGTGGTCATTTTCCTGCAATTTACTCTTGCTTGTGCTTTATTTTTCTTCTTTATAAGGATTTTTTTAGTGCCACAAGCAGATAGGCTTATTTGGATATCTTAACTCCATTTCCATGTATTTATTTACAAATCTATGATTTAAAAGATTAGCATTCATTGACTAGTGCTTTTCAAACATCAAAACCGCTGTTAATTAGTCAAGTTAAATGGCATGCAAATATAAAGAAATTATACATTTGAGATATCGTCTATTTGAATATTTTTAGTCCATCACTAAGTTTTTGCTATGATTTAATTTGGAAAAAGGCATAAACAAGATTTCAAAGAAGACAAACAGGATAACAAATCTGATTAGGAATTACTACATTGGGAAGCATAATTATCATACATATGTATATACACATATATAACAGTACTATATTCTTTAATATCTGTTTTCTGTGTTATTTTCTAATGTAGGAAATAGTCATTTGTATAGTCTGTGAAAGAGCAAGATGGGTCACTGGAAAGTGGGTCAGCTGTGGAAAGCAGCCTTGAATTTATTCATTTCTGGATCAAAGCTTCTTATAGAAGTGATTTTTAAAAACATGGACGGTGATTGTTAATGATAAGTTATAAATCATTCACGTGGCGGGTAGCTGAGGTATTATGCTAAAAAATACACAACGCTATGGACAGCAGGTGATTTGTTGAATGTCATAGTCTGAGACCGGCAACAGGGCTGCAGAATGAGTCCACTGCATGACTGTGAGCCATGGTGGCATCCCACTTCCTGTGCTCTATTCATTACAATGAGATTCTTTAAGAAATCTCTGCCCACTGGAGCAGAAATATGTGGGATTTTTGAAGTCCTGAGTTTGCACATGTCTTAGAAACCTTTGGAAATGCTGAGTTTCATGCTCTTTTTTCTGCTCTGAACAGCAAAAATGGTCAAGAATCTTCTGTGTATAAACACTCTACAAGATGGAATGAAGGATGCAAAGATGAAGGCAGCTCTGGCCTCATGGCCCTTGTAACTTAGGGCGATCAGATGGGAACAACGTAAGGCCGAGCATGCTGTGCACCATATCCAGAAAAGGGCAGGAGGGACACATTTTTTTCTGGGGAAGTCAGGAAGGCTTTCCTAGCAGAGGTGTGAATAGGCTGAGGATAAAAGGATAGAGATGAACAATGAGGAAAGAAGTTCTAGAGATAAAGAAGATTCTAAGTAGAAATGTGAAGAGTGCAGATCTTGTTCAAGGAGGCGTTGGAAGTTGGTTCACCTAAAGGCATAGATGTAGTGGATTGGACATATGCATTTCACACTTCCTGCTTGGATATGCAGGTGCCATTTGTAAAACTGTGCTCGTCTCTAAAGCTTACAGTGAGTAGGTTGTTGTCTATGAAGCTGTCTCCTCAGAAGACACCTAGAAAATGTAAATGACATTGAGCCTATGTTGGAAATGGGCAAAATTCAGGAAATCTACCTAGAGCTTATGTTCATGAAGCAGAATAATTATTACTGACACCGATAATTCCTTTACAAGATATTCTTTAATTCTTAGGTATTGCCCAAATGGCTTCAGTAGTTGGTTCTTAGAAAGCCTTTCTTCTTTAATAAGTTTTTGTCTCTTTTTTTTTTGGCCAAAGCAGTGTAGTTAATTTTAGCACAAGTTATACTCCTTCTGTTACTCTTGCTTAAAATCATTAATTTTCTGTTGCTTATATGGCTATGATAATTCTTTACTATTTCTAACATTTGTCAGTTGTTTGGTCTCTGCCCCCAACTTAAGATATTAGGAACTTTCACCTTTTGCGTATTCATTTTGGCTGAGTGTTAATTAGAACTTTGTGTCTTCCTCCTGAGTCTTAGCAAATGGTAAATCGGGATACATGAGAATAGTGGCAATTGAATCCAGATAACTTTCAGCCATTTTGTCTACAGCTCACCCAGCGTTTTGGATGATTTTCTGGTTGAAAACCCCTCACTATAAAAATAAAGGATGTTGGTATCATTGGTACATAATCAGTCTTTTTTCTCTTTATGTACAGCCCATTTTCAATACCATGTTTGTGTGTCTCTGTGCATATATGTACTGTGTCCTGTTTCCTTTGTGGGTTATCTACAGCAATATTTTCAAACATGACTGTATTTCTGTTCTTACCCAGAATACTCTCAGACTGGCTTCTCTCAGCTTTAATTGGTGAGTGTGGAAAAAATTTATTATTTTTTATTCTATACAAAGTTAGTAAGTATTACTACGTGTGAGGCACTGTGCTAAGCATTGAAGAAACAAAGCTGATTTTCAGCCAGTGTGGGCATTATGTCCGTGCTAGTTGTTAAAATCTTGCCCTGGGCACCTCACCTACCCCAGCCATTGTTTTAGCCATCTTGTACACCCCCCTGGAATTCAGACTTTTCTATGGTCCAGCAACAAAAGATTAATACCAGGCACACAGCAAAAGTTCTCCAGGCCCCAGCTCTAGCACCTAGGCCAGTTCTTAGCTCTGATGGGTTAGTGCCCATGACATACTGTCCATTACCAATTTTGTTTTTGTTTTTGTTTTGGCTTTGGCCACGCCAAGCAGCATGTGGGATCTTAGTTCCCTGACCAGGGATCGAACCCGTGCCCCCTACAGTGGGAGCACGGAGTCTTAAACAGTGGACCACCAGGGAAGTCCTGTTAACAATTTTGAATATCTCCCTGGACACACAAGCAAGTAGAACATGGTCTCTGACCTTAAATTGCTCATATTCTTAGAGAGGGAACAGGTATACAGTTACCAAACAATGTGCTTTAAATATTTGTGTTTGTATGCAAATCTATCATCTATCTCTCCACAAGAAAAATTTTTAAAAAAAGAAAAGCTCCATTTAAAATAAACACCGGGTGGGAGGGAGGGAGATGCAAGAGGGGAGAGAAATGGGAACATATTGTATATGTATAACTGATTCACTTTGTTATAAAGCAGAAGCTAACACACTATTGTAAGGCAATTAAACTTCAATAAAGATGTTAAAAAAAAAATAAAATAAAATAAAATAAACACCTTAGAAAGTTAATGATAAAAGATACTGTCTTGTTCTATCTATAGGCGTAATTAAAAACAGATGCTCTTGTCAACACTATGCAGATGTTTTAAAAATAAAGATAAAATACCACTCAGCTCCTTTTAAATACAGTAGGGCACAGTTTTAACATATCTAACTTACATTCTGGTAACATATATCCCACAATTAAATTATGTCACCCCAATTGGACAAACTGCTTCTGGTAAAAGCTGAATGTTATGAAGACTGTGGGCTCCTCCAACTCAGACACAAGTCCATTCATTTTAGTTTCTTAGTGGAAACCATTATCTGTCTTTGGAAAATGCTACTTAAATTACTGAATCCAATTAGCCCATGAATTTGGTAAATTCTTGCAGAGGAGTGATAGGTAGAGATTCACTCTTTCAATTTTTTTGAACTTAAAACTAAATTCAAAATGCCCCAGATGTCTTGATATTTTCTAATGCTTTGACAATAAATCAGATATATTTACAGAATAGGATTTCACTACAAAAACTTGTGTTCACTAAAGGTAAAGTCACCATGAACAGTTTTTTCAATACACTATACTTTTATTAAAAAAGAAATACTGGACTGAATGTCAATATTATGACATAGTATGAGTGTGTTTCATGTTTGGTAATTGCAATCATTGTTGCTTTTGTTGTGGTCATCCATGTACAATGCTTGGTGTCAGTCTATTTATCTCTTGTAAAAATAAAATACAGTGTGTGTGTGTGAAAAAAAAAAAGTTCTAAAAAATCAGCTGATTTTTGGCATTAAGTACAAAACAAAAACAAAATTCCTAAGGATCCTTGATCAGGGTAGTTTCAGATCCAACTCCTACAGAATGAACTACAACAACATTACAGTTAGAGTTACTGTTTAACAGGTTGTTAAATCCCATTTAATCTTAAGATTTAATTTTTTATAGTGCTGCAGGAAAGCAAATTGATTTGTTTCAGAAATATGTTTTAAAAAATAACGATTGAAAAATAGTTTTCCCTTCATCTTCAGTTAACTAGAAAATTAATGGAACCCA
This sequence comes from Balaenoptera acutorostrata, assembly GCF_949987535.1. Lineage (NCBI taxonomy): Eukaryota > Metazoa > Chordata > Mammalia > Artiodactyla > Balaenopteridae > Balaenoptera > Balaenoptera acutorostrata. The sequence goes on along the minus strand of NC_080080.1, from coordinate 32,303,464 downwards.
GACCTTTCATTCACTGATGTTCTGGATGTTCAAGGTTTAATACCTTATCATCAAAATGTTACCCTGCATTTATGTAAAATTTTAAATATCTAAGCATTCCTACATATCGTTTCTCATTCTATTTAAACCTCATCATTACCTTATGATATAGGTTTTGTTGGGACTGTTTCACAGATGAAAAAATACAAAAGTCCAGGGATGTAAATGGCCTTGCCCAAGATCTCAAGATCCAGGACCAGAATCCAAGTCTCTTGACTTTTGAGACTTTTGTGGGGTAGGAGGTAGAGGGTGGGAGAGAAGAGTATTAGTTTCAGTTACTATATAAGGGCAAATGTCACTTTGAATAGTGCTGTTTGACTAAATTTCTTCAAAGTTAAACATTTTATAGACCAACTCTTAGGAATTTATACCAAAAATGTGAGAGTTAACCAAAAAGCAAATGATAGTTAAAATAGTGATTACTATGCTATTATCTAATACAAAAGAAGCACAGAATTGCCTTATCTTTACATTTATAAAGTTCTGGATCATTTTTGTGGGTTCCCTCTGGTGGCTACTTCTACAATAAGCTTAAACCACAAAAATCCATCCCAAGTCACCCTAAACACAGAAGATGCAAATGCACACGTCTAGAAAAGCAGTATAATTCACCATCATTAGAGGACTGGAGAGGAAAACAACCAGGTCCCTGAAGTATGTTTATGAGCCTCAGATGAATGCCTATAAGACTCGAAAGGTGAGCTTTCTTCATTCAGAAACATTACAGTCCTAAATATAGTGGGATGGACCAATGTGTTATGAGAAAACTACTTCATCTGATCCTACCAACATTTACTGAGGAACTAAGGTGCAGCAGGCACTGGGTTACAGAGATACAAAGATGGAGTAGAAAGCAAATACAGTCCCTTCAGTAATCTAGACATTTGTTTGGAAAGTAAAAGTCTTATGCTTGAAAAGCTAAGATTATTACCTTTTTAATTATTCAAACTTTTGCTTATAGTGTGATTTCTCAATATTTGTGTGAGTAGAAAAATGCCACACATGATTGTGACAATAATTTAATTCAATAATTTAGTTTCTTACTTACAGTTTCTATAAAAGAATTCTTTTTGCTCCCAGTCCTTTGATATTTTAAGAATTAGTGAAATGAACAAAATTTTTTGAGTTATTTTAAATGAAACTCTATACATCAGTTATTTCACAATTTCCAAAAATAGTTTAGACAGATCTTTTTAAAGTCTCATTCATTTTTCTTTCAAATTTCCCATCCTTTGGAAGCAATAATGAATATCATTAAGGATATCTCTCTCTCTCTCTCTCTCTCTGTGTGTGTGTGTGTGTGTGTGTGTGTGTGTGTGTGTGTGTGTAGCAAGTAATTCAATGGTTTTAACTCTGAAGCTGGTGAGATCATGTCCTGTTTTCCTTCCGGCCTAAAGGTGCCCTTCATAGTCTTTCATTTTCATATTGACTTTACCCAGGACCTAGTTGGAGGTTCAATCAGTGAAATAAAATTACATTACAATTATTTCTACTTAGAGAAATATGACAGCTAGAATTTTTATGTTAATTAATCTTTGGTTTTTTATTATTGTGTGACTACCTATCATAAATTTCCTTGCAATTCAGTTTTAGTACATTCTATAAATTATTTTAGTTTATTCCAGCATTAACCTGACTTGCAAATGGTTAAATATGCACTGAGTCTTTCATGCTCTAAAACCCAGTATGCTCTATATTAACATCAGAAGGAACCGTTTTGATATTCAGAAATAATTGTAATAGCGAGAATAAACCACAATTCACTGAATTCATGGTCAGATTATATTCTTGTTATCGTGTTAGATTCTATGTAAGTAAATTAGTACATCTTAAACATGATGAACTGTAATTCACAAACATACTGATATTTTCCTCGGACTCGGACTAAAGAACAAACAGGTCGCTGCTGTTCTTGTCGTGCATCCCACAGCCAAATGAGGAAGCTCCTGCTTCCTCACCTGCATACCCAGTTAAGCACCATCTGTTTCCTGTTTTAATGTGATATCTCACATAGTTTTTCCAAAGCTTTCACATCACTGAGCACAATCCTAATAGACAGTTAATATGAATTAAGAAGCATGTTTTCACCAAAACTGTGTTCTATTTCTCTCTCTCTCTCTCTTATTTTCTGAAATACGTACCACTACACTGGTTGCACCAAACCCACTTCAGTAGCATGAAATTCCCAAGATTAATATAGGTTATTTACAGCATATTGACTAGACTCTGGTGTCCAGGAGCTGGGGGATGGGCATTGCAGATACATACATGCCTAACAAGGAAGCCGGAATTTTAATTCTGTGTGGAAGGAAGTATTTCCTACTGCATCTTGCCTCCTTCTCTAACAGTTGAATCGTCCCTGCTCCCCACCCTCTCCATCCCTTACCATGTGAAATTATCAAAATTATGAGTATCTGAGCAACCCAGTCAACTGTGACTCTACTTACTGCACCACCTTTACTGGCTGTTAACGGTTTTCATTAGTGACACGCTAACTGGCTGAGGCCAAATCAATCAGGTAACGATGTACACTTTGGTTTCCCATAAGTTATGGATAACTGATCTGTTTCCTCTTGAAAAAGTGGTTTGAGTCCCATGGAATCAATGAATAAAATGATGTGCAAAAGACACTAACCTTCAGTTGGATCCCAAGCAGCTTCTCGCCTGCCATTCTTACAAGGATGTGTGCTATTGATGCTATTTACTGAGCTTCTCTAGGCAAGAAGTCCACCAGTTAAATGGTTATGGAGCCTTTTGAATATGAATTGTTTATGAATGTCAACCATGTTGCTTTTATGGAGGACATGTTTCTCAAACTTTAGCATCAAAATAATCCAAAATGTTTGTGAAAACACAGAACATTGGGTCCTACCTACCCTCTCCACCACCAGACTTCTGATTCAGTATTTCCATCATGGAACCCAATAATCTGTATTTGTAACAAGTCTCCAGAAGATGCTGCTGCTGGTGGTCTTAGGACCACACTTGGAGAACCACTGGTGTATTATGCAGAGCTCCAAGGGTGGAGTTGGATTTGCCTGTATGTTAGACCTGGCTCTGCCCCTTAACAGCTGTGTGACCTTGAAAAAGTTATTAACCTCTTGAAACCTCAGTTTGCTCAGCTGTAAAATGACGGTAATACCCAGTTCATGAAGTTGTAGTGAGATTAAATAAGAGGATACATGCAGAATGCTTAGGCCAGTGCCTGGGAAAAAAATAGCTATTCAGCAATGTCACTCCCATGCTTCTGATCTGTTTAAGGGAAAGAATGCAATGTAGGCCATTTTGGTATTTCTATATTTCACTGTGCTAAGATCTGAAGGAGGGAGAGGAAACAGACAAGTAAGGTGAGAATTTATAAAAACAGACAGAGACTTCACTTCCCAAGAGTTAAATATAATTTAGTTTAAACACAAAGTAAATTATTTCTTTGATAGTGTGTAGCTCACAAACTAGCTACTCTTTATCTTAGCCACTGGAATCCCATCCAAGAATTAATCCCATCCAAAAATAACTCAATGTTAGGTGTTAGGTTGATTTCCCCCTCTGCTTAATTCTGTGAATCTCTAGCCCTGAAATAATGTGTTTATTAAATACAAACCCATCTTTAGATTCACCTAGTAAAGTGTGTTAGTTGCAAATTAAAAATATAAAAATAATGTATATGTACTCATGTATACACACTATTGTAGTAGTTTTGATATTTATATTTGTATCAATAAATTTTTGTTTTCTCAATAACATCAAAACTCTTCATGGGTATGAATAATCGGGATTTTATATCTACTTCTAAAATAAATTCATAGAGTTAGAAGGAATCTTAGTGATTGATTTTCTAATATAAACCTTGAATAGGTCACGTCTTATAAAAATACAAAATGTTATGAAAATTCTTCTAACTAAATCATATCTCTCCTTGACCTAATCTATTTTAGTGAGTACAGGCATCTTCATCACCATTTTACAGGTGAGGCCACTGAGGTATAAATGTACATGCTGTCTCATGTGATGCAAATAATTAGAGCCAAAAACAGAAGTAAAACCAAAATGTATTGAATCCAAGCAAATTTACCATTAGCATAATTATTTCTTGTGTGAAAAATCTATTCTGTAAAATTGTCAAGCAATAGCCTTTGGCTTCATTCAGTTACTTAGCAACCATTTACTGAGTACTTACTATGTGCTAATACAGGCACCAGATATGGAACTACCATCCCACCATTATGACATCAAGAATTACTTATTTATTCCAGCAAATCTTTTCAGTTTTTCATTATTTATTTGCTTCACACACAATCTCTACTTTCAAGTCAAAATTTGTAGCCACAACTGAAATTAGGATCATCTTCAAAAATAAAACCTACTGAAAAACCTACTTTAGAAAACCTGCTTTAAAAGCTGTCTTGTGATCCTTCCTGAATAAAAACTGAGCATTTATTCTATCAAAGTCTACACCCTTAAGTAAGAATATTTGCAAATATTGGACTGTAAGTAAATCTGTAGATATTTACATGCAGTTATTTCCAGAATTTTAAAATGTGAGCCCTGGACAAGCTGATTTTTAAGATCCCTTTCATTTTTAATATTATGTTTCTAGGATTCAAAAGTATTCAGAATATAAATGTGTATTGTGTTAGTTTACCACATATTTTGACCTTAATAAGTGTTCCAATTAATATGAAGCTTTACTGTCCATAATTCTTTTCAAAGGAATGGATACCAGAAGCTCTATGGCACTAAAATCTACAGATAAAGCTAACATTTTGAGAATGTCACATAAATGGTCAGATATATGGCATAAAACCTTTCATGTCTGACTACTTTTATGTAGCAAAATAATTTTGATATTCATCCATGTTGTTCATTTGTTAGTAATTTGTTGCTTTTTTTTGCTGAGTAGTATTCTATTGTATGGATGTAGCACAATACTTTTATCCATTCTTCAGTTGATGGACTTCTGGGTTATTTCCAGTTTGGGATATTGTGAAAAAGCTTTTATGAATATTTACACAGACGTCTTTGTGTGGACAAATGTTTCCATTTATCTGGGGTAAACACCTACAAGTGGGATTATTGGCTCATATGGTAAGTGTATGTATAACTTTATAAGAAAGTTTTCTAAAGCGCTATACCATTCATTTTCCCACCAGCAATGGAGAAGTGAGCATAAAGAACAAAATCTGACATTATCGAATTGTACTTCTAGCTATATAATCATATGTATTTATATAATATTTAATCACACTAAATGTATGTGTATGTGGATACTATTCATCGTATTATCATACCATAAGAATATACTCTGTGTTCCTTATTTTGTGCAAAAAGTTGTGATTAGTTTTCAGTTGTCCTTTTCCACTACCTACATTCAGAGATTTTTTTTTCTAATTATTTCTGTGCCCTAACACCCAGGGTGAATATTTTTAGTAAGGCAATATCTTGGTACCATGATTAGTTAAAGATAAACTATTAATTGAACTATTTGTGCATGTCAAGGATGACAGGCAGAGGGTGGACCAAGGAGCCTCCTATCAAAGAGCCAAGGCCAAGAAGACTGGGAATGTGTCTTTCCCAAAGTCACAACATGTGAACATAAGAAAACAAGGAGTTCTGGCCAGGGTTGGACAAGTCTTGTGCATGAAATGGTCATCAGAACTAGAGGCTTGAATTGAAAATTGGGAACAAAGTTTTAATGCCAAAGAGAAGTCAAAGAACCCCTTTGACTTTGGGGAAATGAAGGCCAGGGGTACTGTGAGTGGAATGTACAATAGGCAATGGCTAGGGAAATTCTGGAAATAGAAGAGACTGAAACCCTCAATTCAGTTTCTTCGCATTCTTTGCATACTTGTATATAGTTGGTCAAGGTAATTCAAGGAGGGCAAGTAGAAAAGAGATATTTCCAGCTAAAAGGTTTGGTGTGTTTCCCACTCCAAGGTGTACAGCATAAATTAATTTAACTTACAAGTGAGTTTCACAAACCACCCAAAGTCCCTATGTCCACACAAATCAGTAGTTTATTCATCACTCTCAACCTGTAAATCTCATAAAGATAGAACCTGATGCTTTGTGAAAATAGTTCCTACACAAAATTTGGGTCACAGTGGTTTTACAAATTTGGCAGTTCAAGGTTTCAGGACATACTCCTTACCCTTGTTAAAAATCTTTGGTAAGCAACTCCTTTTCCTTGTTAGATATTAATTTCAAGTTCCAACTTCTAGATGGCCAATACAGAAGCAACAGGCTGACATGCCCTGGGAATAGAAAGCATCAAGGATGCAAGTGGAGATGAGAGGTGTGCTTGTGGCTACCTCCTCTAATAAGGCACCCTTTTGATCCCTGTGCTACGACCACTTAACTTCTACCCATGACTCAGATTCCTATCCTGCTCAGGCTCAGAGGTAGGAGAAAGCCAAAAACTTGGCAACTAAGCATACCTGGGCCAGTGAGATCCACCCAGCTGGCCCCAATACACCAATTTGTGTACCCAGTTCTCTCTCATCTATTGATATTTCTGTGCTCTGTGCTTGAGTTGGTTTCTGCATAAGAACCTGATATTTCAAAAATTGGGGGTCCTTTACTGACACTCTCCCTGCTGATAATAGGGAAAATCATATACTTACTGTGGTTGGGTCCCTCACGCATTTCCAAGTGTTGAGTTCCCATTGGCTGCCACTTTCTAGAGCCCCCCTGACTCTCCTAAATCCATGGTCCTCTGAAATTCTAATACACAGAATTCTCTGATTACTACTGCCTGTTCTTTGGGTTCTCTAAATAGTCTTCTGTACGAGCTGTCCTGATGGACCTTTACTGCTTTATATTGGCCAGTCCCAGTAGGTCTGGCCATCTACACCATAGGTCAGCCATCCACACCATATCTTGTTCCAGTGACAGCTGAGTTACTATACTAACAAAAGGAGGGATGTATATGATTGTCTGAGTGTGAATGTCCATACGTGTTTTGGGAGGGAGGATGTGTGAGATGAGTGGGGAAGAGAAAAGACATAGAAAATGCAATTTTAGAGGTAGAAAAAGAGATTGGGAGAAGAAAGCAAGAGCACCTTCAATGATGGTATATAATAGATGCTCAATAAATGAATAAATGATAAAAGCAAACAAAACAAAACCAAAAAGGGAATGGAAAGAAGCAGAAGAAGTCTTCATAAAAACCTATAGAGAAATAGGACAAAGACGAGTAGGAGCCTGAAAAAAAAAGAGAAAAACAAAGAAATGATGTAAACTACAAGCATGGAACTATAGAGACGGGCTCCCTAAGACAAGAGTAATTACTAAAATAATATTTGAAATCAATTTATAATTTTCCTGTCACTAATTTATACAATTCTGTTTTATTCTTAACCAGAACATAAGCTGACTTCTACTAGAGATGTTAACTCTCTACCATTAAGTGTAAATACTTCTTAACTAAAGTCAAAGGTAAGTGATTATTTCTTTCTAATGTATAATTTATTTGCTTTTTAATGTTTCTGCCTGATTTGGGGAGAAGGAGACAAAATGGCTCTTCTTTTGTTTTACAGAACAGATGTTAATGTGATTTTCACCTTAGTTTGAAAGCTGAAGAAATTTCCGTTTCATTTCCTCTTTGGGATGACCTTGTCATTAAAAAGAAAGAAAGCACTTAAGGTAGCAAGGGATTGTTGTACAATGTGCCTAGCCTTGGGAACAGTTCCTTTAAGTTCTACCCACTGGGGCAAAACTGCCTCTTCCTTCAGAACATACAAAAGCGATACCTGAAGGACTAAAGGTGTCGCTGTCATTAGGACATTTCCTTTGTCTTTTCAAGCCTTGACTTCTACCTCACATACATTCCAGTAGAAGACACATCAATTCTGGTTTGAATTTCCCCAACTGAAAGCCCAGCCCAGTGTGTATAATTCATGTTGTGTCTTCCTGTTTCACACATCGTCTCCGATAATAAAGACCCTAGAATCAGAATTTAGCTGGTGATTTTCTTGAAGTGCAAGAGAGGCAAGAAGAGAAATCTTCCTCAGCTGAGCTATACTGGTGGCATCAAGATGCCTATTGTTAACGTGATTTTGTCAGTCAGCTACAACCTGCAAGCATCCCGTGTGCCATAGGAGGATGTCAACCTGCCTTTTCTCTAGGTACACTTTCCTGTGTGTGCTTAAAGGGGGAGGAGATGATGGCAGCTCATCTGGAGTCACTTTCCTAGCCATCATGAAGCTGCAGCAGGTTGGCAGTAATGGGCTACAAATAAAGACCTCTACCCATAAGTAATAGTTATCCTCGGTGAGGCAGCACCTTTCAGCCACAGATTTTCTCTTTATGCGCAGTTCTCACCTCACTCCTCTGGAGAATGTGATGCGCAAGAAGAATGAAGTCAATGAAAATCTGAAAGTGATTCAAGAGCTCTAGTTCCCCGTTTGCTGAGTCCATAACTGCATTTAATTTCCCAGGGTTTTTTCCTGGTCGTGAAGGGGAAATATTAAAGATATGGGTTAGAAACTGGAGGGAGGGGAGCAGAAGTGTTTTCACTTGGCATTAATAAGAAATGAGGATGAATAGAGAACTGATATATACTGTAGAGGAGTACAATTCTACTTCTTCCTTTTTCCTTGCTATTGAACGGAATGCAAATATAATGGCAGGAACGAAAGCAGCTATCTCAAAACATGAGACGAAAGCCATGTGCTGGGTATGGCTGAGCAACTAGATAGAAGGGACCTGGGTCTGCAAAATGAGATGACCATATCAGCCCTCAACTGTTTAAACTCAGGTTGTTACATGAAAGAATAAACTTTTATCTTGTTCAAGTTGTATTTTGGGGTTCCTTTTTAACATAAATAATTATCCTAATTGATGCATAGTTTCTTCTACTGGGACATCCATCTTTCAAGGTCCCAATGCTAATTCTCTAAAACATTTATTGTCTTTTCAGTTTCAAGGAATGTTGTTATTCCAAGTACCCTGCCCATTTTGGCCCATTTCTTCTTTACAGTTCACTGGACTCTCCCCTCAAATGTCAGCTTCTCTGCAAGGCCTCCTCTGAATTCCTAAGAGTTTGTTGTAACTGTTATCATATCACCACTAGAGTAGGGGCAGAATTGTAACTATAGCCTTGCATGTGTCACTAACCTTGTATTCCCTGCATGCACAGAGTCTGGCCCCTGGTAGGTACCAAACAAAGATGAAGTCTTGTTAAATAAATGAGTTCTCCAAGTTCCAATGAACTTACCTTTCTCTGAATTCTCATTTCCTCCAAGTTTCTCTACCACAAAATTTAGCACATTTGAAGATTTACCATGTTGTAAGGCTTTCTAAAAATGTTGGTTATTTATTATACACCCCCGAGTATATAAATAAAGCAGACAACTGGCAGTCATGAGCTAGCCTGTCCCCAAGGGATCAAAGGTAAAATTAAGGACTATCCTCCACAATCACTATTTCAGTCACCTTAAATTGGCAAGCCAGGGCTTCCCTGGTGGCGCAGTGGTTGAGAATCTGCCTGCCAATGCAGGGGACACGGGTTTGAGCCCTGGTCTGGGAAGATCCCACATGCCGCGGAGCAACTGGGCCCGTGAGCCACAACTACTGAGCCTGAGCGTCTGGAGCCTCTGCTCCGCAACAAGAGAGGCCGCGATAGTGACAGGCCCGCGCACCGCGATGAAGAGTGGCCCCCACTCGCCGCAACTGGAGAAAGCCCTCACACAAAAACGAAGACCCAACACAGCCAAAAATAAACATAATAAATAAATAATAAATAAAAATTAAAAAAAAAAAAAAATTGGCAAGCCAATATCATTTCAAGGGCCTGCTTTATAGGGAATATTGGTTGCCTTTATCACAACTAATTCATTCACTGAACAAATATTTTTGAGCATCTAATGTATACCAGACACACTATGTTAGGTGCTGAGAATCCATTTGAGAACAAAACAAAGATCTTTGCCCTCATGGAGCTTTATATCCTAGACAGAAATTGTTTTATAAATTCAGCTTCTTTTAATAAAAGCATATGTATTTTATTTGAACAATTTAAACTAGCAAGAAATAGGATTCATTATCTTTGTACACCAGGAGACTTCATAAACTACGCATTTGGTCACACAGGTAATGTCGAAGCATGATGTAAAACGTAAAGCTCTGTGTAACCCTAAGGGCTCATAAACTATTAAATGTATGATTTTATAAGGCACATCATTTAAAGGTAGACAAGAGGCTGGCAAATACAGTAAGGTCACCTCTCACTTTGGACCCTATCATCTGAAACTAGTATATTTCAGCTGATAACTTACAAAAATCTCACGAATGGGGTTTAGAATTGAGCCACTGCATAACTTCCAGCATGCCCTAATATTAATTCACATTTGAGAAAATGGTTTAGGTCCTCCTCCAACATGCCATACAAGACCAACCCTTATTCACTTTATTATTCTGATAAAAAAACATAACTTTAATTAGAAAAGAAATAATTTTAAGAAAATTACATAACATTATGCTGTCTTAGAAATATGTCCACTGCTAAGGCATTAATAGGTTAATGTGAAATTGTAAAAAAGGGTTAAATAATTTATCCACAATGAATTTTATATTTAAAAGGCAGAAACTGTGAGAAATGGTTTTAGGCTTCCTATTGTCTATCATTTTACAAATAAATACATCTAGAAAGTTTAATAATATAATGTTTTTAAAAAAGAAAAACCTAGAATCTTTTTTATAAGCATGTCTGATACGAGTAACTAAATATCAATTTCCTCTAGATGCATTTTTCCATGGAACAAATCACTTTTTTCCAGCAGAATACCTCTTACAGCAGTCACATAATGAAAGTGTTTCCCAATAGATATCCATCTCTGAGAACAGATTTTATTTCTTTGCCTGATTTCCAAAAATGCAATCTGATTTCATGAGGACGTAGGCCAGTGGACCAATAAATGACTGTTGTAAGCAAGTATCAAGAAACAGTCACAACTTGTGATGCAAAATCTGCCTTGGACTTCTTATTTCTTTCCATCCGAGAGTTGTAATTCCAATACCATGCCATGTACATGGATTGAGTGCAAAGATCAGCCCCAGGCAGGTTTAAATAAAACACTGACATTTTGAAAAATGATCCAAGTGTTTCCTTTTTTCACCTTCTATGTTTTTTTACTTTGCTATTTCAGGTAGTATCAAGAAGGAAATGCCTTTTTTGGGCTGTGTCTCTAATCACTGAGTAGATTTCATATTCTCCAGGGTATAGCAGTGTAATGACAATTTGTAAACCATGAAAGATAAAGTTGTAGAATTGGGAAAAGTTGGTTTTTACTTCATCATACTGTCTTCTTTCATTGGAAACTGAACCTGGGAAACCAATCGTGTGCTCATGGGCTGAAGCATTATATATATATATAAATGTAATAGTCACCACATATATAACATATCAGCCATTCTTGAAGTTAATTTCAAGACATACAATTGAAGACCATGATTTCCTTTTATTCCAACTTTCTAATTTTATTATGAATGTTTTGATAGTACACACATATTTTACAGCACACCTCCTTATTCTTAAGAGATAAGCAAATTTACTGTGACACTGTATTAGCAGGGACTGTCTCCTTGTCAAGGAACTGGTAGATGGGGTAGCATATTCCCAGAGACTACAGCTACTGCCTCTGACCTGAAAACAGATATATTGGATTTAGTTTGTTGGGCATAAGTTAATTATCAAGTTTCATCATATAAATTGTCTTCAAAGAGAAAAGGCAGCAGGATGGCTCATTACTGCAGAGTTCCTTGCTCTACTTCATAGAAGCCCTTGCTCTGTTGATGCCAAGAGCCACAGCTTCTGACGGAGACTTTAATTCATGGTGATACTGCAGTGCAGTTCATTTCAGGATCTCTATTGTTGCGTTGCTAAGAGTTCATTCTTTTCAGTAATGGGAATGGCTCTGCTCTATAGGAGGTTAAACATACAGTACCCTAGTGGTTTGTATGATTTCTGACTTCAGAATAGTTCCTGGCACACAGATGATGGGAACGAAGCTGTCATTTTTTTTTCCCCAGCAAGCAATAGCACCTTGTGTAGAGTTTTCCCCAAAATGCTTTACGAGACGAAGGCTAATCACACACATATACGTGCATACACACGACTGGAATAAAAAAATATATACAAAAGATTCCAGGCTTGTTTCACATTGAAGAAATCAAATCATCAGTACAGCTAATCATCGAGTTCCTCTGTAAGTATTCCTTCAGGAGGGGATTTTCATGTAGAAGTTTCATGCTTGTTTGTTTAAAGCTTTAGGATAAATTTGCAGGCGATGAGAGCAACCTTCACTCTGATAAAAGAACAGGCCAAGTTACTGATTGGAGAAAATTACATGATGTTTTTTAATCAAAGTCTCTGTGGTCTACTGTCTGATTTTCTAGGCCAGATGTCAAATGTTTTTCACTGATGTCTATGTTGAAGTAATCACTAAACCAATTCCAAGAAAGAGTGAGTGAGACGGTAATAATGTTTCATTTCAGTATTACATAAGGTCTCTTCCTCAGCCATGAACAAAGTAACAGGACCTCTCTGATTCAGTATAATTACACAAACTGTTACTTTGAATTTTTAGATAGTTTCGTCTCTTCAGATTATGTGACTTTTTTATGAATATGTGAATATGGCATGTATCTAGATGCTTTCAGTTAAAATGTGAAACAACCTACAATTACCAAATTGTTGATATTTTCAAGATTTACATTTAATTTAAAATGTAATTAAGCATTTATTATTTAATCTATTTTGTACACTTTTTTGGGTTTTTTTTGCAACAATAATAATCAATCGTTAAAAAACAAAACAAACAAAACCCAGAGCTCACTAGAAAAGCAAATCTTCTGCTGTTTGACATGCCAGGAAAATTCGTTGCTAATTTGATATATGTTGTGATTTTTTTTTTTTTTTTTTTGAATCAGCAAAGCAATCTGGATGGGACAGAGAAATTAGAACCAAATAAAGTTGTAAATTTCTGATTCAGAGTTTTATGAAGTTACAAATGAACATATATTACTATTTTCTGTTTTCCATCGGCACTGATCTCCTTTTCCTGGAAACAGTAATATCATAGAAGACAGTTTTATTTAGGAGGACAAATACTTCCTCAAATTTATTTGATATCAATATTAGGATATTTTCAAAATGCCCGAAAGAATGCGACATATCCCCCACTGTCAGGTAAAACTCAGTCTGAAGAAATTTCACTGGCACTGGCCTCTCTGCCGTGGCACCTGGTTTCATTCCTAGAACTTCCCAACTCCTCCTTCTGTCCGTCACATTGTTAGCCTAAGAGAATTAAAATACCTAGAGACAACAGATCCTTTAAGGTCTCTTCTAAGCAGGAATTTCTTTGAAAACCAAAAGGATAAGGCAAAAATATCTTAGAAAAATGTAACTGATATTAAAAACAGTATTGGTAGCAGTGGATGGGACCTAAGAAGGGCTCCTCCCAACTAAAATGCACAAGGACCAGTAAAACAGCACCCTCTTCCCAACAATGTGGTCAAAACATGCCTACCACAAATGTCCACTTATCAACTAATCCATGTATTTATCATGGACAAATAATGGGCTTTCTCCTGAGGTTATTTTGATGAATGAAAAATTTCCCATTTCACTTCTTTTATTTCATGTCTTCATTTTCTATTAGACTGTTGGTAAGACCTTGGTTTTTAGTCATCGGTTCCAGTTATTTATGGCTGCATAACAGGTCACCCTAAATTTTAGTGACTTAAAAGAGCAACAATCATTTTATTATTATCTCTCACAGTTCTGGAGGTTGACTGTGCTCAGCAGGATGGTTCCTGACTGGAGCCTGGGATGGGAGTCATTTCAAAGGCTTTGTCAGGTGCATGTCTGGGGGTTGATGCTATTGACGTGAGACTTTAGCTAGGACTGTCATGGCCTCTCCACGTGACTGGGGTTTTCTCACATCAGACAGGAAGTAGAAGCTCCCAGTTTCTTAAGCTCCAGGCTAGGACAGGTACAGAGTCACTTTTATACTCTACTGATGCCTAAATTTAGAGCCTAAATTTAAGAAGAGGGGACATAGACCCCACTGCTTAATGAGAAGAGCGTCAAAGAATTTTGGACCAGTTATGAAAAACACTTCATTATCTTTTCACCCTCGGTACATAATATATTATTAAACATTTAGTGTATGTTGATGTCTGAATAAATTAAAGAAGTTAAAGCAAAAGATAATGAGGGTCTAAATTAGGTCAGAATCAATGTCAGTACATAAAAGGAGAGAGGTGCGAGAGACTTGTAGAGAGAAAAACAGAACTAAGAAGAGGAGGCTCTAAAGTATACCCGAAGTCACTGGCCTACGTAACTTGGATAATGAGGGTGCCATTATCTTTAACAGACTGTGAGGTTTCAGAAAACACCTGGACATTAGAATCACTCAGAAGTAGGTTTGAATCTCTGCTCCACCACCAACCACATGCATGCCAATTTACATTTCTGAGCCTCAGTTAAATAATATCCATAAGTGAGGACAGTAACAGTTAACTTCTAAAGTTGTTGGGAAGATTAGAAGTCATACCTGGTTACTACTAAAAACACAATAAGTGATAGCAATACATACAGTCCAACAATTCAAAGAGAATGATTAATGAATTTCTTACTATATATAAATGTCCTTTAAATAGTGGTTTTTCATTAAAATGTCATGACTCAGTGTTTTTATTTTGTGTTATTTTAATTGATTAAATCAGTCTTTAGCAGTCTGTGAAGAAGCTTAATCCTCCGATTTCATTGAGGATATAGGCTACATTCTATACATTGAATCAAATATTAGGCTCAAATTCCACATATCAGTTGTGAATTGCCGACGGTCTCTAAACCTGATCCATTTGGAAATTTGCTAAAATTCCTTACAAATATTCACCACCCTAAAAATTCTTTATCTGTTTTGATCTCTCTCATGATTTTGAATATTAATAATTATGCTTAACAGGAATGTTCTTTGTTTCTTAGCATATTTAGTGAGAGCATATCTAGAAGACCAATGCCTATGAAACAGTTAGAAATACTTAATGTATTAACTTTTTGTTTGAGATGAGTTATCTTCCAAAGTTTTAAAGTAAAGACATAATATTCTTACTGTATGAGAAGATTCTTGCATGGTCTTTCCTTCTTCACCTCTCTTAGACATATTCTCATGCAGAAAAAGGGAGGTACAATTGGTAGAACTTATTCAAGAATTTCAGCAACTCAGAAAGAGCTTGTTCATATGCACAAATCTTATACTTATTTATTTAATATCCAAAATAGACAATTTGGGTGAATATTAATATATGCAAACTAAATCCATTGTCAACTCAGGTTTTTAAAAAACTATAATAGTCATTTTGGGAAGAAAGGGGGCAATGAATTCCATGGCCTTTTTATAGAGCTACTGACTGCCTTAGAGAGTATATAGAAACCATTATCCTTGCCATATTGCAGGTTACTTTTTCAACTTAAAAATAAAAATCTATAGACCATGTTGAATAATCTCTCTTGCAAGACCATCATCCTAACTGCATTGAAACACTGAGATAAGATATTCAGTGGGTGTGAATGCTCTTTACTTATCATTGAGCTTAAAAAAAGGCTCATGTAACTAGATTCACATTTTATGCTAAACTGGGCTCCATTTTTAATTCCTATGGCCACTGAGAAATGAAACACAAAGAAGATGAATTTTTAGCCAGTGAGTCAGATGTTTATAACTTCTGAAAAAGAAGATTCAGAACACTCAAAAAGTTAGAACAAAATGTGGAGATTTCCTAAATTTCATGTGAATCAGATAGTTGTGATAGATGACTACATTAATATAATGTTTTTATAATTCTTGTTTTCAAGAAAAGAGAAGAAAATTATAAACTGAAGACACAATTTCTACTTGGCTTTTTAAGAAACATAAGAATAATATTTATTAATCTATTATCTAATATTTATTAATCTATTATTAATGTGGAAACATTCATAGGCAACATTATTGTGTACAAAGAACACAGGACTTGGAATAAGAATTCATGAATTAAATTCCTTCTATCTTTTGGGGGCAGATTTTGGGTACAGGTTTGGTTATTGTTATTTGCTTGTTTATTTGTTGGCTTTTGCAAAATAGAGATAATATACCAATAAGTTTTTTGTGAGCATCCACTAAGTTAACAAATGAGAAAGGTACTAGGTACACTTCTGGCCAATGGCAGACTGTAAACAAATGTTAATTTCTTGTTTGCCTTATATTAGATGGTAGGTATTACTGTAACTCTCCAGCATCAAGCTGATTCATCTCTATCTTTGGCCACACTAGGAACATATTATGTCCCCTTCTCCTTGAAGTTAGTAGAGGCCATATGACTTCCTTTCCACAATGAAATTTGGATCGATATGATCGTTGGCAGAAATGATATGTCATTTCTGGGAAGAAGCATTTAATTGCTGATATTCTACTCTCCTTGTCATGCTTCACCCTGCTAAGGTGATAGTGAAAGAAAATGTGTTAAGAGGTTTCAGAAGTTTAAAGCTACCTGGAATGTTGAACGAACTCATGAGTGTGGCTACTCTTCAAACCTACTTGGACTTGAAGTGGTCTTTACATGAACTAAAAATAAATTTTTGATATTGTAAGCTACTTATATTTGAGGATTGTTTGTTACCTCAATATAATCTAGTCAATCTTGAATTAATTTACCTAAATCATTTTTTCACTTATATTTCACATATCTCATGGTATAGACACTATTTAGAAGAAAAAAAAAACGATTTCACTGTGTATAAAATAAAAACTGAAAAATGTGGGTCTATAATATGAGAAAATTTATGCTAAATGGATTTTTCTCTGACTTATTTTCTTTAAAAATGACTTAGTACATTATACAGCAAAAACTAACACAACAATGTAAAGCAATTATACTCCAATAAAGGTGTTAAAAAAAAATGACAGTGCAATTCAAAAATATAATTATTCTGAAATCTGTTTTCTGTCTTATGGATTTCTAACCATGCATCAGGATATGTAGGTCATTTTCTAATAATTATTATGGATCACTTATGTGAGGAAAGAGAAAATTTTTACTTCATGTTTGAGATTTGGAAAATGCAAAACTTGAAAGTGAAATCTTAAAATGTTTTCATTAAGTTTGAAAATCATCTTAATTGAGTCATAATTTAAAGAGTTCAGAATTATAAAACATAAGGCCTGTAAAGAATATGGTATATAATTTGGTCCCCAAATACCATTTTGCACATTGAGATTCTGAGAGCCTAGGGTATACATTAATTGACTTGCCCCAAATTGTTTTTGTAGGGATATTCTTCTGTTAAAAATCAACCTCCAGTGGCACTCTATTTCTTAGGATATAAGGTCAAAGCTCCTTAGATCACATTTAATCTGGGATCACTATTACCACAAAGAATCTAATCCCACAATTGTGCTAAAGAGCTCACCATTTCCTGAACAAGACAGACTCTTTCTTTCCTTTATGTCTTTGCAAATGGACATCTTTACCCTCTGTCTGGGATACCTTCCCTATCTTATCACTTTGACAAACTCCTGCTCAACCTAAAAGACTAAGCTCAAGTATCACTTCTCCTGCCCTTATTACTGCTAAATGCTATATTTAAATGATCTGATTTATGTGATCCAAACATATTTCATATTCATCACATTGCTTTGTAATTAATTCAGTATAAATTACATATTTGTTTCCAATTTTTTTTCTCCATTCTAAAAGAGGATTCCTCATCCCTACCCATTGCCCTGTAACTTGGGAGGAACATATATTCTCTTGTTTTGTTGATGTAAAACTTGGCCATGTGACTTGCTTTTAATCAATGGAATTTGGGTGGAGGTTCCATATGTCACAAAGAATTCATTTATTTCTTTTCATATGTTAAAATAATGGCATGTGCCAAATAGGGGCTTCTCCTTCAATCTTTTTTTTTTTTTTTTTAGAAATTCACGTTCTTTTTTTAAATTTATTTATTTATTTATTTATTTATTTATTTATGACTGTGTTGGGTCTTCGTTTCTGTGCGAGGGCTTTCTCTAATTGTGGCAAGTGGGGACCACTCTTCATCGCGGTGTGCGGGCCTCTCACCATCGCGGCCTCTCTTGTTGCGGAGCACAGGCTCCAGACGCGCAGGCTCAGTAGTTGTGGCTCACGGGCCCAGTTGCTCCGTGGCATGTGGGATCTTCCCAGACCAGGGCTCGAACCCGTGTCCCCTGCATTGGCAGGCAGATTCTCAACCACTGCGCCACCAGGGAAGCCCTCCTTCAATCTTAATACTAGAATGAAAAAGAGGTGGGGCAAAGCCATAGCTAACCTATAGCCACATCAATATTTAATGTGAGAAATACAGTAAGATTCTGAGTTTTTGAGATTTTTGTGAATGTGGCATTATTTAATGAAAACTAATACACAGTTGTTTACATAGTTTCCCCTGGTTGCATTAAAGTAAATATCTTAAGGGGAGGCACTATGTCTCCTTAATTTTTGTGTTTCCAATTTCTTGATCAATTTCTGATACATAGTAGGTACTCAATGTTTTGTGAATAGATGAATGTAGTTTTGTTACATTATGCTAAAGCTGTACTTTCTGAAGATTCCTATTTTCTAAAGATTTAGAAACTGAATCAAGTTCCAGTGATACAGAAAAACAAAGAAAAAAGGTTTATGAATGGAATATGAATGTTGCACAGATACATACAGAGACAATAAAATTATTCACACTATGTTCTGGTTATTTGCAAGTTGGAAAGGAATCAAGTATAAATTTTTTTTGTTGAAGGTTGAAGAACAAGGGGAGTAGGACGTGGACTTCAAGGGTCCAACAGAAATCATTATTCTCTTTCTGATAATCTAAGATGGATTTATGGAGGATGTGGATTTTTAGTAGTCATCTGCAGAACAGAGATATATGGTGGTATTAGTAAAAGGGAGAAAGATTCACATAGTTTTAATGTGCAACCTAAGATTTTTTTGCATAGTTTTCATATTCCATACAAATGTAAAATGAACAAGGTAAAATAAGATCACATGATATACTTTTTATATTTTTCTAGGAATATTTCACTGTTCATTTTCTAGTTTCAGTGCTCCAGCAGGTATTATTACCAACTATAAATTTAAAAATAAAGTGTTTTAAATCAGACTTCAATTTTCTAATAAAAAGTATGCATATTTGTTTTTATTAAGGAGTTTTCTAAAGTAGTTTATTCCATCTGTGTTTTACTTTTTAACTCACGTATTAACTTTTTTAAAGTTGGGGCTCTATTTATAAATGTCTAAAGTAAAATGTACTCTTATCTATTTCTATTCCCTTCACTCATTTCAATGATTTGAAATTTAATAATTAAAAGGTTTGAAATAATTTAGACATGAATCAATAGCCCCTCAGTAGAGATTCTGATAAATTTGCAGTTTTGCAAATCTCACACAGGGGAATAATGCTAAAATTTACCAACAGTTATATATGATAAGTCTAAAGGATGTGCTTGAGGTTAAGCCAAACACAGTCTCAGCCATGTGCTTATTAGTTCTTTCTTATTTAGGATTGCACTGAATCAGAATCAAGGTGGTCTGTATGAAATGTATTAATTTTGATTTCAGGGACTATTGCATGACTTACCAAACTGATAAGAAAAATCATTAGGAAATGATATAAGAGTATATATCCTAAGAGCTCACTTGTGAAAGTTACATAGAAAGGAAATCAGACCTCATGCTTCACCAACACAACATCATGCTTCATTTCAGTAGGCTTTATGGAAGAATTTCTGGGACTCTGATGAGAATCGTCTGGTTATAGTTGTAAAGATGCTTATCATGTCACTGTGGGAAGGATGACCTATTTGTGTATAGAAATTTAGAAGATTCTCAATTTTTAACTTCTTTCATCTACTTGAAAACTTTTAATCTCTTTACTCAACCATACCTCACCATAATTCTTTCTCTAAATGAAATAACTCCTCCCCTACGTATTTGAAGATTTCTAAGTTTAATGCTGGTATTTGTATATGCTAAACACTCATTTGGGAATTTTCTGTTGGTATACATCCTCAAATCCACCATGCGGCAATTATGGAAAACTACAATTCTCACGTTACATTCAATATCTCTAATTTACGCCAGATTTACTAAGCATGAATGGTCTCATAGAGACTACAAATAAAATGCAGTAACATATTGCTCCCAGTGAAGTAAAAAATGCTATAATTAAAACACTACTTTATATTATTGGTGAATTATTCTCATTGTCTTTATCATTTTACTAAACATTTCTGCTTACTCTCTTCTGGAAAAATCTGAAAAAAAGTCTTTTGAATTTTTCTCATTACTGAATTTTCCAAATTCATTGCTATTTATACAAACTCATAACCAAACAAACAAATACATCAGCGTGCTGGGCCTCATGTCATGATTGTACCAGGTGCTGGTACAACAAACTGACAAAAAGACATTTCAAGTATTCAATATTATTTCAAGTATGGTACCATTTTGTGACCTTAAAATAAAAATTGTTCAAATTATTTTATGTGTTAACTATTAGCATATAAAGTACGGAAAGCCAGAAAGATATTAAATTTAATTAAGAAAATTTATTCAACAAATTTTCATTTTATGTGTGTGTTTATATGAGGCATATCTGTGTGTGTATGAAATTATTAATTTTTAAAATAAATTACTTTAACCGAGTAAGATGTTTAATCATATGAAACAAGAAGAATTATTTTTAAATTAGTGAACATTTTCTGATGCAGTACTCAGTCCAGAAATTGTTTTTGCTAAAAGCCAAAGTAGGTTACACTACATCCTGCACATTTCAAAAACCCCTCTACGCACAGAAACATACACCCACACACATACACACAAACATACTTATACCAAGTAAGCAGTTTTACACATAAGTCATACTTAGGAATAATGAAATGCCTTAAGTTCCAAAATCCATACCAATATTTTCAGTAACATCCTCTGAAAACAAAATAAAACAACTCAAACAACAAACAATGTAATTACCACTATATAACGATTTAACGATAATTTTCTAAATACATAAAAGTTTTGAGCAATTATCAGGGGAGAGCTAAGTTCTTGGCTAACTGTAAATCAGCACTGATGAAAGGAATTGACCAGATCAGTGTAGGATATGGACTGGCTTGGGGCAGAGAAGACAAACAGTGGATAATAAAACTGTAAGATGATAATGGAAGAAAGGGACCATGACAACATATTTCCTTTAATGCCTCTGACTAGAGATGCACTCATATCTTAGTAAGGAGGGATTATAATATAACATCTTCAAACTACTCTCGTTCTACTACACAGTGTTTATGAGCAGTATGATGTACTGGTTAGGAACATTGCTTTGAAATCAGTGAGGCTTGAATTTAATTTTGATCTTGCTATTTACAGTTGTGCAAACTTGAGTACCTAATATGACCTCTGCACCTCCCTTACCTTATTGATGAATTGGCAATGATAAAATAAACCTGCTTCCTAGCATGCATGAGCTTTAAACCAGCTAATGGTCATAAGATACACAGCACCTGTACTTGGTGCTTTGGGTGCTCCCAAGAATGCTAGTTACTTTACCTTGAGAATAGCTGTTCAGCAAACTGTTCATAATTCATAACATGACTCTATTGCAGGAGGTAGAGTTTATTTCTTAACTAATCTTTGTGTGTGTGTATGTGTGTTTGTTGTTTTATTATGAGATTGCAAGTTAAATGAACTTCTTGTGTTTTATAAAAAGAGGTAGCTGAACTGAGTGGAAATAAATAACAGGTTAACAGCCCTACCTCTCAGATGCCACAGGAAAACACCACTTCCTCAGGCGTATTTTCGATATGCCATCAAATGGTAGGAAACCACCCTATAGGATAAATAAACCAGGAGTTTGTCATCTGAGCACAATGAATAATCCAAATCCAGGTTAATATTATGGGGATATTCTTTACATCTCATATTTCTTACTGATCATATTTTTACAAAGCGCATACATTTAGTTCTAAAGGTATTGATATTACAATTAATGGCATAATTGAACTGTCTTATTGGCTTCAGAGTTTTTTTTTAAGACAAAAGACAGAGCAGGATAAACAGGACCACAGACAACCTTCTAATAACTTTTTGTAAACCAAGACAGAGCTGGAAATGGCTGTAGTCCAAACTCATCACACGGGAGATCACACAGATGGGGAGATAAAAGTTGTCCATGTAGCCCCTGACAATGCTCAGTATTTTATTCAGAATCTCAGGTAAGCCACCTGCATGCTGATGGCATCACAAAAATAAAGGCCAAGGGCTGATTACTGGATGGGTACTCTTTATTATCATATATCAGGTGTCACCTGTAATTTCATGTCTCTGGCAATACGACAGAATCCATCTGTCATCTAACCATGGATCTTAGTCAATTATCTTTGCTCTTTGGAAACAAGCTTTTATATTGTTTGGGAGTAGCAAGAAGCCAGCCCACCTTCTGAGACTGACTGTGAAATACATAGAACAACAGTTAAAGAAAACAAGCTGATATTTTCTACACAGTGCAAGCAAAGAAAATGTCCTATTTCTCTGCAGTTTTAATATATGAAACTATAACTGGCTCATATCCGCAGGGATGTTGTTGGCGGGTCCCAGTATGGAGTCCCGACAGTCAATGAAGCAGAGACATTTGAGCACAGGGGTGTGTTATAAATGCAGTTGTATTATAACAAGGTCCTTGAGGCACTCATAGTGGCTCACCTTCTAAGATGTGCTTCAAGCAAGACAGATACTTTATTATAAGGATTCACTTTCTGTGAACAAGCACCTAAAGAACAGGTTTTAAAAAAAATAAAAGGTAAAACTTCTCATCTTGTGAGTACAAATCTCCTTTCTCATTCACTTCCACTCCCACAGAAAGATGCAGAACAGGACTCCCAAGTGACCCCCCATCTGCTTATTAAAGCCTCCTTTAATAAGCCCATCTCTAGACTCAAAGGTAAAAGGCCAATGTACAGAGTTCCTAAAATTTTGGAGATTCTGGAAATGTTCCACTAATGGCTAATTTGGAAGGAAAAATAAGGAGTAAACTAAAGGCTATTGTAGACAAAAAGAAAAACCTGTTTGTATAAGAAAGGTGGTTTGCAGCCTCTGAACACAAAGGAGGTAACAATACAAAGAACCACTGTAATAATTTGGAATTTTTTTCCATCATTTTAGATTTGGCATGCCATTCAAATGAGAACATATTTAAATAAGGACAGAGTTTACATGCTTTTAAAAGTGGGAATGGGAGGGAGCCTGTCTATTCACAGTCAGTGATGATGAGGCCTCCTTCAGGCAGGAGAATGTTTGTATGCCATCACACTGGAGATGCAGCAGTCTTTGCCTTTAGGGAGAGTTATATGCTGAAATGCAGGAAGTTGTGATTTATCTGGGTGAGATGAAACCTCTACAGAGTAATGTCTGGGATTTCTTTACAATATTGGGTAAGCTGGAGGACTGATTATCAAGTAAATTTTGGTATAGTGGGTAAAAACACATTTTTATTAAAAGCAAATTCAGAATGTGCAGTGCATCTCTCAATTCTGAATTGAAGTGGACAATTATGGAGTTGGTTTTACAATACATGCTCCATTACAACGGGCTTGATTCTGTAAGAAGCTTTAAGTCTCTTTCGAAGTCAGTTACCAGGCAGGGTTTCCAGACCCTGCATTTGTCATAATTATATTTGAACCTGTTGCTGATGATTGGAGGGCTGTGTGAACCTACTTAGATGGAGAAATCCAAAGCAGAAAGAAGAAGCAAGGTGAGGGCTACAAAAGGTCAAAGGGGCGCCAGTCTCACTACAGTGCTATTTTCTAAAAGCCATATGATCATAAAGAGTAAATCCTGAGAAGTAGAATTAGGGAACACCTGATGCATAATGTCACAGTAAAACATCCAAACTGAAAAAAACTAACGCTGCAGGGAGAGGAAAGAATGTGAAAATCCATTATCGAGATATATTTTTAATTATTAGTGATCAATCAATCTGAACCAGACTGATCATTTTCACTG
Organism: Balaenoptera acutorostrata; assembly: GCF_949987535.1. NCBI lineage: Eukaryota > Metazoa > Chordata > Mammalia > Artiodactyla > Balaenopteridae > Balaenoptera > Balaenoptera acutorostrata. Next base: position 32,279,371 of record NC_080080.1, on the reverse strand, counting down.
GTGGCAAGTTTTGTCCCTTGATGATGGATTTAATTTTGGGTAATATTAAATGCTTTTTTGGCACCCCATTTGCCCTTCTTTTATTTTCGCAAGCCTCAATCTGTCCTTTATAAATGAATGTAGTGCTTAAGGACACATTTTCCTGGACCTAGGCTCTGCCATAGAAACAGATTCTCTTTTACCTAAAAAAAAAAGTTCTCTTTAACCACCCAGTGTGCTGTGGAGAGAAAAGGCTGATAATATTGTCGTATTCTCTTGCTTAAGAACAAACACTTGAGCCATCACATATAAAAAAATTTGGATTTTTCATATGTGAATTTTTTTTAAACCACGGTTGGCAAAGATTCTACAGTGTATGTGTATGTAATAAATATATATACATAGTACATATAAAACATTTCTGAACCCCCAGCCTAGATAGAGAAATCTATAGGTAATTTTTTACCAATGACAATGAAACCAATAGTGTCTCTACAGCAGTGCAAGTGCTAGATGGAGGCACTCATAGTGGCATACCTTCTAAGATAGCCTTCAAGCAAGATGGATACTTGATTCCCTCTATACACTAGGCTGGTTCCCAGTATCCTAGGACATTCTGCTCCTAGCAAGTCACTGAAGCCTAGGCTCTCTCCTTCCTGCTATCACTGTCAAGTGCACAGTCCTTAGACCGGCTGAGGATTGCAGGAGTACAGGTCCATATGAGGACCTTTTTCTTCTTGTTTTCTGTTGCTGCTACTTCAGGTTACTGTCACCACTGCCAAGGTCCCTTCTAGTGTATGACGTCACGGAAACTTTCGTTGTTCCTCTCTTCCTGACCTCCCAGGATGATGGCGCTATCACTTCCATGCTGGGAGAAAATAGGGAAACCTTCTTTACCAAGGGCCACCATTTATATGACTCATTCAGGGACAGAACCATTTCTTGCAGTGGAGCTGGGGCTACTTCCTCCTGGTTGGCTGAAGCCAAGTCTAGGAGCTTATAAATCTCACTCTTGCCAAGGGTTCCAGGTTAACCACCCAAGCTACCTTGACTCCCACTGCCTCTCCTCCACTCAGGACGAGCTTCTAACTTTGTGTTTCCAGAGCAAGACTTCTCCCTTGTTGTATCTTGGATTTGACCTCACATCTATCCCTTAAGAGAGGTCGAAAGAAAGACAGACTTCTATAGACTTAAAAACAGGGAAGACAGTTGTTTTCCTCTGACTGACAAAGAGCATTAACCTTCAAAGCTGAGTACCAATTTCCACTGCAAATAGTTTGTGTTCTCAAGAGATGTTATTTTACTAGTGTCTCCATTTTTCTCCTCCATTATTTATTCTCTGCAGTTTTGAGATGGAATTCAAAACATGTATTTTCAATGCTACCTTAGGTAGGATATTATAGTGGTTAATTCACTATGGTGCTGCCTGGTTTAATACTATAAAAATTAATATATTTATACATATTACAAAATAATATATTTTGTCATTTTATTGTGTAAAATGAAATAGAAACAATAAAAAACCAAAATGTCATTTATTGTTAAGGTACCCTTGAATAACAGTCTGTGTCCTTTTGGCCCAGAAATTTCAATTTTAGGAATTTATCCTACAAGCATACTCACATAAGTGGACATAGATAATGGTAATGAATGCTCACTGTAATACAGTATACATAAAAATGGAATATTATGCAGCCTAATGGGTAATTTAATGTAGATCTATAGATCTATATTTACCTACAAAGAAAGAATTATAAGAAATATTATCTCAGAAGGCGAACTGTAAAACATTGGGTATGTCGTGATTCCATTTGTGTAAGAGAAGTATGAACATATATAAACTTGCATATGCATAGACTGTTTCTAAACCACATATTAAAATATGTTTTTTTACATTCTTATAAATGGTACTGGCCAAATGCAGATGACCATGTTTATTTTTATTTCTACTGTTTAAATATTTTATCATGAGTTGTACAATCTCATAATAAAAATTAATTAAATAAAAGCATAATCATCTTAATTCTCTCCTCAATAAATACTGTACTATTTATTACATTGGCAGAGAAATCGCCACATTTCATGGCACTCTGGTGAACACTGGAAGATCATACATTTTGTCAAGTAAGCTAATTTCATCCACTTGAAATAAATGTGAATGTGGAGAGGTTAGCTAACAGGCATTACACCCGTGGTGTTCAAATTCTTCAACCTGGGATGCTTCTTAGAACTCTCCCAACCCTTTCTCTTATCTAAAAGTCACCTTCTCTCTCACTGGCTGTGCTTTTCCCCAGTTGAACCTTTTTTAAGATAAAAGAAATTGCTGAGCAAACTTAGAAAAAGAATAACCTCCTAACTTGGGATAAAAAAAATTCGGTGCAAATCTAGGCTAGTTTTTAGCTTCTGCCCCAAACTAATCATGATTGAGATTATTTGCTAACTGCCCCCCATTTCCCAGAACTAACCTTAACCAGAATTAGGAGGACCAGACTTAAATACTTGAGTCCTCCTTCTGAAAGTCTGCCCCTAACCCATTGCCACCTTTGAAAACATTATCCCCAGAAGGCTGCCCAGCCCCAGGCCATATTTCTGTTTTGGTTGCTGTTAATTAGATTCCTTTCTAGTGCACTCCCAAGAATACAGCTTTCCATTAGGACCCAGGTCTTCCTTTCCCTACCCTGCCAGTTACCAGATTTCTGCTCCAGTGACTAGGAGCTTGCTTCCTGTCAACACATTTCCAGGTACTACCTGTCTGCCTCTCTGCCTTTTGGGGTATCCATTAACCAACTATTTTACTCTGCTTATCTGTTGAGATTTTTAATGCATAGTGAACGTATCTGAGGCACACTCTCATCTGTTTATTCATCCACTTCTTTAATAAATATGTATTGAATGCCCACCGTGTACCAGTTACTATGCCAAGAATGGAGGATATGTTGTGAACCAGCCTCTGTCCAGTTCTCAAGAAAACTAATTCTCTTGTCAAGTGATTATCAAACAAGTAATTCCCTCTCTCCTCTCCCTTCCTCCCCCTCCTCCTCCTTCTCACAACAAAACTCCATTTTTTTTTCCAATGAAATCTTACAGGAACTCCAATAAAAAGTAAAGGCTAGGGCTTCCCTGGTGGCGCAGTGGTTGAGAATCTGCCTGCTAATGCAGGAGACACGGGTTCGAGCCCTGGTCTGGGAAGATCCCACATGCCGCGGAGCGGCTGGGCCCGTGAGCCACAGCTGCTGAGCCTGCGCGTCTGGAGCCTGTGCCCCGCAGCAGGAGGGGCCGCGATAGTGAAAGGCCCGCGCACCGCGATGAAGAGCGGTCCCCGCACCGCGATGAAGAGTGGCCCCCACTTGCCGCAACTAGAGAAAGCCCTCGCACGAACCGAAGACCCAGCACAGCCAAAAATAAATAAATAAATAAATAAAATAAATAAATTTAAAAAAAAAAAAAAAAAAAAAGTAAAGGCTAGAGTTATGCTGTGAGCCCACTCTGTCCGTCCTTACTTTTAAAATATTTCCTGTAGCACTCTAGATCCCTGAACTAAGGCTCCCTGGATATTATGTGTTTCCTACCAGACTCAGTTTCTATTCCTGCAACAATTCTTCTGGGTCCCTGGCTCACTCACCACAGTGGGCAGGTCTTGATTTAACTCTCTGCCTTCATCCTCACCAACTTTAAGTCCCTGCTACAGATATCCAACCATTCCTAGATAAATCCTAAACTGTGGCATCCAGATCAGAAATTAAGGGAAATTAAGGGTTCAATATAACCTCAAGAAATAACTACTTTTTATTTAAAAATTTTTTAAATTGAAGTACAGTTGATTTACAATATTGTATTAGTTTCAGGTGTACAGCAAAGTGATTCAGTTATATATTTTTTCAGATTATTTTCCATTATAGGTTATTACAAGATGTTGAATATTGTTCTCTGTGTTAATGCCTCTCATTTGGAGATACTTTTCAAGTGAAGAGGGTGAAAGCAGCCCACAGTTTTAGAATCGACTTATTCCCTCACTCTTGCTATACAACATAGGCCAAATTTTGGTATATGCTTCCATTAAAAAAGTTAAAACAAAAATAGAATCTATTTTTCTTCAATCAAAAACATAGAGATTGCAGAAATACATAATCAAGTACAACTATGATTCAAATTTCTATTCTAGGCAGAAACTTTATTTTCTTCTTCACGTCTCTCAAAAACATATGAAAAATATTTTAAAAGATAAAGGAAAATGTTTTTCTTTTTCCATTATAATACTTATCTCTCACTCATTAGGCTTTCCCTCTCTTGAAACAGCCTTAAGAGATCTCTTCAGAAGAACATAATGTCCTCATCAGGCCTCACAAAAGTAAATAAAAGCTGCAGCAGGGCCTGGCCACTGGCTGGAATGAAGGAAAATGAAAGCAAGTATGCATCTGCCCTTTCATCACAGCTAGGCTCTTTCATACAGCACCCACCTTCTTATATCTTTATTGCATCATTGGTTTGCCAGTGTCAGGACAAGATGGCTCCAAAAAGGCTTCAACTCTGGGGGGAGTGGGCAGCACAATCTGGGATGTAGTAGCATCTTTCCCATAGACCTAAGGTCTGAATCTGAGTCTAGAAATAAAAGAAATCCATAAATGTAAATGTTCCTCTTTGATCACCTGCACATTTCTTTTTCTTATTTTTTGGTCCTTTGCTGCTGCTACCCTGAAAGTAACCCTGTGTTTAAGCAAATGAAGGGAGACAAAGTTGGAAAATTCAGTTTCCAATTAATGTTCCTAATAATTGTGGTGTAATCTGGGTGCTTTTAGTAACTGGGGACCATAATCACAAAGATTAATGAGGGTTACCAAAGGTGGAAAATCCAGATGCTGGCAGGATTCCAAATCTCCAAGTTAGTGAAAACAGCAAAGAAATATAGGAGTAAATATGATAATTAATAGAAGGGTCAACTAAGTGTCCAATTTTGAATTTATTTTTGAAATGTGATAAACTTCTAAGTATGTCCCTAGAATGTAAAAGAGAATTCAATCAATAAACAAGCCTATTTAAGATTTCCTCTTTTCAATAGTGAGCTAAGTTGGCAGAGTTGCTGTGTAAATAAAACCAGGGCTCTGTTCCCTAACCTAAGGTTCCTTATAATCTATTCATTGGATGAAAACCAATATGTATTGAATAATAGTGGTCAAGACAGTAAACTATAATTAAAGCATTAAATTGGGTCAAATAAACATGAGCTCTTCAAGTGTGGAACCGATATCTCATCTAATATTGAACTTGGACTGGCAGAGGATAAATGTTTGACAAATATATGTTTGGGTGAATGAATGATTAAAAAAATAGAAAAATAATGAGGATTGGGGAAAGAATTGTTACTGAAAGTGAATTTTTATAAAAAGAATGTATAAGTTAGCAGGATGAAGACAGAAACACATTCCCAGTAAGTGATCAAAAATTAACAGACATGCGTTCATAGGATGGTGTGAAGGCCAGCCTTATTCGAATGAAATTGTGTTTATTTTGATTAAGTAAAATATAATACCATAGATCAGACATTGTGTTAGGTGCTAATAATATAGAAATAACCAAAGAAAACCTAGCTTAGGCTTTCAAGATACCCTGGTTCAGTGGATACTTAGTGAGGACCTTTGAAACTAAGACTGAAAAGACATGGTAAATCCAAATGAGAGAAACTTCAGAATCTGGACCAAGAGCTTAGATTTCATATAATCTGATTTATTTAATAGTAGAAACTTTCATCAACATGATAAAGACAAAATGAAAGATTATGAAAATAATTTCTAAAATATTAGAATGATAAAGTAGGTAATTACTATTGCCATCCCTACTTTAGCTATACATTTTAAGATTTCTTATACAGTGTACCTAATTTTTAACAAAAATATTGATGGTTCTTATCACAAAACTGCAATATTGAGTGCACTCACTGTGTTTGTTCATCTCTGTACTCAGTACTTACTTCCTGTGTGAACCGCATAGTCCAGGAAAGTAACAAAGATTACCAACAACAGATGTAGACTCTCTTCCACTGGCCCACTGCTCCATATGTGCTGATATCTGAGTATTTTTAAATTTTATTTATTTATTTATTTATGGCTGTGTTGGGACTTGGTTTCTGTGCGAGAGCTTTCTCCAGTTGCAGCAAGCGGGGGCCACTCTTCATCGCGGTGCGCGGGCCTCTCACTGTCGCGGCTTCTCCTGTTGCGGAGCACAGGCTCCAGACGCGCAGGCTCAGTAATTGTGGCTCATGGGCCCAATTGCTCTGCGGCATGTGGGATCCTCCCAGACCAGGGCTCGAACCCGTGTCCCCTGCATTGGCAGGCAGATTCTCAACCACTGCACCACCAGGGAAGCCCCGATATCTGAGTATTTTTAACACAGTACCCAAGCTCATTATGTTGCCATTCAGTCACCTTAACAGTGGCATGGACTTATATATACTACCAAATATAAAGTAGATAGCTGGTGGGAAGCAGCCGCATAGCACAGGGAGATCAGCTCAGTGCTTTGTGACCACCTAGAGGGGTGGGATAGAGAGGTTGGGAGGGAGAGGCAAGAGGGAGGAGATATGGGGATATATGTATCTGTATAGCTGATTCACTTTGTTATAAAGCGGAAACTAACACACCATTGTAAAGCAATTATACTCCAATAAAGATGTTAAAAAAAAAAGAGGTCTTGAAAGAACAAGGCAAACGGTTATTAAAATGCTTAGAGTTGATGGTGCATTGGAATAGTCGAATGCCAAGCCTTCTTATTTTGATCAGAAATTACCATTTGATGAAAGCTCTGGTTTTCATTTACACTTGCTTATTAGTCAACGAAGTTTGGGAAAATCACTCACTGCACTTACTTCGAGAATGTTTCTATTTCTTCATCTCTAAATTGCTGTATTAAAAGAAAAGAAAACCTTCCAGGCTTGGTATCTTAGAGTTAGCCAATCAGGTAGCAAATTTTAGTCTATTAAGTTATTTTGAAAAAGTATATTTAGAAGCAACATTTCAGGGAAAGAAATGAATAGATTAATCTAATTGATCAGATACCCACAATCTAAATGGGTGACTCTCCTGGACTGTCACAAGTAAATACTGTGAGATAGCTAAAGCCAAGGGTCAGTTGGAGGCAATGCCACAGTCCACAGACTTGCCTATGTTTGAAACTGTGTCTGTTCATGAGTGTTATTCCCTGTGCCTGGCACTCGCAGGTACCCAAGAGCATGTGGCATTATCACAATATTGGTAGTGTTAGGGAAAGACTTAGCAAATTAGGGAAATTTACAGATGGGCCTGATACTCCAGATTATCAGCACACTTGTGTTGTTGTTAAAATAAAATACTCTCCAACTGTTCCATAGCTCGTTTGCATTACTGCTAAAGAAAAGTGTATTATGTAGACAGCATTTTAGGCCCAGCTAGCATAATGATAGGGATTTGGCCCATTTTAAAGGAGAGGTAAAAGTAATAGGTAACATTCTATATGGAAAATACTAATTTGCAAAAGTATAGGCTATTTAAAATTAAATGACCTTTTTTTTTTACCCATTTCCTAATTTGTTTGGGGGGGTTACTTGAAATTTGGTATGGTTCTCTTTTTTTCCTCAAAGCCAAGTATGATGTAACAAGAAGTTTCAAAAACTTCAAAAAGTAATGGATTTCCCTTCACATCTATGTAAGCTCAAGGTGTATTTTCCTGACCTCTCTCGTGTCCATTTTCAATGTTACTAAAGCTTTAAAAAATACAACAGGAAGAGAAATTGATCCGAATCCTATGAAATCCACTTTGCTTCAAATCTGTTAAGTCTGTGGTAGACCAGTTCAACAACAAGAAAAATTTAGCCTTGCATCTGGAACAAAATTCAATACTGTGGTCCATTATTAACCAGAGTATGTAATCAATATCTTTAGTAATTTGGATTTAAATACATAGAAATAAATGTGCCACAAAGATTTAATAGCATAGTTGGGTGTATCCCTTCTTATATCTCTGGAACAGAAGCATGGTAGCTTTTCCTGCTGCCCTGCTTACTTTGTGCTCAGTCAAAAATTTTTTTAAAATTGCTAACTTGAGTACTGGTTTTCTTTAGAACAGGCATGATAGATAAGACTTAGCCTTAATTCTGACCAAGGCTTTTCCTGGTCATTCTGAAGAGTTTTTTCAGGTGAACAGCTCTTTCTTGGCAAGAATGGAAAGAAGAACAAGAATCCTTAGATGGCAGGGAGTAGATACTCCTCCCCAAACTCCTATTTTTTCCTCTTCTTATGACTTCCAAAATTGTAAAAACCTGACTTACAGGATGAAATCCTTAAAGCATCTCCATCTTCTACTGCTGGCAAAACTATGAAAATGTACATTGCTTCTCTTCATAACTTTCTCTCCCCAAGTCTGAGGATCTGGCATTTAAAAATGGAGGGCTTTGTTTTTAATTCCGGGACCCAGTTCAAAGTTGATGTTGGATAAATTAATATGGAGAAAAATACTCTTAGTAAATAATCGTTCAGTAGTAGGTAGCTTCACTTTACTTCAGTGAAAATAATTTATGTGTTTTTCACCTTTGAATCAAGAATTATTTTAGATTTCCAAGGGAGAGTTTTACTATAAAATATCCTGCATTTTAAATACTATTTAATTATGATTTGCTTCCTTGGGGATTATGTCATCATGTGATTTAGTTCGGTATATACCCTAAGGGGGAGCATATTTCAATTATAAAATAATTCCTTCAGAAAAAATAATGGTTCAATGATTTATTTCAGGATGCTATTATAAAATGGCTTATTCAACTGGAATTTGAATGCATTTGATTTTAAAAATATGGTATAAATACCCCAAAATGCATGTGAAATGAACATATGTGCTTTAGTGCTCACACACAAAAATCATATTTATATCTATTTTCAGTCTTTACATAATACTTCAATTATTATACCTTGAAAAAGGAACTTAGAAAACTGAACACTATGAAACATTTATATTATTATCTCTTCAAAAAGTTCATTTTTGGACAAGTATCATTTGGATAGGGATTAACTTAATCAGAGATTTTGAATCTACTTTAATTTTTAATCTCTTTTAAAAAAATACGTCTGAATCTTTAAAAGACCTAAACCTGTAGTCACAAAGCACTGCTTCAAAAAAGGAAAAAAAAAAAAGAAGGGAAAGTTTTTAAAGCAGTCACCGGCTGTAAGAGAGATAGTGCAGGCAGCAGATTTGTGACAGAGTGGAGCATGAAACCCATCAGCTGATGAGTGAAAATCCCTGGTTTCTAATTAATCGAGGTACACAGGCCAAGGGATGAAGAGGATCAGGGAAATGAAATCAGGAAAAAGATACCATCAGTCATTTCTGCGGCCCATTGTCATACTTCAGAATCTGCTGTAATGAATCACTCAGGCATTCCACAGATACATTCAAATGGTGAAGAAAATTCATTGTCCAGTGAAGAGCGTTTGATAAAAATCTCCACCCCCCCCCCACCCCCACTCTGTCAGAAGCCTATGATCAGAAAAGGAAATCCAGACAGCACAACAGGTGTGCTTTTTGCAAGCCTGGTAAAATCTGCAAATGAACCAAGTATGGAAGAATTTTTTTGTACTAATTTTTTTCCCCAAAATGTGTATGAGGAGAGTGTGGAGACAGAGTATCCGGCAAGGGGAGGCTTGTTATTGAAAAGAATTGCAAAAAGTGTAAGATTAAGAAAAGCAGAAGAGTGAGCCCCTTCCTGCAGTGGAGAAATGCATGTTTCTGTCAACTCTCAACTAGAGAAATAAGAGAAGACATTGGGGAAATGTAGTAATATTTAATTTAATTTATAAAGAGAGACATTTCCTTTGAAGGACAATCTATCCAATGAAGAAAGCATTAGGCATTACAGCCTGGCTCTGATCAAAAAAGAAAAACCTCATTCTCAAAATCAGACTGAGGCTCTTGGGCCCATGATTTCTGGGGTTTCCTGGAGAAAGCGTTTCCTTTAAAGTCAGTAAGACTTACCCGTGATGAATGCACATTTCAGCCTGAAGGTTTTGTTCAAAGGTTTCCTAATTCAGGCCTGCATTCCTCCTGGGTTATAGCCCACTTTTGCGATATTTATGCATTTTAATGGAGAAAATACTCATTGGGGCACCTATGACACAGTATCTGTGGTTTTCGACTCTGCAGCAACTTTGTGACTGAGAACAATTTCTTGTAGCAGCTCCAAGTGCTGTGTGGCATTAGGTGACATGCGAAGATAATTGTTTTCAAATAATCAGGTACTGTACTGAGACATATAAGGATGGCTGATTCATTTTAAATTTAATTACTATAATATAGGGTTTCGCTGTCTATATTATCAATCACCAAGACACTTTGGAGTTGATAATATTAAAATTGCAACAATAATGAGAATTCTACTTCATGATGAAAATAATTTTAATCATGGGTAGATTACAAATCCATTTACAGTTACGGTTACTGAGAATTCTATTATCTACGTTCTCTTGTAAAAGATGTTAAGACATGTTTTCAGGAAGTAGAAAAGATTATAGAAGTATGCTGCTGCTATAAAGTTCCAAGCACAGGCTTTAAGAAAACCTCGGGAACAGCTTCCAAACTGTCAAGACTTGCGGGGTAGAATGTGGAGCCGGGGAGGCGGCTGGGATTAAAGGGAGGCAGAAAGCCCTCTGTCTTTTTCGTTCCTGTTTGCTTTATTCAGTCAAAATTATTTTGGAGAACCTGCTATGTAACAGGCACAGGACTGGGTGCTGGGGAGGAAGCAGATAACAAGCAGTGTGGTCGCTGCCCTCATGGTGCTCACAGTCTAGTTTGTTTTAATGACAGCCCTGGCCTTGAGGGTGTTTTGGATTTTAAATGGATTCCAATGGAGGGCAGTAAACGAGGCTAGGCAACAACTGGTCCTCAACTCTGCCTGTGCATTAGCAACACCTGGGAAGTTAAAATATATATATACTTACATATGCATGTAATATACTATAATAATATATAGATAGGTATCTTTATCCAGACCCCATCCCCAGCAGTTTGGTATGGGGTGGGGCTCAGGCATAAGTATTTTTGCAAAGGTCCCCAGGTGATTCTAACGTGCAGCTAAGGTTAGAAAACACTAGACCACCAAACACATCTAAAGGACCACCACTATGGATATGATTTGAGATGACTCTGCTCATCTGGTAAGCCTCTAGGAAATTGTTTTCTAGTGTCTGACTGAATTAAACTAGCCCCAAAGATGAGCAATTTATTTTGCAGAGAATATGTTAAGTTCATATACATAATACTTTATAATCACCTTTGTTAGCTATGACTTCATCTCTCCTTCTAATATGCAAAATAATCAGACTTGGTCTGATAGTTGGTCCCAGAAAGATTTACTCACTGCTGCTCATTGTTTATTCAATCTTTTATCTAGGAATTTCTAAGAGGTAGGTTTAGTTACACCAGCAATAGTTTAAGAAGCTGAGTCAAAGCGATACTAAATGAGTTTGAGGGGACTGAGTTGTAGGAAGGTAGGCATTCAATGGTAACGGACAGCTGAGCTATCCCAGCTGTAGTCCCCTAGTCCGTGTGGCTGGGCTCCAAAATCCCTGGTAACTTGTATTCCCCTCCACAAAATTTGTCGTCTCTAATTTATGCATTTGGGCATTTCTTGGTTTAGGGCTTCACACTTGAATGACTTTCTATTTATATATTTAATTCCTATTAAACGTATCTTGTATGTATACATTTACAAAATAACTAGACATAAAAATCATAATTTCTACTATCAATTCTAATTTTCTTTATACCATATTCTTTCTTCTCTTATTCTCTCTTAATTAGGATTCTTTCTCTTCTCTACTTCTCTTTATCCTGAACCCTGCTTCCCCACTTGAATGTGTTTTTTTAATTTTATTTTATTTTCCCTTTGCTCTCTCAGGAACTAACAAAGTCTGTAATCACAGATATCTCCAAACATTCACTTGATCCCTTTACTCAGTCTTTGTTTTCCATAATACTCGTCAAGTCCTAGAGTGTATGTGTGCATCTATACGCATAGACATGGAAATCGTTAGTCTAAAGCATCAGTCTATTACCCTCACTGTCACTTAAAGCATTCCCACAAGCATGTGAACTGTGCCCCACACTGGTCCCCTGCTTGGTGGAACTCTATGAATAAATTATATTTCCAGAGTCTGCCAGCTTTCTGACTCCAGTTTACTGCACTTTGGAACAACATCTTTCCTTCATATGTTCCATCATTGTTGTCTTCCTGGGTTTATTTTCATCTTTCTGTTTCTCTAGCTCACCAATAACTTTTGCAGGAAGAGCTGGCCTCTCTCATGGCCAGAGCTTCTTCGGACTTAGCCTGTAATTAGGTCAAATTATTTGGGTGATGATCCAAGTAGAAATACCTACTTCGATGGCGTTCAGTCAGGAGTATCATTGTTTAACATTCGTGTTGCATCCTAATTTTCAGGATTGGAAAACACATGGATACAAGTGTGAGATTAAATTGTATTTTCTTTAAAGCAATAAACTAGGTTCACGGTCGTCACTTTCAACATTTAGAGAAATACAAAGCATCAGGCTGTCAGATTTTAGAGTAACGATACAGAATTGTGAATTCTGATTTGAAGGCACAAACATTGCAATCATTAACTATAAATACTTGAATTTATAAAATGAATTGGCAAAGGGAAAAGAAACAAAAAGTTGTAAATAAGTTAAATCGTTTGAGAAGATTAACACAGCCATTGCTCAGCCCACCATTTTAATCAAGTCACTTTGCAAAGAAGGCTACTTGGATGGGTTTCATCAAAAAAAAAAAAAAAAAAAAAAAGAAAGAAATTGACCAGAGAGTCCACAGGTGATCAGGTCCAAGCCTTCCCCCAGAGTCAGACCTTCAAATATTTATCATATATGTATGTGTGTTTGCTTGGATCATGATAAAGTACCTATTTGGGATTTTTGGAAAGTGAGCTAGAATGTCACCTGAGACATCCATCTGATTTGGACTGAGTTCAGAAGCAAAGTGCTTTGAGAGGCCAAAAGAGAGAGGGTGAGAGGAAGAGCAAGCAGGAATGGACAGCCCATGTTGCCAGCTCTAATATCCCAGCGCAATTATTTTGTGGACATCCACTCCTTGCCTGCCCAGGAGATAGGGCTATAAGTGTATGTTATTTTTTAATTACAAGGGGCGGGGGTAGAAAAAATCCTGATGATGGGCTGGAAGGTGCCATTGCATTGTTATTTTTTCCTCTCCCTTCGTTTGCTGATTATGTGAGCCGGGCTCCTTTGCTAGCCGATGATAAGCAGAATTTCCATGTTCTCTGCATAATTAATCCATCTCTGCCTCTCTTCATGCCAACTCGCCCGTTATCGCCGGCACATGCCTGAATTGCAAAAGAATCCGCTCTTCAATTGGAACTTATTGATATTCTAAGAAAAAAAAAAGGGAGAAGGGGGAAAAAACTGAAAATCCTTAAGTTTAAGCCGCAGATTTTTAAATGGATTAATTTCGCTGCAATCGCAGCCATCTAAGGCGGGAAGGCAGGCAGAGCAAATTGAAAGCGTCTCCATGTTTGCAGAATTGGGTCCAGAACGCTGAAATGTACTGGCACAGCTCTCTTTTAAAGTCAGAAAATTACCATTCATTTACATCACATGAAATACTTTTTTATGCTAGAAATATTCAAGAGACGTTCTTTAAATGCCTGCTAATGCTTGATAACATTTCTAACTTTCAACGTTTTGCTAGACTTTGATGTGACATGATAGGAATGCCTTCCAGTAGAGAATATTATCTCTCTCTTTATCACATATAGATTACATCATCTCTTTCTTAATCATCCCCAAGTAGTCTTTAAACAATGAAGTCTGCCATTGGTTGTGTGGGATCTTGAGTGCTGATGGAAGTCAAGGTTAGTCATTTAGTTTTTGTCTACCTACAAATGAAATGTTTGTTTTTGTTTAATATTTATTCTTCAAATACCTAGAGATCTTGGATAGTAATAATAAGAATATAAAAATAATCATAATAATTTCTCAGTAATCATTGTTTTGACTATTGTCCTCAGTCTTATGATAAAGTCTTATTTTTGGGAGACTTGATTCCTTCTTATTTTAACTTAATAGTTACACTTCTAAATCTCCTTGGGTTTCTAAAAGGGTCGATAGCTGAAGTCACTCCACAAAGTGTACAGTTCAGGAATCACAATACATAAACTTCCAGTTCCAGGATTCTTGCAATTTCCAAATAAAATTACTAAACCTTGCTTAGTTGTTGATGTTTTATTTTTCTGATCTTTAAATCTGTTGTATGTTAATTCCCCAACTCCTGGAATCAAGCACGGCCAGGACTGGTTTCCTTAATACTCTAGTGTAGCTTCAGCAATGCTTTCTTCCTGTGTTTGGAGACTCACATAGCTGCAGTTTCTGCTGGTCTGCACGACAAGGCTGATATGCTCTTTTAGCTTAGAGAGAAGAGTTGCTAATATCAATCAGCAAAGAAAATGGGAATTTAAATATTTAAAAATATTCACCTGTAAGTAGGTCCTATGCATTTTGAATTTAGCAAAACTCAAAAGGAAAAAATAATCATAATCATAATTTTTTAAAACAACAACTGAGTTGAGAGGTACATTTCCTAAGGAAAATGAGACAGGGAGCAGTGATATTTGGAGAGATTTGTTTCAGTTACGAAACAAGGATCTTCCTAACTATAGGCCACCTTAACGTAAATTACTGGCATAGGGGTACAAAGTCTGTATTTCTAATGAATGATTTAAATTGTGACTTTGTATTTTTCCCTCAGGAGTAAACCAAAATGAATAAAAGGATGAGAAACACATTAAAGAGGAAAATGTTTTATAGTCATAGTAAAATAATTAAGATGGTGATGATTATCATAAACATAAGAACAGTTAAATGATACAATTTTAACATAATCATCTTAATTGTAAAATCTTATATAATTCTTAGGCTACCTATAGTTGAAAATAGAGGAAACTGCTAGTTGCACATTGAGTAATTTTGTAGAGTCAGCTAAACACTTTAAAGCAATTTTAAAAATGAAATGAAAAATGACTCTTCTTAAAATAGATGTAGCAAAAACATTTCAACCATAAATAACAATTTCACTGACCTTGTATACTCAACCCTTTCATTTAAAGGCATGAATTAGAAGGACTTGAAAATTGTAGGTATATTTGGGGAGAGGGAACTTCTCCTGGGCTTTCTGTTTTGAAATAAAAATTGTGACTTAAAACTCAAAAATTTTCTATTGTATGCATTTCATTCATATTTGAACACTCTATATGAGAGTTGTAAATATTTTCATGGGAATGCATGTTCTTGTAAAAATTATATTTTATCTTTCTACTCTGAAATCATTATGATTTTTCTATCTATAATTAAAAATTATAGTTTAGTTCACAGAGTTTAACATATTTTTTCCTGTGAAATATGAGTTATGCTGGTTTTATTATTATATCCTAAATTCACTGGGTATTTTAAATAAATTTAAGGTATCATATTTCTAATTATTACCATATGTGCAGATCAGAACAAGAAGAGTGATGAAAATGGTTTCGAGATGCTCAGTGTCAGATGACAGGCAGTGATTCACTACGAAGTAGTGACTGTGAATACAGTATGAATTAGCTATTTCACTGAAAAAACTAAGACACTGACATGGATTCATAAATGATGAACTGACTTATAATAGAAACAACTGAATGGACTTTTTTCTCTCTTTTAAATTTAAGGATGAATTGAAAAGTGAAGAAGGCTATTACAAATGATTTTCTTGGTGTCAAAAAATTGCTAAATAGTTCTTTTTTTTCGACATTAGGAAAATGAGTGACAGTCCTTTATTTGTATTGTGCATGATGGATGGGTCCCTTCATGGCCTCCCTTCTCCTTCCTCTTTCCTTTGTATGTGGATGGAATTGAACTATTTACCACTCTAACTTGGCTTTTTGCTCATCAGATCTCACCATCTTCTAAAACTTAAACCTCTCCTATGCTTATTCTAAAGAGCCAAACATATCAATTATATCTTCCACACAAAGTGAAGTATCTAATGATTCTTTTCTTGATCTTTTGCCTTTCCTTGCCCTAAATCCAAGGGGTTTAAACTCACTCAGTCCTGGAAAGAAACTTAATATACTTGAACACTTTTCCCTTTTCTGTTCAATCCCCTCAGGTCAGGTGGTTCTTGTGATAAGGAACAAGGCTCAAAGAGTCTTTAACCTCTTGTGTTTTGTACCCAAACTCTCCAATATAATTGTTATCTCCCCAGCTTCTCATATCACTGTGGGTCACTGAATATTGGCATTCATCAATTAAGAGGCAGCCATTGAGAATCTCCCATTTATTCTTTCACTGCTCTGTGCACTGGAGAGGGACTGAAATTTTATGTCTTGCCTAAATCTGTTAAGTGGACTTTCCTCAGCAAAAGTTTATGGTAAAATCTCCATATGTTTTGTTTAATTCTAATAAAACACATTCTAATCATTCTTTCATACTTAGCCTAGAGTTCATTTCTTTAAAGATATCTGAAGACATTTTCCAAATTTGTGATTTTCAAGTATAGATAGCTTATGTCTATCTTCTATTAATATCAGGTACTCAAATTTTACAAGTATAGTATAGAAATGTATATTTTAAAATAGTTGAATGACAGTCTCTCAGGGAACAAGCAGTTGTGTTTTAAAGAGGCAAATGGAACTGAAAAGCCCCTTCTAGCTACCTGAGTGGGAAATAATACTATAATCACATATGACTTCCTACTTTAGAAATATCCCTACAATATTTTCCACAGCCTTCTACATACCAACTATAGTCTTTACTAACCAAAAGAAGTTTAGGTGTTTTCTTTAAAACTATTAAGAAAACAGACTAAAGAAAAGACAGCTGTTGTTTCTAATTCTGACTGATCACTTATCATCTTTATAACATCAATAATGAGACCTTAATTCCCTCATTTGTGATAATTAGACAATAATACCTACATTAAAGAGTTGTTATGACAATAAAAATATGAAAACACTCAGCACATTTCCTGAAACACCAGCAGTGTCACACAGTTAGTATCCTTTTTTAGTCATTTAGTCATTATTTTATGTGAGTCAAATACTGGAAGAGGAGAGCGGGGCTAAAGAAAGGATTAATGTGTGTCTATGAATGTGTGTATTCTATTTCTTACAGGTATCAGCATGTATCAGGTATTTCTATTCAAACATTGGGTAGAAATGAAAAATTTCTTCATATTTTTTTCAGGGACTTTAAAAAATAGCCAATGTAGTCTTCTAAAATAATCTTTCTGTATTTTATATAAATCTTATAAAAGATAAAAAGGATTAGAGGACAAGTAAGAATTTGTTGATATTGCTGCTTTCATATAAGAAGATCTTCAGTAGTCTCAGCTTTCTAGCTACCTTTTCTTTGGGGCCTCAATTTGTAACCTCCATAGCAGAAGGCTCAATCAGGGATGAAAATTGTGATTTTGGAGTACATGTAAATAGTTCATTGGAACCAAACATATTTTATGAATATAATTTTGAGGAATAGGAGAAGGAATTATTGAAGAAAAAAATAATATAGTAAGTTTTTCTGAGAGATGTCTCACTTTGAGAAATCTAAAATTTAAAATATTAAATCTTTTTTATTTCTTAAATATTAATTTATATTCACTTCAGAAAAGCATATGTATTTTTTAAAACATCTTTATTGGAGTATAATTGCTCTACAATGGTGTGTTAGTCTCTGCTGTATAACAAAGTGAATCAGCTATATGTATACATATATCCCCGTATCTCCTCCCTCTCACGTCTCCCTCCCACCCTCCCTATCCCACCCCTCTAGGTGGTCACAAAGCACCAAGCTGGTCTCCCTGTGCTATGCGGCTGCTTCCCACTAGCTATTTATTTTACATTTGGTATTGTATATATGTCCATGCCACTCTCTCACTTCGTCCCAGCTTACCCTTCCCCCTCCCTGTGTCCTCAAGTCCATTCTCTACGTCTTCGTCTTTATTCCTGTCCTGCCCCTAGCTTCTTCAGAACCATTTTTTTTTTACATTCCATATATATGTGTTAGCATACGGTATTTGTTTTTCTCCAGAAAAGTATATATTTAAATAACTATTTTCCCTATTGAATTAGAAAGAAAAGCATACTTTTAAGTGTACATTTTTATTTGTAAATGTAAATTTACATGCAATGAGGGTCTTACTAAAGAAATGATCAGTGAGATTACTCTTAGTTCTTGGATTGTATTATTATTTTTAATAACAGATTATATTTCATATTATTGTAAAGTTCTTAATTGGTCTAGATCATTATAAACATACTTTCACAGACACATCCTGGTATTATGATCTGTATCTAAAAGCACCGATTTTCTTAAAAATATGTAACCATACATGATAGATTCCTAATTTTACATATTTATTATAACACAATTCTATTAACAAACTAATTTAATAAGCACCTACTATATATAGATCTCTGTGCAGAAAAAGTTATTTATAATCTAATTATAACACAATGGAGAATGTGATAATTTCCAAGTCCCATGGAAACACAGATGAAGTCCAACTTGGATAATGTCTGTTGATCTGAAATGTTGTGGAATTTGCATTATTCTATCACTTTACATATGCCTCTGGGTTTTATCAAGTTTTATTTGAAACAAGTGGATCACTCACTAACATTTGGAAGACCTGGCTCATCCAAGATCATCATTACAAATGACACTGTAACAATAAAACTTGATCAACACAGATAAATGGACATATCTAATCTATGCTGAGGCAGTACAGAGTAAGGATAGGATCATAGCTAATGAATATACACGTAAGGCTTTTCAGTTGAGATTTTAATTGTTGTAAAGAAGAAAGAGCCATATCACGGATACACAGGAGAATAAGGAAAAGTGCATAGAGGAAGAAAGAGTGTAGGAATTCAGATTTTATCTAGAATTTGAAAGCCATGTTGTAAATTTGGGTAATAAGAAAACAGAATATATATACAAGTTAATGTTTAGAGAAAAAAGAAACAGCAGGATATTGAAAGAAATTGTTTTCACATTTGGATACAGAATGAATTAGAGACTAAAGACTGAGGGCAGAAGTACTGTCAGACTGTGTACAAGGGTTGAGATTCAAAGGTAATTCTGTACTGCAACCACAAGGCAATGCTTTTGAGGTAGATAATTTGATGAAAGATGTCGTGGCATATCAGGAACATGTGGACACAGACTTGTATTTTACTTACATGGCAGACTTTAGTAGATTTAATTTGAAAATGAAAAATATAGCTTTAAGTATATAATTTTATAACATTAAAGGAGGAAAGTAAGCACACATAACCCCATTTTACAGATGAAAAAGTAATCTTGTTATTGTTGTTAAGTTGTATGTTGCAAAGTTGAAAAAGTAAGCTCAGGTATTAGGAAAATATTCCTAGGTGCTAGAATTACTGCATGTTGCTTTAATTAAAGATAAATATGTGTGCATATTTTTATGGCAAGGTTTTATTTAAATAATTTTATTCCTACAAATAAGTCAATGAGCATATTTAAATGCCTTATTATGAAAATCCATTTCAAAAAATCTGGGGATCTCCTTCACATTTTTCCCCAATTTTTTCCCCAAAGTGTATCACCACTGTTGTTAGTTTACTTCTGTGTTTTTAACTAGTAGCCTTACATTAAAGTTATGGTTTAGCTACACTTGACCTGGTGTCAGACTACATGTTTCAAATCCCAGCTATGCCTCTCACAAGCTGTGTGATAGCACGCACATAATTTCCCTCTCTGGGCTTCAGTTTTCTCACCTATGCAATAGAGATAACAATAG
Organism: Balaenoptera acutorostrata; assembly: GCF_949987535.1. NCBI lineage: Eukaryota > Metazoa > Chordata > Mammalia > Artiodactyla > Balaenopteridae > Balaenoptera > Balaenoptera acutorostrata. Next base: position 32,259,552 of record NC_080080.1, on the reverse strand, counting down.
AATTTATCGCAAAGAATTGTTGTGAATTTTTGTAAATCACTTCATATGTATAAAGCACTTAGAATGGGGTATGGCACAAACTAAGTGCTTAATAAAGACTCTAATAAAGTGTGATTGTGTGTATGTGTGTGTGCTGGTGTTTGTATATGTATGTGCATGCACTTTTGTGTGTGTTTTGTGGTATACTGGGAAGAGGGACTGATGCAAACGGAATGCATTTAGAGCGTGATATGATCTGTCCAACAAGCCGGGGTTTCTGGTTTCTTAAGTGTTAAATCATCATGTCCATTGTACAAGTAACCTGAGCTATTTTTCATAATGAGGTGATGAGAAGTGTATCTACCCCAAAGAGATGCCTGTTCTTGTCCCCCTCATTACTGTTATTGAGTTATGCCACCCCCAGTTCTTTAAGGAATCTGTATTCCAGGAGCAATATCTCAGTCTCCCTCATTGAGATAGTTCACTGCTGTCCCCTCTACAGAGTGTGTCCATATCTGGAGTCCAGGTCTGTCTGACTGCTGGGCAATTTCACGACACTATTTCCTCCCTTTTTATAAGCATCAATCAATCCCCCATGACACTTATATGTTGATCAAATTTTTGGTTTATGTTCTACTATTAATCAACTAAATCCCTTGGGTCTTTTGTCCTGTTGAAATTGTTCACCATTTATAACGCCCTAACCACACAACTATGTCATCTTCTCTAATAATCAAAGGAATTAAAACTAAAGTAACAACTAGATAAGGATTTTTCAGTTTAAAGTCAGCAAAGTTTAAAAACTTATAATATCTATTTTCTAAGTAGGAAAGGAGAAATGGTGGTATACTCATCATATATTAGTTAAGGTAATACTAGTGGTGGTAGCAAAAAATCAAAAAAATGTGAGTCAGTGTTGCAGACATTGAACAGAGCTGAGTCTGTTGTGACCCTAGAGTCCTTCTTCCATGACTTTCTCCTTCTATCTCTGTGACCCTAGCTCCTACCCCGGTGCCTCGCATATATTAGGTACTACTTGTATTTGTTCATTCCATCAAAACAAACATACATGCTGTAGTTTGTTTGTGTTTCTCCACTTTGCCCTAATTTGAGACAGAGTAACAGTGACAATAAAAATTAACATTATTCAGTTCTAACTTTGTGCCAGACACTGTTCTCACTGCTTTACTGGCATGTATTCATTTAACCTTACCAACAAACCTATGAAGAGGTATTATTACCATTCATGTTTTAAGATGAAAAGGTGTAGAGAAATTACATGACTTGCCCAAAGTCATAGATTAAACGGCAAAACCAGGCAGTCTAGCTCCAGAATCTATGCTTTTAATTGCCATGCTCTACTGCCTTAATCATCTGTAGGGCTCTTAAGTGTTTTATATAAGTTTGTATAAAACTTTATACAAATGTATCACCTTATGTGGCATGTGCTATTTGTCCAGTTGTATTTGTGAATACAATTATAGTTAGGAAGTGAAGGAACTGGAATACACTATTTTCAATTTATCCACTCTTTCTACAATATTTCTGTACAAATAGAAATTGTACTAGTGGTGCATAGTTCATCTTTGGTGAACCTCTACTGGCTCCTAGTGATTACTGCTTTCTTTTCTAAATGTTTTTTCAACTAATTTTATCATAAACCCTAGACATTTTTAAATTATAAAATTTTAAAATTAAAATCAAGCTTCCTGGTGTCTGATTGCACCCCTTTTTAAAAATTTAAACATTTAATTGTCACAATCTTTCTGGCATACTTCCTGTTGAGGATTTCACGGAGATTGCTAGCGTGGTTCCAGGCTCACAGCTGAAAGTTCCTTTTGTGCTGTGAGACGCCATTTTTCTGAGCTTAGAGACTTGAACTTGTCTTACAGCATCTTGGCACTTTACTATCTCCTCATCCATCTTAGGTTTCAATTTCCTCAACCATGTTTGTTCCCCCTTTCTCAGTTTAAAAGTAATTTTCTTCCATAGAAGATGGTAGTGAAATTGAAGCACATTCATTTCCTATCATTTGGTAACTTTATATTTTCTGTTCAGTGAAGTGGCCCAATCCTTTTCCTTGTTCTCCTTGTTCCACACATTTAAAAAGACCATTCCTATCAATATTACCTTGTACTATTATTGTTGTGTTGGTAGTAGTAGTAGTAATAGCATTTTTAAAAGTTTCACTACCTTTTGGACTATAATTTCCTGAGACAATTTAGCTGTTTATATAGCTTTTGGGGATGGATTTCTGTGCATATACCTCTTTTTCCATCTTTTATGGCCACCATTTAAAGTTCAAGTTTGTTCAGAGATAACCCTAACAAATAAGGCTAGAACTGTAAACAGATGTCCATCTTTAAAAGTACTGCTCTGTTTTACAGCTCCCATGTACATAACACACTGATTAATTAGGACAGATTATTTGTGTTATGCCAGCCTTCGTAGAGGATACGGTATTCACATAGGAAAAAACCTATTGCTTGCTCTGTAAACACCTAGCCACTTTGAATGGTTGACTTCTCAGATGATGCTTCATTATATTATTTATAGCTGAGAATTATTTTGAAATGTATTTTAATGATCTAAAAATGCTTTCATGGGGCTTCCCTGGTGGCACAGTGGTTGAGAGTCTGCCTGCCAATGCAGGGGACACGGGCTCGAGCCCTGGTCTGGGAAGATCCCACATGCCGCGGAGCAACTAGGCCGGTGAGCCACAATTACTGAGCCTGCGCGTCTGGAGCCTGTGCTCTGCAACAAGAGAGGCCGCGATAGTGAGAGGCCCGCGCACCGCAATGAAGAGTGGCCCCCGCTTGCCGCAACTAGAGAAAGCCCTCGGACAGAAACGAAGACCCAACACAGCCATAAATAAATAAATCAATAAAATTTAAAAAAATAAAAAATAAAAAATAAATAAAATAAAAAATAAAAATGCTTTCATATTGGTTAGGCCTCTTCAGAATTTTCTCGGTGTTTGGGTTTGTTTGTCATTTTTTGATCAGCCAATTTATTACTATAGCTTTCAGTACAGAATATACTTCTGCCTAAAGAATCCATTTATCACTGAAATTTCTTCAAGAAAAATAAATGTTTGTTATGATGAGGTTGTCAATGTCTAGGCTCTATCCTCTTTTATTTCCTCTAAAACGACTGTTTTTTGCAAAACAATTTTCGGTATCTAAGATTTTGGGGGAAATTAAGCCATTCCGTTACAGCAAAACAGATGGTAATTAATTTAGTATCAGAGAACAGAGTCAGGTTTTATTTTTTGGATACATCTTCATTTTTCTAATAGTGAGATTGTTTGTGATTACATAGTTAAAATTTCTTTAATTTAGAATGTCATAGCATTATTAAATTATCTTCCTTTGTAGATGCTGGCTATGAAACTGCTGCTGTATTTTCATCTGAACTGTCTGACTTTCCCCAGTATTCTTCTGAGTATTATGACCTTTAAGAAAACATCATGTTAATCTCCCAATATTTCTATCACTTCTACTTTTCCAAATGATTCATATTGGTTGAACAGCTTCCATTAGTACAAATTAGGATACCAATTCAATACCAATTTTTGCTAATAAGTAACCAAAATCTTAGCAAAGAGAGAGAGTTTTGAGTTCCATAACTGGAAAGAAGAGTGAGATTAGCATCAGGCACTACTGGTTCTGCAGTCTGACATGACATCATCAACGGCTTATTCTCTGTTTTCATGTCTTGGCTCCACTTTTTCCTATTCAGGCTTCATTCTTAATCAGGCTTTCTCCAGGAGCAGGAAGATGGCTGCTGGCATCCTTACAACTGAAAATGAGAGAGAGAGAGAGAGAGAGAGAGAGAGGGAAAGAGAGAGAGAGGGAGGGAGGGAGGGAGAAAGAAGAAGAGAGAATGAGCGGGAGAGAGAGGCCCTCTTGCTCTCAGTCAGGGAAGATACTAATTGGATCTACTTTGATGACTGGCCTATCCGAGAACCAATCATTGTACAGCAGGGGGTGCAGCATTCTTATTAGCCGAACTGAATCATCACTTCATCCACGTGGCAGGGGTTAAAGCACCATTATTGGCAGTCCAATCCTAAGTACATGGTATGGAAATTTGTTAATTTCACAACCAGAAGTGTAGAGTGCTACCACCAAAAGAAAGGAGAAAGAATGCTGTGCATGCTAACAGATATCCCCTTTACTCTTTATTATTGACTCTTTATTCTTCTGGCTGAGAGTATAGCATGGCAAGTCCAGGTTGCTTTATCAGAGTGTGAGTTTCCAGTAAATTAAATTAATTTTTATTATGTATCTATTATGTGGTAAGCACTGTGCTAAAACAATGGCTTATCCAAAACGTAAGTCCCCTATATATCACTTCTAAACCGTTTCAGTATTTTGATCTGTATTAGGAAATATTATACTCTTGTCTGGCCAAATGTTTTTTATGATTGTCTTAGTGATTTATTGCTGTGTAACAAACCATCTTGAAACATCGTGGCTTAAAACAATGATACTTATTTTGTTCACCAATCCGCAATTTATGTAAAGGTCTGTTAGGGTACTTCATCTCTGCTCTACTTGTCATCAGCTGGGGCAGCTTGACGCCTGGTACTACAATTATCTGAAGGTTTATTTCTCATTCACATGGCTAGTAATTGATGCTGGCTCTTGCTGGGACCTTAGCTGGGGCTATTGTCTGGAGCATTAACATGAAGTCTCTCCATGTGGTCTGGGCTTCCTCATAACATGGTGGCTGGGCTCCAGTGGTCAACATCCTGAGTGAAGAGCCAGATGAAGTCTATGTTACCTTTTATGACTTAGTCTTAGAAGTCACATAGTAACACCTGCTGTGTTCTATTCTTTGAAATAGAAGAGCATATGAGAAAGATCATGTGAGACTGAACGTATCTCTGTGGTCATTGTCAGAAAACACAGTCTGCTACAGTGAACACCTAGGAATGATAATACAAGCTGCTTGCTTCTCTGTCCTTTTTAACATCTTCCAAGGGCTGTTTATTGCTCTCTGCTACTACCCTCTGCATCATGGATCTAATTTTCTCCAATAAATATGAAATATATATTGACTGTTGTAAGATACAAGGAGAGATACAAAGAAGAGAGGGACTGAATAGCTCACTTTAGAGAGTTTACTTATGCCTGACCTCTTAACATTAGAGGAAGAGCTTTTGAATAAGGAATCCCTTCTAATATGATATCATCATTAGAGTGAAGATCATATTTTTGCCTCGTAAAAAAATAGCAGTTTACACGTACTTATTAACTGTACTCTGTGCATTGAAGTATAAATATCTGAATACAAATGACTTGTTCTGAATTTTTTTCCCTAATGTTTTATTTAGAGAAATACTTCTTTACTACCTTTTTGCTCTATCACACCTGTTATCTTTGGCATAGGGATTCGTATTTTTATTTAAATTACTCTTTGAGTTGAAATTCTTCTAAATAATAAGTCATTTAATTTTTCTTATAATTTTTCTTAGTTTCTTCATCTATAAACATTTATATTTTTGCTCTAAAAATTCATCTTTCTATAAATATATCTCCCATAGGAAACAACACATCTTCATTTTTCCACATATCTTGTTCATATTCTAATTAACCAGAAATTATTAACAGTGAACCAATCAGGTCTCTCTGTTCACTCCATATTGAGAAAAGCAGAGGACTGAGTGACCCGTGGCCTGAGTGATCTTCACTCAGAAATAATGATTATCACTCCGTGGTAAGTGTTGTAATCTATCTAATCATCTAATCTATCTGATGTTTCTGATAATAGCAGAAATATCAGATTTTTAATAGATACTGTGACAAATCATTTTTTAAAATATTTGGTTCATTTGATGTCATAGAGTGAGTTTTCTTGAACCATATACAGCTCTTTCTTTATACCCTCTTTGCCAGATTTTTCTCCCACCTGTTACATTGCAACCTCAAAGTCCTGCTTACTTATCTATTTCCATTTCTTCCTTGGAGGGTCACAACAAAATTCACAGGAGGGTTGCAGAATACAGCTTATTCCTCAGCAGTCTATAATTTTACACATAATTTAGAACAATAATACGGGTTACCACAAGCCCATTCAGCACTGTAAAGCTACCTCCTCTGGACAGACAGAGCCTTGCAGGGAGTAAAGACTTGGAGAAATGCAGGCAGACTACCTCTCAGCCTTTACTACCCCTGCCTGCCTGGCCAGAGGCAGCAGCCCTGTCTATTCTGGCCACTCCTGCATTTGTACAATCCCATGAGCAATTAGAAGCTGTGAAATGTGCCTGATCCAGCCTGCAGGCAATGATGACTATAGCTTCTGTTCTGAAGAATATATTTTGGGAATTTATTTCTGTCTTTCTTCTTAAACCCTGAGTCAGCATAACCTGCAAAACCATCAGTTGAAGAGAAATCTTAGTTTTTTGAACTAATAGTTTATTATGGGGGATAAAAAGACCTAATAGCAACAGAAAGGATCGAACCAGAGTACAGTCTTTGAGTGTCAGAACTTGGTGAAGTCTGATTGGTCAACCTGACCCTTTGGAGGACATTTCAGATGAGCAAACCAAGGCTTAGTGAATCTAAAATACTTGCCCACGGTCACTCAGCTAAAAAGTGAAGAACTGGGACTGAACTCAATTTGGTCTGGCAATAAAACCCATGCTCTTAACCCCTAAATGAACTCCCTTACTCTGTGATCCTTTAATACTGATCCATATACCTTGGTTATAATATTTTGTGGTCTTACTTAGTTTGGATAATTTGCAGATCAAATTATCTACTGATGTGAAGCTATTTTTTCAAAGAGTTTGAACTCAGTAGAGTGTAAAATGATTTTATTTATTTATTATTTTTTTGGCTATGCCACGCTGCTTGCAGGATCTTAGTTCCCTGACCAGGGATTGAACCCGGGCCCGCAGCAGTGAAAGCACAGAGTCCTAACCACTGGACCGCCAGGGAATTCCTGATTTTATTTATTTTTTTAATCATTGCTATACTCTGTGGAATTGTCCTGTCCTGTGTCTTCAATGAAATCTTGGGCAGATTTCATAATTTTCTGATCATTTTGTAAATTTCCTATCCAATCAAAATGTTCCTCTCCTCTATGCTGATCAGATTTTTAAATTAGAGGATAGGATTCTCAAGGGGGGATGGTTCTGTTTTACTCCTTCTTTCTCCCCTCCAATCTATCACTTCTCTTTTGGGTCTAGCTCTTACAAAGCTGGGGGCCGGAAGGAAGGAAAGAGGAATGACTTGGGATTCTCTTCTATCACTGACCTTAAATCACTTTTGTGTAAGTTTCCTTTGTCTTACTTGCTCTGGCTTCTCCAGATTCTGCTTAGGGCTGATGTGATGTACAATTTTTCGAGATCCTGTTTAGCTTCTGTCCAGCCCCTTTCTTCACTGAAAACTTCTTCAGAAAAAGGCAACATTTTCCCTGCTAGCAGTTCCATCCAGCCTATCCATGTCTGGGGGAATCAATAGCTCCTGTTGTACTTCCATGCCCTGCCTCTCTCCCTGGAGCAAAGACCTTTCCTACCTTTCTACACTGTACTGTGGCCCCTCTCCCCGTGTGGCAGGCCTACATCAGCAAATCTCCCACTTTTGGAACTATCCAGATCAGGCCATATGTCACTTTCCCAGGAATCTCTCTCCATGCTTATTAGCACCCCACTAGTGGAATGAACACCCAGAAATGCAAGCATCCAGACAAGGACCAAGGCATGGTACCACCTTCTAGAATTCTCTACCTCAGTTGGCCTCCAAGGGAGGTAGAGGCCTACTGCAGAGGGGAGGGGAGGGCACAGGAAGCCTTCTCAGCTAAGCTGCACTTCCCTGACTCTCTACCCCGAGACTCTCTCTTGCCTGGGCCCTGAAAGGGGTATGGGGGGGAGGGGAACTATGATTGTGTTGGTGCGCTGGTTCTTCTGAATCTTCTATGAGCTCTAGAGGAAGGTTCTGGCTCCAGTTCTCAGTAGTTTAATGGCAGTTTTTAAAATATTTGTGTGACTTAAATTCTCTTCTATTCAGCTTTGGGGTTTTAACCACAATTCCATTAGAATAGAAAAAAAAATCACATCCAACACTGTATTAACACATAGAAATGGTAATTTAAAGTGGTTTTTGTCTAAAGTGGGTACTGTTGCTTTCCTCAATAAATATTTTATATTTTAAAGAAAATTAAAAATATAAGTGAGGAGGGCTAACTAAAAGTGCTTACATTTGCACATGCCCTTTTAAGCATCTTTATGTACATGTGTGAGTCACAACAGTGCTGTGATGGAAATAAGGCTTCATTGCAACCATTTTATAAGTCGAACACTGAGTGGTAAATGATTTTTCTAAAGCCTCACTCTTAAGAGGAAGCACTGGAATCCTGGCTCTCAGTGTACTGCTCCATCTCTATGTACCTGTCTTAGGAGGGGTTCCCAGAAGCAGAACCTGAGAATGGGAGAATGTGCAAGTGATTTATTGGTTTTTACTCTCAGGAGAAATCTGTATTGGAGTGAAGAAAGCAAAATAATCACAGGGAAGAAATTAAACAAGGAAGTGGTTTCAAGAGAAGTCTAGCCTCAGCCTGGTCCCAAAGGAAGCATGAAAACATAAGTTGCACCATAGAATTTGCTTTTTCCTTGATGCAAGGATCTGGGCTTTTATGTCCTCCACTGCTCAGTCATTGGCTATGGGTTGCACTACAGGGAGGGTGTTAGGGGATGAGGGAACTTCAGGCACTTCAAGGTGAGGGTCCAGCTGCCCAAGTGTCGTCCCCCTGAGAGGATTTCAGCAAGCCCTGCAGTGGTGACACCTACAGGAGTGGAGGAATGGCCTTCTGAATCAGATTTTACTGAGGAAGGAAGTGGGGCACCGAACGAGTCAGCAACAGTAGTACTGCATTGCCTCTAACCATGTTAGTAGTTAATGGAGATATAGGATACCACTAACATGAGACCAGGGTAAATGTCTTAGAATATAATTTAAGAGGTCAAGAGAAATAGAAGTAGTGTTATATTATCCTTTGGGTAAAGACATTTACTATAGCTGTACCTTCCTAGAAAGGCTTTTGGAAACCCAAGTCAAGTAGATTATAATGAATATTATTTGTTGAAAGAAAAAACATACTTTTACGCCTTTCTCTTCTAACTTAGGCAAAGAGGAGCACAAAGGTAAGTCAAGTGGTCATGTGATTTAAGGCAATGTCCTTAATGAAAAGGCAATTTGGGTCCTATAGGAAGAAATTACATGGCATGTGTGAATGATAATTTATTATGCTTAGCTTTAAAACACATTATGAACACACAACTGAGACATTATTGCTGGGTATTCTTACCAGCCTAAGAAAGAAGTGGATATGATTAACCTTCTTTAAGACAATTACTCACATTTTACTTAAGGCATCTAAGCAATTTCCTTATTTCAATTTGAATTCATGTTAAATAAACATAAGTATGTCATTCTAAATTACTTCATTCAAACAAATATTGCAGTATAATTATATCACAATAATAGTAACTTTTAACATCTGTTGATAGTAGGTCATGTGCCAGGTAATATTCTAAGTGCTCTATTTGTCTAATTTATTTGATCTTGACAACATTCGTAGAGGATAGGTACAATTATCATTCCTCTTCTACAGATGAAGAAGCTGAAGCCAGGGTAGTTCAATAATTTTTCCTAAGTCACACGATTGGTGGAGGGGTCAATATTTGAACTCAGTCAGGTTCCAGAGACACATTCTGAGTATGAAAAATATCTGAATATTGGTTTTTAACATCCATAAGTTCTCGTAGTAATTTTTGCTACAATATACAAATTAAAAATTTAGGATCAGGGCTTCCCTGGTGGCGCAGTGGTTGAGAATCTGCCTGCCAATGCAGGGGACATGGGTTCGAGCCCTGGTCTGGGAAGATCCCACATGCCGCGGAGCAACTGGGCCCGTGAGCCACAAGTACTGAGCCTGCGCGTTTGGAGCCCGTGCTCCGCAACAAGAGAGGCTGCGACAGTGAGAGGCCCGCGCACCGCGATGAAGAGTGGCCCCCACTTGCCGCAACTAGAGAGAGCCCTCGCACAGAAACGAAGACCCAACACAGCCATAAATAAATAAATAAATAAATAAATAAATAAAATGTTAAAAAAAAAAAAGTTTAGGATCATAATGTAGTTGACATAAAGAAGAGCTTAGAGGGTCAATAGGAGAATAACTGGACAAGGTACACGGTGGAATTCAAAAATGAGTCATTTTCTCAAGTAAGTATATTAAATCCTAGATGTTACATAATTCAAAATACATTGCTTTGTATTTTTGTTTTTACAGTTGGCTACATCCCTGTATATATTTTATAAAAATTTGTCAGAGTATTAATTTTTAATTTTGTTCAAATATAAAATATATCCTTATTCTTTCCTGGTTTTGCCAAATATTTTCCAGGTCCTACATCTACTCTTTCATAAATAAAATATATGTACATACACATATGATTAAGCATATGTGTGCAATCCAAGTAACTAATGAAGGCTTAGTGAAATATCTAACATGAGATGAGGTGAAAACTGGTTAATTTACCCCATCCTGACCTTACTCCCTATAATTTATCAGATGTCCTTTGGCATTATCTTTTATGAGCTAAATTTTCTCAATTTTTCCTCGCTTTCTTCCTTCACCCCTCCTCCCCTTTCTTCCCTTCTTCCCTTTTTTCCTTCCTTCTTCACCACTTATTTGGATGTACTTTATAAACACATATAAGGCTAAGGTATATGAGTCATGTTCTAGGCCCTTAATGAATATACAGTCTAGCAAATAGAGGAGCTTAGACTTTTGGACCTCAAAGGGTTCCTAGCTGTAATTTATTTATGTGAAACTTGGGCAAAAACTTCTTTTTTCCCTTTTGGAAACTGAGGGGGTTTGATGGTCTCCAAAGTCCCTTTAAATTTTGAAAACAAAATTAACTTGTAAATAATTTCTATTTTCACAATCTAAGTCAGAATAAATAGACAACAAGAAATGTCAGCAATGTAACTATTTAAGTATAAGGCATGATTAATAAAATGGTTAATAAAATATTTTTCCTATCAATGCAAATGATTAAGCAGTAGGTGCTATCAGTAAATCTGAATGAAGAACCGTGGTGGATCTGTAATGGTGGACATATTACAAATGGACAATAGAGATTTGTCTGAAATATTTTTTGAGCTGTATCACTGGAATATTAGAAACCCCATTCTGATTTCTCACAGGTCTGGCTTCACACGCAAGTCAGCCCTATTCTTAGTTTGTTCTTTTACCATATTATTCTGACATAAAAAGTGACAGACATTTATAGATTATTCATAATACTATATCTCTCCAGCCATTTTTCTAAATATCCTTGAATTACTTTAAACTATTATTGGAAATATTTTTCTAAATATAAATTAATTTAGAAAAATACTTCAGGGTTTACATTGACTATAGAATTTATTGCTATTTTATTTCCATGAAGTATATCACCTAAAATATGGACATTTTTCTTTGCACTACCAAATCTGACTGCCAAATGCAAGCTTTTTTTGTAAGTGGCAGTGGTAGTCTATGTATTCATTTATAAGTGGGACTGGTATTCTACATATATATAATATAAAGAAGTTAAGAAGAGTTTTAATTATTTCATAATAAAGGATCTTTTTAAAAGATTTTTCTTACTGTTCAAGGAAACATTCATGTTGCGTGTGGTTATTATTATTAATTTTGAAATAGCTTATTTCTCCACAAAGTGTTCTAGGGTTTCTACACAAATTGAATTTTAATTCCCTCACCTGAAATTTCATACATTGTTAGCTGAGTCTCAAACCAGGGGATTTTAAGGAATCAATTGCATTTGCTTTTTTTGACAAAGCAAACAATGCCAAGGACATGGATATTTGTAATTATAAGTTTAACAATACTGCTTTTTAAAACAATCATGTTACATGGTGTAGCATGTATTTAGTTTTAAAGTGAAAGTGAATTTAGATTCTTTTCTCGGCAAGTATAGAAAGAACATTTTAAAGGGGAAAAGAGAGCCCCTTCAGGGTTGCAAGCCCAGCCAAGTTCTGGGTCTATCTATGGAGAAAAGTCACTTTTCTGTCTGGGGTAATGATTGAGCTGCCTTTTTGCCAACAAGTTATAGAATTCCATACCAGCCTTCAAAGAACTCAAGAGCCTGGGAGCAGATACTGGTGACCCCTTGATTTAAAAGAAAAGAATGGTACTCCACTTTGTCCAGCCCATTTTGCATTCCCGTCTCTGTGTCTTTGCAGACATGGAGCCCGATGCTGTGGTTCTGTCTCCAGACCCCTTCCAGTCTATGGTAATCGGCGGGGTTGCTCCTCAGATGAGAATAGATATTCACGTGTTACACGTACTGCTCCCTCATAAAACAAAAGGGAGTAACAGTGAACACAGACAGGTGACACTCAGTGATGTGAAAGATTATTATCCTTCAGGCTCCCCTCCAAAGAGAGGAGGAGGCTGCCCTTGCATTCTGGTCTTTTAAGTCAAGAAGCTTCTGTATTAAGAACCAGGATGGTTGGCAGAGAGGAACCAGAGAGACAACTCATGGGAAGACTGGCAGGGTTTCAGCAGGGGCTCTAACCCAGTCCTACTTTTACAGGGTAAAATCTGGGAATAAATGGTGCCTTTTAGTTACTTTTGTACTTTCTCACTTTAAAAATCATGTTTCCTAATGGATAATTCTCTGGCCAGCAATTTACTGTTCTGAGAGTCGAGTGTACTTTAAACAGCATTCTCATGGCACTTCAGAAATAGGGAGTGATAATTTAAAAATCCTTCAGAAATGAAACAAGCTTGTTATATTTCGATCTCTCTAAAAGAGGCATAAGGAGAGATTTGTTAACATCCATTTTCCACTTTTGATGCCCTCTGTAGGAGGTGCTAGCAAAATTCAGATATGTTTCCAAGCCTCAATTTGAGGGTCTTGCTGAATGACTTATCCAGATGGAAGCAATAGAACTAACTGTTCTTTCTCATCATGTGATAAATAAGCTTATTGAGGATTTTTGCTAGAGTCTTGCTTATAAAGAGAATGGTTTTTAAACTTGTTCTTCAAGTTATGTGCTCATATATACCCATACTACTGAGGTTCTGTAACATTTCCTGGTATGACAAAGAATATATCTTTTGGCCACTCAGAAAAGATACCGCCCTACAGAAAAGTCTTTTTAATTTTTTTTAGTTTTTTATTTTTCAGAAAGACCTTTTTAAAGTGGTAAGTTGTGCAGTTCCTTGTCACCGCTTTTAAGCAAGGTGCCTCATTTTACCTCATTTAAATACCTCTGTATCTTGAAATTGCTATTGCTTTCAGACCAGATGGCATGGAACACATTTGTTATACATCTAGGATCAAATATACAGTTAAGATTTTTTCTAGAATAGATCACATCACCAAATTTACTAAATTTATTAGATTTAATAATACACTGACCATTAGGAGCATTATATAATTCACATCTGAGATATATGTTACCATTAATAAATCTATAAACCACACAGCATCTATTCAGATAGTATAATGCAGCAATTTACTGTATACTATGTGAATTTTGTCAACAAGGAATTCCCCAATGAAAAAATAGCATAACATTAATTACTAGTACCATCTGTGCAAAACAATAGGAAAACCCATATTTTAATACAATTACTTCATGCGTGTCAGTTATCTTCAACATTAAATGCTGCAGTTTTGTTGATGCAGTTTACCTGTCTAATAATTTAAATAACGGATGTTCTTACAGAGTTTAAAACTATGAATAAATGAATTAAAATTAAATATTATGAAATGTTTAAATAGGTATAACATGAAGCTGATTCATTCTCCAAGAATATATCCTGCATGTATGTATATACAAATTACTGTACCATCTGCTAGTTTTTTACAGGTTGAGCATAAATTTTCTTTCCACACATGAAAGGTATACTGTAAAAGCTTTGTAGTGAAAAGATTATTCAGTTGAAAAGGTTGAGACAGTTGGTCTAACTATTGCCTGGCAGTGGTCAGACTCAAACAGTACCTTCAAAAGATGGGGGCAGGGGTCATTATAAGAAAGATCATATTCTGTTTAAATTTTGAGCTCTCAAGCTCACATTTTGCTAATTATGACAATGGATGCTGTTCCAAGACCAAAGGACCCCCTTTCATTTGTCCTTTTAAACTACTGTAACCTGCCACCTGGTATGTTCTTTTTATTTATCCACTTTAAGTTCTGGCTTCAATAAATATTTATTGAAAAAAATTAATGAATTATATTTTGGAGAAGATGGTCAGCAAAGAGGCTTTTCTTCACTGCCAGTACAAATCATCCTTTTTGTTGGCTCTTTAGATTGCTTAGTATCTCATACTGCCAAAGTTCTTTTATAACCAAGGCACAGACTTCAGAGCCACAGAGTACATAAAGTGGGGTTGGTAATCATTATTGCTAGGAAATCTATGGACAAGCAGTAAACCTTTCATTTTGGGGGAGTCTTTTGTAGCAGCCAATCAATCTAAACATTTCATTAAATAACACTGAGCAGTGATCGTCAAACTTCTTTACCATGTTCTGCTACAGCTAGAAAGAAGTCTGAGGTCCATCATTTTCACCTTCTAAGACAATAAAATTCTCTGTTGGAAAGGGAGGATCTTGAAATCCCATTACGCATATATAGCCCTAACTCAGAATTTCCACTTATTTTTTAAAAATTGTATCATGTTCTTTTTTAACATAGTTTGGGATGAGCTTCAAGGCTGGCTTCATTATACAAGGTTGTATTTTTAGAGCATCAACACTAGCATCACACTCTTGGGTTTGATTTCTGAATTTCATAGCTTATGTGACCTTGGACATAATTGTCAAATCACTTAACTTCTATTTTTAGGGTATAAATTCATGCTTATAAAATGGAAATTATGCTGCTTACCTCTCACTAATTATAGAATGAGGTAATATCATGATCATCAGCAAATATTATTTATTGTTCATCCACTGAGGTAAAGGAAGCAAAAGAGTTTAAAAGGATGTTGGTCTTTCAGAAAAAATATGAGCAGGCAATCGCAGACTAAACATAAATGCATATAAAGGTGAAGAGACTCTCAAGAATCATTAGTAGTGAGGAAAAGCAAAATTAGATAGTAGAGCACAAGGGAATTTTTTCTGAAATTGTAATATGTGGTACAGTCAGAAGTGTAGGGCAACAGGCACTCTCAGGCACAGTAGGAGGGAGGGTGGAATGACACATGTTTTGGGAGAAGAAAATTTAGCAGCAGCTCAAGAATTCAAAAGCATGTTTTTTGACCCAGAAATTTTACTGTTATAAATCTAAACTAGGATGATTCTTAGACAAATGGTGAACAGGTACAGCTGTCCCCCTTAACTCCTTCACCCTGCTCAAAAACGCAGGAAATAAAAAACAGGCTGATACCAAATAACAAATACGTAAAAATCAAGTTAAAAAATAAAGACATATATACATGTGAAATAAGAAAATCCTTAGTTTCTAGAAATAGAGAACTAAAAATCCAGCATGAAAAATGATTAGTAATAACCCATATGGAATTTGACCTAAAAACACTGATGTTTTTCATGCTCTCTGATGCACGGGGACAACCTGTGGCTAAGTGAGATGAAGAGCTGGAACCAAGAATCTGATATAAAATTTCTAGCTGAAAAAGGGAGCTTTATGAAAGAAGTATCAGAAAAACTCTATTCATTGTCCTTCCAAGGAGTTTAATGCCTGGCCAGTTGTGGACAGAAATAAACAAACAAACAAATAAATTTCTAAAAGTCTACTGCAAGGGCTTAGAGATAAAATCTGTTAGTCACCTATATTTTAAGTAATAAAGGCAAGATTTGAAAACCTGAAAATATTTTCAGGTTTACATTATACTTAATTGATAAATTTCCCTTTTCCTATGTAATTAATAGCCATAGATCCAACTATACCTCTTTTCTTTTTGGAGGAAAAGGAAAGTAAAGTTGAGGGACAAATTTTCCACTGAACTATAATAATTGTATAGAAGTCCATAGCCCAGGCAAGAACCCTGGCAGTCTTTGTTCCAGAAACCCTTGCCTTAATCACTTATGGAAACATCACAATGAGAAGAATAAGCAGATGTAACAAAAATTTGAATTAGCACAACAAGAATGGGAGAAAACTAAACAATTTCAAAGAGATTATCTTTTTAGATAATTAAAGAGAGAGAAGGAATAGAAATCTCAATAAGAGAATAGGACTCTACAAAAAACATTGGACAGACTTGAAAAAGAATGAAGTAGAACATTTGGAAGTAAAAATATGTCACTGAAATAGAAAGCTCAGTAGAATGCTTAAATGATAGCTAGACATAGCTGAAGTGAGAATGAGAAAATGGGGAGACAGTTCTTGGGGGAAAAAAACCCAAAAATGCAACCCAGAAAAAGAAAGAGGCTGACCACATGAAAAAGCAGTTAAGTGAAATGGAGGATAAAATGAAAACATACAACATACATCTAAGATTCCTTGATTGTGAGAATAGAGAGGGAATAAATATCTTTGGTAAGCATATAACAGATAATGTCTAGTATTGAAAAAGACATAATTGTTCAGATTATAGCTAGTTGCACAGTGAATTCTGAATAAGGGAAACAGAAGTCCTTTTAAATGAATTGGTTTTTGACTAACTCAGCAAATTAATATGCTTACACCATTTTGTCTTACTGATTCTCACAGTTTGATAAATACAACTAGGAAGTGATTATGTGGTACATCAGTGCACTATTGCTCCCACCAGTTGAATTCTGTTCTTAAAAAGTCAGTTGTGTTTTGTCCCTAACTGTAAAAGAGAGTTATATGTGTTATTTTAATCACAAAAACAAAGAAAATATCAATATAAAACATAGAATTCAGTCAAGAAAAACTAAATTGAATGCTTTAGGAGAACTCCATAAAGACATGCCTCTTTAAAAAAATTAGGTGTGAAATTAGGTTTTGGCACAAGAACTGTAAAATTGGGGTTAAAAGTCATAAATATCTGGAATATGGTAAACACAGAACTTCCAAACAATGTCTTTAAGTTTTAGCATCCACTATAAAGATACTGAAATTGGAAACTGTGGATAATTCATTATGCATGTGGTTCATGAAAGAAAGAAGACATGAAAATTTGACCAGCAGACCCACCTCAAAGGAAAAACCTTGTGCTGCCACAACCACTTACCAAAGAATATAAATTTATATATTTCAGTTGAAGTAGAATGTTTAAGGTGAGCATTAACCTTTTTTTTAAAGGTTTCTCAGCTTTAACGTATTTTTTATTTCTTCAGTGAGCTAATGGCTCTGATAAGGGATCATCCTTTAAAAAAATCTACATCCATGATCAACCTACAGAACATCAAAGTCATGAAAAAAAGAGGGAGAAATTACCTAGCAAGAAAAAAAATACACCAATAGCAGAGTTCAAATCAGCATCTATATCTAAGAATCCACTGTCAAATCCAAGGTCATGAAGATTTCTCCCACGTTTTCTTCCAAGAGCTTTATGTCTTTAGCTCTTACATTTAGATTGTTGTCCTAGCATTATTTGTTGGAGAATACTGTTTCCCAATTAAATGGGCTTGGATTCCTTGACAAAAATCAATCGGTCATATATGTATGGATTGATTTTGAGATTCTCAATTATATTCCATTGGTCTGATTTCAATCTGTATGCCAGTACCACACTGTTTTGGTTACTACAGCTTTGTAGTAAGTTTTGAAATTTCACCACCATGGCTAAATTTATTCCTAGGTATTTTATTCTCTTAGATGGTATTGTAGATAAGCTGCATTCTTAGTTTCCTCTTTAGATTGTTCATTGCTGGTATATAGAAACACTACTGATTTTTGTGAGTTGCTCTTGTACTCAGTAACTTTGCTGAATTTATTTACTAGCTCTAGCATCTTTCTTGTGGATCCTTTGGGATTTTCTACATATAGAATCATGTAGTCTATACATCTGTAGATATAGTTTTATTTTTTTTTTAACAGTTTGCCTTTTGC
Organism: Balaenoptera acutorostrata; assembly: GCF_949987535.1. NCBI lineage: Eukaryota > Metazoa > Chordata > Mammalia > Artiodactyla > Balaenopteridae > Balaenoptera > Balaenoptera acutorostrata. The sequence goes on along the minus strand of NC_080080.1, from coordinate 32,241,561 downwards.
TTCTTTTTCTTGTCTAATTACTTTAGCTAAAACTTCCAATAAATGTTGAATAGCAGTGATGAAAGCAGGCATCTTTGTCTTGGTCTTGATCTTAGGGGGAAATTTTCAGTTTTCCACCATTGAGTATATTCAACCATTGAGTATAGTGTTAGCTACAGGTTTTTCATAAATGCCCTTTGTCATGTTGATACATTGACTTTTTTTTTTTTTTTTTTTTTTAATTTTTTTTTTTTATTTATTTATTTATTTATTTATTTATTTATTTTTGGCTGTGTTGGGTCTTCGGTTCGTGCGAGGGCTTTCTCTAGTTGCGGCAAGTGGGGGCCACTCTTCATCGCGGTGCGGGGACCGCTCTTCATCGCGGTGCGCGGGCCTTTCACTATCGCGGCCCCTCCCGTCGCGGGGCACAGGCTCCAGACGCGCAGGCTCAGCAGCTGTGGCTCACGGGCCCAGTTGCTCCGTGGCATGTGGGATCTTCCCAGACCAGGGCTCGAACCCGTGTCTCCTGCATTAGCAGGCAGATTCTCAACCACTGCGCCACCAGGGAAGCCCCTACATTGACTTTTAAAAGTAAGAAACCATTAGCCCAGAAATAAACCCATGCTTATATGTTCAAAAGAGGCAAGAATATACATTGGAGGGCTTCCCTGGTGGCGCAGTGGTTGAGAATCTGCCTGCCAATGTAGGGGAACATGGGTTTGAACCCTGGTCTGGGAAGATCCCACATGCCACGGAGCAACTAGGCCCGTGAGCCACAACTACTGAGCCTGCGCGTCTGGAGCCTGTGCTCCACAACAAGAGAGGCCACGATAGTGAGAGGCCCGCACACCACGATGAAGAGTGGCCCCCGCTTGCCGCAACTAGAGAAAGCCCTCACACAGAAACTTAGACCCAACACGGCCAAAAATAAATAAATAAATTAAAAAAGAACAAAAAAGAATATACAATGGAGAAAAGACAGTCTCTTCAATAAACGGTGCTGGGAAAACTGGACAGCTATATAAAAAGCAATGAAACTGTATCACTTCCTTCCACCATATATAAAAATAAACTCAAAATGGATTAAAGACTTGGATGTAATATCTGAAACCATAAAACTCCTAGAAGAAAACATAGGCAGTAAGCTCTTTGATCTTGTTCTTAGCAATATTTTTCTGGATATGTCTCCTCAGGCAAGGGCAACAAAAGCAAAAATAAACAAATGGGACTACATCAAACTAAAAACCTTTTGTACAGAGTGGGAAGCCATTAATAAAACAAAAAGTCAGCCTATCGAATGAGAGAAGATATTTGCAAACAATATATCCAATAAGGTGTTGATACCCAAAATATATAAGGAACTCATACAACTCAGTGTCAAAAAAAAAACAACAACAACCAAACAACACAATTAAAAATTGGACAGAGGATCTGAATAGACATTTTTTTTTTCCAAAGAAGACAAACAGATGGCCAACAGGCAGTGAAAAGATGCTCAATATCACTAATCATTAGGGAAATGCAAATCAAAACCACAATGAGGTACTACCTCACATCTGTCAGAATGGTCATCATCAAAGAGACAAGAAATAACAAGTGTTGGCAAGGATATGGAGAAAAGGGAACCCATGCGCACTGCTGGGACTGTAAATTGGTGCAGCCATTATGAAAAACAGTATGGAGTTTCCACAACAAATTAAAAAATAGAACTACCATACAATCCAGCAACTCTACTTCTGGGTATCTATCCAAAGAAAACAAAAACACTAACTTGAAAAAGAAAAAATATATATACCCCTAGGTTCATTTAAGCATTATTTACAATAGCCAAGATATGTAAGCAACCTAAGTGTCCATCAACAGATGAATGGATAAAGAAGATGTGGTATATATACACAATGGAATATCACCCAGCCATAAAGAAGAATGAAATCTTGTCATTTGCAACAATATGAATGGATCTACAGGGTAGTAAGCTAAGTGAAATAAGTCAGACAGAGAAAGACAAATACCATATCATTTCAACTATATGTGGAATCTGAAAAAAACGTATGAATAAACAAAATAAAACAGAAACAGAACTATAGATACAGAGAACCAACTGGTGATTATCAGAGGAGGGGGCGTTGAGGGTACAGGTGAAATAGGTAAAGGGGATTAAGAAGTACAAAATTCCAGTTATAAAATATGTAAGTCACAGGCAGGTAATGTATAGCACAGGGAATATAGTCAATAGTACTGTAATAACTTTGTATGGTGACAGATGGGAACTAGAGTTATCATGGTGATTGTTTCATAATGTGTAAAAACATTAAATCACTATGTTGTACATCTGAAACTAATATTGTATGTATATTATAATTCTATATCAATTATATCACTGATATAAATTATAATTAAATAAAAAAGTAAGAGACAATTTGGGTATATTAAAAACAAGAGAAATAAGAGGATTAAAAGAATTTCTATTAAACTGATTTGATTCTATTCTATTAAACAGTTTTTTTTTTTTTTTTTTTTTTTTTAAACAGTTTTGATTTTTAAAACTTCAGTAGCATGTAGCTCTGAATAGTTATAAAGGACACATCTGGAAATAATGAAAAACATAAATTAAAAAGATGGAAAAATATGTATTAGGAAAATAACCAAAAATAAAACTGTTCTACAATTTTAATAACAGGCACAGTAGAATTTACAGAATTCTAGTCTACTTGCTATTGGAAGGATATCAGAATCAATGGGAGCAGGAGGAAGACACTGGAAACTCCAGGAAACAAGGAAGCTCAGAATGAAATCAGGAAGCAGGAAACATCGCAACGCACTCATGCAGGAACAGCCTGGCCAGTGTGTTGCCACAGCTGCCACTGCTGTCATCACCTCTGCTGCTGCTACTGTGAGGATTCTGACCCTGAAAATTCCTTAATTCCTTGTTTCACTCACTGTTCAGAGTCCCAGGAACACACATCAAGCTGACTGAGCTTGTGTCTCAAGCCATCCCTGGCTGTTAGAAGAGGCTTGCAGGAAGGCTTGGATACCATGGTGGAGACAGACACTAGGAAGTGGTCTCTGGCCAAAATGATCAATAGTGGAGGAGAGGAAATCACACAAAGGAAACTGGAGAGACTTTATGAAGAATAATATATGAAAAAATTTTAAATGCCTGGAAAGATACAATTACAAGCAATTACCAACATGGAAGGAAAGGAATAGACTAAACAGTGTTTGGAAAATTCTATATCCTTATGTACAATTTTGCAATTTTTTAACGACGAAATTGCATTCATGCATGGCTTATGTATTCTTAAAAATAAGTTTTAAAATTATACTTAAAAAAGAACTTTTGCCTTTAAGAGTGAGAATTAAATACTCACAGCACTTTTAAACTTTCATGGGAATAATTGATGAAAACCCCACTTCAGCAAAATTCAAGAGGGAGAAATCTCCCTGGGACTGCAGAGATTTCACTGTTGGCTAACCTACTTTTTTTCCCCTTGAAATGCGTTGGCTTCATCTACCTTTAGAAGTTCCTTCTGTTGAAAACTCTGAATGATTTTTTTCTCTCTCTGAAGCCATCCGGATACTTTGTAGTCAAATAAATTGTCAGAAAAATTGCTGTATCTAGAGATTTTGCTGTAGTAAGGCCACAGCCTTCTCAGAGTAGCTCAACATTTGGGACTATGTTAAAAAACCCATCAAAAATAAAAGCTGTATTATATCATTTTTGAATTCACCATGCTCTTAGGGAAATGTAGTTTTACATATTGTAGGAATGTTTCGTGTGTGGGTGCATGCATGCGTGTGTGTGTGTTAGTGAGATAGAGAGACAGACAGAAAAACAGACAGACTCGCTTCAACTCTGTAAGGTCAATATAGATATTTATACTCCAAGAGATGATCTGGAGCAGAAAACTAACTGAAATTTGAATCTGTGTTAATAATACTTACCTAACACTGTAACTGAAGTTAGTTGTCTACAACATAATCCAAGAGGGTTACCCTTTGGAGGTCTCTTCTGTGATACCTGTACATTTTCATTCACCCACTATTTGATTCATTCATTTATTCCTTTAACGAATCTCTAGTAAGGGATTCTTCTGTGGCAGTTTTCGTGCTAGACTATGAAGACCAAGAATGAATCAAACAACAGTTATAAGGGAGAGACGTGTAACTAACCAGGCAGTTAATATGAAACAGTGTGATCTGTGCTAGGATGTCCCAGATGCTTTGTGAGCTCTGAAAGACACACACTCGAGATTGGAGTGAAGATCTGGTGGAGTAGAGTGTTGGGGTATGTCAAGAAAGCAAACTTGAACTGAGTCTAAAGGGAGGGAACTATAAGTAGAAAAAGTCAAGATTTAAAATAACTAAGTAATGGACAGTGAGATCTCTCAAAGATTCTGGGGTAAAAAACAAACAAACAAACAAAAAAACACCAGAATACTCTAGGGACATCATTGTTTTTAATGGATAGGAAAAGATTTCTACTCGAAGCACAACTGACTCTGGATTGATAAGAGGGGATCTACAGTGGACACGTGCTGTTTTTACTGTCCAGTATACGGTCACCTCTTTTTCTGGGAACGATAAACTGAATGCCATTTGGGGAATTCACTCCTCCCCTGACACATACCTCATGTACACACACACACACACACACACCACTCCTCAGGTGGAACACAGGACCTTGGACCCCCATGCATATCCGTTTCTTTAGCCACAGTAATTGGTCAAGTTTCAAGCATGTGACCCAATCAGAACTAAAGTAAAACTAGCTTAGCAACTTCCAAGAAAAAGATGTTGGCTCTTTTCTGTTCGGCCTGAAACCTGAGGGAATGTTGGGGCTGGAGTTCCAGGCAACCTCTTGCTACCATGTGACGCCTGATGCTGAAGCCAATATGACAGAAGGCAGAGTAAAGAGATGGAGAGAAACCAACTCCTAATTATATTTTCTGGGCCCTGAATCCAGTCTTGTCATTTCTTGTGAGCCAATAAATTCCCTTTTTGCCTAAATGAGCTGGTTGTATTTTTTTTCACTTGCCACCAAGAGTCCTAATTTGATACCGTCCTCAGTGAGGAAGCCGTGGGGTGGGGATGAAAGAGAACAAGCTAATATTTATTAAGCAACTATTCTGTCTCCAGCAGGTAAAGCTAGGCACTGCTGTGTCCTTGTTTTTAAACAAAGTTCACAATATTCCAGGAAACCAAACGAGAGTATCCATCTTAGCACAAAGGTCTGCCTGACTTTAAATCCTATTTGTTTTACATATCACTGGGCTATCAGTTTGAGGTTTACTCTAAGCCGGCATTTCCTATATTGTTTTAGGGAACACTAGTGTTCAGTGAAACGTTAATAAGTATTATATAAAGAACACTTACTATATAAGAAACTCAATATGTAAGAAAATTATTAAACATACTTATGTGTTGAACTTATTTTATATGTCTTGTAGAAATGGTTCGAAGGATCTGATGAAAGATCACCCACAGCATAAATTAAGGATGTTTAAAAAGTATGCATTGGTGCACAGGTGACACTGTCAACCTACACAACATATTGATCTATAGTTTTTATATGAGAATTTAAGTTTTGTGCTTCTAACTTCTTGGGGGGATGTTATTCCATGTGTGTTGGCAGTAGAGGTTCATACTACACATGGCTTTGTGGCTGATAAAGGGAAGTTTTTAATAAAAAACAGACTTTAATAGTTCTCAGATAAAACAAAAAGAAAATCAGAATGATTCAAAGTGAATGTGATGAATGACAAATGTAAATTTCCAAACACAACTGTGAGGTAAACTGTTCAAGATTAAATAAGTAAATATTTTGGGAACTGCCATATATAAGAGTTAAACATTAAATCCGTGTTATTCTCTTTTCTACAATTTGCTTTAGAAAATAAGAATCTTATAATATCCTGGAATTAAAACAAAATATTGGAATATATTTGATGTGCCTAACATGAAGACCTGACTCAGAAACATCATTCCTACTATTTAATAACTACATGAATAAAAAAGACATAAAGCACTGTTCTTGTACAAAAGATGGGTGTTTTTATGTCATATTGTATTACAAAAATGTACAATAAATTATTATTTACTTTATGTAGGTATTTTCATTATTTTTGTGCTTAATTTGAAACAAATGATTTAATTTCTGGAAAGGTACATTTGTTCAGCTACAGAACTTTAAAAACCTATGAATAAGTTTAGATTTCTTACAGCAATTATTTCATCTGAGACCATTTTGTTGCCTTGTATAATGTAAGGGAGACCGTTATTTACTGTACTTATTAGTTTCACATGTGGAAGAAATTACAAGGTGATTCTTCTTAATTCTAAAATGTGAGGAGGTTTTGCAGGAAGCTATCTATTTTACTGCTATGTCTCTAGATGTTCAGTGGTCCAACTTCTGTCATGGGGAACTTATGAGTGTCTTGAGATGTTGACAACTTGGGGACTGTCCTCACAGTCTATGTTGTAGTGTAATTATATAGATACGGTTTTGCTGGAGACCAAAATTTTCTTTAAGTTGTTGGGTTTGATTGTTTATTTACTAAATCCTATAAGAAACAAAATCAGGTTACGTTTTAATATTTGTTACACAAGATAATTTCTTTAATGTTTTCTTAGTATAAACTAAAAATAGATTATCAAATGATTTCTGAATAGGAACTTAAATACTTATCTCAAACATTTCTCATAAGCACTAAGGGAGTACAAAACTCCTGAAGAATTACAAATAGCTCAATTTCTTTCTGAACAATTTTTATCCCTTTTTCTGAGTGTTAAATTTAATACTCTTAAATTATAGGCTACAATGATTTAATCTTAAACTATATCAAAGGATACTTAGGTTACTTTATTTCCAAGACATTTTCTGCATTTAGTTAATGCTTGTTTATACTTGCTAGAACATATACAAAACCACACATATTGTATTACAACATAGAAAAACAAAGGGAGAAACTTGGTAAATTAGTAGACAGATACTTAGAATACATATCCTGTTTAAAATTTTAATAATCATAAGTTTTATATTTTAAATCTATATTTTTAGGATTCATTTTAGAGAAAGAGGGAAGAGGCTCTTAAAGGTTGTTTATCTGTGCTGTACTTTGTTTCAAAATATTACGTTCTCAAAATTTCTTCACAATTATGTTCTTGCTAATGGTATTAACTATCTGTAGCTGTACAACAAATTGGCCCAAAACTAAGATGCTTAAAATAACAAATGTCTATTATCTCAAAGTTTCTGTGTGTCAGGAATTCAGGTGCAATGTAACTAGTTGCCCCTGACTCAGGGTCTTTCACAGGCTGTAATCAAGGTGTCAGCTGGGTCTACAGTCTCATCTTAAGGCTTGACTGGACAAGAATCTGCTTCCAACTAAATCATGCAGTTTGAGTGCCAACAACCCTAGATTTAGTCTTTCTTGGGCTGTTGGACCGAGGATTTCAATTCTTCCCTGGCTGTTGGCCAGAGGCCTCTTTCTTAATTCTTTGCCATATGGGCCTCTCCGTAGGAAAGTTCACAACACAGCAGCTTGCTTATATCAGACAAAGGGCTGAGGGAGACAGAGAAAGCAGACAGAAATTAGAGGGTTTTTTTGAAACCTAATTTCAATATTGACATATCATCACTTTTGCCATACTATATTCAATAGAATGAATTCACTATATCCAGCCCACACTTGAAGGGAATTATAGAAGAGCATGAATAATAGGAAGCAAGGATTGGTACTTTCCTGACGGTCCAGTGGTTAAGACTCCACACTTCCACTGCAGGGGGCATGGGTTTGATCCCTGGTCAGGGATCAAATATCCCACACGTTGTGCGGTGTGGCAAAAAACAAAAAACAAAAAAACATAGGAAGCAAGGATCATGAGGAGCTATTTAAGGGGCTGTTTACCACACCAATCATTGTAACAACTGGAAAATGGGTACTATTAGATATTTTTTTTTAAGTTTCGTAGGAGGTTCAATTGAATCACAGATGACTGACAACTTACCTAAGGTAGGACAGCTTTTCTGTGAAAGTCAGAAGCCCAGGGTTCTAAAACTAGCTTTAGTAACTGTGACTTCAGATGATTTGTGTTTTAAATCTTTCCTGAACCAAAAGAAGGCCTCAGGAGGTATACTAAGAAACACAACTGAGTATAGGATTGAGGCAGAGTAGCCAAGAGCTAAATAGTGTGGGGAAGAGGGAATCCAAAAGACAATCTCCAAATGAAATGGTGAGAGCATTACTTCTGGTAGTAAAGCCAGACAAAAGCACACCAAGAAAAGAAAAATACAAGCCAATATTTCTGATGAATGCAGATACAAAAATCCTCAACAAAATACTAGCAAACAGCATTCAACAGCATATTAAATGATCATACACCATGACTAGGTAGGATTTATCTCTGGAATGCAAGGATGGTTCAACAATCCATCAGTGTGATACACCACATTAACAGAATAAAGGATTAAAATCACATGATCACATGATCATCTCAATATATTTAAAAAGTTTAACAAAATTCAACACCCTTTCATGATAAAAACACTAAAAAAAAAACCCCTAAGAATAGAAGAAAATTATCTCAACATAATCAAGGCCGTATATGAAAAGCCCACAGCCAACATCATACTCGTTGGTAAAAAACTGAAATATTTTCTCTAAGATCAAGAAGAAGGCAGGATGCCCACTCTTGCCTCTTCTATTCAACATGGTACTAGAACTCCTAGCTAGAGCAATTAGGCAAGAAAAAGAAATGGAAAGCATTCATAAATCATAAAAATCATCCATAAATCATAAAAAGGGAAAGTAAAATCACCTTTGTTCATAGATGACATTAACTAAAGATTATACACACACACACACACACACACACACACACGTTAGAACTAATAAACAAATTTCACAAATTTTCAGGATACTAAACAACATATAAAAATTAGTTGTGTTTCTATACAGTAATGACAGTCTGAAAATGAAATTCAGAAAAAAAAAATCCCATTTATAATAGCATCAAAAAGAATAAAACACTTATGAATAAACTTAACCAATGAGGCGAAAGACTTGTACACTGAAAACTATAAGATGTTGCTAAAATTAAAGAAACAAATAAATGGAAAGTCATCTGTTGTTCATGTAGTGGAAGACAATATTGTTAAAAATGTCCAACTTTCCCAAAGCAATCCACCGATTTAATACAATATGTATCAAAATCTCAATGACACTTTCTTTTGGAAATAGAAAAGAAATCCTAAAATTCATATGCAGCCATAAAGGATTCTGAATAGCCAAAACAATCATGAGAAAGAATAACAAAGCCAGAGGCCTCATACTTCCCGACTTCAAAACATACAAAATTTCAGTAATCAAACAGTATGGTACTGGCATAAAGACAGACATATAGATCAATGGAACAGAATAGAGAACTCAGTAATAAATCCATACACATATGGTCAAGTGATCTTCAACAAAGGTGCCCAAGACCACACAATGGGGAAAAGAATGTCTCTTCAACAAGTGGTGGTGGGGAAACTACAAAAGAATGAAACTGGACTCTTATCTCACACTGTACACAAAAGTAAACTCAAAATGGATTAAAAACGTAAACATAAAATCTAAAACTATAAAACTCCTAAAAGAAAACAGGGGAAAATCTTCATAACATTGGTCTCAGTGATGATTTCTTGGATATGACACCAAAAGCACAGGCAACAAAAGCAAAAATAGACAAGTAGGACTATATCAAACTAAAAAGAAATTCTGTGCAGGAAAGGAAATAATCAACAGAATGAAAAGGCAACTTAAAGTATGGGAGAAAATGTTTGCAACCCATACATCTCATAAAGGTTTAATATCCAAAATATATAATGAACTCCTACAACTCAAGAGCAAAACAGACAAACAAACAGATAACCTGATTAAAAAATGGGCAAAGGTCTTGAATAGATTTTTCTCTAAAGAAGACATACGAATGGTCAATAGGTACATGAAGAGATGCTCAGTATCACTAATCATCAGGTAAATGCAAATCAAAAGCATAATGAGATATCATTTCATACCTGTTAGGATGGTCAACACCAAAAACACAGAAAATAACAAGAGTTGGGGAAATTGGATCCCTATGCACTGTTGGTAGGAATGTGAAATGGTGCAGCCACTATACAAAATGATATGAAGTTTCTTCAAAATATTAAAAATAGAATTAATATATGATCCAGCAATTCCACTTCCATGTATTTATCCAAAGAATTGAAAATAGGCTCTCAAAGAAGTATGTATTTGTACTTCCATGTTCTTTCCAGCATTATTCATAATAACCAAGACATGAAAACAACCTAAATGTCCACTGATGGATAAGTGGATAAAGAAAATTTGGTATGTACATACACTGGAATATTATTCAGCCTTAGAAAGAAGGAAATCCTGTCATATGCAACAGCATGGATGAATCTTGAGAACACAATGATAAGTGAAATGAGCCAGTCACAGAAGGACAAAGACTGCATGAATCCAACTTAGACAGGCTATCTAAAGTAGTAAAGTCATTGAAGCTGAAAGTAGAAGGTGATCATCAGGGGCTGGAGGGAGGAGTAGATGAGAAACTGCTGTTCAATGGGTACAGAGTTTCAGTCATGGAAGATGAAAAATTTCTATAGATCTGCTGTACAACAACGTACATATAGTTTGCAATACTGTACAATACACTTAAAATTTTGTTAAGAGGGTAGACTTTGTGTTATGTGGTCCTTACCACAATAGAAAAAAGTAAGAATAAAGTGGATTTTAAGCAATTGATAAACTGATAAAAGAGTTGCTTGATGTGACTGACATGGTGACTAAGGTCAATTATTTCCCAAACAACAAAAAACATAAAAGTAATAACAAGTAATCAGACATTCTGGAAAAACAATGAAAATGTGTAGTAAATTGATGGTCCAAATGTTAAGCAAATCAAACTAAATTAGTGTAAAAATATGAAGTATAGAAAAATCCATTTCACCTTTTTATTAGGATTATTCTCCCTTGCTTTGCTTGAGAACCCTGCTATTAAATCTATAGTAAAGGAACTAAATTTTGCACACAAATTGTGCACTAAAATCTATTAGAGTCTTAATAATGTAATTATTTGTTGATTTTCAACTTACAGATTTAACTTATGGACATAACATAGAAGACAATATCAGGGAGCAGAATGTAAAAATTTCAACTTCACAGTGTAAAATTTTCAGTGGACAACATGTTGCGAAGTTGAAAGGGAAAGATGAGGTGCAAAGAATTGTAAGAGCTCAATATCTCTAATATGGTGTATAGTGAAGAGACACTGTCTAAAATTGTTGAAACATGGAAACTTGAATTTGGTGGCCTTGCTATGTTTCTGGGAATCAGATTATAGTACATGGTATAATCTGTAACATGCTAATTCTTTCTTCCTCTTCTTCTTTTTCCTCATCTCCTCCTCCTTCTTTCTCTTTCTCCTCTTCCTTCTTCTGTAAACTGAACTTTCAGACAAAACAAATCTTGTCCATGCTCTGAGAGTTTGTGGCCTCTGATTTAAGTATAAGCGTTGAAGCTTTCTTGTCAGTGTTGAACCTCTTTGTTTACCCAAAGAGGGGCAGCGAAGTCTGACTCTCTCTATTCTATTTCTGCATAAACTCTATCTTCTGTTTCTTTTAACATTTCCATCTTGAAGTTCCAAAACTCACAGATCTTGCCAGTTAAAAGCCTTAGTTGTCTTCCTTGTGATAAAACTTGAAGCCAAGAATTTGTCTTTTTTGTTCTTTCCATGTTCTTTTGTACTTCTCCTTATGAAATGAATATCCCAGAGGCAATGAATAACACTGAGTCAGAGAGAATATTGGGGGAAGGCATTAAAGTATTTGGGAGACAAGCACAATGGATAATATTTACAAATGTTATGCTACTAAATTTATTATTTAAAGATAAACAATAGAGAAAATAAATAGTAAAAACCAAAAAATGAGATAAAATTAGAAAGGGGGGGGGCTTCCCTGGTGGCGCAGTGGTTGAGAATCCGCCTGCCAATGCAGGGGACACGGGTTCGAGCCCTGGTCTGGGAAGATCCCACATGCCGCGGAGCAGCTAGGCCCGTGAGCCACAACTACTGAGCCTGCGTGTCTGGAGCCTGTGCTCCGCAACGAGAGGGCGCGATAGTGAGAGGCCCGTGCACCGCGATGAAGAGTGGCCCCCACTTGCCACAACTAGAGAATGCCTTCGCACAGAAACGAAGACCCAACACAGCCAAAAAAAATAATTAATTAATTAATTTTAAAAAAAAAAAAGAAAGAAAGGGGGTAGGCTTTGTAAAGAAATTCTCTCTTTAATGTTTGGTCATCAATAGATAATACGTTAAATTATTAATCAATTATTCATATTTAAAGTTAAGGAGATAATTAGAAGATTTTTTAAATGAAATACTGTATTTAGAAAATTTTGCTTCATGGAAGTGAGACTAAGAAGGGGAGGTGTGAATCAGGTAAATGTTGCTTTTCATTATAAGCTTCATCTGTAAAAACATTGATGATTAATATGAATTTTTTGTCTTTTTCATTATATTCATTCCTGATGTCTGTAGCAGGTCTGTTACATAGGACAGGCTTCTGTTGGTGATGCCTAATGGAGAACAAAGAAGGAGTGGGTGTTCAATCTTAGTCTAGGGCAGCAAATGGAGCTACCAATGTACTGTGCTACTCTCTGTGGTTTGCATTGTTCCAAGAAGTGACTACCAGCTACCTAAACAGGTCCATGGTGGAGTGGAGAGATACAGAAGTCAAACAACTGAAGACAATCAATACATGAAAAGAAAAAAAAAAAAATAATGCTTTCTCCAAAACACTGAATGAAAGAAATTCTTGAAGGTAAAGGATTTGGAGCTATACACTCAAGTTACACTTGCTTGCAGAATTAAAGTAAGGAACTAAATTATTTTCAAGACTCCCACTTCACCACTAATTTCTATCATCAGTTCTACAAAGCAGGCATCAAAGTAGACTTCCTCATATGGCCCTATGTTCATAGAATGCATAGTTCTTCAACTTAGGCCTTTTTTTCTTTTTTTGAGTCTCTCACCGGTCTGTGGTTTCTCTAAAGTTTTCCACATGTATTTTCCACGCCACCCTCCCTTTGGATTTGTCAGAATCTCGAGCTCTGTTTTCTTTTCCTGAACTTGGCCAGCTCACCTCAGCTGGGAGTTTCCTCCTGGCTTTGGTCTGCTTCTGTTCCTGGGTACTTTTGGCTTGGATAAATCTTCTTATGAATGTAATTGTCTCTCTTGGACTCAGTGCCCAAACATGAAATCCAATAGACATTTTATGACAAGGGTACATTTTTCTTAATGTCAGAGATTTCTTCTCCTTTTATTCTGTTACTTAATATTTTTTCCATTGATTTAATTGCTTCATTTCATCTTTAGGATACTGTTCCCATCTAAATAGGATGCAGACTTTCTGTCCTACTTGCTGTATATAGCCTATGTAAAATGAAGCCTATTACCAGGATAGCATTTGCTTTGAGGCACCATCTAGTAAAATAATGTAGTTGTCAACAAAGCATATACAGAATTTTGATTTGATGATAAGGATAATTTTGGAGGAAAATAACTGGAAAAATGTTAAATCAAAAGACCTTGATTTAATTCACAGCTCCCTTTCTGACATAACACAGCATATTGAACAAAATCTTAGTTGCACTGCCTAACGACCTAAGATCTAATTGTATGTGTTTGAAATGTTTTTATTTCACTGGGAAAAATTTTTTTCCTTTTTATGTACTTTATAGAATGTAGTGTGTATTATATATATTTGAGGAATTTATTTAATTAAATATATGTATATTTCAGGACTTATTTAAATACATAGTTGAAATATATTTATATAATTTCATTAATAATAATAATTATTACTAATATCTCTGCAACTGATTCTCTTAGTTTCTACACATGATTTTGAACCATGGAACATAATTCTTTATGCATGATCAGGGAAGCTATGCACATCTCATACTACTCCTTGAATTGGATGCAGCTTAACCTATATATGATTCTTAAATTAATTCTATATCACATTTATCCTACTAGCTTTTCTCTCTGAGATTTCGCCAAGGACAGTTTTGTTGTAATACTTGACTATTCTCCATAAATTTGGATTTAAAGTCCAGGGAAGGATTCCAGTAAATTTATGGAGTATTAAGCATGACTGTTTTTCTCTGATTTCATCACAAACCCGCTAAAATGAGGTTTCAGCCTGCAAGGACCAAAGGGTACAAAGAGGTGATGAGAGCACATGAAAGTTGATGACAAAATTCTAAGTGATATAAAGCAGATGGATGAGTGATAACTAACATAGCAAATCACAGAAAGATGAAAACTAAGTGCCTTGCCAAAAAGCAAGGGCAGAAATTTGGAAAAGCTGTGAAAACTGGAGGCAAGAGATCCTTGGAAGATAGACGGTATGAGGTGGACCTGAAATTAAAGAAATAGATTGAAAGTATACAATTACACCTCTCATATCACCTCTCCCATCTCACACAGTCTAACAGTAGACCTTCATTCACCTGAGCAAAAGACCCCTACTATGTAGTAGGCAGTGTTATGTGTGCTGCACATACAGAAGGGAATAAAACAGACAAAAATCCAAGTCCTTACAGAACTTAAATTCTAGGAAAGGAAGACAAGCAAAAGATGTTTAGTCATTAAATAGTATAGCATATATAATATTTTTAATGAACAAATAAAGGAAAGCAGTTAACATGGAACAGTGCCAGAAACAGAAAAATACAAGTTTAAAATTCTCAGAGATATAAGACAAGATATTCCATTTATTTCATAAGAATAGGATTCTAGGGATTGGAGAAGATGGCGGAAGAGTAAGACGCGGAGATCACCTTCCTTCCCACAGATACAGTAGAAATACATCTACACGTGGAACTGCTCCTACAGAACACCCACTGAACGCTGGCAGAAAACGCCCGACCTCCAAAAAGGCAAGAAACTCCCCCCGTACTTGGGTAGGGCAAAAGAAAAAAGAAATAACAGAGACAAAAGAATAGGGACGGCACCTGCACCAGTGGGAGGGAGCTGTGAAGGAGGAAAGGTTTCCACGCACTAGGAGCCCCTTCGCGGACAGAGACTGCGGGTGGCAGAGGGGGGAAGCTTCGGAGCCACGGAGGAGAGCGCAGCCACAGGGGTGCGGAGGGCAAAGCGGAGAGACTCCCGAACGGAGGAGCAGTGCCGACCAGCACTCACCAGCCCGAGAGGCTTGTCTGCTCCCCCGCCGGGGCGGGCGGGGCTGGGAGCTGAGGCTCGGGCTTCGGTCGGATCGCAGGGAGAGGACTGGGGCTGGGGCTGGCGGCGTGAACGCAGCCTGAAGGGGTTAGCGCACCACAGCTAGCCGGGAGGGAGTCCGGGGCAAAAGTCTGCAGCTGCCGAAGAGGCAAGAGACTTTTTCTTCCCTCTGTGTTTCCTGGTGCACAAGGAGAGGGGATTCAGAGCGCCGCCTAAACGAACTCCAGAGACTGGCGCGAGCCGCAGCGATCAGCGAGGACCCCACAGCAACAGGGGCGCAGAGGGAAAAACGGAGAGATTCCCGCACAGAGGCTCGGCGCTGAGTAGCACTCACCAGCCGGAGAGGCTTGTCTGCTCCCCCGCCGGGGCGGGCGGGGCTGGGAGCTGAGGCTCAGCTTCAGTTGGATCGCAGGGAGAGGACTGGGGTTGGCGGCGTGAACACAGCCTGAAGGGGTTAGCGCACCACAGCTAGCCCGGAGGGAGTCCGGGAAAAAGTCTGCAGCTGCCGAAGAGGCAAGAGACTTTTTCTTGCCTCTTTGTTTCGCGGCGGGCAAGGAGAGGGGATTCAGAGCGCCGCCTAAACGAACTCCAGAGAAGGGCGCGAGCCGCGGCGATCAGCGCGGACCCCAGAGACGGGCGTGAGACGCTGGGGCTGCTGCTGCCGCCTCCAAAAAGCCTGTGTGTGAGCACAGGTCACTCTCCACACCGCCCCTCCCAGTAGCCTGTGCAGCCCGCCACTGCCAGGGTCCCGGGATCCGGGGACAACATCCCCGGGAGAACGCACTGCGCGCCTCAGGCTGGTGCAACGTCACGCCGGCCTCGGCCGCCGCAGGCTCGCCCCGCCTCCTCTGTACGCCTCTCTCCCCGCGGCCTGGGTGAGCCAGAGCCCCCGAAGCAGCTGCTCCTTTAACCCCGTCCTGTCTGGGCGGGGAACAGACACCCTCAGGCGACCTACACGCAGAGGCGGGTCCAAATCCAAAGCTGAACCCCAGGAGCTGTGCGAACAGGGAAGAGAAGGGGAAATCTCTCCCAGCAGCCTCAGAAGCAGCGGATTAAAGCTCCACAAACAACTTGATGTGCCCGCATCTGCTGAACACCTGAATAGACAGCGAATCAGCCCAAACTCAGGAGGGGGACTCTGGGAGCAGGAGATATTAATTTTTCCCCTTTTCCTTTTTTTTGTGAGTGTATATGTGTATGCTTCTGGGTGAGATTTTGTCTGTATAGCTTTGCTTTACAATAGCTTTATTTTACTTCACTATATTATAGCCTCTTTCTTTCTTTCTTTCTATTTGTTCTCCCTTTTACTCTGAGCTGTGTGGACGAAAGGCTCTTGGTGCTCCAGCCAGGCATCAGGGCCGTGCCTCTGAGGGGGGAGAGCCAACTTCAGAACACTGGTCCACAAGAGACCTCCCAGCTCCACGTAATACCAAACGGCAAAAATCTCCCAGAGATCTCCATCTCAACATCAAGACCCAGCTTCACTCAACGACCAGCAAGCTACAGTGCTGGACATCCTATGCCAAACAACTAGCTAGACAGGAACACAACCCCATCCATTAGCAGAGAGGCTCCCTAAAATCATAATAAGGCCACAGACACCCCAAAATACACCACCAGACGTGGACGTGCCCACCAGAAAGACAAGATCTAGCCTCATCCACCAGAACTCAGGCACTAGTTCCCTCCACCAGGAAGCCTACACAACCCACTGAACCAACCTTAGCCACTGGGGACAGATACCAAAAACAACGGGAACTACGAACCTGCAGCCTGTGAAAAGGAGACCCCAAACACAGTAAGATAGGCAAAATGAGACGACAGAAAAACACACAGCAGATGAAGGAGCAGGCTCAAAACACACTGGACTTAACAAATGAAGAGGAAATAGGTAGTCTACCTGAAAAAGAATTCAGAATAATGATAGTAAGGATGATCCAAAATCTTGGAAATAGAATAGACAAAATGCAAGAAACATTTAACAAGGATGTAGAAGAACTAAAGAGGAACCAAGCAATGATGAAAAACACAATAAATGAAATTAAAAATACTCTAGATGGGATCAATAGTAGAATAACTGAGGCAGAAGAAAGGATAAGTGACCTGGAAGATAAAATGGTGGAAATAACTACTACAGAGCAGGATAAAGAAAAAAGAATGAAAAGAACTGAGGACAGTCTCAGGGACCTCTGGGACAACATTAAACGTGCCAACATTCGAATTATAGGGGTACCAGAAGAAGAAGAGAAAAAGAAAGGGACTGAGAAAATTTTTGAAGAGATTATAGTTGAAAACTTCCCTAATATGGGAAAGGAAATAGTTAATCAAGTCCTGGAAGCACAGAGAGTCCCATACAGGATAAACCCAAGGAGGAACACGCCAAGACACATATTAATCAAACTGTCAAAAATTAAATATAAGGAAACATATTAAAGGCAGCAAGGGAAAAAAAACAAATAACACACAAGGGAATCCCCATAAGGTTAACATCTGATCTATCAGCAGAAACTCTGCAAGCCAGAAGGGAGTGGCAGGATATACTTAAAGTGATGAAGGAGAAAAACCTACAACCAAGATTACTCTACCCAGAAAGGATCTCATTCAGATTCGATGGAGAAATTAAAACCTTTACAGACAAGCAAAAGCTGAGAGAGTTCAGCACCACCAAACCAGCTTTACAACAAATGCTAAAGGAAATTCTCTAGGCAAGAAACACAAGAGAAGGAAAACACCTACAATAACAAACCCAATACATTTAAGAAAATGGGAATAGGAACATACATATCGATAATTACCTTGAATGTAAATGGATTAAATGCTCCCACCAAAAGACACAGGCTGGCTGAATGGATACAAAAACAAGACCCATACATATGCTGTCTACAAGAGACCCACTTCAGACCTAGAGACACATACAGACTGAAAGTGAGGGGATGGAAAAAGATATTCCATGCAAATGGAAATCAAAAGAAAGCTGGAGTAGCAATTCTCATATCAGACAAAATAGACTTTAAAATAAAGACTATTACAAGAGACAAAGAAGGACACTATATAATGATCAAGGGATCGATCCAAGAGGAAGGTATAACAATTGTAAATATTTATGCACCCAACATAGGAGCACCTCAATACATAAGGCAAATACTAACAGCCATAAAAGGGGAAATTGACAGCAACACAATCATAGTAGGGGACTTTAACACCCCACTTTCACCAATGGACAGATCATCCAAAATGAAAATAAATAAGGAAACACAAGCTTTAAATGATACATTAAACAATATGGACTTAATTGATATTTATAGGACATTCCACCCAAAAACAACAGAATACACATTTTTCTCAAGTGCTCATGGAACATTCTCCAGGATAGATCATATCTTGGGTCACAAATCAAGCCTTGGTAAATTTAAGAAAATTGAAATCGTATCAAGTATCTTTTCCGACCACAACGCTATGAGACTAGATATCAATTACAGGAAAAGATCTGTAAAAAATACAAACACATGGAGGCTACACAATACATTACTTAATAACGAAGTGATTACTGAAGAAATCAAAGGGGAAATCAAAAAATACCTAGAAACAAATGACAATGGAGACACGACGACCCAAAACCTTTGGGACGCAGCAAAAGCAGTGCTAAGAGGGAAGTTTATAGCAATACAAGCCTACCTCAAGAAACAGGAAACATCTCGAATAAACAACCTAACCTTGCACCTAAAGCAATTAGAGAAAGAAGAACAAAAAAACCCCAAAGCCAGCAGAAGGAAAGAAATTATAAATATCAGGTCAGAAATAAATGAAAAAGAAATGAAGGAAACAATAGCAAAAATCAATGAAACTAAAAGCTGGTTCTTTGAGAAGATAAACAAAATTGATAAACCATTAGCCAGACTCATCAAGAGAAAAAGGGAGAAGACTCAGATCAATAGAATTAGAAATGAAAAAGGAGAAGTAACCACTGACACTGCAGAAATACAAAAGATCATGAGAGATTACTACAAGCAACTATATGCCAATAAAATGGACAACCTGGAAGAAATGGACAGATTCTTAGAAATGCACAAACTGCCGAGACTGAACCAGGAAGAAATAGAAAATATGAACAGACCAATCACAAGCACTGAAATTGAAACTGTGATTAAAAACCTTCCAACAAACAAAAGCCCAGGACCAGATGGCTTCACAGGTGAATTCTATCAAACATTTAGAGAAGAGCTAACACCTATCCTTCTCAAACTCTTCCAAAATATTGCAGAGGGAGGAACACTCCCAAACTCATTCTACGAGGCCACCATCACCCTGATACCAAAACCAGACAAAGATGTCACAAAGAAAGAAAACTACAGGCCAATATCACTGATGAACATAGATGCAAAAATCCTCAACAAAATACTAGCAAACAGAATCCAACAGCACATTAAAAGGATCATACACCATGATCAAGTGGGGTTTATCCCAGGAATGCAAGGATTCTTCAATATACGCAAATCAATCAATGTGATACACCATATGAACAAATTGAAGGAGAAAAACCATATGATCATCTCAATAGATGCAGAGAAAGCTTTCGACAAAATTCAACACCCATTTATGATAAAAGCCCTGCAGAAAGTAGGCATAGAGGGAACTTTCCTCAACATAATAAAGGCCATATATGACAAACCCACAGCCAACATTGTCCTCAATGGTGAAAAACTGAAACCATTGCCACTAAGATCAGGAACAAGACAAGGTTGCCCACTCTCACCACTATTATTCAACATAGTTTTGGAAGTGTTAGCCACAGCAATCAGAGAAGACAAAGAAATAAAAGGAATCCAAATCGGAAAAGAAGAAGTAAAGCTGTCACTATTTGCAGATGACATGATACTATACATAGAGAATCCTAAAGATGCTATCAGAAAACTCCTAGAGCTAATCAATGAATTTGGTAAAGTAGCAGGATACAAAATTAATGCACAGAAATCTCTTGCATTTCTATACACTAATGACGAAAAATCTGAAAGTGAAATTAAGAGAACACTCCCATTTACCATTGCAACAAAAAGAATAAAATATCTAGGAATAAACCTACCTAAGGAGACAAAAGACCTGTATGCAGAAAATTATAAGACACTGATGAAAGAAATTAAAGATGATACAAATAGATGGAGAGATATACCATGTTCCTGGATTGGAAGAATCAATATTGTGAAAATGACTCTACTACCCAAAGCAATCTACAGATTCAATGCAATCCCTATCAAACTACCACTGGCATTTTTCACAGAACTAGAACAAAAAATTTCACAATTTGTATGGAAACACAAAAGACCCCGAATAGCCAAAGCAATCTTGAGAACGAAAAATGGAGCTGGGGGAATCAGGCTCCCTGACTTCAGACTATATTACAAAGCTACAGTAATCAAGACAGTTTGGTACTGGCACAAAAACAGAAATATAGATCAATGGAACAGGATAGAAAGCCCAGAGATAAACCCACACACATATGGTCACCTTATCTTTGATAAAGGAGGCAAGCATATACAGTGGAGAAAAGACAGCCTCTTCAATAAATGGTGCTGGGAAAATTGGACAGGAACATGTAAAAGTATGAAATTAGAACACTCCCTGACACCATGCACAAAAATAAACTCAAAATGGATTAAAGACTTAAGTGTAAGGGCAGACACTATCAAACTCTTAGAGGAAAACATAGGCAGAACACTCTATGACATACATCACAGCAAGATTCTTTTTGACCCAGCTCCCAGAGAAATGGAAATAAGAACACAAATAAACAAATGTGACCTAATGAAACTTAAAAGCTTTTGCACAGCAAAAGAAACCATAAACAAGACCAAAAGACAACCCTCAGAATGGGAGAAAATATTTGCAAATGAAGCAACTGACAAAGGATTAATCTCTAAGATTTACAAGCAGCTCATGCAGCTCAATAACAAAAAAACGAACAACCCAATCCAAAAATGGGCAGAAGATCTAAATAGACATTTCTCCAAAGAAGATATACAGATGGCCTACAGACACATGAAAGAATGCTCAACATCATTAATCATTAGAGAAATGCAAATCAAAACTACAATGAGATATCATCTCACACCGGTCAGAATGGCCATCATCAAAAAATCTAGAAACAATAAATGCTGGAGAGGGTGTGGAGGAAAGGGAACACTCTTGCACTGCTGGTGGGAATGTAAATTGATACAGCCACTATGGAGAACAGTATGGAGGTTCCTTAAAAAACTACAAATAGAACTACCATACGACCCAGCAATCCCACTACTGGGCATATACCCTGAGAAAACCATAGGTCAAAAAGTCATGTACCAAAATGTTCATTGCAGCTCTATTTACAATAGCCAGGACATGGAAGCAACCTAAATGTCCATCGACAGATGAATGGATAAAGAAGATGTGGCACATATATACAATGGAATATTACTCAGCCATAAAAAGAAATGAAATGGAGGTATTTGTAATGAGGTGGATGGAGTTAGAGTCTGTCATACAGAGTGAAGTAAGTCAGAAAGAGAAAAACAAATACAGTATGCTAACACATATATACGGAATCTAAGGGGGAAAAAAAAAAAGGCCATGAAGAACCTAGTGGCAAGATGGGAATAAAGACACAGACCTACTAGAGAATGGACTTGAGGATATGGGGAGGGGGTGGGGTGAGATGTGACAGGGTAAGAGAGTGTCATGGACATATATACACTACCAAATGTAAAATAGATAACTAGTGGGAAGCAGCCGCATAGCACAGGGAGATCAACTCGGTGCTTTGTGACCACCTAGAGGGGTGGGATGGGGAGGGTGGGAGGGAGGGAGATGCAAGAGGGAAGAGAAATGGGAACATATTGTATATGTATAACTGATTCACTTTGTTGTAGAGCAGAAGCTAACACACTATTGTAAGGCAATTATACTTCAATAAAGATGTTTAAAAAAAACAAATAAACAAACAAGAACAGTAAAAAAAAAAAAAGAATAGGATTCTATACTCACAAAAGAAGAAAAAAATTCACAAGAAAAAAAAGGATAATGAAAATTAACATTGAAATAGCAGACATCTTTTAAAATAAATAGAAAATTTGGAAAATTGGAGAAGAAAGTTGAGGAAATCTCTAAGAAAGTAGAACAAAAGGCAGAAATGTGGGAAGAAAAGAGAAAAAAAGGAGAATAATATTAAAGAATCTAGCCAGGAAGGTAAACATCAAAAGAATGAGTTCCAGAAAGAAAGAGGAAATAGAAGAGAGGAAATTAACAAGGAAATAATACAAGAAAAATATCCAGTACTGAACAGTATAATTCTACAGATTAAAATGGCTCAGTTCATTGTTCATCTTTTTTTTTTGCATAAATTCTTTCTTCAAGAACAATTTTTCCTTCCTTTTAATGTCCACCCTTTAGAAGTTCCAATTTCTTTTCTAAAAATGCTTTTATTTTATTCTCATTCTTGAACAAATATTGGTTATAAAATTCTAATTTTCACTATCAGCACTGTGAAGTGAAGACATTGTTTCATAGTATTCTGGAATTTAATGTTGCTTTTAATATATTTGCTGTTCCCCAATTTTCATTTTCTAATGGTTGTTTTTCTGTAATTTAAGCTCTAATTAATTCCCACAATGACAGGAAAATACACACTATATCAAGGTTTGAAATGTGTAAGGCTGGCTTAATTGCTCTAGGACCTACTTTGAAAAATGTTTCACATTCAGGTGAAAAAGATGTATATTATGAAATTACTGGATGCAGTATTTAGAAATGTCAGGTCAAGTTTGCTACTGGTATTGCTCAAAACATTCATATTCTTGCTCCTTTTGTTGTCTGCCAGTTCTGTCCGTTATTGACAGAATCATGCTAAAAGCTCTAAGATTTTGGATTGTAGCCTTTTAATTCTGTTGACTTTTAATTTATGTATTTTGAAGCTGTTTTCAAGTGCACACACTCATTTAGAATTGTTACACTTTCCATAAGTGTCACCTTTTCCATAAGTTATCTTTCAACATATCTATATTTATACATATATATATTTTAACATCTTTATTAGAGTATAATTGCTTTACAATGGTGTCAGTTTCTGCTTTATAACAAAGTGAATCAGTTATACATATACATATGTCCCCATATCTCTTCCCTCTTGCATCTCCCTCCCTCCCACCCTCCCTATCCCACCCCCTAGGTGGTCACAAAGCACCGAGCTGATCTCCCTGTGCTACGCAGCTGCTTCCCACTAGCTATCTATTTTACGTTCGGTAGTGTATATATGTCCATGCCACTCGCTTTGTCCCAGCTTACCCTTCCCCCTCGCCGTATCCTCAAGTCCATTCTCTAGTAGGTCTGCATCTTTATTCCAGTCTTGCCCCTGGTTCTTCTGACCTTTTTTTTTTTTTTTTTAGATTCCATATATATGTGTTAGCATATGGTATTTATTTTTCTCTTTCTGACTTACTTCACTCTGTATGACAGTCTCTAGGTCCATCCACCTCACTACAAATAACTCAGTTTCGTTCCTTTTCATGGCTGAGTAATATTCCATTGTATATATGTGCCACATCTTCTTTATCCATTCATCTGTCAATGGACACTTAGGTTGCTTCCATGTCCTGGGTACTGTAAATAGAGCTGCAGTGAACACTGTGGTACAAGACTGTTTGAATTATGGTTTTCTCAGGGTATATGCCCAGTAGTATGATTGCTGCATCATATGGTAGTTCTATTTTTAGTTTTTTAAGGAACTGCCATACTGCTTTCCATAGTGGCTATATCAATTTACATTCCCACCAACAGTGCAAGAAGGTTCCCTTTTCTCCACACCCACTCCAACATTTATTGTTTGTACATTTTTTGATGATGGCGTTCTGACTGGTGTGAGGGGATATCTCAATGTAGCTTTGATTTGCATTTCTCTAATGATTAGTGATGTTGAGTATGCTTTCAAGTGTTTCTTGGCAATCTGTATATCTTCTTTAGAAAATGTCTATTTAGGTCTTCTGCCCATTTTTCGAGTGGGTTGTTGCTTTTATTAGTGTTGAGCTTCATGCACTGCTTGTATATTTTGTCAGTTGTATCATTTGCAAATATTTTCTCCCATTCTGAGGGTTGTCTTTTCGTCTTGTTTATGGTCTCCTTTGCTGTGCAAAAGCTTTTAAGTTTCATTAGGTCCCATTTGTTTATTTTTGTTTTTATTTCCATTTCTCTAGGAGGTGGGTCAAAAAGGATCTTGCTGTGATTTATGTCATAGAGTGTTCTGCCTATGTTTTCCTCTAAGAGTTTTATAGTGTTTGGCCTTACATTTAGGTCTTTAATCCATTTTGAGTTTATTTTTGTGTATGGTGTTAGGAAGTGTTCTAATTTCATTCTTTTACATGTAGTTGTCCAGTTTTCCCAGCACCAATTATTGAAGAGACTGTCTTTTCTCCATTGTATGTTCTTGCCTCCTTTATCAAAGATAAGGTGGCCATAAGTGCTTGGGTTTATCTCTGGGCTTTCTATCCTGTTCCATTGATCTATACTTCTGTTTTTGTGCCAGTACCATACTGTCTTGATTACTGTAGCTTTGTAGTATAGTCTGAAGTCTGGGAGCCTGATTCCTGCAGCTCTGTTTTTCTTTCTCAACACTGCTTTGGCTATTTGGGGTCTTTTTTGTTTCCATACAAATTATGAAATTTTTTGTTCTAGTTCTGTGAAAAATGCCATTGGTAGTTTGATAGGGATTGCATTGAATCTGTAGATTGCTTTGGGTAGTAAAATCATTTTCACAATGTTGATTCTTCCAATCCAAGAACATGGTATATCTCTCCATTTGTTTGAATCATCTTTAATTTCTTTCATCAGTGTCTTACACTTTTCTGCATACAAGTCTTTTATCTCCTTAGATAGGTATATTCCTAGGTATTTTACTCTTCTTGTTGCAATGGTGAATGGGAGTCTTCCATTAATTTCACTTTCAGATTTTTAATGATTAGTGTATAGGAATGCAAGAGATTTCTGGGCATTAATTTTGTATCCTGCTACTTTACCAAATTCATTGATTAGCTTTCCATCCAAAAACAACAGAATACACTTTCTTCTCAAGTGTTCATGGAACGTTTTCCAGGATAGAACTTATCTTGGGTCACAAATCAAGCCATGGTAAATTTAAGAAAATTGAAATCGTATCAAGTATGTTTTCCAACCACAATGCTATGAGACTAGATATCAATTACAGGAAAAATCTGTAAAAAATACAAACACATGGTAGCTAAACAATACACTACTAAATAACCAAGAGATCAGTGAAGAAATCAAAGAGGAAATCAAAAAATACCTAGAAACAAATGACAATGAAACACGATGACCCAAAACCTATGCAATGCAGCAAAAGCAGTTCTAAGAGGGAAGTTTATAGCAATACAATCCAACCTTAAGAAACAAGAAACATATCAAATAAACAACCTAACCTTACATCTCAAGCTATTAGAGAAAGAAGAACAAAAAAACCCAAAGTGAGCAGAAGGAAAGAAATCATAAAGAACAGATCAGAAATAATGAAAAAGAAATGAAGGAAAGAATAGCAAAGATCAATAAAACTAAAAGCTGGTTCTTTGAGAAGATTAACAAAATGGATAAACCATTAGCCAGACTCATCAAGAAAAAAAAAGGAAAAGACTTAAATCAATAGAATTAGAAATGAAAAAGGAGAAGTAACAACTGACACTGCAGAAATACAAAGGATCATGAGAGATTACTACAAGCAACTATATGCCAACAAAATGGACAACCTGGAAGAAATGGACAAATTCTTATAAAAGCACAAGCTTCCGAGACTGAACCAGGAAGAAATAGAAAATTTAAACAGACCAATCACAAGCACTGAAATTGAGACTGTGATTAAAAATCTTCCAACAAACAAAAGCCCAGGACCAGATGGCTTCACAGGCGAATTCGATCAAACATTTAGAGAAGAGCTAACACCTACCCTTCTCAAACTCTTCCAAAATATAGCAGAGGGAGGAACACTCCCAAGCTCATTCTACGAGGCCACCATCACCCTGATACCAAAACCAGACAAAGATGTCACAAAGAAAGAAAACTACAGGTAGGCCAGTATGACTGATGAATACAGGTGTAAAAATCCTCAACAAAATACTAGCAAACAGAATCCAGCAGCACATTAAAAGGATCATACACCATGATCAAGTGGGGTTTATCCCAGGAATGCAAGGATTCTTCAATATATGCAAATCAGTCAAGGTAATACACCATATTAACAATTGTAGAAGAAAAACCAAATGATCATCTCAATAGATGCAGAAAAACCTTCTGACAAAATTCAACAACCATTTATGATAAAAACCCTCCAGAAAGAAGGCATAGAGGAAAATTCCCTCAACATAATAGAGGCCATATATGACAAACCCACAGCCAACACTGTTCTCAATGGTGAAAAACTGAAACCATTTCGTTTAAGATCAGGAAAAGACAAGGTTGTCCACTCTCACCGCTATTATTCAACAAAGTTTTGGAAGTTTTAGCCACAGCAGTCAGAGAAGAAAAAGGAATAAAAGGAATCCAAATCGGAAAAGAAGAAGTAAAGCTGTGAATGTTTGCAGATGACACGGTACTATACATAGAGAGTCCTAAAGATACTACCAGAAAACTACTAGAGCTAATCAATGAATTTCATAAACTAGCAGGATACAAAATTAATGCTCAGAAATCATTTGCATTCCTATACACTAATGATGAAAAATCTGAAAGAGAAATTAAGGACACACTCCCATTTATGATTGCAACAAAAAGAATAAAATACCTAGGAATAAACCTACCTAAGGAGACAAAAGACCTGTATACAGAAAACTATAAGACACTGATGAAAGAAATTAAAGATACAAACAGATGGAGAGATATAATATGTTCTTGGATTTCAAGAATCAACATTGCAAAAATGACTATACTACCCAAAGCAATCTAATGATTCAATGCAATCCCTATCAAACTACCAGTGGCATTTTTCACAGAACTAGAACAAAGTAATTTCACAATTTGTATGGAAACAGAAAAGACCCCGAATAGCCAAAGCAGTCTTGAGGGAAAAAAACGGAGCTGGAGGAATCAGGCTCCCAGACTTCAGACTATACTACAAAGCTACAGTAATCAAGACAGTATGTTACTGGCACAAAAACAGAAATATAGATCAGTGGAACAGGATAGAAAGCTCAGAGATAAACCCATGCACATATGTTCACCTTATCTTTGATAAAGGAGGCAAGAATATATAATGGAGAAAAAACAGCCTCTTCAATAAGTGGTGTTGGGAAAACTGGACAGCTACATGTAAAAGAATGAAATTAGAACACTCCCTAACACCATACACAAAAATGAACTCAGAATGGATTAGAGGCCTAATTACAAGGCCAGACACTATAAAACTCTTAGAGGAAAACACAGGCAGAGCACTCTATGACATAAATCACAGCAAGATCCTTTTTGACCCACCTCCTAGAGAAATGGAAATAAGAACAAAAATAAACAAATGGGACCTAATGAAACTTAAAAGCTTTTGCACAGCAAAGGAAACTATAAACAAGATGAAAAGACAACCCTCAGAATGAGAGAAAACATTTGCAAATGAATCAACGGACAAAGGATTAATCTCCAAAACAGATAAACAGTTAATGCACCTCAATGTTAAAAAAAAAAAAACAACCCAATTAAAAAATGGGCAGAAGACTTAAAAAGACTTTTCTCCAAAGAAGACATATAGATGGCCAAGAGGCACATGATAAGCTGCTCAACATCACTAATTATTAGAGAAATGCAAATCAAAACTACAGTCAAAACTCACACCTCACACCTCACACCGTTAGAATGGGCATCACCAGAAAATCTACAAACAACAAATGCTGGAGAGGGTGTGGAGAAAAGGGAACCCTCTTGCACTGTTGGTGGGAATGTAAATTGAGACAGCCACTATGGAGGACAGTATGGAGGTTCCTTAAAAAACGAAAAATAGAATTACCATATAGGTTTACCCAGCAGTCCCACTATTGGGCATATACCCAGAGAAAACCATAATTCAAACAGACACATGCACCTCAGTGTTCATTTTAGCACTATTTGCAATAGCCAAGTCATGAAAGCAACCTAAATGTCCATCAACATTTATCCTAAATGGATAAAGAAGATGTGGTACATATATACGTATAATGCAATATTACTCAGCCATAAAAAGCAATGAAATTGGGTCATTTGTAGAGATGTGGATGGACCCAGAGACTGTCATACAGAATGAAGTAAGTCAGAAAGAGAAAAACAAATATCAAATATTAAAGCATTTATGTGGAATATAGAAAAATGGTACAGATGAACCAGTCTGCAAGGCAGAAATAGAGACACAGATGTAGAGAACAAACGTATGGACACCAAAGGGGGAAAGAAGGGGGGGATTAGTGGTGGTGGGATGAATTGGGATATTGGGATTTATATATATACATTAATGTGTATAAAATAGATAACTAATAAGAACCTGCTGTATAAAATAAATAAATTAATTAATTAAATAACCAGTGGCAAACAAAACAATTTGCTCACACAGATGAAAGTAAACAAATAAAATTATTGTTAATTTTTTAAAAAATTAAAAAATAAAACCATGAGCCATGAAATAAAGAGAGATAAAGTCGATATATAGAAAGATAGGAAAGCATGTCTTTCTTCAGGGTTTTAGTAGCTGCTCCCTTTCCTTTTCCCTTCAGCCTAGGGGTTCACAGTGGTTTACTGTTAGTTTGTCACCTGGATACTTAAGTATCCCTTTTAGTTTCCCCAAATATTATCAACTTCTTTTTAAAATAGTACATTTATTAAACTCCTCTTGAAATCTTCCTGATTGATACAACTCTCAAATTTGTATCTCTACCTATAATCTCTCTCACAAACTCCAGATTTGTTTACAAAACACTCACTTGTTTTTCTTTCTTAGAAGTCATTTTGAAAATACCTCAAAATCAGCATGCACAAAACTGAACTTCTGAATTTCCCCCAAATACCATCTCTGCCAGAGCCTTCCCCATGTTATTTAATGGCAACTTCATCTTGGAGTTGCTTTAGCCATTCATTATATCTTATGATCCAACAATTCCTTTATTAGATGCACACCCCTAAGAAATTCTTGCACATGTACCCCAGGAGACATGCAAAAGACTATTAATATCATGTCTATAATTCTTGCAAAGAACAGGCTAAATCTCATTAAGAATAGATTGGATAAACAGTGGTTATACAGATGGAATAGTATACAGCCCTGAAAATGACTGAACCACAGCACTGCGCAGACTCATGAATGGATGTCTCAAACCAAAGATTAGGTTAAAAGAACAAGACTCAATAAAATTCAAATATTGTTTTAAAACAGTGAAAAGTAAAATATATTATTTGAGGTTTCAAATCTAGGTGGTAAAACTATAAGGAAAGACAAAAAATTACAAAACAAAAAACAAAAGTCAGGATATGTTTATCTCTGGTTAGAGAAAAAGAAAAGCATTTAAGAAAGGGGACAGTGGGGGGCTTCCCTGGTGGTGCAGTGGTTGAGAGTCTACCTGACAATGCAAGGGAC
This sequence comes from Balaenoptera acutorostrata, assembly GCF_949987535.1. Classification (NCBI taxonomy): domain Eukaryota; kingdom Metazoa; phylum Chordata; class Mammalia; order Artiodactyla; family Balaenopteridae; genus Balaenoptera; species Balaenoptera acutorostrata. Next base: position 32,211,674 of record NC_080080.1, on the reverse strand, counting down.
ATGGGTTCAAGCCCTGGTCTGGGAGGATCCCACATGCCGCGGAGCACCTGGGCCCGTGAGCCACAACTACTGAGCCTGCACGTCTGGAGCCTGTGCTCCGCAACAAGAGAGGCCGCGACAGTGAGAGGCCCGCGCACCGCGATGAGGAGTGGCCCCCGCTTGCCACAACTAGAGAAGGCCCTCGCACAAAAATGAAGACCCAACACAGCCAAAAATAAATAAATGAATAAATAAATTTATGAAAAAAAAAATAAGGGGACAGCAGGTATTAAAGGTAATGGCATTGTTCTATTTCCTAAGATTGATAATTGCATTTATATTCCTTTTATTATTATATAAACATATGTATATACTATCTGCTCCCTTGCAGATAGATATGTTTCATAATAAAAAGGTTACACAGTACATTGTTGATGACATCTAATTTATTTCCATAATTGGATTCTACTTGTTAAAAACTAAAACATATTTTATAAAGATTCTAAGTTTTATTTGAGAGATATAATTTGAGAAATTATAAAAGAAAATACTGAAAAGAAATGTAAAATTATAGGGGATTAACTATTGTTAATTTTAAGAGTTAAAGGACTGCTGGTCTAGCTGTAGAATATGCAATTAAAAGCCACTGGAAAAGAATAGACAAGACAGAAATAGATCTTTTAGCTCATAAACTGTTAAAAGTTGATAAAGAGGCAAGAGAAACTGATGGGAAACTTGAATTATGTTGTAAGAACTGATTCAAAACATGGTTTAAAAATGTTCATATCATACACCAGAAAAAATTATAGGAGCATATTTAAAATTAAATTGTGTTTTAAATGCAAGGAGGTAGAAGGTGAAGCCTTATGGAAAGCATGGACATTTGGTACATTAAGGTGATAAATATTATGAAAAAAATTTAATACATGAAAATATTTTAATATTCAAATATTATAAGCTTCCCTGTGTAAGTAATAGAAATACCAATACCAATAGAAAAACGGTCTGGGGAATCACTGGACAAATATTTTATCTTAATCTATATGAAAAGAATTTAGAAATTCCCTTCAGAGCCTATGTGGTTAATATCAAGAGATTTTAATGCGGAAATCCAAGGAAACAAGAATATATGCACAATGTAGCCAACACAACAATTTTAAGAACATAAGCAAAGGACATATCAGATGCACAAAGAAACTAGAGACCAAGCATATGATAAGATGTTCAGGCTTATCAATTTTTTTAACTACCGAAAGAAATTTAAATTAGTATATAAGTAAGTTGTAATGATAATAATCAGCATAGCAAAAGTATCATGAAACTGGGACTTAAACAGTACTAGTGTCTGTTACATTACATTTTGGAGTTATTTAGTAATATTCAATCAAGTTTGATAAACATATTTCTAACTAGTGACCAGATAATACCTTACCTGGGAATCTACCCTAAAGAAATAATAATCCAAAGTGTATGAAAACATTTTCAAGGATAAAGATATTAATAGCTGCACTATTAGTAATGGAATGATATTGGAATCTATCTGGATATCCAATAAGGGGAAGGTGAAGTACATTTTCTTGAAGTGATATTATTCCAGAGCAAAATGATGGCTAAAACACTATGTAAGAAACATGAAGGTGCTTATGATGTGATGTTAAGTGATTAAAGACCAGAGAGACAGAAATGTGTTTCAGTGTTTCTGAAATGTTAACCTATAAATAATTTAAGTTTATGTCCACAAAGAAGTTAGAGTAAGGAGGAGACAACAACCACAGTAAAAGGCTTCTGAGCATTGTAGTGATGTATTATTAACATGTGTTTGCCAGGTCAACTCCATGTCAGTAATTATAACATCACCCTCCATTTGTGTCACTAATGATGCCACACCATCTACACACCAGTAGAAGTAAGGCTCACTCCAGAATATATCACTAGTTATCTTTGTACCATCTTAGTTGGGAAAACATTTCAAGGTTTTGGAAAGAATTCATAATTTTAATTTACAGAAATATTTTTAAATTATATTATTTCAAAACTAAAAGGTCCGGGCTTCCCTGGTGGTGCAGTGGTTGGGATTCCACCTGACAATGCGGGGGACACGGGTTCGAGCCCTGGTCTGGGAGGATCCCACATGCCGTGAGGCGGCTGGGCCCATGAGCCACAACTGCTGAGCCTGCGCGTCTGGAGCCTGTGCTCCGCAACAAGAGAGGCCACGATAGTGAGAGGCCCACGCACCGCGATGAAGAGTGGCCCCCACTTGCCGCAACTAGAGAAAGCCCTCGCACAGAAACGAAGACGCAACACAGCCATAAATAAAAAATAAATAAATAAATAAATTTTAGAAAAACAAACAAAAAAAACCCCAAAACAACTAAAAGGTCCTTGCCAGCTGCATCAGATATTTGCTTTAACCTTTTTCCTAATAAGTTGAATTCAGTCCAAATTAGAGTCATCCTGTACCTCATCCAACACTTTGTCATTAAGCAAACAAAAAAAAACCCCCAGACAAACAAACAAAAAAAAACTAGAGTACATGTAAAACTAGAATTATGGGGAAAATCCATTTTTTGCGATATTTAATAGCCATTTTCAAACTGTATACTTGTTTACTCTTTTTGTACTCTTACAGGACTCCCAGCTCTTTGTAAGATCAAAACCCAGGTCATCTTTACTTTAAAAATGAAGCTTCATTCATCAGAAATAATTTATGAAACACCTACAGCATACACAGAGAATACAGTAATGAATTAAATAGACAAAGTCCCTGCCCTCATGGAACTCACATTTTAGTGGAAGTGGGAGAAAATTTTCAAGTATACTAAAAGCTACATAAATAGCGTCAGCAATAAATGCTATGAAGAAAAATAAACAGTGTCAGAGATGGAGAAAGAGAGGCTAGCTGCGGAAGAGCCCTCTGAATTTGTTACCTACCTTTCCCAGTTGCTCCCCAACAAGGGTCCTTCTGCCTGGTGTCATTCAAGCCAACAGAACAAGCAGAGTCCAGTTCAGAAGCAAAGGAAAGGGTTATTCTTTGGTCAGAGAATGGAGAGGTTGGAGCTCGCATTCTAGAAACCACGCTCCGCCTGACAAAGCGTCAGTCAGCAGAGCTGCTTCGCGGGGACCCCGTCAGCGGAGAGGGAGGAGTTCTGGCGGGCCTGGCGCAGGCGTGCTGCTCACGCTCCAGCTCGCAGCGCCACGCTCAGCGTCTCTGCACACGCCCCGCCGCCACCGTCTTGAATCGAGGTGCCGGGTGCAGCGCTTCTGCGCATGCCCAAGCTGAGGCGTTACCACAGCCATTTTGCAGGAGGAAGTCTGGTCTGAGGTGCGCCGTGCGAGGCCTCTGCGCGCGGTTCCCTGTGAGCAAGTGACGCTAAGCGCGAAGGAAAGAAAGAAAAAGGTTAGACTTTATTTTATTACCCAGATTCTCTTTTTATTTTCCGGGAGTTGTTAATGGGCTTTGCCTGTGACAAACTGATGACATTTGAGTAGAGCCCTGAATGACGTAATGTGAGGGAAGAATATTCCAGGCAGAAGGAATAGCAAGCACAAGAGTACCGAGATGAGAAGCAGACCAGGCTGTCTCTCACAGAGTAATGGGAGGGAGAGTAGGAAGAGAGAAGGACAGAGAGTATGTGAGGGGGATTACTGAGATATTATTACATTTTAAATTTTTTATATGAGCTCATTACTCACTAAATAGAAAAACACTAGCAAACAACAACAAAAACCCCAGCTCTTGTGGATTTTTTTTTTCTTGGAGGGGTGACAATTAACATATAAATAATGGCTATTTCATTCTCACCAGGCTCAAACAATCATCCCCCAAAAGGCTAAGGATGTGTGGCAGTGTGCACACGGTTTGCATGCATCAGACTGTACGGTTTTTCAGGACAAGGAGGAAAAAAAATCAGTGCCCCACTTTGTCATCTGATATTTTTGAAGTGAGGACATTGCCATAGCAGTTGGAGATACAAAGACACTGGTGTTAGAAAAGTCAGACACCTATTTCTAAATAAGTTAGGATTTATTTGACTGTTATTTTCATCATAGCCACAGCCAGTCATTCACCAGAGACTTGAACCCTGCCAAACAAGCCCTTCCAGGCACTCTTGGAAAGGCTTGCATACCCCTTTCCATGCCTGGTGGGCTCAGGATGAAGCACAACCATGGGAGCTGTCAATATACATTAGATTCAGGTCTTTTATCTAAAAGTGAGACGATTCAGGGAAAGAGAGGCAGATTTTTAACATCTTATTTCTCTAATATGGGGGCGGGAGGGGGATGGCAGGTCTACATCTGCTTCACTGACTTCCATTTAAACTAAGTGTTAAATAGCTCCAAAAGCGAAAAAAAAGAAGAAAAGAAGGGAGGGAGGAAGGAAGGAAGAAAGGAAGAAAGAAAGGAAGAAAGAAAGGGAGAAAATATTCATGTTATATATGTTTGGGGACTTCATAAAATATGTGTAAATTTTAGAGCTCTGGTTTATAAATCTGCTATAAACAATGGGATAAGGGGGTTTCATTTGGGGTGTAGTATCTTCCTTCGGTCTTTACTGATGATTATGTAGTTCTTTAATTTGTCAGGATGTTAAAGGAGCACTATCTTTTTTTGTTAAGTTATTTAAAACTCCTTGGGATACAGCATAATAAGTGTATCATAAAATATACTATGCAAACTGTCCATATTTCTCCATCATGAAAAAGTAACACATAATTCATGCTCAGTTCAGCTGATTTAGCAAACTTAAAATTGAAAACCACCTTTGCCTTTTTATAGCCTGATATTAGTAGCCTTCAGAGCCAGTACAACCTGCTGTGAAACTTGGGACTTACTTAAAAATTACGCCATAAGCCACATCATTGATGTAGAAAATTTACTTCTGGATAGAAAATTTTATTAAAAATTAATATGAGGACAAATCAGGATATTGCATAAATTACATTTTTATACAAATACAGTTTTGTCTGCAATAAAAATTATTGTTTCAAAGACCATACAATCCTTAATTTTGTACTAATTTGCTTTACTTTCTGCTTGTATGCTCTGAACTATTTAATAAGCCTATTTATAACCCAAACAATTTATCTTACTTCACTGCATACAGATATAAAATATCTCTGAACACAAGAGAAACCCCAAAAGCCTACAACTACGGTGAATTAGAAACTACTTCAAGAAAGTGTGAACTCTGAAGAGATGGGAATTATTAGACTTCATATTGTTTCCCTAATAAGCTTAAATCATCCTAAAACTTTATCCATTTTATCCTCATAGACTCCTTGAGAAGGTCTGGGAAAAGGCATTATTATCTCTATTTGAGTAAGAAGGAAATTCAGTGTGACATTTACTGGTATTTTATTTTAAATTTACTACTATTATTAGTAGAGGTTGAAATGAATTTGATATATTTCAAAATGAAAAGCATTACAATCAGTGAAGAATATTTTTACACTAGAGATAAAAATAAAACAAGGAGTTAAAATGTAAAAACTCAATGGAAAAAGCTACTTGAAAGAGGTGAGCTTATTAATTTTTTTCTTCCCATGTACTTGGTCTATCTTATTCTGTCTTTTATTTAAATTCAACCTGCTTTCTTGTCCTTTAAGAAAAGACCTTTAGACCCCCTTCTTATAAAAGGTTTCAGAGAAGTTTTAAGGAGGGATTTGAGAGAGAAGATGATTTTGAATAATGGGCATGAAATAGGAGAGTGTTTTTAGAGTTAAGTATGGTGTGGAAAATTTCAATCTTAAAAGTGGGAATAGGAAACTATATACTATATGTTTGAATCCTTTCTAACAAGGATAATAGTTTTAACTTTTTAATGTGATTTTCCTTTTTCTTCCTTCCTGGTACATGACCTTCACTCTCTTGGCCTAAGGCATCCATCTCTCTGGGTTTGTATGTGAGGAAAATAGGGACAGAGAGGTGCATCCAGCTTTTTAAAAGTTGAAATAGAATTAAGCAGTAAAACAGGCTGTAATCTTGAAAGACAATTTTCCAGATTTGTTTATTTCCCACTTTATCTAACAACCAAGCCTGCATGACCCATGCTCATAGAATTCTCCCACAGTAGAGGAGATATCGCTGGCCACCACTAAGGCTTAGTTGAAGTATGAGAAAAGAAGGATAAGAAAAGAAAAGCCCATCTTTCCCAATTGTGGAGATTAGTAGGAAGTAGAAAGAGAGAAATAGGAATGCAAAGGGGCATAATTAAGGTGCACTGATGTTTTCTTCTCTGGGCTATATGAGAGTAAGAGTTATGTTTAGGGTAGAAAGGAATCCTACACATTCACACCTCCACTTCTTATTTGAGAGTATGAGAGGAGGTCCCTTTGAAAACTATCTTAGACCAATCACAAGTCAGTTTGGGTGGTCAGCATGGTCAAAAAAGACTATGAAATGCTGCTTTTCTGAGCCATCCTTGTTTCCAAAATTAGCCATGAGTCTGGTTGTGGAGTTTGCCAGAGAGGCTCATGGGAGTAAGAATAAGGCATCTTTATTCCCAGATTGAAGAGCTGGAACAAATGTGATCTCAGTCAAATTCTAGAGAGGTCTATTGTGTCCACAAGAACTGGTAGAGTCCAAGTCAGCCAGGAGGCCTATTGAGCCCAAACAAGTACCAAGAGGCAGGTCATAAGTTCTAGCAGCAATGCAAGTTGCCCCATCAACCAAGACATCATCTTCGAGAGAGAAGCAGGCATAGAAGCGTTTCCCTGGGAGACTGGGTATTCTTAACCAAATGAAATGATGAGCATTATTTGAAAGGGCTGTTTAAACTACTGATTAGATTTTTACTTAATTTTCTTCCCCCTTAATCAGTAGAGAGGTAAACCTTAAGAAAAAGACCAGATTAGCTATAGAAAACTCAAAGGATGCAAGCCGCTGGGCCAGCTAGGCAGGGAATGCGGGTCGGCTCTGTGGGATGAGGCTGCCGCAGCAGATGGACCCGTGCTCCGCCCCTTAGCTGGGTGGGTGAGTGCCCGTGGCAAGCGCCTGTGCCCCGGGGGACAGGGATAGGGACCCCCTGAGAGGGAGGGACTACCGGAAGTGGGGCACCCGAGTAGAGAGAGAGAGACCCTGGGAAATGGGGACACCTGGGGAAGTGGGCGACCTCGGAAGATTGTCAACAGGACGTGTGGTCTCTCAGGTTCCAGGAACGATGGGTTCCTGACCTCTCCTTGGGGTAGGGTGGGGAGGAAGGTGATTCTCGAAAAATGATGGGCTCCAGGTGAGGAAGATTCCCGGCTTCACCCTAACAAATTGTGTTTGCACCCATCCATATGCCCACCCATCAGTTCATTCCCCAGACTGTGACTGAGTCCTGCTTGTGCTTGATACTGCCAAGGCCCTGGAGATTAAACAGGAAGCTCTAGGTGCAGCGTAGAGCCCAGTGTGGGGCTATATACATCTTTGCTCTGCCTCACTAGGTGTGTACCTTGGGCACTTAACCTCACATCATCTGCTGGTACTTACAGAGCACTGTCATAGGCCAGGCACTGGGATAGCTGTGAACGTGGCAGGCAAGCTTTCTGCCCTCATGGAATTTACATTCTAGTGGGCAGTTTACCCTTTTGTAAAATAGGAACAGTAATAGTGCTTTCACCAAATATTGTGAAGATTAAACAAGAGATGGATGTAAAGTTCTTATCAGGGTGCTTGATACATGGTAAAACGCTCAGGTACATATTAACTCTTTTCCTCATTCTGCTATAAGTTAAACTTCATAAGGCAAAGAATTATATTGTTTATTGTTGTGTGCCCAGCTCCTATGAGCACAGTGCCTGACGTATGCCAGGTGATCAGTAATTATTTGATAAATGAATGGATGAGTGAAACTGACTGAGGAATTTGAGGTAGACACACATGACACTGGACTGCAATTTCTAAAAGAGAAATAGGAACCCAGTGCTGTGGAAAACTGGAGGGAATCACCCTGGGGGTGTCAAGGAAGGCTTCACAGAGGAGGTGACATTGAAGCTAGGCCTGGAAGGTGAAGAGTTGTCTGGTTGGGAATAAACAAGGTGAGGAAATTCCAGGCAGAGGTTTAAAAAAAAAAAAAATCAAAGGAGTTAGATTTCTTCTGTACATTCAAATTGCGGTATGTGTGAAGATGTAGGAATAGGACTCGGTAGATTCACGTTCAAATATAAATAAATTTATATTTTATAATTAATAATATTAACTTTTCCATTTGTTTCCAACTCTTCAATATTAAACTATTGAATATTTGATTTATTTTTCATAACATTACATTTGAATAAAGAATGGATGTCTCAAAGAAAAATGTGTGTTGCTATTTCCCCAAGATATAATATAGGCCTGTCATATTTAAGGTAATCAATAAATATTTGAGTAAAGAAAGTAATAAAGTACCTAATAAGATCTTCATTCATAATAAGTACTGGAGGAACAGGTATTATCTATTGACGATCTATAACTCCACGATTTTAATTTACTTCAGTTCAATGTGTATCTGTCAGTTGCTGAAAGGACCAAAAAGAAGTTTGAGCTATGATTCCTGCTGTTTAAGAGCTACAGCCTCATCAATAAGTTAAGATTCATAGCCTGGACAATATGAAGACCAAGACTGTAATACCATCTTGAGGATTATGAGATTCTGAGAATAGAGAACTGAAGGCTTCAGTTGATAAAAGGCTATACTGGAAGGATCTAGAGAATGATAACCACAGTGAAGATTTATTTAACTTAGATTTTAAAAATTGGATCATTAACAAAAGACCAAATATGGAGGACCTAGAATTATGAACATGGGATTTTATCCTTAATGGTACAGGAAATAGAAAATGGGTTCTTGAATTGGGTATCCAAGTGATGAAACTCTGGTAGCAAGGGTCATGTGATTCCCTTTATAGCCAAGGAAACACAAGTGAGAGTATTCTAAGGACTCCAAGGAGGAATACATTTGTTCTTCCTGATAAGATGATCAGGTGTAGGTAGCACCACTCTCTCCATTTTCTTCCACCCTTGAATACAGATGTGACACCTGAAACTAAGCTAGTCTTTTTGTGACCATGAGACAATAAACCAACATCCCGTAGATGATGAGAAATAAAAAGATCATGAATATTAGATGACATTTTTGAGTGGCTTCACCACTGCCTACCTCCAGACTTCTTATATGAATAAAATATATCTACATATTATAGTCTCATTGATTCAGACTTCCTGTTACTTATAATGAAAAGTGTTCCTAAGTAGTAAAAGAAGAAGCAGAAGAGGATTATAGAAGTCCTGGTATTCTTTACTTATGAAGTAGCTTGGGTTTTATAATAAAGAAGAATATGATTTAAGGATTTAAAACAGGAAAGTGACTTGGTTAGAGTTCCATTTTAGAAAAATATCAATAATACTAGAAACATTGTGAAGTATGAGTGTTAGAAAATGGTAAGACCAAACTAAGGAAGAAAGAACTAAACTGTGAGAAAGAAATGATGGCTTAAAATAAGAGAGTAATATTAGAGATGATGAGATAAAAGTCCAAAATATCAATATGTTAAGGGACTTGTATCAACAGGATTTGATGGTAAGAGAGAAAGGAGTCTTGTATCATTTCTAAGATATTTGGAAAGAGTGGTGGCATGAATATTAGAATGAGGAACATAGGGGGAAGAACAGTTTGGAGGTTGATAAATTCACTTTTGAGATTTTGAGTTTAAGATGCTTAAGTAACATCAAAATGGCATATGGGTTTATAGTTCAAGAGACATCTGATCTAGATAGACAGATTTGCGAACGATTAGAGGTGACAGTGGAATATGGAGAGCAAGAAATGTGTATTATAAATAATTCTGGGAAATACCAATATTTAAGGGAAAAAAGAGAAGAGATGCCTTTGAAGGAGACAAAGAATGGGCCAAAGAGGGCAGAGAAAAACCAGGAGGGAAAGGGATCACAAATGCCAAGGGAAAAGAGACCGTGGTCAATGGGTCAAATTCTGCTGTTAAGTAAGTGTTAAATGTTAAGTAAGATAAGAACGGAGAGTTGGATTTAGCACCTCGGAGATTATAGGTGACCTTGGTGGCAGCAGTTTCAGTAGAGTGTTGGGAGGCAGAAAACAGACTGTGGTGAGTTAAGGAGTTAATTTAAAATGAGAAAAGTGTGACAGTGAAAGTAAACCATTCTCTTGCTGGGCTTGACAGAAAAGAGAAAGTAACTGGCAGAGGGTACACAATTTAGGGAGAGGTTTCAGCAAATGCATAGGTTGTAGGGGAAAAGCTATTAGAGAGGGAGAAATTAAAAATACCAGAGATAGAGTGTAATTGATACAGTAAAGCTCCTAAGAGGACAGGAAAGGGTAGGATCTAGCATTGCTAGAGAGATTCTCTCCTGGAAGGGGGAGGCTTACCTCTCCTGCTGTGTTGGTTGAGGAAATAAGTTAAGAATGGATGCATATTATTCTTAGGTTGTGGTATGACTTTATTTGAAGGGCTTTAGTTGGTGCTCAAATAAATGTGAGTTAATGAGGTTATATGACAGAGAGGAGGCAGTTTCTACTCATCTCAAAACTGAGATGTTGAATGGCAAGGACTAAACAGTAATACAGATCTTGGGCATTTAAACTGTTCCCTTCACAGTAGTTCTTCTGGTGCCTTTTTGCATTCCCACCAGCAATAGATGTTTGATCTAGCTTCTTCATATCGTTGCTGACATGTATTTGGTGGAGTTATTATAATTATATTTTATTTTATTCAATCTTATATGTGTGGCAATATCTCATTGTGGTTTTAATTTGCATTTACCTAATAGCTAAAGATATTGAATATCTTTTCCTGTGCTTATTTGCATCACTCGAATATCTATTCATGTAGTTTGTCAATTTTCTAATTAGTTTGTTTGTTTAATATTGAGTTTTTGGAATTTTTAATGTATTTTAGATATAAGATTCTTGTTGGATATGAGGTTTACAAAATTTCCTCCAAGTCTATAAGGTCTTTTCATCCTCTTAGCAGGGTTTTCACAATGCAAAATTTTAAATTTTGAAAAGATGCAATTTATTAATTCTTTCTTTTAGAGAGACTGTGCTTTTGACATCAAGTCTACTAAGATTTCATTGCCTAGCGCTAGGTCCCAAAGCTTTTCTCCTATTTGTTTTCTAAAAGTTTTATGGTTTTACAGTATGTCCATGATCTGTTTTGAGTTAGTTTTTTTTTTTTTTTTTAATAATTCTTTATTTTATTTATTTATTTTTGGCTGTGTTGGGTCTTCGTTTCTGTGCGAGGGCTTTCTCCAGCCGTGGCGAGTGGGGGCCACTCTTCATCACAGTGCGCGGGCCTCTCACTACCGCGGCCTCTCCTGTTGCGGAGCACAGGCTCCAGACGCACAGGCTCAGTAGTTGTGGCCCACGGGCCCAGTTGCTCCGCGGCATGTGGGATCCTCCCAGACCAGGGCCCGAACCCGTGTACCCTGCATTGGCAGGCAGATTCTCAACCACTGCGCCACAAGGGAAGCCCCTTGAGTTAGTTTTTATAAAGTATGAAGCTTAGATCAGGGCTGGCTTTTTTCCCCCTATGCACACCCAGCTATTTCAGTACCATTTGTTGTAAAGACTGACCTTCTTCCATTGAATTTGTTCTTTTTTTTTTTTTTTAACATCTTTATTGGCGTATAATTGCTTTACAATGGTGTGTTAGCTTCTGCTATACAACAAAGTGAATCAGTTATACATATACATATGTTCCCATATCTCCTCCCTCTTGCATCTCCCTCCCTCCCACCCTCCCTATCCCACCCCTCTATGTGGTCACAAAGCACAGAGCTGATCTCCCTGTGCTATGCGGCTGCTTCCCACTAGCTATCTATTTTACGTTTGGTAGTGTATATATGTCCATGCCACTCTCTCACTTTGTCACATCTTACCCTCCCCCCTCCTCATATCCTCAAGTCCATTCTCTAGTAGGTCTGTGTCTTTATTCCCGTCTTGCCACTAGGTTCTTCATGACCTTTTTTTTCTTCTCTTAGATTCCATATATATGTGTTAGCATACTGTATTTGTTTTTCTCTTTCTGACTTACTTCACTCTGTATGACAGACTGTAACTCTATCCACCTCACTACAAATAACTCCATTTCGTTTCTTTTTATGGCTGAATAATATTTCATTGTATATATGTGCCACATCTTCTTTATCCATTCATCTGATGATGGACACTTAGGTTGCTTCCATGTCCTGGCTATTGTAAATAGAGCTGCAATGAACATTGTGGTATATGACTCTTTTTGACCTATGGTTTTCTCAGGGTATATGCCCAGTAGTGGGATTGCTGGGTCGTATGGTACTTCTATTTTTAGTTTTTTAAGGAACCTCCATACTGTTCTCCGTGGTAGCTGTATCAATTTACATTCCCACCAACAGTTCAAGAGAGTTCCCTTTTCTCCACACCCTCTCCAGCATTTATTGTTTGTAGATTTCTTCTTCCATTGAATTTGTTCTTTTTCCTCTTTGTCAAAAATCATTTGGGTATATTTGTGAGCATGTATTTTGGGTTTGCTATTCTGTTCCACTGCATAGATCTCAATGTCTCTCCCTTTCCCAATACCACATTGTCTTGATTACTGTTGCTAGGTAGTAGGCCTTAATATTGAATAAAATGAATTCTCCCACTTTATTTTTTCAAGATTAGTTTAGTTATTCGAGGGTAGTGCCTTTCTATATCAATTTTAGAATAAGCTAATCTATATCTACAAATTTTTAGTGGGTTTTTGACAGGAATTGCATTGAACCTGTACATTTGGGGAGGATTCACATCTTTACAATTTGAGTCTTCCAATTCATGAACACAGTATATGTATCCACTATTTAGGCCTTCTTTGGGGTTTTTTCCAGTACTTTTGTGATTTTCAGCATACACATTTTATATATATTTTGTTAAATTTATGCCTAAGTATTTCATTTTGGTGAAATTTCTATAAATGACATTGTGCTTTTAATTTTGGTTTTCAAATGTACATTTTTAGTATGTAGTAATGTCATTGATTTTTGTCTGTTGTTCTTCCCTTTTGCAAACTTGCTGAACTCACTTATTTTTGTTGTTGTTCTGTTTTGTTGTTTTGTTTCTTTGGGATTTTTCTAACTAGACAATCATATCATCTGCAAATAGAGATCATGTTATTCCTTCCTTTCCAATTTGTATATCATTTTTTTCTTTTTCTTGCCTTATCTGAGTCACTAGAACTTCCAGTTTATTGAATAAGAGTGGTGACAGTGGACATCCTTGTTTTGTTCCGTATCTTCCAGTGGAAGCATTCAGTCTTCCACTGCCAGCTACGTTAGCTATGTTTTATGTAGATACTTTTTATCATGTTGTGAAAGTTCCCATCTATTCCTAGCTTGCTGAGAGTTTTTCCTCATGAATGGATATTGAATTTTTGCCAAATACTATTTCTGTGCCAATTGATATGATCATATGATTGATTTGTGAATGTTGAACTAGCCTTACATATTTGGAATAAATCCCACTCTGTCATGATGAATAATCTTTTTATACATTGCCAGATATGATTTGCTAATATCTCACTGAGGATTTTTATGTATAAATTCGTGAGAGATATTGGTCTGTAGGGTTTTTTTGTTTTTTTGTTTGTTTTGTTTTGTTTCATTGGTACTGTCTTTGTGTAGTTTTGGTATCAGCATATTATTAGCCTCATAAAATGAGTTAGAAAGGTTTTGCTCTTCCATTTTCTGGAAAAGATTGTGTAAAATTGGTGTTAATTCTCCTTTAAATATTCAGTAAAATTCTCCAGTGAAACCACCCAGACTTGGAGATGTCTTTTTCAGGAGCTTTTAGATTATAAATATTACTTCTTTAATAGTTATAGGTCTGTTCAAGTTATCTATTTCATTTTACTTGAATTTTGGTAGTTAGTGGTTTTTATGGAATTGGTTCATTTCTTCTAAATCGTTAAACTTACGAAGCAAAATTGTTTGTAGTATTCCATTGTTCTTCTAATGGCTTCAGGATCTGTAGTAATACCTCCTGTTTTGTTCCTGATATTAGTAATTTGGGTCTCTTCTCTTTTTAGTCTTTGCTAGTCTTCCTAAAGGTTTATCAATTTTATTGATTTTTTTTTAAAAAACACAGCTTTTTTTGGGGGGGCCATGCAGCATGTGGGATCTGTTCCCTGCATTTACTTGTTTTTGTTTGTTTTGTTTTGTTTTGTTTTTTAACTTCCTTTGAGACTTCTTTTTTGAACTATGGATTAGAGGTCCGTTGTTAAATTTCTTAATATTTAAAAGTGTTTTTGTTGTCTTTTTGTTACTGATTTCCATATGGTCAAAGAACATACTCTGTATGATTTTAACTCTCTTAAGTTTGTTGAGGGTTATCTTATGGCTCAGGATTTGGTTTATCTTGGTGAATGTTCCTGTGTGCTTGAAAAACAAATTGTGTATTCTTCTGTTAGAGGCAGGATATTTTATATATACATATGAATTAGTACTGTTATTGATTGTGTTGTTCAATTCTTTTATACCTTTGCTGAGTTTTTCTCTAGTAGACCTATCAATTACTGAGTGGGGTATTGTAGTCTCCAAGTATAATGTAGATTTGTCTATTTCTCCTTTCAGATCTATCAGTTTTTGTTTCATATGTCTTGAGACTCTATTTTTTAGATCATACACATTATGTCTTCCTGGTGCATTGATCCTTCTATCATTATGTAATATTCCTTTTATTTCTAATGATTTTTTTGCCCTGAGGACTAATGTAACTGATATGAATATAACCACTCCTGCTTTTTTCTTAAATTTATTTTGCATGTTATATTTATTTCAATCCTTTATTTTTAACCTGCTTATATAATTATATTTGAAATGAGTTTCTTATAGGCAGTATATTGCTGTATCATGGGTTATTTTTTAATCCACTCTGCAAATCTCTGGATTTTTTTTTTTTTAATGTGTTGATTGATTGATTTATGGCTGTGCTGGGTCTTCGTTTCTGTGTGAGGGCTTTCTCTAGTTGTGGCAAGTGGGGGCCACTCTTCATCACGGTGCACGAGCCTCTCACCATCGTGGCCTCTCTTGTTGCGTAGCACAGGCTCCAGATGCGCAGGCTCAGTAATTGTGGCTCACGGGCCCAGTCGCTCCGCGGCATGTGGGATCTTCCCAGACCAGGGCTTGAGACCATGTCCCCTGCATTGGCAGGCAGATTCTCAACCACTGTGCCACCAGGGAAGCCCCTCTGGATTATTTTTAATTCACATATTTAGACCATATACATATAAGATAATTATTGATATGTTAGGACTTAAGTCTGCTATTTTGTTATTCATTTTCTGTTTACTTCCCTTATTTGGGGTAATTTGAGCATATATTTAAGATTCCTTCTCGATTTATTTATAATGTTTTTGAGTATATCACTTTGTATGATTTTCTCAGTTGCTGTTCTAGATGTTGCAATATAGATATGTTCCAGTCTACTGGAATTGATGTCTTACCACTTTAAGTGAAATGTGATACTTTATTTTCATTTAGGTTCTTTATTCTCCTCACTTTTTAAATTTAATTAAGTATTTCTTCTACATACATTGAGCACCACATCAGATGTTGTTAAAATTTTTGCTTCAGCCATCAAATGTGATTTAAGAAAATTACAAAAAGTGGGATAGACAAGGACTTAATTTCCAAAATGTACAAAAACCTCATACATCTCAGTAACAAAAAATCCAAACAACCCAATCAAAAAATGGGCAGAAAACCTAAATAGACATTTCTCCAAAGAAGACATACAGATAGCCAAAGGCACATGAAAAGATGCTCAACATTGCTAATTATTAGAAAAATGCAAATCAAAATTACAGTGAGGAACCACCTCACTGGTCAGAATGGCCATCATTAAAAAGTCTACAAATAACAAATGCTGGAGAGGGTGTGGAGAAAAGGGAACACTCCTACACTGTAAATTAGTGCAGCCAGGAACAGTATGGAAGTTCCTCAAAAAACTAAAAATAAAGTTGCCAGATCATCCAGCAATCCCACTCCAGGGCATATATCCATATCCAGAGAAAATTATAATTTAAAAAGATACATGCACCCCTATGTTCATAGCAGCACTATTTATAATAGCCAAGACATGGAAACAAACTAAATGTCCATCAACAGAGGAATGGGTAAAGAAGATGTGAGATACATATATATTTAATGGAATATTACTCAGCCTTAAAAAAGAATGAAGTAATGCCATTTGCAGCTACATGGATGGACCTAGAGATTACCATACTAAGTGAAGTGAGTCAGACAAAGACAAATGCCATATGATATCACTTATATGTGGAATCTAAAATATGAAACAAATGAACTTATCTGCATAACAGAGACAGAGTCACAAACATAGGGAACAGACTTATGGTTGCCAGTGGGGAGGGGGAGTGGGAGAGGGTTGGATTGAGAGTTTGGGATTAGCAGATGTAAACTAGTATATATAGGATGGATAAACAACAAGGTCCTACCGTATAGCACAGGGAACTATATTCAATATCCTGTAATAAACCATAATGGAAAAGAAAAAAAGTTGGATTTTTTACTTATTTTTACTTATTCTGATGTTCTCCTTTTCTTTTTGAAGTTCTAGATCTTTTGTTATCATTCCTTTTTTGTTTAGAGAACTTCCTTTAGCCATCCCTTAAGGATAGTTTTTTAAAAAAACAAATTATGTCAGTTTTCCTTAACTTACTTCTCTTTCATTTCTGAAGAATATTTTTGCCACATATAGAATTTAGAGTTGACAATTCTTTTCCTTCAGTATTTCAAGAATGTTGTGCCACTTCCTCTTTCTGGACGCCATGGTTTCAGATAATAAATCAGTGTTGTCCCATAAGTACTACATTGTTTCTCACTGGCTAATTTCATAATTTTCTTTGTCCTTAGTGTTCCTAAGTTTAATTATGATGTGTGTTGGCATGGATTTTTTGTGTTTATCACATTTGGGGTTTGCTAGCTACTTGTATCTGCTGTTTTGTCTCTTTCACCAAATTTGGGAAACTTTCAGCCATTACTTTGAATATTTTTCAGTCCCACTCTTGCTTCCTTCTGGGATTACAATTGTACAAATGTTAGCTTTTTTGCTATATTACCCCAGGTACCTGAAACTCTATTCATTTTCAGTGTGTTTTCTGTTCTTCAGATTGGGTGAATTTATTTCTCTGTCCTCAAGTTCAATGATTCTATCCTGTGTCATCTCCATTCTACTGTTGAATTAAACCAGTGAGTTGTTGGGTTTTTTTTTTCTGTTTTTATATTTTTCTGTTCTATAATTTCCATTTGGTTCTTTTTTATAAGTTCTATGTATTCACTCAGATTTTCTATTTTTTCACTTATTTAGAAAATTTCTAATTGCTTGTTGAAACATTTTTATTACAGCTGTTTTTAAAATCCTTAGATAATTCCAACATCTGAATAATCTTGGTGTTGGCATCTGTTCTTAGAGGTTTTCTTGTCTGGAATTGTTGGAGGTTAAGTTGGGGGATACTGCAGCACCTTGTCCAGAATATATGGGAGGCAATATGGAAGCCCAGGAAACTCATCACCATGTCACTCCTCAACTCTGAACTCAAGGTTCTTAGGCAACCTGTCTTCTTTCTTCCTTTCAGAGGCTCCCATTCCTGTTTTTTGTCTTATCTCTAGGGCTTTTTACGTGAAAGAGTGAGGACATGGGAAGAATGGGGCTTCTCCATTTGGTGCAACTGTAAGTCCTCAAGTTACTTTTTTGTAAATATAAACACTTCTTTCTAGTAAAAGAAAGAATCAGTGGTGGAAATGACTTCTGAAGTACTCATTTCGAGAGGGCTGATTAAAAACACAGGTACGCATTCAAAGTATAGTATTCTAAATCCAGGAAATAAAGTAGCATAGTGGAGGAAAACATTTGTTTTAAGATCAAATAGGGTGAGTTTGAATGTTGTTTATGTTACAGTTTCTATACACACATTGTAAAAGAATACTCAACTTGACAGTGGCTGTGAGAATGAAGTGTGTGCCAGGAACTTGCTGAGAGCTCATCAAGCGTCATTTCCCATATTTTACCAATAAAATCTCCATAATGAATGTAGTTGTATAATACATAAAACTTGTAAGGTTGAATAGATTTTATTGATGTATTTATTTTCTTCTCAAAAACAATAACGACAAGGAACCTGAAGTACAGAAGGTTTATAACATATCTGAGGCCATTCAGCTAACTAGTGGTGCAAGAATCTAGACCAGTGGTGATCGAATTGTGGTTCACAGAGAGCCAGCAGTTGCATCACCTGTGAACTTGTTAAATATACAAGTTCGCAGATCCCTCCCTGACCACTGAAACAGAACCTCTCAGGGTGGTGCCCAGAAATTTGTTTTAACAAGCCTCCAGATGATTCTGATGCCCATTAAAGTTTGATAACTACTGGCAAGGCACTGATCTACCTCCCGGGATCTTTCTAGTACACCTTATAGAGTGCTGCCTCTTTTAACCTAGTGGATTCTCTCAGCTTATTTATGGCACTGATACTGATGTACAGAACCTCTATATCATAATGTGTTCATAACACACTGAAGAGTCTTACAATTTGGAATTCATGTCCTCTGCCTTCTGGAGGGAAAAAAAATCATTTCCTGGATCCCCTCTAAACTCCTTTCCCTGCCAATATAGCCAGTGTCACCCTGCAATACTCTCATGGGGACAACACATTGTTTCTGCTGACTTTATTCAGAACATGGCAACCTACAGTTCAGCAAGCCCAGTTCATTATATGTGTTATTCTGTTTTTATAGCAACATATGGATGCCCTTGGGGAAAATCCTGATCATTTCAGACCAGAGCCCTTGTTTCTTTCTTTTTAAGACTTCCTTCAGCCCATAGTCAGGACATGGTACCTCTCTCTCTACACTTCTACTCCTGACTGAGAAAGTGACCAATTGTGCATGGTAACACAATAATAGGCTCAACTTGGGAGACATTTCAAAGCTCTCATCCATCCCTCCCTTGGAGTAGACACTATCCTCTTGAGATTTCCCAAATGGCTATGACTGGCTCCCTGGAGATAACATCAGTGACCTTGGGAAGGGGACAGAAGAAAAGTACATCTACATCTCTGTTGCTGCACTTTATCAGTAATTAATGCCAAAATCTCTGTGATCTATTATGGACATCCAAGCTTTTCCTATGTTATCTGTTCTGAGTACATAGTAAATTGATTGCTGTCAATACACACTTCTAAACAACACTCCATATACATAGTCCCCAAACTTATCAGTGCTTACTTATTTTAGGGCCAGGAGATCTATTTTGTGGATAGACTACTAGGTGTCATGCCTAGACAGACTCTAGCTAGCAACAGATGTCACTTTGTGCTCTCTCTCCTTGTTTTTACAGACTAGGCAGCCAAAGATGGAAGTTTTGTAAATAATGAAAAGCTGAAATCAGCCAAGGATAGGCAGGAGTTATATAATCCACCAAAGCAGCAACAGATTAAAGTTCTTCCCCATATCTTCCTGTACATCTCAAGAAGCGAAAGGGGATGGGGTTGGTAGAGCATTGAATTCCTGTTATCCTGTGAGCTTCCTCCACTTTGCTTGCAGTGCCCAACTCCTAACCTAACATTGGTCATATAGTGTCTTAGAAATCTGGGAATATTCCTTTGTAAATTGCTTATAGCAACCACTTAATCTCTAAAAAGTGTTCAATGTTCTATCACTGTGGGGCCAAGTGATGAAAGCAGAAATCCTTTCAATATTTATCTTTACTTGAAATGGGTACTCTGGCCTGACAGTTGCACTCTTAGAAAAATCAGCTCTTATCTTTAGGCACGTGAAGGCATTTCTTTAATGTGTTCTTATTAGCATAGGTATTTGATAATTTCTACTTTTTGGAAGGCTGACCCCAAAACTTCTCATGCCGTTAGAGTTAATCCCAGGAATATGAATTTGGTTTATAGAAAAACAATTTTGTGTGCGTCTGTGTGTGTGTATACCTATATAGAGACTGTTATTTTTGCCTGATTTCTGGGGGATTCTCTAGATTCTAGGACTATGAAATTATACCATTTATTTGAAATTCTTCAATGTGTTCTCCAAAGGCTTTGAATTGAGACAATGGAACTTTTCTAGACCAACTTTTCCTTAAAGTTAAGTGAATATTTTGATTTATTTTATACTTCTCATTCAAAACATCACCTCATCTCATTTTTGGAGAAAGAAAATGTTACCTCTGACTTGGAATTACCTTCTAATCCTCTTTTTTTTTTTTTTTTAACTTTATAAATGACCATTAAACTCAAAGTTCTCAGCTCTCAGTCTGAGAGATCTACATGGTACAGCTTCAGGACAGTGGACAAAAAGCAGCAGCTGTTGTCTATGTTAGGTGTCTATCCTGGAGGCATTAGCTCACAAAAAATAAATGAGGAGAACACTAAGTTCTCTGTGCTCTATGCTGCAAACAGAGCTAGGCCAGTATTTTAAATAGGTTGGAATTTATCTTCATCAGCACAACTGTTTGCTTGCCTCTTATATCTGGCCATGCAGCAGTGTCGGTATGTACCTCACCTAGGTACCACTACTGCCTTTCTTTAAGAAACTCCAATTTAATAGGTATTTAAGTAAAGTAAAGCTGGAATTCAGTATTCAAGCTTCACAGAGCCCACCATCCAATCCAGGCAACCATGATAGATCAGATATTTGTTATTAAAAATTTTTAACACAGTGTTGGCTTGAGACCACTGAGTTCCAAACCCATTTTATCTCTGTCTTCTCACATCTGTTGTGGAATGCATGTATGTATCCCACCAAAATTTATATGTTGAAACCCTATCCCCTGATGTGATGGTATTAGGAAGTGTGACCTTACAGATGTGACTGGGATTAGAGCAGGTCATGAGGTTGGAGCACTCTGAAAGGGATTAGTACCTTTATAAGTCAAGAAAGAGGTTCCTTCTTTCTGCTCTTTGCCATGTGAGGATATAGTGAGAAGTCAGCAGTCTGCAACCCAGAAGAGGGCTCTCACCAGAGCCCAACCATGCTGGCACCCTGATCTTGGACTTCCAGCCTCCAGAGCTATGAGGAATTTCTGTTGTCTATAAGCCACCCAGTCTATGGTATTTTTGTTACTGTAGCCTGAGCTAAGACATCCTCCTGCAGAAATCAAAGCTAAAAAGATAGCTTTACAAATTAATCTATTTTGGAGGGGTCCAGAATGTCTTTACCTATCTTTTACAGAATCTCTGTTAGTTAGGGATTTCATTTGGCTGCATATAATGAGACATCTAAACAACAGTGGCTTAAACACAATGGGAGTTTTTTTTTTTTTCACAGAACAGGAACAAAAAGGTAAACTGCCTGGAAGTGTTATTGTCCTGCTCAAGATGTCAGGGTCAAGTTCTTTGATGTTCCCTTGGCCTTTAATTCATGGACATTTAGAAGATGACTGCAGTCTTTCAGTTAGGAAGGAGGAATTACAAAAAGTTAAAAGAGTATATGTAAATTGATTTGACCTCTCTTTTAAGGAGCTTTCCCGGAAGCACTAGCAGACATTTCATTGGCCAGAATGGTGTCACATCTGGCTGCAAGGGATGCTACAAAATGTAGTTTTGACTAAAAATAGAGTTGCCATATGATCCAGCAATCCCACTCCAAGGCATGTACCTGGACAAAACTATAATTCAAAAAGATACATGCATCCTGATGTTCATAGCAGCTCTATTCACAATAGCCAAGACATGGAAACAACCTAAATATCCATTGACAGATAAATGAATAAAGATATGGTACAGGGGTGCCTTCAAGATGGCAGAGGAGTAAGATATGGAGATCACCTTCCACCCCACAAATATATCAGAAATACATCTACATGTGGAACAACTCCTACAGAACACCACCTGAACGCTGGCAGACCTCAGACTTCCCAAAAGGCAAGAGACTCCCCATGTACCTGGGTAGGGCAAAAGAGAAAAACAGACAAAAGAATAGGGAGGGGACCTGCCCCTCTTGGAGAGAGCTGTGAAGGAGGAAAAGTTTCCACACACTAGGAAGCCCCTTCACTGGTGGGGACGGGGGATGGGTGGGGGGGGAAGCTTCGGAGCCACGAAGGAGAGCACAGCAACAGGGGTGCAGAGAGCAAAGAGGAGAGATTTCCGCACAGAGGATTGGTGCCGACCAGCACTTACCAGCCCAAGAGGCTTGTCTGCTCAGATGTCGGGGCAGCTGGGGGATGGGAGCCGAGGCTCAGGCTTCGGAGGTCAGATCCCAGGGAGATGACTGGGGTTGGCTGTGTCAACACAGCCTGAAGGGGGCTAGTGCACCACAGCTAGCCAGGAGGGAGTCCAGGAAAAACTCTGGACCTGGCTAAGAGGCAAGAGACCATTGTTTCAGGGTGCACGAGGAGAGGGGATTCAGAGCACCGCCTAAACAAGCTCCAGAGATGGGCGCAAGCTGCAGCTATCAGCGCGGACCCCAGAGATGGGCGTGAATGCTAAGGTTTCTGGTACAGTGACCAAGAATCCTGTGTGCAAGCACAGGTCAAAATCCACACCTCCCCTCCCGGGAGCCTGTGCAGCCGGCCATTGCCAGGGTCCTGTGATACAGAGAAAACTTCCCCGGGGGGAACACACGGCATGCTTCAGGCTGTTGTAACATCATATTGGCCTCTGCCGCCACAGGCTCACCCCACATTCTGTACCCCTCCCTTGCCTCTGGCCTGAGTGAGCCAGAGCCCCCTAATCAGCTGCTACTATAACCCCATCCTGTCTGAGTGAAGAACAGATGCCCTCAGGCAACCTACATGCAGAGGTGGGGTCAAATCCACAGCTGAACCCCAGGAGCTGTGCGAACAAAGAAGAGAAATGGAAATCTCTCCCAGCAGCCTCAGGAGCAGCAGATTAAATCTCCACAATCAACTTGATGTACCCTGCATCTGTGGAATAGACAGTCATCCCAAAATTGAGGCAATGGACTTTGGGAGCAACTGTAGACTTGGGGTTTGATTTCTGCATCTAATTTGTTTCTGGTTTTATGTTTATCTTAGTTTAGTATTTAGAGTTCATTAACATTGGTAGATTTGTTTATTAATTTGGTTGCTCTCTTCTTTTATTTATATATATATTTTTTTTTTCCTTTTTCTCTTTTTGTGAGTGTGTATTTGTATGCTTCTTTGTGTGATTTTGTCTGTATAGCTTTGCTTTTGCCATTTGTCCTAGGGTACTGACTGTCCGTTTTTGTTTTTGTTTTTTTAGTATAGTTTTTAGTGCTTGTTATCATTGGTGGATTTCTTTTTTGGTTAGTTGGTCTATTCTTTCTTTCTCTCTTTTTTTAAATTACTTTTTAATTTTTTTATTTTTAATAATTTTTTTCTATTTTAATAACTTTATTTTATTTTAATTATTTTTTCTTTCTTTCTTTCTTTCTTTTTTGTCTCTTTTCTTCTGAGCCATGTGACTGACAGGGTCTCGAAGCTCTGGCCTGGTGTCAGGCCTGAGCCTCTGAGGTGGGAGAGACGAGTTCAGGACATTGGTCCACCAGAGACCTCCCAGCGTCATGTAATATCAAGTGGCGAAAGCTCTCCCAGAGATCTCCATCTCAACACTAAGACCCAGCTCCACTCAACGACCAGCAAGCTGCAGTGCTGGACACCGTATGCCAAACAACTAGCAAGACAGGAAACAAACCCACCCATTAGCAGAGAGGCTGCCTAAAATCATAATAACTTCACAGACACTCCAAAACACACCACCGGATGTGGTCCTGCCCACCAGAAACACAAGATCCAGCCTCACCTACCAGAACACAGGCACCAGTCCCCTCCACCAGGAAGGCTACACAACCCACTGAAACAATCTTACCCACTAGGACCAGACACCAAAAACAACGGGAACTATGAACCTGCAGCCTTTGAAACGGAGACCCCAAACACAGTAAGTTAAGCAATATGAGAAGACAGAGAAATACACAGCAGATGAAGGAGCAAGGTAAAAACCCACCAGACCAAACAAATGAAGAGGAAATATGCAGTCTACCTGAAAAAGAATTCAGAGTAATGATAGTAAAGATGATAAAAAATCTTGCAAATAGAATGGAGAAAATACAAGAAACGTTTCACAAGGACCTAGAAGAACTAAAGAGCAAACAAACGATGATGAACAACACAATAAATGAAATTAAAAATTCTCTAGAAGTAATCAATAGCAGAATAACTGAGGCAGAAGAACGGACAAATGACCTGGAGGATAAAATAGTGGAAACAACTACCACAGAGCAGAATAAAGAAAAAATAAAAGAATGGAGGACAATCTGAGAGAACTCTGGGACAACATAAAACTCACCAACATTTGAATTATAGGGGTCCCAGAAGGAGAAGAGAAAAATAAAGGGACTGAGAAAATATTTGAAGAGATTATAGTTGAAAACTTCCCTAATATGGATAAGGAAATAATCAAGTCCAGGAAGCACAGAGAGTCCCATACAGGATAAATCCAAGGAGAAACACGCAAGACATATATTAACCAAGCTATCAAAAATTAAATACAAAGAAAAAATATTAAAAGCAGCAAGGGAAAAACAACAAAAAACAAACAAGGGAATCCCCATAAGGTTAACAGCTGATCTTTCAGCAGAAACTCTGCAAGCCAGAAGGGAGTGGCAGCACATATTTAAAGTGATGAAAGGGAAAAACCTACAACCAAGATTACTCTACCCAGCAAGGATCTCATTCAGATTCGACGGAGAAATTAAAACATTTACAGACAAACAAAAGCTAACAGAATTCAGCACCACCAAACCAGCTTTACAACAAATGCTAAGGAACTTCTCTAGGCAGGAAAAACAAGAGAAGGAAGAGACTTACAATAAAACCGAAACAAGAGAATAGTAATAGGAACACACATATCGTTAACTACCTTAAATGTAAATGGATTAAATTCTCCAACCAAAAGACATAGACTGGCTGAATGGATACAAAAACAAGACCCACATATATGCTGTCTACAAGAGACCCACTTCAGACCTAGGGACACATACGGACTGAAAGTGAGGGGATGGAAAAAGATATTCCATGCAAATGGAAATCACAGGAAAGCTGGAGTAGCAATTCTCATATCAGACAAAATAGACTTTAAAATAAGGCTATTACAGGGCTTCCCTGGTGGCGCAGTGGTTAAGAATCTGCCTGCCAATGCAGGGGACACGGGTTCGAGCCCTGGCCCAGGAAGATCCCACATGCCGCGGAGCAACTAAGCCCGTGAGCCACAACTACTGAGCCTGCGCGTCTGGAGCCTGTGCTCTGCAACAAGAGAGGCCGCGATAATGAGAGGCCCGCGCACCGCGATGAAGAGTGGCCCCCGCTCACCGCAACTGGAGAAAGGCCTCGCACAGAAACGAAGACCCAACACAGCCAAAAATAAATAAATAAATAATTAAAAAAAAAAAAAAATAAGGCTATTACAAGAGACAAAGAAGGACACTACCTAATGATCAAGGGATCAATCCAAGAAGAAGATATAACAATTGTAAATATTTATGCACCCAACACAGGAGCACCTCAATACATAAGGCAAATGTTAACAGCCATAAAAGGGGAAATCAACAGTAACACAATCATAGTAGGGGACTTTAACACCCCCCTTTTACCAATGTACAGATCATCCAAAATGGAAATAAATAAGGAAACACAAGCTTTAAGTGATACATTAAAACAAGATGGACTTAATTGATATTTATAGGACATTCCATCCAAAACCAGCAGGTTACACTTTCTTCTCAAGTGCTCATGGAACATTCTCCAGGATAGATCATATCTTGGGTCACAAATCAAGCCTTGGTAAATTTAAGAAAATTGAAATCATATCAAGTATCTTTTCTGACCACAACGCTATGATACTGGATGTCAATAACAGGAAAAAATCCGTAAAAAATACAAACACATGGAGGCTAAACAATGCACTACTAAACCGAGAGATCACTGATGAAATCAAAGAGGAAATCAGAAAATACCTAGAAACAAATGACAATAAAAACACGACGACCCAAAACCTATGGGATGCAGCAAAAGCAGCTGTAAGGGGGAAGATTATAGCAATACAATCGTACCTCAAGAAGTAAGAAACATCTCAAATAAACAATGTAACCTTACACCTAAAGCAATTAGAGAAAGAAGAACAAAAACCCCCCAAAGTTAGCAGATTAAAAGGATCATACACCATGATCAAGTGGGGTTTATCCTAGGAATGCAAGGATTCTTCAATATATGCAAATCAATCAATGTGATATACCATATTAGCAAATTGTAGAAGAAAAACCACATGATCACCTCAATAGATGCAGAAAAAGCTTTTGACAAAATGATAAAAACCCTCTAGAAAGTAGGCATAGAGAGAGCTTACCGCAACATAATAGAGGCCATATATGACAAACCCACAGCCAACATTGTTCTCAATGGTGAAAAACTGAAACCATTTCCTCTAAGATCAGGAACAAGATAAGGTTGTCCACTCTCACCACTGTTATTCAACATAGTTTTGGAAGTGTTAGCCACAGCAATCAGAGAAGAAAAATGAATAAAAGGAATCCTAATAAGAAAAAGTAAAGCTGTCACTGTTTGCAGATAACATGGTACTATACAGAGAGAATCCTAGAGATGCTACGAGAAAACTACTAGACCTAATCAATTTGGTAAAGTAGCAGGATACAAAATTAATGCACAGTATTCTCTTGCATTCCTATACACTAATGATGAAAAATCTGAAAGAGAAATTACGGAAACTCTCCCATTTATGATTGCAACAAAAAGAATAAAATATCTAGGAATAAACCTACCTAAGGAGACAAAAGACCTGTATGCAGAAAACTATAAGACACTGATGAAAGAAATTAAAGATGATACAAACAGATAGAGAGATATACCATGTTCTTGGATTGGAAGAATCAACATTGTGAAAATGACTAAACTACCCAAAGCAATCTTAACATTCAGTGCAATACCTATCAAACTACCAATGGCATTTTTCACAGAACTAGAACAAAAAATTTCACAATTTATATGGAAACACAAAAGACCCTGAATAGCCAAAGCAATCTTGAGAAAGAACAACAGAACTGGAGGAATCATGCTCCTGGACTTCAGACTATACTACAAAGCTACAGTAATCAAGACAGTAAGGTGTTGGCACAAAAACAGAAATATAGATCAATGGAGCAGGATAGAAAGTCCAGAGATAAACCTACCCACATATGGTCACCTTATCTTTGATAAAAGAGGCAAGAATATACAATGGAGAAAAGACAGCCTCCTCAATAAGTGTTGCTGGTAAAACTGGACAGCTACATGTAAAAGAATGAAATTAGAACACTCCCAAACACCATACACAAAAATAAATTCAAAATGGATTAAAGACCTAAATGTAAGGCCAGACACTATAAAACTTTTAGAGGAAAACATAGGCAGAACACACTATGACATAAATCACAGGAAAGAGACCATAAACAAGATGAAAAGACAACACTCAGAATGGGATAAAATATTTTCAAATGATACAACTGACAAAAGATTAATCTCTGAAATTTACAAGCAGCTCATGCAGCTCAATATCAATAAAACAAACAACCCAGTCCAAAAATAGGTAGAAGACCTAAATAGACATTTCTCCAGAGAAGATATACAGGTTGCCAAGAAACACATGAAAGGATGCTCAACATCACTAATCCTTAGAGAAATACAAATCAAAACTACAGTGAGGTATCACCTCACACCAGTCAGAATGACCATCATCAAAAAATCGACAAACAGTAAATGCTGGAGAGGCTGTGGAGAAAAGGGAACCCTCTTGCACTGTTGGTGGGAATGTAAATTGATACAGCCACTATGGAGAACAGTATGGAGGTTCCTTAAAAAACTAAAAATAGAACTACCATACAACCCAGCAATCATACTGCTGGGCATGTACCCTGAGAAATCCATAATTCAAATAGAGTCATGTACCTCTATGTTCATTGCAGCTCTATTTACAATAGCCAGGACATGGAAGCAACCTAAGTGTCCATCGACAGATGAATGGATAAAGAAGATGTGGCACATATATACAATGGAATATTACTCAGCCATAAAAAGTAACGAAATTGAGTTATTTGTAGTGAGGTGGATGGACCTAGAGACTGTCATACAGAGTGAAGTAAGTCAGAAAGAGAAAAATAAATACCATATGCTAACAAATATATATATATGGAATCAAAAAAATAATTGTTCTGAACAACCTAGGGGCAGGAAAGGAATAAAGACTCAGGCATAGAGAATAGACTTGAGAACACGGGGAGTGGAGGAGGATAAGCTGGGACGAACTGAGAGAGTGACATGGATATATATACACTACCAAATGTAAAATAGATAGCTAGTGGGAAGCAGCCACATAGCACAGGGAGATCAGCTCGGTGCTTTGTGTCCACCTAGAGGTGGGATAAGGAGGGTGGGAGGGAGACCCAAGAGGGAGGAGATATGGGGATGTATGTATATGTATAGCTGCTTCACTTTGTTATACCACAGAAACTAACACACCATTGTAAAGCAATTATACTCCAATAAAGATGTTAAAAAAATTTTTTTAAAAAGAAGGTATGGTACATATATACAATGGAATACTACTCAGCCATAAAATAGAATGAAATAATGCCATTTTCAGCAACATGGATGGGCTTAGAGATTATCATACTAAGTGCAATATGTCAGAAAGAGAAAAACAAATACTGTATGATATCACTCATATGTGGAATCTAAAATATGATACAAATGAACCTGTCTATGAAACAGAAACAGACTCACAGACATAGAGAACAGACTTGTGGTTGCCAAAAGGGAGTTTGGTGGCGGAGGGATGGATTGGGAGTTTCGAGTTAGCAGATGCAAACTGTTATGTATAGAATGGATAAACAACACGGTCCTACTTTATAACACAGGAAACTATATTCAATGTCCTGTCATAAACCATAATGGAAAAGAATATAAAAAAGAATTAATATATATTTGTGTAACCAAATCACTTTGCTGTACAGCAGAAATTAATATAACATTGTAAATCAACTATACAACAATTAAAATTTTTAAATAAAAATTTAAAAACTTTTCAAAATGTAGTTTTGTTAGCTGAATACATTGCCACCGCTGCAAAGTCTAGTTTGTGTTAGTAAGGAAGAAGAGAGAACTGTTATAGAATAGACAACTATCAGACCCTATCCAAGGGAAAGTGTATAACTTAGTGAGTTTTTATTCATTTATCTTTAAATTGTCTTTAATTTTATTATGAAAACATGTGATTAATCTTGTTTTTAATTTACCTAAAATTGATTCTATGCATATATGGCTAGTGATTATAAAGTTTTGCATGAAAGCTACAAGTTTGAGAAGCACTTTTTTATAACCCAACACTTTGAGGCCATTCATGTTGTAAAATTTTAGAAAATGTTGATGACTATAGAGGATGCCCAGGTACTCTTGAGCAGCAGTCTGACAAGTAAGGGACCAGAAATTCATGAAGGCATGACCCCTTCCTATCTACCAAAGTTCGTGCTAGAGATGACACCTCCAAGAGTAGTCTTAGGCTCAGGAAATATGAATCTGATCCATTTGAAATGTTCTACAGAGACTCAGATTCTCTTCTAACTCATTACATCTTATAAATTGGAAAACCAAACCTAATAATTACAGATTGTCAACAATTGCAAGTCTTTAGTAGTCTTACCTGGCTTTTCTGAAGTTTTAGGTTGAAAATAAAACCAGAAAGAACTCCTTTCACTGCTCTGCCAGATGCTAAATTTTCAAGAATATGGAACAGGAACAACATTTTGGGATACTCCCCAACTGGTAGACTGTTTCTGTTAGTACTTATTTGTTATTAAGACCCAGGGAAGGGAGCTGGGCCATGTCACCCCAAGAAGAAAGATGACAGACAGAGTTGCTCACAGATGATGGCAGGACAAAGCAGAAGATCAGCCACTCTCCTTGCCAAAAGTGCAAGTATCAGCAGCTCTGGTGAACACGCAGACTGAATTTGAAGGGGCAGTAGAGATTCATGTTTGAAAAGGACCTAGACTTTAAACTCACTGAATTGTTACCCGATAGAGACTATTTAAAACTTTAAAATTCTGTTTGAACTGGAAAAGACTAAGATATCATCACTTAGAAAGTTTATTTTTTCTTCTGCTATTCAGTGAGAAGGGAACAGTTAAAGAAGATAGATCAGTTACAAAGAAATATACATAGTTTCTTTGCGTATCTGAGTAGTAATGTGAGTAAATTTGCAACCTCACTACACGTCATTCTCAAAACTTGGATGGTGAAATAGGACAGCTTAAGTAATAGCAAATTCATGTTCCTTTATTCATTCAGATAATATTTATTTTGGTCTTATCACATTCTTTCATTGCATTAAAGTCTTGAAATAATTTCCTTTTTGTGTTTGTTGAAACATTTGGATGGAGTTTTGAATATGATCAATACTATATTAACAATTGCTTTTTTAAATTAAGGAAGAAAGAGTTGTGTTGGAAAAGAGTCAAACTCTTAGGCAAGCAAGCACTAGAACATCAAACCTAGGAGGTCCCAGCTCTTTGAAGTGATTAAATGAAAGACTGGGACTTGTTATTACGCTTTTACCATGTGATGCTAGTTGAGTGTGTGTTCAAGCTCACTTTAAATGACAGAGCAAGTTAGTCTTCTAATAAAATTTGAATATCTTCAACTTTAGAAATCATGATATTTTGTAATATCACGTCATAATAGGTTGAGGCTTTTAAAATACTGACTGTACTGATGACATACTCTACTTGTCAAAGCTACTTGAAATAATGAAAATGGATTTTGCTAGAATAGTATAGACTCTTGATGAAACGTTTATATTTTTTTTACTTGTGCTCCACTTTTACTTGTCAGCAGATTTTTCAATATGGAATAACGGTGCTTGTGTTACTGCCCGTGTCAGTGAACAATGGATTGACAGGTTGGACATTTGTGACTATCTTTTGATCATATTCATATTCTTCACTATTGCTTTTAACTTTGAATTAAGGCAATGATATATGTTATTGTTGGCCAATTTAACCTTTGGATAAAGCAATACTTGAGTTTGCATTCAGGTGCAAAAGTTTTATTCACATAGTGATACACTTCCTTGTTATACATAGCTGCTGTTGCATCAGTACTGATCAAAACACCATTTTACCATTTATATAGAGCTCACAAAAAATTAAAAAAACAGCATAGATTTTTCAGTGAAAAACAGAATAAGGATTCCTCAACCCTGGCTCTCCCATATATACACACTGTACTTATCAAGAGTGGGTCATAACCATCTGATTGTAATCTGCACATTAATGGTTTCATCCAGTTGTAAAGTAATAAGGAAGTACAGATCTTCCTTGAATGATGATGGGGCTATGTCCTGATAAACCCATCATAGATTAAAAATAAGTCGAAAATGCATTTAGTACATCTAACTTACTGAACATCTTAGCTTAGCCTAGCCTACCTTAAACCTGCTCCGAAAACTTCCATTAGCCTAGAGATGGGATAAAGCCAATTTTATAATAAAGTGTTGAATATCTTATGTAATTCACTGAATACTGTACTGAAAGTGAAAAACAGAATGATTATATGGGTACAGAATGGTTGTAAGTGTATCAGTTGTTTACCATTGTGATTGTATGGCTGACTTGCATAAAGTCAAAAAATTGAAGTCTAACCATTGTAAGTCGAGGCCCCTCTATATGGGGAAATTTTGTGATTGGATTTCTTGGAATGGACACAGAATGAGGATAATTATGTCTCATATGAAAGCTCATTGTGGAGCACTCTATATATATCAGTCTTTCTCCCCAGTTACTGCAGTGATAATTTACTGGGCTCATGAACAAAGAACCATAGTGACAGGATGGATATTATTTTTGTGCCCAATAAAATGGGCTTCCCCTCACCAATGATTAGCTAACAATGACATTAGGTGGGTACCCAGTTTACCAATATCAGACCAATGTTAAATCTCCAATAAGATATTATTCCCTGGGTAGACTACCTGGCCAGTGGTGGCCAATTGATTGCATCGGGTCCCGTCTATCACAGAGTATGCAGAAATTATTCCTCATTATAGAATAGACCTTTACTAGAAATGCAGACTTGACTTTTCTACAAACAGAGTTTTTGCCAGCACCATCATCTGTGGACATGATGATAGCCCTATCCATTAATATGATATTCCACTCAACATAGTTTCTGATCAAGGAATTTACTTTCATAGCAAAATAAATAAATAAATAAATAAATCAGTGAGTTACTATCTATAGGACTGACCACTTTACCATGTATTCAAAACACAGAAGCAACTGGCTTAATAGGGAAAAAATTTATTGAAGAGCTCATTATTTTTTTAAAAAAATTGATAAAGCTTTAGCTGGATTTTTTTAAAAAGAGAATATTCAAATAAATAAAATCAGAAATGAAAGAGGAAATCTTGTAAGACACCACAGAAATAAAAGATCCTAAGAGACTACTATGAACCACAAATTGGGTAACCTAGAAGAAATAAATTCCTAGAAACATACAAACAGCAAGACTGAATCATGAAGAAAAAATTTTTTGTTTTGTAAATGAAGCAGAGTTGATTTAAAATATTGTGTTAGTTTCAGGTGTACAGCATAGTGATTCAATATTTTTGCAGATTATATTCCATTATAGGTTATTACAAGACAATGGGTATAATTCCCTGTGTTTTACAGTATCCTTGTTGCTTATCTATTTTATATATGGTAGTTTGTTAATCCCATACACCTAATTTGTCCCCCCTCCATTCCCTTTCCCCTTTTGTAACCACAAGTTTGTTTTGTATATCTGTGAGTCTGTTCTGTTTTGTATACACATTCATTTGTATTATTTTTTAGATTCCATATAAGAATGATGTCATATAGTATTTGTCTTTCTCTGACTTATTTCACTGAATATAGTATTATCTAGGTCCATTCACATTGATGCAAATGGCAATATTTTATTCTTTTTTATGACTGAGTAATATTCCCTTTTCTCCACATCCTCCCAACATTTGTTATTTATAGAATTTTTGATCATAGCTAGTGTGGACAGACCAATAATAAATAAAGAGAATGAATCGGGAAAAAACAAAAACAAAAAAACTTCCCAAGGAAAAAAATGTCCAGCACCAGATGGTTTCACTGATGAATTATACCACACATTTAAAGAAAGATAATGCAATCCTTCTCAAACTATTCCAAAAAAATTGAAGAGGAGTGAGCACTCCCGAACTTGTTTTACAAAACAAGCATTACCATGATACTAAAGCCATATAAGGGCACTACAAGAAAAGAAAACTACAGACTAATATCCCTGATGAATATAAATATAAAAATTGTCACCAACATATTAGCAAATTGAATTAAACAGAATATTAAAAGGATCACATACCATGATCAAATTGGATTTATCACTGGGATGCAAGGATGGTACAACATAAAAAAATCAATAAATTTGATACACCACATTAAGAGAATGGAAGACAAAAATCATGATACTCTCGATGCAGAAAAAGCATTTGAAAGAATTCAGTATCCATTTATGATAAAAATATTCTTCAAAAAGTTGGTATAGAAGTTATGTACTTCAATATAATAAAAGTCATAGATGAGAAGCCCACAGTTAATATCACATTCAACAGTAAAAGGATGAAAGCTTCTCCTCTGAGATCAGAAACAAGACAGGAAGGTCCACTCTCACCACTCCTATTCAACATAGTACCCAAAGCAATCCTGTGAACAAAGAACAAAGTTGGAAGCATCACAGTCCTGATTTTTAACTATTTTACAAAGCTATAGCAATCAAAACAGTATGGTACAGGCATAAAAATATACACATAGACCAATGTAACAGAATCAAAAGCCCAGAAATAAACCCTCACATATAGGGTCAACTAATATTTGACAAGGGAGCCAAGAATACTCCATAGGAAAAGATGGTCTCTTCAATAAATGGTGTTCAGGAAACTGGATAATCACATGCAAAAGAATAAAATTATGCCCCTATAACCATACACAAAATTCAACTCAAAATGGATTAAAGACTTAAATATAAGATCCAAAGCTGTAAAACTACTAAAAACATAGAGTAAAAGCTCTTTGACACTGGTGTTGGCAACAGTTTTTTGAATATGACAACAAAAACACAAGCAACAAAAGCAAAATAAATAAATGGGACTCCGTCAAACTAAAAATCTTCTGACCAGCAAAAGAAACAATCAGCAAAATGAAAAGGCAACATATAGAGTGGGAGAAAATATTTGCATACCATCTGTCTGATGAGTAATATTGAAAATATATAACAAAGAAGAAAATATATAAGAAACTCAATTCAACAGCAAGACAAAAATCCAATTAAAAATGGGCAGAGGACTTTGATAAACATTCTTCCATAGAAGATATACAAATGGCTAACAGGTACGTGAAAAGATGCTTAATATTACTAATCATCAGGAAACTGCAAATCAAAACCATAATGAGATATCACCTCACACCTGTTAGAATGGCTATCAAAAAGACAAGTGATAACAAGAGTTGGTAAAGATGTGGAGAAAAGGGAATCCTTGTGCACTGCTGATGGGAATGTAAATTGGTACAACCATTATGGAAAATAGTATGAGTTTCCTAGAAAAATTAAAAGTAGAACTAATATATAATATTATCCAACAATTCCACTTCTGGGTATAACTCCAAGGGAAATGAAACCACTATCTTGAAGAGATATCTGCAACTCATGTTCATTGCAGCATTGTTCACAATAGCTTAGATATGGAAACAACCTAAGTATCCATTAACAGACAAATGGATAAAGAAAATGTGGAATATTTATATATATATAATTCAACCATAAAAAGGAAATCCTGCCTTTTGTGACAACATGGACCATGAAGGCATTATGCTAAGTGAAATAAGTCTGACACAGAGAAATACTGTATGTTCCCACTTATATATGGAATCTAAAAAAAAAAATTAACTAATAGAAACAGAGAGTAGAATGATGGTTACCAAGAGCTGAGAGTGGGGGAAATGGGGAGATGTTGATCAAATGGTACAAACTTCTAGCTATAAGATGAATAAGTTGTGGGTATCTAACACACAGCATGGTGTGTAATACAGTAATTAACATTACTGTATTATATACTTTAAAGTTGTTAAGAAAGTAGATCTTAAATGTTATCACCACATGCAAAACAATGGTAATTATATGAGGGGCTATAGGTGTTAACTTACATTTTCGTGGTATTCGTTTCACAATATATTCATATATCAAATCATCATGTTGTACACCTTAAACTTACATATATGTCAATAATATCTCAATAAGGCTGGGAAAAAAAGAGGGTAGTTAGTAACAGTATTTCACAGGAAGCAGAGAATATATGAGACAAGGATTAGATCCTAATGCTTATGTGTTTTCTCATACATTTGCTAAGAGGGATGCTAATGGACCAGATTGAGTACAATAGCACTTCTAGAGGAATCCTGTTTGTCCAGTGAGAAGCAAAATAAGAGCTCAAATAGGAAGAGAATATCTCTGTTGACACACATTATGCTTTTCTTTATGAAAGACCACAAAGATTTAACTAAGCAGAAGATTCAACAAGGTGACAATTTTCCTTTTCCATCAGAATTCCAGGGGGCCTGCTTTTTGAGAAAGGAAGGGATAAACATTCAGAGGGGTAGATAGACAATGACTTGTTTGTGGTTTTCACAAGGGAGGGAGTCATAGAGTCATATTTTTGAAATGTATATGGGAGTATGGGGAATTGGTAGCAGGATAACAGCTTTCAGATGTGGAACATGAGCTGGGACAGCTGGCTGGCAGTGACTGGACTGATATTTAACAACTGCAAAAAGAATTATTTGGAAAGTGGTAAACTTAAAGATAATTTTAAGAAGCTTTTTATGTAATTCACTGTAGAAGACCTTTACCTCTCTGAATTAGTAGGAATTCAGTCACTAAAATGGAAACACACAGTTTTTTGTTTAATCAGAGATAATCTAATCTAAGAAATTGGTTAATCAATTGGAGGTTAACTTATTGGAGGTTAAGTATTGGTTAATATTGGAGTACTGGCACTACAAAATGGAAACACAAAGCAACACAGAGATAGTAACTACAGGAAGCAGCTGCTAACCCCAGGTTTTCCTGTTCTACAAAGAGA
The DNA here is from genome assembly GCF_949987535.1 of Balaenoptera acutorostrata. Lineage (NCBI taxonomy): Eukaryota > Metazoa > Chordata > Mammalia > Artiodactyla > Balaenopteridae > Balaenoptera > Balaenoptera acutorostrata. Next base: position 32,175,492 of record NC_080080.1, on the reverse strand, counting down.
GGTGGTTGGGATTATCAGAACATAAAAGTCTAAAGGAGGGGCCCCAGAAATCCAACCAGAGCTGAAACACAGACCTCTGAGGGATGGATGCAGCTTGGGCTCACATCTTAGAATCAATGAGGTTGATTCCGAGAATGGCAGAAAAATCTGAAGGCTGGAACAAACTGTTTATAGAATCAGGGAGAAGAGCCATTGGTGGGGTGACACTGATGGGAATAGCAAGAAAATAGGAAGGAGCAAATTCTTTCTTCCCTCTCCTATTTTTTTAGCTTCCCCCTAGTGCCCAACTATTGGCCAAACTTAACAAGGAGCCAGATGGCAAAGGAGAAATGTAATTTGCAGAGTATCAGCTCCAGCATCACAAAGCCAACTAGAGAAAATGGGCTGGAGCTGAGAGAAAATTGCTTAATCACTAACCCTCTCCCATTAAAGGACCTGGGATAATGATAAATATTTTTTTTCAAAGCTTTCTGGATTCAGATTTGTAGTTCCAAGTTGTATTAATGATCAACAGCCATCTCAAGATGGCTTAGCTATTAAAGTTTTAAGCACAGGTTAATGCCACTATACCCTGTAACCTTTTCCAGGCCAAGACATTTTTAAAAATCCCTGAATACAGTATATTTAATATTACTATATGAATAAATGCCATTATTCCCTTCAATGGTGTTATATAATTGCTTACCTGGAAGGCCATGGAAATCAAACACAATGCAGGTTTCTCCTCCTAACAGTAACCTTCTTTCTTCTCACAATGTTTGTGCTTCCCTGTAAACCAATTAGATAAAATGCAAGAGGACATGAATATGGGGGTTACAGTTGGTCCTCTTTCCCATAAATTGTCCTAGATTTCACATCCAAATGCTTAAGAAAGCTACACTTTGACCCAGAGAACTTCTTCTATATCAGGGTTTGCCAGGGTGCAATACAAGACATACCACTGGTTGATAGGAATATTTTAGTTAATGCCAAAATGACACTTCAACCTCACTCATCAGATGCTGATTGGAGCCTCACAATCCAGTCTCAGAAGGGCTATGTCAGAGCCTGCATGTACCTTATTTGACTCTCCTCTACTGTCTGCTCCCTCTCCCTGGTATATTTTAGGGACCCTAGCTTACCTCCCTGCAGCCATTCCTTGGCCCTTTATCATCCCTCAACTCTCATTTTAGCAATGCCGCCTTAACTTCCTTTCTTTAATTCTCTCAGCTTCTCAATTTGGGCCTCAACTGCTTCTTTGTACTCCCCATTCACCCCTATTTTCCCAAACAACTACCCTGCCTAAATTTTAGTCCCTAGGTTCCCATTTTCTCAGCCCACCCCCTATTCCCATATCAATCCACACAGCTTCAAATTCCTCTCAGTTCAGAGTTCCTTCTTCAGTATTTGTGATAATATCAATAGTATCTGCGAAACTACTAGATGTGGCTTCAGCATCTCTCTATTGATTTCAGATTCCAGTTTCCCCTCTTCTTTTTCTTTTTCTTTTTCTTTATTCAGTTTTCCCTTCTCAACATCTTCCAGATGTTGATTGGGTAGCTGAGGTCCAGCCGCTTCTTTCCTTCTCCTTGCTCTTACCATCCTCCTCTTTTCTTGTGTACTAGGTCTTGGAACCTGGACAGCCAGCCCCAGACCACTTCTCTGGGTTCTATTTTGACATCTCAAGCCTTAGTTCAGTTCTGTCATCTGGAGCTGTGATCCTTCCTAATTTCACACCTACATTTTGATTTTTAACTAAATTTATTTAAGAATAAAAGTGATCCTCCTTAAAGAATATTGTTAAATAAACTAGAAGCGATGGTGTACACAAGGGTTTACGTTTGGGAAATATTCTCCTGAAGGTCTTCACATGATTAAAAGGATGAGTGCATGGACTTCTTGCTCCCCTAGACTTCTCTAATGAGAACCATGCTGTTTTCAAGGTTCTAAGTAAGATTCCACTTGAGAAAGTAATCTGCCATGGAAAACATTATCTACAATGCAATTTGTCTGAACTCACTTCCTGGGCAAAAGGGAGCCTGAAGTGCTAAGCCAGAGCTAGAGCCTTGAGGGTATGTAGCAGACGTTGTGAGGAGGCAAAAGAGTTTAGTGACAAGAGTTATTGCAGAGACTGCACATACCTAGGCCATCATAGTAGAGGCAAGGATCCAAAATAGCAAAGAGAAACGCATTCACAAGGCAAAAATGCTTGAACACCCAAGAATACAGATCATAACAGGAAGGCTAAGGATGGTGAGAAGGGGTGTTACCTGGAGAGATGCTGTGCAGCACTAAAGGGTAATCATTACAGGTCTTTTTTAGGTTGCTGCAGTTCCAGCCTTCCTGCAGTTGGAAGAATTGTTAGGAGTGTGGAGATCATACATTTGATGGTACCCAAAATAGCAATTTTAGTAATTGCCAAAAGAAACAAAGCATTTAGGAAAACCCCACTGAATATACATGGCCCTTGTCACTCATTCATGATTTACTGAATGAAAAAGCTCTTTACTGTGTTAAAGTTCCAAGGTGCTTAGCAGAAGTGGAGAAAAATGGTGAGGTAAATGGTATAATGGTAATTTATAGTACTGTGATTCATGCAATATTGGGCATGAAGTGATTCTTCAGTAACCTCCTAAAAAATAACTGAAATGCCCAGTCATTTAGCAATATTATAAAGGAAGTGCCATGGAATTCAACAGCTCTCAGCTGAGCTCTTGTAAAATTTCACTTCCTTCTTCCTTTTCCTCTTTCACCTCATCCTCACCCAAAATGAGAACTCTGGAATATTTTGACTTCTTCCCTCACTCTAAGTTCACCCCCGCATCAAGATTTTATTTCAGAGAATTTAATGCTTTCACCTTTAGGTTCTTATCAAAAATTTCCTTTTCAGTATGGAGCTACCAACCCATGTTAACAATTCCCAGACCTTTAGAGTAATTATATATTTATAACGAAGGTTATTGACCATCATCTTTCTTCTCATCTTTTTCTATTATGAAGTTTTCGTTCTGGTGTTTTATTGTTGATTTGTTTTGGTTAGTGTCCTTTCGTCCTTATTTTCTCCTGAAAGCATACCTAACAATATATTTGGATCTCTGAACTTTTACACATATCTTTCTTTCACTATCACAGGTAATATTTTGGTTGGGTTCAGTAATTTCTCTTAATACTAGGAGATGTTATTCCAATATCTTCTAGCTTCAAATGTTGCAGAAGAGAAGCCTGATGCTTTTCATTTATAGATTACTTGTTATTTGCAGGATTTTTCTCTATTTTTTGGATTTCGAAATTATTTCCAGGATATGTATGTGTTTTTATTTTTCATATAATATGCCTAAAACACTGTAAGTAATCCCTTTTTCCCTTGTCCTTTTACAATAATCTTCCTTTTGAGCTTCCAAATCATTAATTTAGCAATCAACAGTGATCATTCTTTCCTTAAATTTACCCAATTTACATTGGGAAGTTAATAATTAATAAAAAATTACATTTTTTAGTTAGACTTGACTTTACCTAAGTGCTTTATTATTTTTTCTATTCTTATGGGCACCAATTTCTTTCTAGAAATTATTTCACTCTATGTGGACTCCAGGTATGCTGACTGATATTTTTGCTCTGGCTATTGGGCCTCCTCAGAAGGGTTGTTATTCTTTGTTGGGCCCACTAGGCTCATGTCTGATTGCTAGAATATCCTCAGTGTCAGCCATTCCACAGTGTAGAAGTTGTCACATTCTCTCCCCTTGTTTCCTGGGGATTTAAAGCCAGAGATGGCCCCTAAGCAACTGGAGCAAGCCTCCCAATATTTACCTTCACTGGTACCTTGTTCTCTTTTTAAGCTTTTGGAGGCCAAGGAGACCAGGCATGCAGCCAGTGTCTGGTTTCCTCAGGGGTCACAAATTGTTACCAGCTATATTCTTTCCAGAATATGCTGCTTTATAATACTTGGCCATTGTATTAATTACCTATTGCTGCATTACAATGTCACCACAAACTTAGCATCTTAAAACAACACACATTTATTATCTCACAGTTTCTGTTGGGCAGGAATCCAGGCATGGTCCAAGTGGGTTCATTGCAAGATTATAATCAAGGTTTCCACTAGTGCTGAGTTTTCATGTGGGTTCAACTGGGAAAGGGTCTGCTTTTAAGCCCACTTGTTTGTTGGCAGTACGCAGTCCCCTGAAGGCTGCCAAACCACGGGCCTCAGTTCCTTGCTGGCTTTTGTCTCAAAGTCTCCCTCATCTTCTTGCTGTGTGGCCCTCTCTATATGGCAGCTCACAACATGGCAGAGCAGGTTGCTTCACCAAAACTAGTGAGTAAGGGAGCCTCCTGTCAAGACAAGGATTACAATCTTATATAAGGTGTTCAGGTATACATAATCAGGTACATCCTGCCATCTTTGCTGTATTCTGTATGGCTAGGAGCAAGTTACAGGTCTTGCCCACACTCAGGGGAAGGGGATCACACAAGGGCATGGACACCGTGCGATCATGGGAGCCGCCCTAGAGTTTGTCCTCCACAGACATCATATCCTGAGAAGGAGAAAAGCCACTCATCTTCCTGTGTTTGGACTACCTTGGGTTATAAGACATTTTGGGCCCTGTGTCTCATAGTGCCTACCACCATTTAAGGTAGGAGAGTTATAAAAACACAGGCATGGCTGCAAAGAGCAAGAGAGCAGCATTCAGGCAGCCATCTTCCCAGAGTTCTAGTCCTGTCATCTTTCTCCATGAAATAACTATCCTCCATCCCTGCTGCTTCCACTTTATTTTTTTTTTTTTTAGGAAAAAAAGAAAAAAAAAGCCATCTTTTATTGTGCTAATAACACTCTAAAATTTTAAAATCAGGACACTTTTTTTTTTTAATAAATAAAATAAATAAATTTATTTTTTAAAAAGTGCACTGGTGATGAAAAAGCAAAACCTACTGTACTTCTAATAAGTACGAAAAACAAAAAATAAGCTTGCTGGAAAATATCTGTTGGATGTTTGGACTGGAATCTTACTTATGACAAATTGGAGAGTAAAAATAGGTAAAATTGCTTTTTACATAGGAAAAGATTTAGTTATCATACTTATCTGCAAAGCAAAATTTCCAAGGGTTTCCAGTGCCCAAAATGTTTTTCTAAATCTGCCCATTTAATGTACCCATAAATAGGCTAGTTTCCTCATGTGGGTTCTAACACAAGCATTCTTTTTTTTTTTTCAATGTTTAATGGCGTTCTCCAGAAGTCTCACCAATCTTTTATTAATAGTTGCAATAAATTCATGGTAATACACATTTCAAAATTATGAGCAAAGACTCAAAAGCAATAACCTCAAATTCTACGTAGACTAGAATACACTAATATATATACAGAGAGTTTATGATCACCTAAAATACATATCCTGCAAGAAAAAAACCTATTCTGCCAATAAGTGTATAAAACAATCACAGGACTTAGAGGATTACAGATTCTAATTATATATTTCTAAAATAAAGGTGATGACAAAAGGTAATTCATTTATAAGCAAACTACTTATTTTCATCATTTCTGTAATGGTAATAATGCTACCTACCCAGAATGGATGATAAGAGCATTAAATTACATGATGTGTAAAGCACCTAGTCCCATACCTCACATTAATAATGTATCAAAATTAATAAATTTTATTAAAATTTTCTGTCACAAATATTACAAAATTTGGTTTTATGTATACTATTAATCATATGTATATAAATATATATATATTTTTAAACATTTTAAGTGTACAATTTATTGGCATTAAGTACAATCACATTGCTGTGCACCCAATACCATACCATTTCCAAAACTTTTTCATCATCCCAGACTGAAGTCTGGGATTAAACAGTAACTCCCTATTCCTCTCCCCACCATGCTCCCCAATCTCTGGTAACCACTATTCTGTGTTCTGTCTCTTGAAAATCAGAACACATTTTGAAAACCTGAATAAGTTTTTTCATTTCTAATACTCTTTTTTTTAAATTGAAGTAAAGTTGATTTACAATGTGTTAGTTTCGGATGTATAGGAAAGTGATTCAGCTATATATATACATGTACATATATACATATCTATATATACATGTACATATATATATTCTTTTTCAGATTCTTTTCCCTTATAGTTTATTACAAAATATTGAGTATAGTTCCCTGTGCTATATAGTAGGTCCTTGTAGATTATCTATTTTATGTATAGTAGTGTGTATATGTTAATCCCAAACTCCTAATTTATCCCTTTCCCCACCTTTCCCCTTTGGTAACCATAGGTTTGTTTTCTATGTCTGTCGATCTATTTCTGTTTTGTATATAAGTTCATTTGTATCATGTTTTTAGATTCCGCATATAAGCGATATCATATGGTATTTGTCTTTCTCCGTCTGGCTTACTTCACTTAGTGTGATACTCTCTAAGTCCATGCATGTTGCTGCAAATGCTGCCTCCACATTAGATCAGTCCACAATCAGATTTGGACTGGGTTACTAAAGCAACCTCCAAACTGACCTCCCTGCCTCTGGGCTTAAATTATGCCAGTAAATTCCCAACATTGCTCGAGCAATTTTTCTTAAATCTTTACCTTTTAAAAGTTAATTTTGTCTCTTTCTCATTTAAATTCCTTAGATGGCTCCTCAGTATTTTTAAACCAATATCCAAATTCCTTAACACTGCTCACAAAGCCATGCATGATTTTATCTTTTCAAAGTAGTCTTTCTCTGCTTTCCCAATCTATATGGTCCAGTCACAGTAAGTGTCCTTCCTTCATTTCCCTGACTTTATCAATATATCACATCATCACCTTCAGACCATTATATATGCTACTCTCTCTGCCTTAGATACTTTCCTTTTGCCAAGAAACTTTCATTGATCTTTCATGTCACATTAAGCACTAATGCTTTGAGGAAATCTTCCTGACCTAGCAAGTCCAATGTGGATTCATTCTTATGTACGTTTTTGGCCTCCCATACTTCCCTTATTGTCATATGGTTAACTCTGCATGTGACAGGAGTATTTTCTATGAGGAATTAACATTTTTATTAATATTTTTATTGATATAGTAACCTCTCCTACTAGACTATAAGTTCTATGAGAGAAGGATTCAGTTTTATTTCTCTATCAACTGTTAACTTGTATGCAAGCAACAAATACACTCAGGCTAACTTAACCAAAAAAAAAAAAAATTATCAAAAGGGCATGGATTAGCCCACAACATCAAAAGAAAAACTGAGGAACCATTTTTTTAAAAAGGTAGGTAACATGGTAGTTACAGTGAGCTAGAAAGCAGGATGAACAAATGAGTGAGACCATACTATAAAGAAAAATCAGTGCTATTTTCTATCCTTGTATCACTCTGCTTAAAATTCAAATTCTCATGATAGAGTCCTATTAAGCTAGTTTGGGCACATCTAAGGCTTATGGTGGGGAATGTGTAGTTTCCCAAACAAAATAGGAATGCTGCTATCAATAAAAAGAATGGGCACAGAATAAACAAAAACAACAGAGGTCTACTATAAAAGTATTTACCCACAGCAATAAATATTTGTAGAATGAATGGACATCTGAAGTAGACTAAACTTAGTGGAGTTTGCTGCTATACCAGTTATAATAGAATACTTGGAATTGTTCAAGTCGCATTATTGAGGTATGACTGAAATGTAAAAAGTTGTACATATTTATTGTATACAACTCAATGAGTTTTGAATAAGTATATACCTGTGAAACCATCACCACCATCAGGACCACGGATATATCCATCACCTCCCAGAGTTTCTTCTTACTGCCTTTTTTATTAGTAGTGGTAGTAGTACTAGTAGTAGTAGCAGTAGTAGTGCGTGTATATGTGTTTAGAACACTTAACGTAAGATTTGCCCTCTTAGAAAATTTTAAGTATATAATACTGAATTGGTAACTATAGGCACTATGCTAAGTAGAAGATCTCCAGAACTTATTTATCTTGTATAACTGAAACTTTGTACCTTTTGACCATCACCTCCCCATTTCCCCCCGTCCCTAGTGCATGGCAATCACCATTCTACTCTCTGCTTCTACGTGTTTGACTATTTTAGATTCACATATAAATGAGATCATACAGTATTTACCTTTCTGTATCTGGCTTACTTCACTTAGTATAATGTCTTCCAGGTCCATTCATGTTGTCAGAAATGGCAACATTTCCTTCTTTTTTAAGGCTAAATAATATTCCATACCACATTTTCTAATTCATTCATCCATTAATGGACAGTTAGGTTGTTTCCATATGTTGGTTATTGTGAATAATGCTGCAGTGAACATGGGACTGAAGCTACTTTTTGAGATCTTGATTTCAATTTGTTTGGGTAAATACCCAGAAGTGGGATTGCTAGTTCTATTTTTAATTTTTTGGAGAACCTTGATGTTTTCCATAATGGTTTTGTCAATTTACATTCCTACCAGCAATGTACCAGGGTTCCCTTTACTCCATATCCTCACCAACATTTGTTATCTTCTTTTTTTTAAAATAATAGCCATCCTAGTAGGTGTGAGGTAATATCTCATTGTGGTTTTAATTTGCATCTCCCTGATGATTACTGATGTTGAGCACCTTTTCAGGTACCCATTGGCCATTATTTTTGTCTTCTTTGAGAAATGCCTATTCATGTACTTTGCTCATTTTTTAAATTAGGTTATTTGTTTCTTGCTATTGAGTTGAAGGAGTTCCTTATAAATTTTGGATATTAACTCCTTATCAGATAGGTGGTTTGCAAATATTTTTTTCCTATTCTATAGGCTGCCTTTTCATTTTGTTGATTGTTTCTTTGGCTGTGTAGGAACATTTTAGTATGATGGAGTCCCATTTGTTTATTTTTTATTTTGTTGCCTGTGCTTTTGGTGGCAGATCCAAAAAACAATTGCCAAGACTAGTGCCAAGGGTTTTTTCCTCTATGTTTTCTTCTAGAAGTTTTATAGTTCCAGATTTTACATTTAACTTTTTAATCCATTTTTAGTTGAATTTTGTGTATGGTGTGATATAGGGGTCCAAATTTATTCTTTTGCACGTGGATATCCAATTTTCCCAACACCATGGAGACTATCCATCCTTTCCCCATTTTGTATTCTTGGTGCCCTTGTTGAAAATTAGTTGACAGTATATGCATGGGTTTATTTCTTTGCTCTTGATTCTGTTCCATTGATCTGTGTATCTGTTTTTATGCCAGTACCATACTCTTTTGATTACTGATGCTTTGTAATATGTTTTGAAGTCAGGAAATGTGATGCCTCCCGGTTTGTTGTTCTTGCTCAGGGTTGGCTAATAGATTTGGAAATTGAAAACAGGGTATCTTTATATAATTTATAAATTCTTAAATATGAGTCAAATTATTGTCCAAAAGGTCCATGTTTGTTAGAGGCAATATATTATAGTGGTTAAGGAATTGAACTGGAGCTAGGCTTTGAGGTTTCAAATCTTGACTTTAACACTTAATACCTATGTGACCTTGGGAAGTTAATGTCTTTAACTTTCAAAAGGAGATAATGATGGTACCTTCCTTCTAAGGTTGTTGTAAAGATTAAATGAGTTATTACATATGAGTGGCCTAGAACAGTCCTTGGCATATAATAAGGGCTATATGAGTCTTATCTTCATACCTCTTCATACTTACTTTTACCCATTCATACATCAATATACCTCTTATCTAAGGTAAAGAACTCCAGAGTTATTCAAATATACACACCTGAACAGTAACTGACTTGACTATTTGACTTAAGATTCTCTACACAAAGACAACAAATCCAGGTAAGCAGCTCTGCTGAAAGAATTCTGCCTCAGTGAAATTTATTTCTGTTTATGCTACATATTGCAATATCAAAAATTATAAACAGATTATATAGAAATAGTCAATTCCAATAAATAACCTCGGTACAGGAAAAACTGTACTTTTAAATGAAATACTGTAATAGTAGGCTTATCACTTGAAAGAAAAATATTGACACCCACTACAGACAATTTTAAAAAGGCTTTTACTTCTTTGTCTAAATGCTCAGCAGACAATAATTACCTTTATGTGATAAGCTAAGTTTAGGATGCAGTAAAAATTACTACAAAAAATAATCGTTATGGAATTCTCATTCTCTTGGCAATAATCTGCAAAAGCTAAATAGCATTCTACTGGGAACTTTGCAAACATAAGAAATTTTTGTTGACTGTTTCTTGATTACTTAAGTGAGACTATGAATATTGTTTTTGTACTTCCTTATTCACATCAAATTCCAAAGACAGGAAGTTTTCTTCTGTGCATTAGACATTATTTTTGAAGATATGGTCATAACTGACATACAAATGTTTACACTAATGCATATTTCTCAAACTTTTCTTGTGCTTGCAACAGAAACCTTGTCAAACAGAATCTGACTTGGTACCCCTACATCTTTTCTAGAAGAAAGGAATGTGGCTCTGATTGAAGCTGGTGTGCAGAAAACAAGGGCCTTTGGTCCTCAGGTTCCCCTTTGTTCAATCCCTCCCACTCTCATCCTATTGGCATTTGAACAGTACTAGGCAGACAATTGTGTGCTCTGCTGAACAAAGGTCTTACTACAGAGAGCACTGGATTAAAACCACTGACCTAGATTAGAAGGGCCCTACTTGGAGGGTTGTACCACTGTATGAAAATGGGAAACCTTAAGACCTAATTTTCTTATCTGTGAGCTGAAAAGGGCTTACCACAAAAAAGTTAAGAAATAGGAAATAACTGTTTTTAAATTGTATGTTAGGTTTCCAAATAATGTTTGATTGTTTTCTTAAACTGCCAAACATTTAAAGCAATGGATCCAATTATTTAATACTAAGTTTATCTTATGTATGGTAACTTTGTGAATTTTCTACACATGGCATCTAACTATAGGATCTGGAGACTTAGGTTATATTAATGTCAACAACATTTCACAGTGTTTTTAAAATCAGTTGATCTTCTGAAACCTTCAATATTTGTGTAGTGTATTTCCTTGTGATTTTTTCCAATCATTTTTATACTTTAAAAAAATTAATAAGCACAAACCTCAATTAAATAAAGTTGGGAGACCAAAAGGGGAGCTCTCATGCCATGTGGCAATAGCAGAGCCCAATAGGAAGAAGAAAGACTCCTCTTCTTTCTTGGCAAGGACTCAGCCAATGAAAAAGTATGGACTCTTTGTTTACTATAGCCCTCCCAACGTCCTTTTCACCCTCTATAAAAGTGTTCTCCCTCCCTTGCTGTGTGGGGACTTGGATGTGGTTAGCCAGGTTTGCAAACCCCAAATTGCAATTTTCTACTGATCCCGAATAAACCCATCTTTGCTGGTGATATATCTAGCAGTCCACATTTGTTTCAGGTCAACATTTTGGTGGCCCATATAGGGACCAGAGAAGACCCTTGAAGGCTCTGGAGCTAGTGAGCAAACAGGTGAAGGACCCACAGTTGAGCCTTTTGCCACTCACTGCTTTTCTCGCCAGTGCTAGAGTTTGAAGGTCTTTCTCCTGGATCTAAGCTTATGGCCTCATTGTGTTTGAAGCTCTCCAGGCTTTACTCAGGATCTATTTTAAGGTTTTGCCTTTCTGGTTAAGCCCTTGCTCTGTACGTAAGTACTCATTTGGCACTTTGGTCTGATTCTGAAATCAAACTGTTTCAACCAATGCTAGCTGGGAAGCCGTCAGCCCATTCCTTTGGGAACACGGCATGCTTCACTAAAACTGTGTAGGTTCAACCATTGGCCCTTTTCTTTGGAATAAGGGCTGTTCTCTAGAAACTGGCTGAAAAAGCCCTTTGCCTGGCTTCTCCGGGACAAAGCTGCTTCCTTAGAACTGGCTGGTGTTAGCTTGCCAACTGTTTGAATTGAGCTGTTTGAGCTGTAAGCTGTTTAGCTGTTTGAAAATTATTCTTTTACACTAGAGAAAAACCTCTGAGAAATGGGATCCCAGTTATCTAAATATTTTGGGGTTGCCTCCCCTACAGAGACTCTGGCCAATTTTATGTTAAAAACTACCATCTTCCTTATATGCATTTCTAACTAAATGGACTGACCAGACCAAAGGCGATTTAGAATATCAGTGGCCATTATGGAGAACTTTAGATATCCCCAAATTTAATTTTCTTAAAATCAATTAGACTGCAAAAGCTCAAAAATTTCCAGAAATGAGCGGAATACTTATTTCAATTGGTATTTTGAGGCTTCCCAACATTATCAGGAGTCTAAAATTGCCTCTCTGCAAAATAAGATTTTAAGATTAACTGAGGCTAACTATTAAGGAAAGATAAAGTGGTTCCTGAAGCCTTGGGTCCTTCTTCCTTGGCTTCTTTGCCTCAGGCTCCACCTCTGGCAACATCTTCTCTCTCTCCCTCAGCTCCTCATGGCCAGACTCTGCCTGCAGTGTCATCTTCCTCTTTCCCTTCTACACACCTATGCTTCCTCTATACCCTCAATGCTCCCATATTAATTCTCTCTCCAAACTTCCCCTTTTCTCTGAAACTCTCCCCACTCTCTTTTCCTCTGAACTTGTCAGAAACTTTCTCTTTAAAATGAAGCCTTCTGAGATCCAGAGGTTAAACCCTTAATTTCTTTTAGTCCCTGGACTAAAGCTGAACTGCAATCCATATTCAAATATTTCCCCAAAATAAATAAAGATCCTCACAGATTTGTTGAGGAATTTAATACAGTCATTAAAACTTATCAACCTGGTTTCTCTGACTTATATCAGCTAGTTCATATGCTTGTCAGTGAAAGCCAGGGCCAGCATTGGATGAAAACCTCTAACTGGGAAAATCCTGAAAGGTCTCTAAAATTACAGCTAGGAGACCAGCTCAGTAGCTTACTCTATGATCAGACTCTGGCAATTGCTAGGCGACTTCATCAAGCAATTCTTAGCGCTTTTCCTAAGCCTATTGATTGGAGCAAAATTCAGGCTTGCACACAAAAAATCTGATGTATCTGTTCATGTTCAATACAATCAACTTCAGATTATTTATAAAGAAATTTTTGGTCTTCCTCCAGATGTTGATTCCACCCAGGGAAGTTTTTAAATCTATTTATATTAATGGGCTGAACTGGGACCTTTCCCTTCTAGTAAAAAGGACCAGGATGGAATAGAAAACTATGTCCATCCAGATTTAGTTAATCTGGCAAACCAGCTGTCTTGTACTCTAGATGAGTAAGCTAAAAGGAAGATTGCCAGAGTTCTTAATCTTCAACTCCAACAAATGAAGTCTCCTAAATGAAACCAAAACCTTCCCAGTTTCTGCTATTACTACAAAGAGGCAATACACTAGAAAGGAAATTGTTACAAAATTAAGAACTTCAAACACCATGAACCCTCTAACCAGCCTTTCCAGTGTCCTCCCAATTCTTCATGATGCGACTCCAAGGAACTACGGGTGCTCTTCCCAATCCTATCTCTGACTCAGCTTGGAGAAACATCTCTCCAGATGAGGATGAATCTCTTCCAGTCCAAACTGACAATGGAGACATACTTTCAGTGCTCAACCCCACTCTACTGAGCAGCGCCTGTGTCAGAGTAGTAAACCAGTTCAAATAGTGGAGTTCTTAATGAATCTCAAGAGGTTCCTGTCTCTGAACATATTCCCTTTTGTTTAAGCCCTTTGAGAGATACACATTCTTTTCTACTTAGTTCCTCCACCTCTACCTATTTATAGGCAAAGACTTCTTAGAGAAGTATGTTAGAATTTCTTTCTCCCAAAAGGGGTTAATAATTCTAGTATTTGACAGTAGTTGTCAAAGTAACCAACCAGGTGAATTAAATAATATCTTTGACATCTTTTATTTGTCCCATCTCTGATGGTACTAGAGAAAATTCTGGAAACACCAATCATTTGTCCCAATTTGAACCAGCTATACCACCTTCCTTACGGGCAAAATCTTCAGCTGGTATCAGCAAAATTCACAGTGGACCACCCATCAAGATCCACATAAAATCCCTCAAAATCTCTTCCCAGGATGAATCAGTACCCTGGAGGTAAAGCAGCCCTTCAAGGCATAAAGCCCATAGGAGAAGATTACAAGGCTCAGGTTTCATTATCTTTTGTACCAGACCCTGTAGCATTCCCATTTTATCAGTAAGAAAACCTAAGGGCTCAGGGGGGAGGTTTGTCCAGGACCTCCAAGCAATAAACAACATTGTTATCCCTCGACACTCTGTTGTTCTTAACCCTCATGTGGCACTAATATCCATTCCCACTGAAAGGAAATTCTTTACTGTATATATCGATTTATGCAGTGCATTCTTTAGTATTCCAGTTGATGATGCTAGCCAATACATTTTTGCCTTCACTTGGGAAGAAAAACAATTCACCTGGACAGTAATGCCTCAGAGAATCCTTCTTATTTCTCACAAATCCTGGAGGTTGATCTGAATGATAAAGTTCCCTAGGGGCTCTACTTTGTTGTAGTATGTGGATGATTTGCTTCTTTGTTCTCCTTGTCAAGCCTCCTTACTAAAGTTTTTAGCCTTAAGGGAATATAAGGTCACCAAAGAAAAATTGCAGTTTGCCCAAACCCAGGTGTGATACTTAGGGCATCTGACATGAGAATAAGGACTACACCTAGATCAGATAGACTTCATGGTATCCTAAGTTTCCCAAAATCCAAAACTAAGCACCAATTGTGAGGTTTTCTCAGACAAGTTGGTTATTGCCAAAATTGGATCCAGATTTCTCTCTCATGGCCAAACCTCTGTATGTTTTACTAAACAATAACAACCCTGACCCAATTTTATGGGAAGAACTGGACAACGTAGCTTTCAAAGTCTTAAAGGAGAGTTGGATGACCCCTCCTTCCCTTGGGCATCCCAATTATCAGATTCCCGTTTTCCTTTTTGTATATGAAAAGGAAGAGAATGCCCTTGGGGTACACACCCCAAAACACAGGGACCAACAACAGCCCATAAGGTATTAGAGCCAGCAACTGGACCCTCTGGCATAGGGATACCTCTTGTCTTAGAGCCATTGTGTCCACTGTCCTTTGGTTAAGACCACCAAGAAAATCATTGTGGGAATCCCCTTTAGCTATTTTTGTACTTCATGCAGTAGAAGCTTTCTTGAATTCTCATCACACGCAACATTCCTCAGCCAGCCGCCTCACTTCCTATGAAGTCCTTTTGTTAAATGCTTCTCACATAACTCTTTTATGTTATAATTATATTAACCCAGATACTCTTCTCCCTTCCATCAGCAATGAAGTCCTTCAGGACGGCTTATGCTGATGGATCACCTCCTCACTCCTTGTGATGATCTACAGGAAGATCCTCTAGGTAACGTTGACTTCTCATGGTTCACTGGTCATTCTTATTTAAATGGTGACAATGGCAAATGTTTTGCTGCGTATGCTATTGCAACTCCTTTAGATTTTGGTGGAGCATCATCTTTACCTGTGGTTACTTTAGCTCAACAGGATGAATTATGTTCTCTTCCACTGATTTGTACTTTAGCCAAGGACAAAACTTCCAGTATTTATACTGACAGTAGATATGCTCTCAGAGGAGTAGCTCATGATTTTGGAAAGTTGTGGAAGCAGCATAGCTTCCTTACTTCCAGAGGAATTAAAAAATGTAAATGGCCCCATGTTTAGGAATTATTGGATGCAATACTTCTACCTGCCACTTTAGCTATTATTAAAATTCTGAGGCTTTTTAAACTTGACTCTCTGAAAGCTAAGGGAAATCACCTTGCTGATATTTCCACAAGAAACGCTGGCTTTATAGGGACCAAGAGCAGCCAAATCTCTGTCATGGTCCCAAGGGATATTTTCCCAAATGATAATTAGAAAAACTGGCTGGAGAAGCCCAACAGTTGGCCTCAGAAAAGGAAAAACAAGATTTGAAATTCAACAGTTGTTTGTTTGATAAAAAGAGAAAGCTCTGGTTTGGCCCAAATAACAACCCAGTCCTAACAGAGACTCTAAAATGCCCACTCCTCACCACTGTGCATGCATTAAACCATTGGTCTACAGACAAAATGATAGCATTCATGAATCAATATTGGTGGGGAAAAATTAACAAGGCCACAAAAATTGTCTACCTCACTTGTTCCACTTGTCTGAAGTACAACCCAAGGAAGCCTGTTCATACTGCTCTCCAACATTTTAAACTGCCTAATGGACCATTTGAGATCTGGCAAGTGGATTTCATACAATTTCCTCCATCTCATGGATATAAATATAGTTTAGTCATAGCCTGTATATTTTTACACTGTACTGAAGCCTTCACTTGCAAACAGACTACTCTCTCTTCTGTGGCTATAGTTCATTTGGAAAAAATTATACCTACCTGAGAACTCTTATCAAACTTCATGGCTATCAAGGAACCCATTTTACTGTCTAGGTACTTAAACAAGTTAGTACTGTTTGGCTGGTTTTGCAAAATTTTCACTGTGCTTACCGCTCTTAATCCTCTGGTTTAGTCGAATGCTCTATTAAGACTCAAGTGTCATTATTATTTTTCTTTTTTATGATTTTTTGACATCTTTATTAGAATATAATTGCTTTACAATGGTGTGTTAGTTTCTGCTGTATCACAAAGTGAATCAGCTATACATAAACATATATCCCCATATCTCCTCCCTCTTGCCTCTCCCTCCCACCCTCCCTATCCCACCCCTCTAGGTGGACACAAAGCACCGAGCTGATCTCCCTGTGCTATGTGGCTGCTTCCCACTAGCTATCTATTTTACATTTGGTAGTGTATATATGTCCATGCCACTCTCTTACTTCATCCCAGCTTCCCCTTCCCCGTGTCCTCAAGTTCATTCTCTGTGTTTGCATCTTTATTCCTGTCCTGCCCCTAGGTTCTTCAGAACCTTTTTTTTTTTTTTTTTTTTTTTTTTAGATTCCATATATATGTGTTAGCATATGGTATTTGTTTTTCTCTTTCTGACTTACTTCACTCTGTATGACAGTCTCTAGGTCCATCCACCTCACTACAAATAGCTCAATTTCGTTTCTTTTTATGGCTGAGTAATATTCTATTGTATGTATGCGCCACATCTTCTTTATCAAGTGTCATTATTAATGTTCAGTTGACAAAATTTGTAGAGGCCTTCCAACCAAATACCTTGGCCAAAATACTGGCATTGGTCCTTCTAAATCTTAAATCTATGCCTTTTGGAACTCATAAACTCTCACCATTTGAGATAGTCACAGGATGCCCAATGTACTTGGCTCCTCCTTCTTTTGACCCACACTGAAACAATGAGAGATACTCTGATATTGCAAAGGCCTAACTGCTTTTATTAAAAATAACCATGTTTTGGTGGAGCAATCTTTATACAGTGTTCTCTTGGGAGACAAAGACCATAAGCATCACACATTGCAACTTGAGATTGCATTTGTGGGAAAAGACACCTCCAGAAGAATGCTCTTCAACCTCACTGGAAAGACCCCTGTCAGGTACTGCTAACCAACACTTTGCTGCCAAATTCCAAGGAAAAGACACTTGGATTCGTGTGACACTCCTAGAAAAGGTACTGTACCCTGACTGGAATTGCACATCATTTGGTGACCTGAAAGTAAAGATTTCCCAGAATTGAAGCAGATGACGTCTGATGAGACAGCTCTCCCAAGACTTTTGGGCCAGACCTAATGGAAGTTTGTGTCAAACATTTGATGGTGACAGAATGCTTCAGATGATCTCTAATGCCTATGATATTGATAACATATGGACATTACATAAAAGTGCCTGAGAGTTTCCTGTCCTTGTTAGTTGTATGTAACCTCAATAGGTTAGCCAACATTTTTTCTTCCAACGTGAGACACTACACTCAGGAAAGGTCCTTCCTAGCATTGAGAGCCAGAAAGCCACTGAAACTAGAAAACTTGACTCTTGATCAGCAATGCTTTCAGAGAAAGATCTTGATCAAAAGGGGGAAATATAAAATATTGATAAACAGAAACCTCAATTAAATAGAGCTGGGAGACAGGAAAGGGGAGCTGTCATACCCGGCAATAATAGCAGGAAGAAGAAAGACTCCTCTTCTTTCCTGTCAAGGACTCAGCCAATGAATAGCCATGGAATCTTTGTTTACTATGGCCCTCCCAACTTCCTTTTCCCCTATATAAAAACATTTTCCTTCCCTTGCCATGAGGGGACTTGCACATGGCTCACCATGGTTGCAGAGCCCAGACTGAAATTCTCTTCTGACCCTAAACAAACTCAGCTTTGCTGGAGAAATATCTGGCAGTCTGTTTGTTTTAGATCAACAATACCTAGGATATCCTCCCATATTTAAGATCAGTTAGACATTAAGCTATATTTTCCTCCAGGTTATTAAAATTATTGTTTATCTGTTACATTGAATTCTTTGTAATTCTGTTACATCCCATTTCCATTGACTTGCGAAGCTACCTTTATCATTTTAAGTTCCCATATATCTTTATCCCATTTCTTTTAGTATTTCATCTAATTTTTCATAGCTTCTTTTTTTATTGTAAAGTAACAAGGTGTTTGTGGACATTTTGAAAAAATTACAGAAAAGCATAAAAAAGAAAATTAAAATTTCTTATACATATTAAAATTTTGGAGAATTTTCTTCCAGTCATATGTATATTTTTACAAAAGATACTATAATTTTCATGAAGGAATAGCCCAAAAGATAAACTGAAGTAAGCAAAGATGGTTGCTGAACTGGCTTATAAGAAGGCTAAGTGCTCTGTAGGACAAAGCACAGATGTAAATTTAGGTGCCAGAATCTAGAGATAGAAGCTGGTGAAGTATATAAGAGCAGAGAAGGAAACTTGTAAATCTGTGAGTATGAGAGAACAGGGAAAACCAAACCAAAACTCCCGTGGCAGCGTGCTCTAAAAGTGCTAGGAAAACAAAATGTCTAGTAAAATGTTTTAAAACTGTTTGCTGAGCTATGTCTCCTATAAGATCTTCAGTAAAATTCACATTACTCACTAAGGTTTTTGTTTAACAGGATTCTTTAGGGAGTGGTCTTCAAATTATTGGTTCATGTACTCTAAAATAAATTTTTTAAGAACTTGAGAACATTTTTAGGTTCACATCAGACATTTTTCATCATGTGTAAATAGTCTCAAAACATACAATTTCTGACAAATATCAAGTATTCACATTTTAAAATAGAAATACTACCTCATTCACTTACAGCAGCTAATAGAATCAATATAAAAGCGGTTTGATACTTACTATCTATCATCCACTAAAAAAAAATCATGAAGATTTTCTTTAACAGTGAAGACAAGGGTAGGAAAAGGATCCAAAATATATCTCAGCACATTTTCAGACAGACCTACATTATGAGAGAGTACACATTCAGGGCAGTGAAGGTTTGGAAGTGAGTTCACTTAAGAATATCTATGTCCTGTTGGAGCAAGAGGCAAAGAAGAGAGCTAACACCTGAAATATAGGTATAAAATCTGCATTTCTTCCTTCTTTCCGGTCTTGCCTTGTTTTTCCTGCAAAAGTGAGGACACACTGTATATACAGTTTTGAATCTTAGAATTTCCACATGGCATCTTTTTAGGTTAAGTAATCTTCAAAGATATTTTAATTGTTTTGCATTATTCTGTCATGATTGTACACTGTTATTTATTTATTTATCAGTTTTGAAATATTAATTTAGGAGTCATGCAGGAATTTGGAAAGAGTTTATATTCAGATTTTGAAGTATATAATTCCCAGGTCTTGTACGGCTCTGAACTCTATTATCTACCACTTCAAGCTATTAAGGTTGTGGTTTCTCACCATCTGACCTGGGGTAATTGTGGAGCTTCCCCAGACCAGAAAGCCACAAAGTTGGAGTTCTTGCCCATTGTAATGGTACTCTTTCTAGAATAAATATTTCTCAAGTTTCTGCCCACTGTTGGATGTTTTCTGGTGCCTTCAAATGATTGTTTTTTAGTATTTTTTGCTCATGTTTTATAAGTGTTTATCTGTGGAGGAATCTCTTGACTTTTTCCTGACACTGTTACGGAAATCCTGCCCAAGTCGGTATTATCAGATTATTAAAAATCTTTGCTAATTTGATAAAGCAAAACTTACTACTTTTTAAATATTATAGTTCAGATTTTTAGTGTCATTGAGCATTTTATGTATATTTATTGGTTACTTATATTTTACCATTTGTAAGTTACCTGCTCGTTTCCTTTGCCTATTTTAAAATTACGGAGGCTTATTTTTTTTCTTATTGATTAAAAAGAGTTATTTTTATTCAAATGTTATCACTCTACCAAAATTTTTAAAAATATACTTCCCTGTTAGTAATTTACCTTTACGTTTTGTTTATGATATGATTAACACATAAATTGGTTTTTAAAGGAGTAACATCTCTGCAAATTTGAATCTTCTTATCTAGAGGCCCAGCTTATCTTTCCATTTATATGAATTGGTGTATATCTATCCTGGTAATAGAGTGAATTTTAATATTGGTCTCATTTATTACATTTTAAAATATTTTCCTTTATTGATAGCGCTAGGTATTTTCATTACGTATTTTTTTATTACAACTTCTGATTATTGTCATTTTACAGAAAATCTATACCCGCCTCACTAATTTTTAATCATTTTACTAAAGTTATATTATTACCTCACTTAATTCTCAAAACAATACTATTTGTAAGTAGTATTATTATCCCCATTTTTATATGAAATATTTCCACTATATATGGGTTTTAAAATGTATGGATTATAATATAATGAATAACCATGTACTTACCATCTACTTAAGAAATAGAACATTAAACTGTGAATCTACTTCCTGATACCATTTGCCTCACTGCCCACAGTTAACTACTCATTTAAATTTAGTATATATTATTCTCATGCAAGTTTATGTAGATTTATGACATGGGCTATAAAGATATACACTATTGCTTTTTCATCTTTAAATGCATATATAAATAGTACCATGCCATGTATATCCATCCATCTTTTAAATTTAATATTGTGTTTGCACATTTTTCCATGGTGAAACATGTATCTCTGTTTTATTCATTTGAGCTTCTTTATAATATTCCTTTGTATAAATATATTGCATTTTACTTATAGTCTCATGTTTATGAGCTTTTTTGTTACTATAAATCTATACTATTGCAAATATTTATGTACATTTTTGTGTCTCTGTGCTTAAGTGCTGGGATTTTTCTACAACTTTATGAAAATTACTATCCAATAGTGACTAATTTACACTCCCACTAACAGTGTGTTATAGTTTCCATTTCTCTACATGTTTGCCAATCCTTGGTACTCTCAGAATTTAACTTTTGCCAATCTGATGAGTGTGAATGGGTATCACAACTTTAGAATTTGTATCTTCCTGATTCTAGTGATATTGTACTTCTTTCCCAAAGTATATGTTTTTTCATCTGTTAAAAAATCTATTAATTGTCATTGTACAGACATATATTGAGTATTAACTATGTTGCAAACACTTCTCACATCAGTGTTGAAAAAAATCCTTGTCCCAGGATAAAAAATATAATAACAAAGTGAATAAACAAGTTATATGAGTTCTGTTCCAGTGTGGCTGAATAAGTTTCTAACCAACAGGCCTTCCCAAAGAAAACAACTATAAACTCTGGACAATAATTGAACTAAATTACCTAAAGGCTCTGAAGAGAGAAGAAAAGCATGTAGATTCTGAAGAAGACTCAAAACATAAAATATGGACTGACACAGGATGAGTTTCCTGTTTTTTTTTTTTTTTTAATATTTATTTATTTATTTATTTTTGGCTGCATTGGGTCTTCGTTGCTGCACACGGGCTTTCTCTAGTTGCGGCGAGCGGGGGCTACTCTTTGTTGTGGTGTGCAGGCTTCTCATTGCGGTGGCTTCTCTTGCTGCGGAGCACGGGCTCTAGGCGCACGGGCTTCAGTAGTTGTGGCGCGCGGACTCTAGAGCGCAGGCTCAGTAGTTGTGGCGCACGGGCTTAGTTACTCCACGGCATGTGGGATCTTCCCGTACCAGGGCTCAAACCTGTGTCCCCTGCATTGGCAGGCAGATTCTTAACCACTGCGCCACCAGGGAAGTCCCGAGTTTCCTGTTTTCATATCCTTTATCTTGAGGGCAAACGGACAGGCTGCCAGTGACTCCACATGAGGTAGGAAAAACACTGATAGAAAATTTAGAGTCATTCTAGCTTGATGAACTAAGAGACAGAGTTTGGGGCATCCACAGTTGCTGGAAAGTAGAGGGGAGAATACTGGAAGGGAAAGAGCTAGAGAGAGAATGCTCAAATTTGTGGACAACTCTGCCCAAACCTCTGATCTCGGAATCATCTAAGGGTAGGGCAGATTGCAAGCAGCCCAGAAAAAGGGAAAAAGTAACTGAATCAAGACTTGCTGAATCAGCAAGAGTTGCTGATACTGTGTTCGCAGTTTAACTAAGTATATTGCCTACTAAAACAGAAATATAAACATCGTTCAGAGGAATATGACAAAATATAGAGCCTCCACAAAATATCATTCACAAATTACATGCTATAGTTTAAAGTCACTCAATATATGAACATATTTTCTCAAAAGAAAATACAGCCAGTCGGGTTCAGCTTAGAAATTTTCCAGATGTTTGAATTAGCAGGCAATAACTTTAAAGCAACTATTGTAACTATGTTTAATAAGGTAAAGAAAAATTAGTTTGTAGAGAAAAACTAAGAAATTTTAATAGAGAAAAAATTTTAATCTATAGAAAAAGTCTAATAGGAATCCGAGACAAAATACCTAACATCTGAAAAAAATGTGAACTTGATGGTTGTAACTGCATAACGAAGAGAACAGAAGAACGAGTCTTTGAACTTGAAAATATCAATAGAAGTCATGTAGTCTAATAAACAGAAAGAAAAAAGATTGAAAAAAACTGAACAAAGCATCTGTGAAACAATGTCAGAAGTTCAAATATACATACAGTTGGAGTCCAGAAGTGTAGGGAGAAAAAGAATAGAGCAGATGAAATATTTGAATAAGTAATGACTAAAAACTTCCCCAGTTTTGTGAAAGCCAGACATTTATAGACTAGGAAGCTCAGTTAACCCAAAGCAGTATCAAAATAAACAAAAAAATTCTGAAAGCCAACAACAGAGAGAAAATCTTGGAAGGAACAAGAAAACTATGACACATTACATAGAGGGAACAACAATTTGAATGATTTCTGACTTCTCATTAGAAAATATGAAGATTGAAAGGCAATGTATTTAAATTTTTAAACACGCAAAAAGTGATCAATCTAGAATTTTACATCCAATGGAGAAAATTTTTCCCAGAATGAAAAAGAAAAACATTTTCAAATAAAAGAAAACTACAGAAGTTTGTCACTAGCACATCTGCATTACAAGAAATGGTAAAGGAAGTTGTTCAGTAAGAATAACTTATTTCCATTTAGTTTCTTTAAAGTTGATACGACTGAGTAAAGCAAAAATTATAGCACTTTCTTGTGGGGTTTATAATGTATGTTGATGTAATATATGTGATAATTATAACATAAAGGATTTAGGTGGTTGATAGACCTATATGATTTCAGTATGTATTCCTATATATATTTTGTGTGAAGTAACACAATATAGGTTCTAAGTAGACTGTGAAGAGATAAGAATGTATATTTTAATCCCTAGAGTAAACACTTGAAATATGCAAAGAGGCATAATTAAAATCCAATAGATCAATTAAAATAAAATTCTTAAAGATATTTCAATAATCCAAAGAAGTCAGAATCAGTAAGAAGAGAACAAAAAACAGAGGAGACAAAGGGAAAATAAATAATAATAAAATGGTAGATAGACCCAAATCCAACCACATCAATAATTGCATTAAGTTTTAATGGCATAAACTTTCCACTAAAAAGCAGAACTTGTCAGCATGAAGAAGAAGTATGCTCCAATTATATCTTACCTATGAAAGACATACTTTAAATATGAAGACACAGAGATTGAAAACAAATAGATGGAAAAAGGTATACCATACAAATAGGAAACACAAAAAGTCTGGAGTGGATAAATTATTAACAAATAAATTATGTACTATGTTATAAGATAATAAGTACTATGAAAATTTGTAAAAGTAGAGCAAAGTACGGGGAACAGGAGTATGCAGAGGTTATAATTTCAAATGCGTTGGTCAAGGTAGACCTCATTGAAAATGTGACATTTAACAACAACAGGACAAGCTCTGCATGATCAAAAAGTAAGAAGCAATCAAGCTCAGTCTCATAACCTAGTTAGAGTGCTAACACTACTGCTGCTGTTGATGGTGATAAGACAACTGACCTCCAGGTAGTTCCTCAGTTATTACATAATTAATTCTGTTCTTTGTATCATTCACTCTGATCCTTGTATTATTCACATGCCATTCCCTGACTGTTCCAAAAAGCAAAGAGAAGAAACTGGGTCCATTATCTCAAGTCGTGGGCGAGAGGGACCTGGAATTATTCCCCTACCAAAGACTATAATCAATGATGAAGAGGTAATTCATCCAAAAGAAAGTCAATTCAGATGGGGTAAATGGAATGTATGCTGTCGTGTTAAAAAAAAAAAAAAGCCAAAAGTTACTAGAGATTTTCTTTAAGTTTGAATTCAATTTGAGTAAAAATTTTTGAACATTTACTATATGACATGCACCTTGCTAGGGCTGTGGATAACACTATGAATAAGAAAAGAACTTGCCTCAAGCACAATCATTCAAACAAGTAACTTTGATGGTTTGTGATAGATGTTATTATGAAAGTTTGTTTAAAGTGAAGACAAAAATGGAATACCTGGGAAGGCAAAAGAAAACTAGAAATTAGATAAGTCATGAAGGATGAACAGGTATATGTTAGGCAGACAAAGAAGGAAAAGCGGATTGAAGGCAAATATTTGGAGGTGTGAAACGATATAGCATGTTCGGTGTATGTCCCAAAGAATCCCAAAATAGCTGTAACACAGGGTTTATAGTGCAAGAAAAGACTACACAGTTAACATAAAGATACGTTAAAGAAGAATGTTAAAATACGAAGGAATTTGGTATTGAGGAGACATATAATGCTTTTAAGTAGGGAAGTGCCATGATCAAATCTGTGTTTAAATTATATCTCTGGAAACCGTCTAAAGGATGAGTGGGTAAAAGTGAAGATATTGAAGAAAGAGAAAGCAGTACAGAGGCTTTTGTCATGGTCTAAACAAGAGGTGAGTCACAAATTAGTGGCTGAGGCTAGAATGTGTATTTGAGAATGTTTCTTAACTAGAGGTAACATGAAAATTATGAAAAAGGGAGGTACAAAAAGACTTTATTTATGAATCAGAATGTATGAATCTGAATTTCCCATTTTGAGCAATAGGAGGGGCAGTGTTGCTTTTGAGTGAATTAAGAAAGGCAAAAAGGGGGCTTCCCTGGTGGCGCAGTGGTTAGGAGTCCACCTGCCAATGCGGGGGACCAGGTTCGAGCCCTGGTCGTGGAAGATCCCACGTGCCACGGAGCAGCTGGGCCCGTGCGCCACAACTACTGAGGACGCGCTCTGGAGCCTGTGAGCCATGACTAGTGAAGCCTGCATGCGTGGGGCCCATGCTCCGCAACAAGAGAGGCCACCGCGGTGAGGGGCCCGCGCACCACGGCGAGGAGTGGCCCCCGCTCGCTGCAACTAGAGAAAGCCCGCGTGCAGTAACGGAGACACAACTCAGCCAAAAATAAATAAAAGAAAATAAATAAATTTATTTAAAAAAAAAGAAAGGCAAAAAGGAGAACAGATTTAGGTTGAGCAGGAGATAGGAATGATGAGCTTCCATTTTAGATACGCTGCATTTGAGATGAACGGAGGATAAAGAGAGAGAGACACACATAATAGGTGATTGTCTGGCATTCCAGAGAGAGTCCAGACAAGGGAATACAATTTTGGAGTCCTTTCCAAATGAGTATTATTTGAAAGCATGTAAGTAGATGAGAACATCTTGTAGGAGTGTAAGAAATGAGAAGGAAAGTCGACCAAGGACAAAATACTGGGGACACCAACACCTAATGGACGTGAAGAAACAACAGCAAAATAAAGAAAATTGAATCAGTAAGAGGATAACCAGGAAAAATGCAATCTGCATGAAAATATATTTTTAAATAAAGAAGGATGAAAAGAATAGAGACTCCAATATAGGAGCAAGTACAAATGAGGATTTAACGGGAATATTAAATTGACAGAAACAGGCAAAACTATACTATTCAAAATACATTGTCAGAACTACCACTTAGCCATTTGGAAAAAAAAAAACTGGAATTCTATCTTATGTTTTATAAAAAAAATTAAGTCTAGATGGATCAAAGATTTAAATTTATAAAAATTGAAGAAATACAATTAGTTAAATGTAAAATAGGTGGATGTTTTTATAATATTGGAGTAGATAAGACCTTTCATACAAAAACACAAAGAAAAACCAAAACCACAAGAGTAGTTAAAAAAGAAAAAGGCAAATGAGAAAAATGGTAATGCATATGAAAAAGCCTTCCCTCTCATCATATACAAAGAGTTTCATAAATCAGTTTTGAAAAATAAAGGCAAAGATTCCAAAAGAAAAATGACCAAATGATGTCTCTGGTCTAGAACCACTGGAGGGCAAGGATAATAGTGAGAGTGAACTGTTTGTCAAATGCTAGACTTGTCACCAGCTCTAACTTTGGCATTATTTTTAGCTGTTCTTTACCTTTCGTGTGTTACAGAAAATGCCATGGGAGAGTAAGCCAAGAGAGTAAGGAACAACAAACCAGGGGCCATGAAAGAGGAGTAAGAGTTAATGGTTTTCTTTAGCAGTATTGTCTTTTTAATTATATATCCAAATCTCCATTCCAGAATCTGGGAAGAAGGAAGGACAACCATTGAGGCTGATCCCTATTTCTGGAAATGTAGAGAACTCATGGAAACTGGAATGATTGATGCTCAGAGACACATCAAATGGATCTAGGTGTGCAATATAAAATTCTTCTGTTGGGACTTCCCTGGTGGTCCAGTGGTTAAGACTTTGCCTTCCAATACAGGGGGTGCAGGTTCAATCCCTGGTCAGGGAGTTAAGATCCCACATGCCTAGCAGCCAAAAAAACCAAAATATAAAACAGAAGCAATTTTGTAACAAATTCACTGAAGACTTTAAAAAAAATGGTCCACACCAAAAAAAAATTTTAAAAAGCAAACAAAAACAACTCTTCTGTTTACACCATAAAATATCTTTTAAAATCTACTAGTGCTTTTTATAGAAATTATAGCATTCTTTCTGTCTATTCCTTGAAGAAAGGTTAGTATTGGTGAGCAGAGAAACTGCACAGTAGAACAGTTATTTTCCAGGGTAATTTGGGAGATGATGCTCTTGTTGGATTTTCAAATTAGGGTGAAAAGCCTAGATATATTTTGGATTAAACGGCCGTAGTCTCCCTCCATGACTGTAAACTGTTGAATAGAAATTGGCCTGGCATGGGCTGCAATGTCCCTAAGAGATCTGTTTCAGGTAGGATAGACTTTGCTATGCTAGAGTAACAAACAGACTTCAAAATCTCTGTTTATTTTTTCATTCAGGTAACAGTCCAGTGCAAGTCAGGCAGCTCTCCTGAGCAGCTCCCCTCCAAGTGGTGACTCAGGAACCATGGATGCTCCTGTATTTAGGTACAGCTGAAAACAATGTACAAGGTTAATACTGAAGGGGAATACAGGAATAGAGAATTGTTTGTATTGTTCAGTATTGTTTTAAGGTCTGGTTCTAAAAGTGTTTAACATTATTTCTGCTTACACTCGCTCCATTGACCTAAACTAAGTCACATGGCCCCCCACATAATTTCAAGGGAAAATAACCTGTGCAATTGCCTTATGTGCCCAGGAAAACAGTGTGTTGAATATATAACACAGTCAGCCACAGTCCAGATTCTGGTCAACAAAATCTGTCTTGTTCTTCCTCTCATAAATCAAGCAAACTCACATCTGCCTCCTACCCAAGGGAAATAGTCCAATTCTCCTTCATTCACTGCATCCATCTCAGGATCCAGGATCTCTGTCCTCTCCACCAGACCTATTTGTGGCTCCTCATGGTCAGGTGACTTATGAACCAAAAAGACAAGTTATATGCTCTCTCACCTCAACTCCAAACACAGGATATCTTCAGTAAGTATTCTGAATTAGGAAGGGGAAGAGTAGAAGATACAGTCAATGTTCTTTAGTAGTTCTGAAATACCACTGCACAGATATTGTGGCAGTCTCACACCCGAGGTGGGGAAAGGGTAGCGAGGAAGGGGTTGCTGGACTAGGCCTTGATTCTACTCCCTGGGAAGAATTATCTTATCATTTCTTCTCTGTGGCCTCTGGTTATGACCCCTTGGAGCCCCTTCATTGTCATTATTCTCCTAGGCACATCTGAAAAGAGTTTGGAGAGCATGCCATCCTTGGAGGAGGCACTCCACGGCTGCTTTCTGTATGTGGGAGTACAAAACTTGATGCCGGTATTTGAATTTAAAATACTTTTCTCAAGAGTGCACTTTTGGTTTCCTTGACAATACAGTTCCCTCAAAAACTTTGTAGATTGCTGATCTATTTGCTTCAGCCAGTTTAGTGTTAGTCAGTAATCATACCCAAAGTTATTTCCTAAAAATAATATTCAAATCTATTTTACATGGCTACTTCCTCTATCCTCATGCCTTTTTCCCACTCAACTTAATGGTGGTTGTCATTGGATTCTTTGAACAATTGGGGTCAAGCCAAATCCTACTCTGATCTTTGCCCTGAAACACTTTATTCAACTGGACATTTTTTTTTTTTTTTACTATGTCTTGTCACTCAAAGTCTTTTTAGTTCAATCTCTGTAAGCAGTTAGGTTTTCCAACCCCAGAAGACCTTTAATTTATAAACTCTTTCATTTCTGCTTGCAAGCTGACTTATTCTTCCCTGAGCTCATTTTTTCTTTGTAATATTGATACTTTGTGAACTGCAGTTAATAATAGATAACATACACTAGGGCTATGAAGCATTTCAACATCTAAATAGAAATCATCACTGGTATATAATCTTCCTTCTAAGTTAGAGTAGGCAGTGGTTTTTGCCATACAAAATGCAAAGATTTACCATATTCCCAGACTTAAGTATCAGTTTCCCCATCACCTGCCATCTACCCTAAGGCTTTATATTTTCATATTTTGTTGGAGCAGCACCCCACTTCAAGGTGACAACTTCTATGTTAGTGTAAGTAATATAAGCTCCTTTAATTCCATCCCCAAACCCTCAGTGACTTAATAAAACACTTAATAATTAGTGCTTAATAAGGTAATAAAATTACTCTTTCAACATGAGAAAAATCTTTTTTTCACTTCCCATTCATCTCATGTGGTCAGAAATGATCAAAACAGAGCTTGAGCTATGGTAAGTGCTCAAAAAACTAGCTATTACTGTTATTATTGTTATTATAATACTAGTAGCCATAGAGTTACAAAAACCTAACAGGAAATTTTGTCAGCAGTAAACACAGCTGCAGGCAATATTTTGAATACAGTATTAGATGAGAGATATAGTTTTTAGTTTTCTACACCTGCCACAATGAAGTACCATAAATTGGGTGGCTTAAACAATGAAAATTTGTCTCACAGTTCTGGTGGCTAGACATCAAGGTCAAGGTGTCAGCAGGGTTGGTTCCTTCTGACGGCTGTGAAGAAGAATCTGTTCCATGTCTCTCTGCTAGTTTCTGGTATTTTGCTGGAAATCCTTGGCATTATTTGATTTGTATAAGCATCACCCCAGTCTCTGCCTTCATCTTCACATGGTGTTCTCCCCGTGTGTGTATCCATCTCCAAATTTCCCCTTTTTAAAGGGATACCAGTCGTATTGGATTAGTGCCAATCCTAATGACCTCATTTTAACTTGATTACCTCTGTAAAGATTCTATCTCCAAATAAGGTCACGTTCTGAAGTATTGGAGGTTAGGATTTCAACATACAAGTTTGAAGGAGGCACAATTCAACTCATAACATAATTACCCATTAATAAGTAATATTTCCACTGAAGTATTTCTTACTTAAGTTACATATTTACATAGTGGCTAATAATTCTCACCAGTCTCTTCATGAATGAGATCTAGATATTTGTATTAGAAATCCAATGTACATTCTTTACTCTTTACTGGGCATAATTATGCTTAAGTTAATGTATAGCAAACTGTTGTATTGCACTGATCTCAAGAAATCTTTCTGTTGCTTCCTATTTCCCAGAGTTCAAGATACCCTCTGTCTTCCGCATATCATAATAAATGATTAACTATGACAGAACAAGGAAAATCAGGTGGGCAGAATACATCTTTTAAAAGGTTGACTTAAAGAAGGCTTCTTTCCACGTTATAGCTGTGTAAAAACTATGGCATCATCTAAAGTCTTCTACTGCAAAATTGTTTCACATTGTTATAAAATAAACCGTAGTAGGCTTAAATAAATATGAAAAGAATAAGACCGAGAAAAAATCACTGAGGCATTCATTTAATTAAAATCAATATCTTCATCATTTTCTGTGTTTATTGATATTTTATATTGTTAGTTACTTGAATAAGGTGAACCTTCCATATCATTTACAATGTGGTGAACCATAAACTGGTAGCTATACTAAAGAAAAATTAATGCATGTTTTAGGTCACAGAGACTGCCAAATAAACTGTTATTGCGATCAGATTGTTTTATTGAAACTATACAAGTACTCACATACAGAAATAATAGTTGTCGGTAAAAGGTTGAAAGATGTGGGTTTGTTTGTTGTTTTTTTTTTGCTCTAATCTACACACTTGCTTTTGTTTACTCTTGCTAAAGTGTCATCATGAAGGAAAGCAGGGCTGGCCTGGGGCCAAATATGTGAGTAATCAAAATTTAACACAGGCTCCCTTTTGCTCAGCTCTTTGTTCTTCTCATCTTAAGATCATCTCTCTTCCCTGGAACACAGTTATTAAATATTTGTCATCTTGTTTCTAGCTGCAACTTATCTTTCTGTCTCCAGCCTTTAGACGACAGGGCAGCACATTACAAATGCTGAGGAAATATATTTGATTGAATACATAAATGAGTGAATGAATCAATGAATTAATTGTAGGCCCAAATCCTAGTTTGTAGCCCAACCAGCACTACATTTTTAATGTTGAAGATCCAAAATTAATTTCCCTTTCCTTATTTTTTACTCCTTTTAGTGTTTCCAGTTTATCTAGTTATAAAAATATAAAATTATGATTGCAGTAATTAACATTAGAATATAAATGATTTGCCCTCACAAAGTTATTTGCTTTAAATTTAAATGAAACTCTATTTTTGTAGCATTTCAGCCATTGTGGTAAGAAAAAACTAGACTGTGACCAGGTCTTTATTTCAGCTAGTTTTCCAAGTAACAAAGCTAGTCCTGAGAAAGATGGTTAAGTATGTACCAGATACACAATATAAATTTATTTACTGATTGATGAGAGAATTCAAACACTGGGATAATATCTCAAATATGAATGTCTGGGTTTTGTTATATTTCATTGGAAGAAAGACTTTTACCTCATCATTACAAAATTTTAGGAAACTATTCAAATTTCCTGATAGTCTTGTCTAAGTAGTTCATGCAGATGAGGTTAAGTTTTGATCAAAGAAGATGATCAGTGAGAACTATTTCCCCATTTCAGACATCAATAGCAGACAATTTCCTGCCAGCCTGGGAAAATAGGGTAATAGGATGTTGTGTGACAATGTGACAGAGCAGATTTTTTTACAGGAAAATGGGGCTTAAAAGTTACGTCATAAACTCTTTTAGAATATACATAGTTGACAAATAAAAATCAGGCTGCGCCTAAGATGGGGGGGAGAAAAAAGAATATACATAGTTGAAACACAAACTATTATTCATAGTATCTATTTTAGTCTTTTGAAATTCAAATTTTATATTACCCAGGGAATATGTAAATGAAATTTTATAGTCATATGTACAAAACCCCCTAGTCTGAAGTCATGTACTAAGTTTCTTAGTGATCCTAAGTATTTCAAAACTTCTTCCTGCCAAATATTCTACATCTATTTTATGAAAAGCCTGAGGTACTATATTCTCTATATTAAATTAAACTAGGACTCTATTTCCCACAACTGCCAAAAACATGATAAAATTCATATTCTCTTTATTCAGACAATTGGATGGGGACTTCTCAATGAAACTAGTTCCGAAGATATGATTGTTTGAGTACTTCCTGTACGGGGTTCCTCAACATATTAAAGTAGAGATGAAAGGGTAATAAGGAAATTACATTTATTTATTTATTTTATAAATTTCTTTATTTGGTTTTGGGCTGTGTTGGGTTTTTGTTGCTGGGCACGGGCTTTCTCTAGTTGCAGCGAGCGGGGGCTGCTCTTCGTTGTGATGCGCGGGCTTCGCATTGCGGTGGCTTCTCTTGTTGCAGAGCACAGGCTCTAGGCGTGCAGGCTTCAGTAGTGGTGGCTCGCGGGCTCAGTAGTTGTGGCGCACGGGTTTAGTTGCTCTGTGGTATGTGGGATCTTCCCAGACCAGGGATCGAGCCTGTGTCCCCTGCATTGGCAGGCTGATTCTTAACCACTGTGCCACCAGGGAAGTCCTGAAAATACATTTAAAATTTGACAAATTGTCAACATTATCAAGAACATTTTGAAGGTCTCTTTAGGTGTGTAAGCACTACATAAATCAAATATTTAGACAAGGTTCCTACAATTTAGAAATTCTCAGTCTAAGATATAGTTCTTAAAACAAACATTAAATTATAGATGCCTAGAATTTGAAACCTGAAAAAATTTTAATGATTACCAATGTGAACACTGAGGCTAAGTGATCAATAAAATTCTCCAAGTTGAAGAGTCTAAACTAGAATCTTGGTTTTCTGATTATCAGTCCAGTCTGCTGTCTGTTTTTTTAAGAAACCAGATTTCTTAACTGTCCACACTATTAAGGGAACTTGAATGATATAAGGAATACTCCATCAGCTTTCTAACTAACAGTGCAAGAACACAATTCCAACTTCTCCAGTTAACTGTGTGAGCTTATGAAGTACAGTTTTCCAATCTAAACCTCAGTTACTTGCTGGCAAAACTTTTATCTGTGTAGATGTATGTACATAGGACCAGAAGAGTGACCAATCAACAGAATAACCACAGCTAGCCCTTAACTGCCATTGCAGTCTACTCATCTCTATAGGAAATGGGAGCAGCACAGGCCTGGTCTCTTGTTGGTTCCATTCAGGTACAGTCTTACAGGAAGTCAGGGTACACACTGGTGGTTTATGTGCATAAACTGGGTAGCATTAGTAACAACCGCTTTGTTATTATGGTTTTACAGTGTTTTACAAGGCTGAAAGCCATTACTATAATGCAGCTCCTCAACATGTATATTAAGCCAAGGAGAAGAAAGAAACTGAGAACAGATGGGGGTGAGAAATGCACATTTTGCTATCTTACATTTTTCCTGGTTGGTTTTCTTCCAAAGCCATAGCAACCCCCACAGAGAGGATTTTGTTTGTTTGTTTTGCCTATTGAGTGTAGTATTAGAGTTACTGAATTATCTTCTGTAGCAGCCAAAATTCAAAAAGGGGAAAAAACTGTTTAGAAAAAAACAAGTGGAAGTTTTTTAGCTAAATACACCTTTAATTTTAAAAGGTCTTAATTGTGTGTTGTCTTGTTGTTACTGATGTTGGTGTTTGAGTGAAAATGTGCATTGCAGGTCAGTAAGTATGAGAGTTCTTTAACATTTATATATGTCTTTAAATCAGATTCAGAGTTTATGGAATTGCAGTCTATCATTACATTGGGCCGACAGGTATATATTCTTTGAGTGATACAATATTTATTTATTTTAATTGTATTTAAGCATCATTAACAAGGTCATACATTTTCCATGTGTCCACAGTTCTCACCAATCCCTGTATCTTATATCTGGATACTTCATTTTTTACATTGCCCATGGCTCCTAAAAGCATTAAAGTTCACAGTCCTCAGGTTAGGTATTACTGTTGTTATTTCCCTTTCCTCTAGAGGAGAAAATACGAGGATAGAAAAGGAGTGCCTTAAAGAAAGGTAAGGAGGATGGGAAGAAGTTATTGAAATTATTTGTAGATAACTAAGCAATATCTAAAATGTGAAAAGAGGATGGAAATCTGTTGAAGTATAAAGCAGAATAAGAAAATAACTTCCCTAAAATCAAGATTTCAAAAGGCAAGAAGAGCATACCTCCCTGCCTGGAAGGTCTTGTGGGTAGCAGTTAGGACTGCCTTTGGCCGTATGTAACAGAAACCCCAGTACAGTGCTTAACAAAACAGGTGTTTTCTTCCTCTTACAGTAAGAATTCCAGGGTTGATATACTGCTAAGGGAAGTCATCTGCATTGGCTCCTTCTCCTTTTTATCTACATTCCAAAGTGTGTAGATTTTGTTCTTATGATTGCAAGACGGCTTTTGTATATCCAAGCATCGTGTCCCATTCCAGTTATGAACTAAGGGGTGGGGCAAGAAGAAGAGATACATTCTGGCTGTTGAGCAAAAAACATTTTAGGTTCTTTCAAAGCCTCCTCCAGTAGTTTTCTGCTTGCATTTTATTGGTCTGAACTGCATTACACAGCCAAATCTAGCTGGAAGGTAATTTCAGAAAATTAGTACTTCTAACTGAACATCTTGAACAAGATTAGGGTACTGTTGCTAAAAATGAAGAGGAGAAAAGATTTGGAGTAATTTGGTAGTAGCTAACAATTAAACAGCACTTTCTACATGCCAAACACTTTACATAAAATAACTCATTTAATACAACTATCCTCTGCAGTAGGTACCCTTATATTTCCATTTTAAATATAAGCAAACTAAAGCACAAAGCCATTTAATAACATGCAAATATTACCTAGCTATGAAGTGTGTAGCTCTGTACTCTGTCTCTAGACCCCATGACAATACTATGTATATGACACCTAAAGAGGCACAAGGTTTAGAATGGTCAGGAACAAAGAGAGTGGAAGTAATGCTATTGGCTAAACTGAAAGTCTGACTGTTAAACTACTCCACAGGGGGACAATCCTATTCCCCATCCATATTTCTGACGCCTCAGTTCATGTGACTCAAGAATGAAAGAGGAAAGACTTTTCTACAACTTAGTATCAGTTAAGACACCTTCAGCTTTGAGTAACAAGAAAACAATATAAACTGTCTTAAACTATAAGAAATCTTACTGGCTTTTATAACAGGGAATCTAAAAGCAAAGCAGATGTCCAAGCCTAGTATGATCAGGCTTCAGCTTTATTTGAATGCTATTCTTCTCTGTGGGTTAGCTTTGTTTTAGACATAGCTTTCCTCATTGTCAAAAATGAATGACAGAAGCAAGTGATGCAATATTCTTCCTTGTCTATTTCCAAAAGGAGAGAGAGAAACAGGCTCCCGATAATTCTGTCTTAAGAGCTATAAAGGGCTCTCCCAAAAGCCTCCAGCAACTCTCCCTTTTTCCAGAATTGTGTCCCTTGCCCATTCCTAAAACAATCACTAACAAGGGGGATGAGATCACATTATAAGATTAGAATTAATTAAAGATCATTCCTAAAGTAGAAAGGAAGCAAGTGTAATTGAATCACAAGGGCTGCATGGAGGAGGAGCAGTTATCTCAATGAAACCAGGCTTCTGTTAGGGATGCTGGAGGAAAGATTACTGCTGGGTTGAAATTCACAATGTTCAATAGTATATAAGTGTAAAATTCCAGAACAGCAAGTTAATGGGAAAATAATAAAAGCATCAACAAATAAGGAATAGATAACATACGAAATTTTCTGACTAGTATCAGATTTCCAATCAATAATATGGAATGCTAGAAGACAATAGAGTGATGCTCTCTCAAATTTATCAGGGGAAAAAAATGATTTTTAAACCTAGAATTGTATTCCCAGCTAA
This sequence comes from Balaenoptera acutorostrata, assembly GCF_949987535.1. Classification (NCBI taxonomy): domain Eukaryota; kingdom Metazoa; phylum Chordata; class Mammalia; order Artiodactyla; family Balaenopteridae; genus Balaenoptera; species Balaenoptera acutorostrata. The sequence continues at coordinate 32,139,682 of NC_080080.1, read as the reverse complement.
ACTATCAACTGAGGATCAGAGCAAAACAAATACATTTTCACATACATAAAGTAAAGATTCAGGAGTTTTATTTCATATGTATACATTATGAGGAGGTTATTTAAGGATATACCTCAGAAAACTGAGAGTGAAAAGAAGAGAAAAAGTATGGGATACAAATAACAGGTATCCCTGAAAGTGGGATGCAGGTGCAATTGGAAATACAAGGATTGGTGCAAAGTCTGTGTAAGAATCAATGATACCTCTAAATTTCCTTCCACACCACACTGCCAGGTGTCAACTTCACCATACCTGGCTGAAAGCTGAGACTTACTCATTAGAGGGTAAACCCAGAGAGATTTTGTATTCAGTGATACTAACGGAAGGTGAGAACACTGTATTCAAGGTAGAGATAAAATGAAAGTCTACACACTGAACAATGAGATATTAAAGCTCTTCCCTGACTAAGGATTGAAGAATTTTTCTCTGGGGGTGTTCTGTGTTGAACTTAAGAGGAAAACACTTAGAGATATAGACAGGAACCTTCATCATCAAGGTCCCTGCCCTACCACACAAAGCCTACCACTTGACACGCACTACCCAAACTCCACTCTATCCATAGACACAAACTTCCAATAAGATTTTTAGTGTGTCAATAATATTAGAAACAGAAAACCAAGGATAACCAAAAATGTATGGAAAAATTCTAATATGAAAGAAAATAAAGCACTGAGGAAATGGAAAATTTTCAGGGAACTAAAGAAATCTTCAAAAAAGAAAACCTATAATTACTGGCAGCAGAGAGGTAAGAGAAGAAACAAGAACAGGATACTGAAAAAGAACTCTTTAGAAAACAAAAGAAGCTTAAAAAATTAAAATATGATCATATAAATAAAAATTGCAGTGAAGACTCGGAAGACAAAGCTAAAGAAATTTTCCATAAAGTAAGAAAAGTGGCCAGAGAAAGAAGAAAGGAAAACAGTAGTATCAATTCAAGGAGGCCCAAGATAACTAATTCCAGAGAAAGAGATAATACAAGGAAATTTATCAGAACTGATGGCAAACCACAAGTTTCTAGACTAAAATGGCTCAATAAGATGAGGCAACATATATTCACATTATTAAATTTCAGAAGACTGAGGGTAAATAGAAGATCCTGAAAGCGTCCAGGGTGTGACTGGGGGAAGGAAGCAGGCTACATTCAGTGGATAAGGAATCAGAATGGTGTCAGACTTCTCAGAACAACACTGGAAATGGAAGTCAATGAAGTACTGTGTTCAGAAATCAAGGGAGTTGAGTAACATTATCAAGATGGCTGAATAAGATATCCCTTGTGGAATCCCTCCATCAACAACAATTTGGTATCCATCACAGAAAAAAGTGCTTCTGTGGGAGCTGTGGGATCCAGCACCACATGCCAAAGTGCCCAGGAGGAGTTTTGTCCACCTGTGCATTAAGTAGTAAGCAAACCGATCTTGGTTCTGGTTGAGGATCCTGAAGTGGCCCGTGAACTGGCTCTAGGACTGGCCCATGGAACAGAAGCCCTGGAGAACACTGGCTTAGACAATCACCCATGGATGAGAGAGACTTTGTGGAAGTCCAGGAGTCCGATAGAGAAGTTCCAGCACACTGTTGGAACAAAATATCTGAGACTGGACAAATTGAAGAGGGTGAGAGGAACAGCTTGAGTTTACCTGCATCACCCCTACCCCTAGGTGGCACAGTTCAGTGCCAAGAAAGCCCTTCTAAGTCTGTGATTTCTCCCATGAAGGAAAATGAGAACGTGAGTGAGTGCCCAGCTTCCCCAGCTGTGTGGGATGCTACCAGAGGCCCATTTCTCTCTCACTCCATCTGCAGTACTGAGTCATAAGCTGTAGGACTGGGAAATGGTAGGCGGCTGGGAGAACAGCAGCCAGGGCTCAAAATGCATCAGAGGAACATGGATCCCACTAAACTGCATCATGGACTCCATCAGGAGGCCCACACCATAGCTGTTGGGGTGCCTCACCCATGAATCCCCCTAACTGGCACATGGGTACCCATAGCACACTGTACACCACACCCACACACCTCCATCCCGTGACCAGCTCCCTGTAAAGCTCCTGAAGGTAGCAAGAGCAAGATTTGGCAGACAACTAGTGAGCATGTGCAGAAAGCTGAACAGAATTTGTGGGTAAGAAAGTGACCACAAACTTGAACATTTAACATTGCCTTTGGGTAAACAAAAAGGAAGCTGTCAGTAATTGGCCGGCTGTGCAGCAGGATGGAGAGAAAGTATACAAGCTTAATAATTCTGCCACAAGAGGGAGCAAGAAGTGTGGAGAAAGCATATCTAAAGAAAACCTCAGAATCCCTAGTAGGCCCGAAAGAAGGTAGTTCTTTTCCAGAGTTAGTCAGTAAAGACTGGAGAAGGTGACTACTACTTAAAATGTGACGTAAACAATGCAAGACTTCAAGGAGTGTGAAAAATCAAGGAAACATGACACCACAAATGTATTCTAATAATCTTCCAGTAATGGACCCCAAAGGCATGGAGATCTGCCAGTTACCCAATAAAGAATTCCAAATAACTGTTTTAAGGAAGCTCAGTGAGCTACAAGAAAATAGAGAAACAGAACTCAGTAAAATCAGGAAAACAATTCATGAACAAAATGAGAAGTTTAACAAAGAGATAGAAATCATTAAAAAGAACCATAAAACTACTGAGGAAAAAGAATGCAATGAATGAAATGAAAAATACAATATAGAGTATCAACAACAAAATGGATCAGGCAAAAGAAAGAATATAAGAAACAGAAGACAGCACTTTGAAATTATCCATTCAGAGAACAAAGAAAAAATAATAAAAAAGAGCAAAGAAAGTTTATGTGATCTATGGTATACCATCAAATGAACCAATTTGCAAATTATTGGAGTTCCAGAAGGAGAGGAGAGGGAGAAGGGGGCAGAAAACTTATTTTGAAAAATAACGGCTGAAAAATTTCTAAAACCTGGGGAGAGATTTGGCCATGCATGTTTTTGAAGGTCATAGGTCCCCAGACAAATTCAACTCAAAATATCTTCTCCAAGACACATTATATTAAAGCAGTAAAAAATCAAAGAGAGAATCTTAAATGCAGGAAGAGAAAAGAAACTTATCTTACAAAGGAAACCTCATAAGGCTATCAGAGGATTTCTCAGCAGAAACGTTACAGTCCAGGAGACAGTGGGATCATATATTCAAAGTACGGAGAGAAAAAACACTTCCAACCAAGAATACTTTATCTGGCAAAGGTGTCCTTCAGAAATGAAGGAGAGATAAAGACATTCATAGACAAACAGAAGCTAAGGAAGTTCATCATCGCTAGACTTGCCTTACAGTAATTGATAAAAGGAGTTCTCCAAGCTAAAATAAAACAACTCTACTTATTAACATGAAAACATATGAAAATATACAACACTGGTAAAGTTAAGTATATGGGCAGATTAAAAAAATGAATTCTGTAATATGATGGTGTGTTAACAACTTAGTATAAAGATTAAGGGGAAGGAATACTAAAAATAACTATAGCTACTGTAAGCTGTTAACAAATAACATAAAAAGAGGTAAATTTTGATATCAAAAAATTAAAAAGGGGGAGTAAAAAGGCAGAATTATTGTATGCAATCAAACTTAAGTTGCTATTAACTAAAACACTGTTATATCTATAAGATGTTTTATGTAAACTTCATGGTAACCACAAAACAAACACCTACAGTAGACAGACAAAAGATAATGAGAAGGAAATAAAAGCATACCACTATGGATAATCATCAATTCAGAAAGACAGACAGAAAGAAAGGAAGAAAGGAAGAAGGAAACTATATAAAAGCCAGAAAACAAAAGATGGCATTATTAACTCTTTACTTATCAATAATTACTCTAAATGTAAGTGGATTAAATTCTGTAATCAAAAGGCATAGAGTAGTTGAATGGATTTAAAACAATACTATATGTTCCCTATAAGAGACTCACTTCAGCTTTAAGGACACACATAGGCTCAAAGTAAAGGGATGGGGAAAGATATTCCATGCAAGTGGAACCTGAAGAGAGCAAGGGTAGCTATACTTATATAAGAAAAAATAGACTTTAAGTCAAAAACTGTAATAAGAGACAAAGAAGCTCATTATATATGATAAAGGGGTCAACAGATCAAGAGGCTATAACAATCATAAATATATATGCACCCAACATAAGTGGATCTAAACATACAAAGCAAATACAGATCTGAAGGGAGAAATAGACAACAAAAAATAATAGTAGAATATGGAGGGACATCAATATCCCACACTCAACAATGGATAGATCATCCAGACAGACAATCAATAAGGAAATGTTGCACTTGAATTACATTTTAGGTGAAATGGACCTAACAGACTTATACAGAATATTGTATCCAACATTAGCAGAACAAACATTCTTCTTAAGTGCACACAAACTCTCCAGAATAGATCATATGTTAAGTCACAAAACAAGTCTCAGCAAATTTAAGAAGATTGAAATTATACCAAGTATCTCTTCTGACCACAATGTAATGAAACTAGAAATCAATAACAATAGAAGAACTGGAAAATTCACAACTATGTGGAAATGAACACTCTTCTAAACAACTCATGGGTAAAGAAAGAAATCTAAAGGAAAATTTAAAAAATATTTTGAAACAAACAAAAGTGGAAAATCAACATGCCAAAACTTATGGGATGCAGCAAAAGCAGTACTAAGAGGAGTGTTCATAATGGTAAGCTCCTACATTACACAAAAGAAAGATCTCAAATAAAAAACTTAACTTTACAACTTAAGGAATTAGACAAGGAAGCATAAACTAAGCCCAAAATTAGCAGAAGAAAGGAAATAATGACTAAGAAAAAATGAGAGAAGACTCAAAATCAGAAATGAAAGAGGACACATTACGAAAGATATCACAGAAATGCAAAAGTTCATAAGAGACTACTGTGAACAATTATATGCCAATAAACTGGATAATCTAAAAAGAAAATGGATAAATCCCTAGACACATACAACCTACCAAGAATGAATCATAAAGAAATTGAAAATAGGAACAGACCAATTTCTAGTAAGGAGCTGAAGTAATCAAAAGCCTCCAAACAAAGAAAAGCACAGGATGAAAAGTTTTCTCTGGTGAATTTTATCGAACATTTAAAGAACTATTGCTGGGACTTCCCTGGTGGCACAGTGGTTAAGAATACACCTGCCAATGCAGGGGACACGGGTTCGAGCCCTGGTCTGGGAAGATCCCACATGCTGTGGAGCAACTGAGCCTGTGCACCACAACTACTGAGCCTGCACTCTAGAGCTCATGAGTCACAACTACAGAGCCCACATGCCACAACTACTGAAGCCCACGTGCCTAGAGCCCGTGCACTGCAACAAGAGAAGCCACTGCAATGAGAAGCCCGTGCACCACAACGAAGAGTAGCCCCTACTTGCTGCAACTAGAGAAAGCCTGAGTGCAGCAACGAAGACTCAACACAGCCAAAAATTAATTAATTAATTAGTTAATTAATTTTAAAAAATAAATGAAGAAGTATTGCCAATCCTTCCTGAACTCTTCCAAAAAACTGAAGAGGGGGCTAAATTTCCAAACTCATTTTACAAGGCCAGCTCTGACACAAAGCCACATAAGGACACTATAAGAAAAGAAAGCTACAGGCCAATATTCCAAATGAATATAGGTGTAAAAATTCCTAACAATGTATTAGCAAACCAAATTCAACAACATACTAAAAGAATCATACACTGTGATCAAGTGCAATTTATTCCTAGGATTCAAGGATGGTTCAACATATACAAGGCAATAAGTGTGATTCACAGCATGAATAGAATGCAAGACAAAAATTATATGAACATCTCAATAGATGCAGAAAAATCATTTGACAAAATTCAGTATCCTTTCATGATAAAGACTGAACAATGTGAATATAGAAGGAACATACCTCAACATAATAAAAGCTATATATGACAAGCCCACAGATAACATCATACTCAATGGTGAGAGGTTGAAAGCTTTTCCTCTGAGGTCAGGAAAAAGACAAAGGTGCCCACTGTCACCACTCTACCTCAGCATGGTATTAAAAGTCCTAGCCAGAATAATTAGGGAAATAAACAAAAGACATCCAAGGAAGAGAAGTAAAATTGCCTGTTTGCAGGTGATATGATATTATTTTTAGAAAAATACCAAAGGCTCCACCAAAAAATTGTTAGACCTAATAAATAAATTCAGTAAAATTTCAGTATGTAAAATTAATATACAAAAATGGTTGTGTTTCTAAACACTAACAATGAACTATCTGAAAAAGAACATAAAACATGGCCATTTACAATAGTATCCAAAAAAAATACTTAGGAATAAATTTAACCAAGGAAGTGAAATATCTGCACACTGAAGTATATAAGACATTGATGAAAGAAATTGAAGATAAATGGAAAGCTATCCCCGATTATGAATTGAAGGAATTAATATTTTAAAAATATCCATACTATTCAAAGCCATCTATAGATTCAGTGCAATCCCTCAAAATTCCAATGGCATTTTTTCACTGAAAAAGAAAAAAATAATTCTAAAATTCATATGGAACCACAAAAGATCACACAGTGCCAGAGCATTTCTGAGAAAGAAGAACAAAGCTAGAAGCATCACAATTCCTGATTTCAAACTACATTACAAAGCAACAATGTAATCAAAACAACATGGTACTGGCATAAAAATAGATACATAGACCAATAGAACAGAATCTAGAGCCCAGAAATTAATTCTCACATTTAGCTTTAACTAATATTTGACAAGGAAGCCAAGAATACTCAATGGAGAAAGGATAATCTCTTCCATAAATGGTACTGGGAAGTGTACAATCACATGCAAAAGAATGAAATTGAACCCCTTTCCTATACCACTTAACAAAAATTAATTTGAAATCAATTATAGACTTAAACATAAGATCTGAAACAGTGAAACTACTAGGAGAAAACGGGAAAAGCTCCTTGACATCGGTCTTGGCAATGATTGTTTGGATATGACACCAAATGCACAAGTAACAAAAGCAAAAGTAAATAAACTGGACTACGTCAAACTAAAAAGCTTCTGCACAGCAAAAGAAACAATCAATAAAATGAAAAGGTAACCTATGGAATGGGAGAAACTATTTCCATAACATCTATCTGATAAGGGGTTAATAATTAAAATATATAAGGAACACAACTCAATAGCAAAAAACCAAACAATCCAATAAAAAATGGGCAGAGGACCTGAAAAGATATTTTTTCAAACAAGACATACAAATGGCCAACCAGTACTTGGAAAGATCTTAACGTCCCTAATCATCAGGAAAATGCAAATCAAAACCACAGTGAAATATCACTTCACACCTGTTAGAATGGCTGTATAAAAAAAGACATGAGATTAAATAAAAAGTGTTGCTAAAGATGTGGAAAAAGGGGGATCCTTGTACACTATTGCTGGAAATGTAAATTGGTACATCTACTATGGAAACTGTAGGGTGGTTCCTCAAAAAATTAAAAATAGAACTACCATGTAACCCAGCAATCCCACTTCTGTGTATTTATCCAAAGGAAATGAAATCAAATCTTAAAGAAATATCCACATTCCCATGTTCATTTCCACACTATTCCCAATAGCCAGGATATAAAAACAATATGTGTCTGTCTACAGATGAATGAATGAAGAATATTCATGTATGAATATTATTCAACACGAGAAAGAAGGAAATCCTTCTAGTTGAGACAACATATATGAAACTTGAGGACATTATGTTAAGTGAAATAAGTCATACAGAAAAAATGCAAATAGTGTATGATATCACTTATATGTGGAATTTTAAAAAGCTGAACTCATAGAGTAGAATGGTGTTTGCCATGGGTTGGGGAGTAGAGGAAATGAGGAGATGCTGATTCATGGGTACAAATTTCCAATTATACAATACATAAGTCCTGAGGATTTAATGTACAGCATGGTGACTATAGGTAACAATACTGTATAGTATACTTGAAAGTTGCTAAAAGTAAATCTTAAATGTTCTCACTACATACACACACACACACACACACGGTAATTATGTAAGGTGATGGAGGTGTTAACTATATTGTGGTAATCATTTAACAATATATAAGTGTATCAAATCATCATGTTATATTCCTAAAATTATATAATGTGATATGTAAATTATATTTCAATAAAACTGGAAAAATAAAATTAAAAATTCATGGAAAATAATTTGCACCCTAGAATTCTATACCCTCTCAAGCTATATGTCATGTATGAGGGTAGAATAAAGAAAATTTTAGTTTTGCCAAAAGTAAAAAAAAATTACATTGTACATAAATTGTCTCAGGAAGCTACATGAAATTTTACTCAAAAACAACAATGAAAAGAACAAGAAGGAAGGATGAAAGGAAGGAAAGAAGGAAGGAAGGAAGGGAGGGAGGAAGGGAGGGAGGGAAAGAGAAAAAAAAGGGCATAGTAAACCATGGAAGAGGAAGACACAGTATTCAGGAAATCTAGAATATAATGCAGGACAAAATTAAGGGAATTCTCAGGAGATGATGAAAAGGAAGTTTTAGTCACAGAGAGAAATTAGTCTAGAACTGAGCAGAAGGGCGAAAGCTTCCAAGAAGGACACCTGCATGGGGGGAAGAAAATGACCTGCTAATTTATCTGTCTTTGAATGTACTGATGTAATAATGTACTTGACTGTATTGCACCGGCAAATAATTTGGGGATAAAATGGTGATAGGTCATGGAAAACGGAGAAAATGACAAAGAAAGTAATTATTAACTTCAGGAAAAACAAAGAGATCAAAAGAAAATGTAATCATCATATCCTATACAGATTAACTGTTAACAAAATATGAACTTTTGGTTTAACAAAAATTTTGAATAATGTGTGGATTAGGGATGTATAAGGTATTATATGTTCATATTTTTATAGTAGATAGTGATATGGTCAATAATATCTAAACTAATAAAATTTTTAAAGTAGTAAATCATGTTATTTAGAAATATGAGTTGAACATCAGGAGAATTAGCTTAAAAAGATTTGACAGTGATTATACCTTTGGGAGCAGGAATTGTCATTGGGCTGTTGAGTAGGATAAGGGAGTGCTAATTTTTGTTATAAGCCTTGAAAATCTATTTGACCTTTAAATCTATGTACATCTATTTGTTTAATCAAAATAAAAATAGTTTTTAAAGGAGTATATTAGTCATATAATTTAATTTTTATTATAAGATACATTTTTAAAGTGATATAATTATCCTTTTCAGCTTCTTTTAGATGATTTCATTATCAGTATGCCCTAGCATGGTTATTCATAATCCTACATCTTCAGTTCACCCTAAATCCACTCCTAATGCATTATTTTAATACACTTTGACAAGTAGATAAAAGCAAAGATAACTGATTTGATTAAGTCTATACATATAGCAAGTGTTCTCAAGAAGCTGTTTAATTTCTTCTTTTGCATTTAGGAATTTATGGCAAAAGTTATAGGTTGGAAAATAAAATCGACCACAGAAGTATAAACATTATTCATGCAAATTATAACAACATTCATAAAATTTATGTGCAAGGTAATCTGTTAGATGGTTATTCAAATGTGGCAAAGTAAAGTTGAAAATAAAATCAGACATCTGGGGACAGAATACCTGTAATCAGGAGGCTTATAGATGTGCATGTCAATCAGTCTTCATGCCCTTGAGGAACTCTGAATTTGAAAATGCTACCTTTTTCCCCAAGATTTACCCCTGATTGAAGTGAATGCCCCAAGTCAGTAATTGATAACATCCTTATTTATCTATGTTAAAATTGTAGATTTCCCATTTAAAGTTCCTAAGAATGTTCTTTGTCATTTCACGGTTGCTCTGGAAAAAAATATCATCAAAAGTGCTTATGATGGTTATTTTTTTGTGCCAACTTGACTGGGCCACTGATTGCCCAGAGATTTGGTAAAACATTCAGGGTGTGTCTGTGAGGGTATTTTCGGATGAGATTAACATTTGAATTGGCAGACTGAGTAAAGCAGACTGCCCTCCCTAATGTGGGTGGGTCTCATCCAATCCATTGATGGCCCGACTAGAACAAAAAGGCAGAGTGAGAATTTCCCTTCTGCATGATTGTTTGCTAGCCTGGACATCAGCCTCCTCCAGCCTTCATACTGGGACAAAGACTGGAACTTACACCATCAGCTCTCCTGGTTTTCAGGCCTTCAAATTCAGACTCTCCTGGGTCAACTGAAGATCCAGGAACTTCTCAGTCTCTATTACTGTGAGTCAATTTCCTATAATCTCTCTCTCTCTATATATATTCTGTTAGTTCTGTTTCTCTGAAGAACCCAGACTAATACGTGCTTTTATATAACTTTTCTGTAGGAAAATAGAAAATTCAGTTAAATTGATATTTCTAAGTACAGTGGTCCCCCCTTATCTGTGGAGGATATATTCCAAGACCCCCAGTGAACACCTGAAACCACAGATATTACTGAGCTCTATATATACTATATATACTATGTTTTTTCCTATACATGCATACCTATAATAAAATTTAATTTATAAATAAGGCACAGTAAGAGATTAACAACAATAACTAATAATAAAATAGAACAATTATACTGTAATAAAAGCTATGTGAATGTGGTCTCTCTCCCTCAAAATATCTAAGTGTACAAATATAATGCCTTTTCCATCATAACTACTTACCCTGCACTGTGGTCATAACATTAGCAGTTTGAGGTGTGACAGAAAAACTAGCATGAATTTCTTTTTCCTTCTTCACAATTCAGGGATAGAGGATCTTAGATCTTAGCAATCTTAGCATACAATTTTTTTTTTCTTTATTGAGAACTTTCACCTTTTCACTTAACGGAAGCGCTTTAAGGCTTCTCTTTGGTACATCTGAATTCGAGCATCACTATTCTTGCACTTTGGAGCCAGTATTAACTAAAATAAGGGTGACTTGAACACAGGCATGGTGATACCACAACGTTCAATCTGATAACTAAGATGGTTACTAAGTGACTAACTGGTAGGATTCGCTGAACAAAGGGATGATTCACGTGGGGTGGGGGGGAATGAAGTGGGATGGTGTGAGATTTCATCATGCTACTCAGAATGGCATGCAATTTAAAACTTATGAATTTTATTTTTTTCTGGAATTTTCCATTTAATATTTTGGGCCCAAGGTTGGCCACTGGTAACTGAAACCACGGAGAGCAAAACTGCAGATAAAGAGGGCTATTGAATAGTTAAGCTAACTGAAGTCATGGATTGCTAATTTTGTCTTTTGGCTTGAATGTAACAAGAATCAACTAATGCTAATTTAGGCCAAAAATAATTTTAAAAAGAAAGGTGGGGAGGAATTTATTTTAAGGAGACATAGTATCTCAGTGACGTGAAGGGCAGAAGCCCATGAAGGGGCTAGAACAGGACATGGGATGCCATTTCATATTCCCAGCTCTGCTTATCTCAGGACATTTGTTTTATTTCGTTTTCTCTCTACTGGCAAACTGTCACTGTTACTCTGTTCACATGGTGGTAACCATGCCATAATTCCAGAGGTTTTACTTTTCATTCATTCAAGAGACTAGCCCATGTAAAGATGAAACTCTTAATACTAACTCCAGATTCCTGAGGGAGGAATTTGATTGGCCATATTTGAGTCAGGTACTCCCCTTGGTCCATGTATCCGCCATCAGGAGCGTGGAGTCACGTTGTACAAACATGGCTGCCACTTCTTGCACCTGTGCCCATGTGGATAAGGATTGGGAAGAGTAAGAGTCCCCATATAAAACAGGATAATTCTGACCTTACTTTTCCTTCCAGTAATTATGTTAGGACCGTCCATGTGTCCAGCCCTGGGGATGTAGTTCTGAAAAAGACAGACATATTTCTTGCCTTCACAAACTATCTAGTTAGGTGTAGTAGGTCAGGGAGGGGGCTGGTAAGGATTGAATTTATATGTATTTAAACTGCCGATATAATACAATGCAATGAGTGATATTATGCCGACAAAGGTGTTATGGAACTGAGAAGAGATACCTCACTAAGACTTGGGAGGTCAGTGACGTCTTCCTGTGAAAAATGACATCTATACTAAAACTACAAAGGTGTATAGAGATTAGCCTGGTCAAATAGATGAAGATACAATATAATGGAAATGACCAAGACTCTAATGTTTATGTAGACACATAGGTAATATTGATGGAACCAAAAAAAGTAGTATTGGAATGTTGATGGGTGTCTTGGCTTGGATTTCCCAAAAATCAGATCCTGAGAGAAGATAAGACAGAATTAGTCCTCTAAAACAGATTCTTCCACCAAGGATGGCCAACAGCAATATTAGGTTTGCATTCTTCCAGTGTAGCAACACCAGTCGAATAGAAGCACCCTTTCCTCAGTGGTTTTAGGATAAAGTTCCAGGGCTGACTCTCATAGAAACAATTTGAACCATTGAGCCAATCACTAGAGACGAACACGTGGGATATTCTGATTGGTCAGGGACTAGGGGATTGGGGAAGGCCACACTTGCATTACATGACCAAAGAGAAGACGTGGAGGAGTAGTTCTTCAAAAGACATCACAGCATTACTACCAGAAGAAGAGGGATGGATGCTAGGCAGGCAAAATCAACAGATGTCTTCTAAAACTTGGGGCGTTACTCCTTCAATATTTATTTTGCACTTGGAGGTGTGTTATGCATTATACAGACTTAGCAACAAATACTTTTTTTGTAATAGAGTTCATCCTATGATTTTCCTCTATCAGAATAGTAATTTGGACATAAAGGATGATTGCAAAGAATAAAAACTTAAATCATCCACATTTTGGTTTTCAGTACATTATAAAATTCTACACAAAGAGAATAGTCATTCTTAATGCATATTGGATCAGAGATTTTTTTTCACAGATATTTTTGAAAATCCGATGAATTGATTAATTCAGTAGACTGCCCTTTAGTAAATTTTTTGTACATGCATACTTCTGTCAAGGGGATTGACCATCTACATGAAGACCAAGTTAAACCTCGGATCTAGACTGACTGAATGTTTTCAAAGCTCTTGGCTCCTTTGCAAGTAAGCAGACAGTCCTTTTCATAGTTGTAACCTAGGAAATGCCATTTCGATGAATTTGTTGATTTTTATTTTTAAACTGCTGAAATTATAAAGATACACAAACACTAAACACTATATTCATACTGCATTCTTCTTCAATTCAGTGCCACAATCTTAAATTAAGGCAGATAAACTGTATTCAACTTCTGGTGAGGATACAAGGGCAAAAAATTAAGTCTTTCTGAAGCCTTTGAATATTGTTTATTCTCATAATAAAGAAGGCAGCTTGCTGCCTAATAAGATGTGGCCTGGGAGGTTGCTTTATCAATTTGTTGATCCCTTAGAGGAAAAAAAGCACATTTTAAAAGCAAATTCAAGAGTGAGACAGACCTGAATGCAATCCATTTACACTGAGAGCATGTTTCGGTACTGTGCCAAATGAAGAATTTTTGTACAGAAATTTATTCCTTCTACTTGCCTTCCCTAAAATATATGATGTTCAAGAATTAAGAATATCTGTGTCTTTAGGAAGCACTGTAGGGTTTCCCTACCTTTTCCATAAACAATATGATAAATAACCACAAATTTGTGAAAATGCTAAAATGCTAAACTTAGAAGTTTGCCAGATAAAATACAGGATGCCCAGTTAAATTTGAATTCCAGATAAACAACAATTATTTCTTAGGATAAGTTTGTCCCAAACATTGCATGGAACATACTTATCCTAAAAAATTTATTGTTGCTTATTTGAAATTAAAATTTAACTGGGCATCCTGTATTTTAATTTGCTAAATCTGGAAACTCTATAAACTTACAAATAATATTCTTTTATTTATTTGTAAATAAACATTTGGTTTGCATATTAAAGTTGTTTTGGTACTGGTGACTCATTTTACTGTCAGATATATGGTTTCTAGCTAAAATGACTATTTGAGAATATATAATTATGTTCTCATTGAAGGTGTAATAGAATACTCGAAGCATTGTTTTTTTCCATAAACAGTTTCCACTCCATCCCTTTCTGCTCCTGAAGAATTTTATGAAGAAAGCTAGACTGAAGTAGATGTTTCTTTATTTCAGATTGGTTTCAAATCAATTCTTTTAGCATTTGAGGAAATGTTATTAAAAGTTGCATATTTTCTGCTTTTAAAGTAACTTACCTATGTGATTTAAAATGATTTGTCTTTGAAAAAAAGAAACTTTTCAAAATGAACCATTATGTAAAGATGAAATCAGTGAGTCTAGAAAATGAATAATTCATTTTCAAGTAAATGAGAAATTATTTTGTGCTGTTACTTATACATTTTCACATTTATAATTAAATAGTAATTTGCGATACACAGGGTATTAGTTGTGAATTGTGGTTTTCAATATCACAGACACATTTGTTGCTGTGGTTTTGCAGTATCATTCCCTGATGCTTTTCTCAATTGTGGTTTTCATAATCATTGTTTGATAGTCATGTAGCTGTGGTTTGGAGCTGCTATATCCATTTGGACAGAGATAATTGCTTATAGGTTTTGCTGTCTTTTTATTTTATAACCTTAGTGAATTAAATGGGAAAAAGAAAAATTAAACTTTAAATATCATTAACATTCTCATTAAAAATGATGAGAAAACACAAAATGTAATAATATTCCTTAGTTTAATTCATTCATATTGACCAGAATAATATATCTATTTATAAATTTAGATGAGCTATATTTATTTCTAATACTGTAATCTGGTTATCTTATCAATCTTGCCTTGAATTCTCTGGCTTTTGCTCCTTTCAGCTTTTAAAGTGAATATTTAGTTGAGATTTGTTTCTCTTTTGCTTTGCATATTTAACCATTTCAAATGCCAAAAGAGACATTAACTGTTATGATATTTTAATTCCAATGGGCATTCTTTTTGGGCGATATAAAAAAGACAGCCAGTTTTATAAAAAGATCTTTAAAAACCATAATATATAATAATTCAATTCTAAGTATACCACTTTAATTGTAACGAATTGGAAATTAAGGAGGCAAAAATCTGTAGTTCTGTCTGCTGATTCATTCCACAACACAAACACAAATAACCCTGCTTTTCATGGTACTTACAGCTTTAATTTGTTGGTTCTTCAGGGGAGGGACTTTGTCACTTAGTGCATTTTCCACTGCAAAGAACCATGTATTCTTACAAGCTCTGCGGTAATAGTACTAATGGTAATGTAATAAAATTCACGATTGGTCTTCAGCTCTGTATTAACATTCTCTCAGCCATACCTTTCGCAGGGCAACTCTTTACACCTTCCAGAAGATGTCCTGATGGGGTTATCAATGACACTGATTACAGTGCTTCCTGCACACTGAACAGCCTGCATTATGCTCAATCAGCCCAGGCTCTCTGCTGACCTCCAGACCCTTTTAGCGTGTGGAGTTTGGCGGGGCTCACACCCATGTTAGTCAACCAAACAAAGGGGGGCTCGATTTCAGATCAGAATGGATGACCTCACAACCTGGGGTGGGGGGGAACGTCGGGTGCATACATGTTAACGGCAGTGGAGTTTATTAGTAAATACTGATTACATAAAGCAGCCAGTTCCACTGTCTCTTGGATAGACGCCTCGTTCAAGTCCACCTGGGAGAATATATTTAAAACTCAGTGTATATGAAACTATGAGAAACTAAGCTAGCCTCATGCAGCTTAACTTGGCCAAAATAATAACTATGCAAATCACTTCAAAATTTGTTCTTTTGTCTTGCAGTTTCCGACATACTATACACACAATAATTGAATAATAATGAAACTAAACTTTAAAAGCTAAAGAATCATGAAATAGTTATTGGGTCTTACCTGCTTGGGAAATTATGGCAAGATCAAATCTTTTATTAGTCGCTGGTTGCTTCCCTGTGGCAGAAGAACTAAAAGAATGAAAGATTATGGGGCGGGGGTGGGACTTTAGAACTTCCACAGACTTCCTCAAAAAGTTAGTATTCTGATTAGAGATGGTTCCTTTCCCACAAGGGTAATCACCTAGCTAATGGTCCTCCTTTCTGATGGGAGAAAAATATCTGCCTCTCTCCAAATTCGGAATTTTTACAATCTAAAATGAAAACTCGAGGTGAGAAAGAGCACTTTTAGGACGCTGTTCAGCATCCCATCCGTGCTGGCCAAGTGGGGGGATGGTCCGCGTCCGCAGCGGTCTCCTTGGAACCTTGAGAGCAATGAAATGGTCTCCTGAGAGCCTGGGCAGAGGAGAGGACTTAACTGGCCCCAAGACATACAGCTGGCATTTGTGATCAGCTGGATCTCCCAGAGGATTTTGCCAGTGGCCTAACCTTCCTGCCAAATAGCTGGAAGGGCGGGGTGGAGGCTAGGGGAGGGGGCGGCATAACTGGAAGCACAAAGTTTATGGAGTGACTGAGATTTCTTTGTGCCCCGCTGGATAGGCGAGGCGTGAGAGAGGAGAGTTGGGGTCCATCAGAGGGGCTGTTGAAAAGAAGTTGCCGGGAAGAGGAGGAGGGGTGCTCTGGCAAAAGCCCAGAGCTGACGCGGTGACAACTGCAGAAGGTGGCCCCCCTCCAAGCCCGCCCCACGCTTCCCTCTGTCCCTCCAACCCCCCGCCGCGCTCCTCTGAACCCCACGCGACCAGGCCAGGGCCCTAGTTTGCATCCGGACTGGCTTTGGATGCAGCCAATCCTCCTTTCGCTGATGGAATAGTCCCCCCTCCCCACAGCCCCGGCGCGCCCCTCCCTCCCGCGCCTCGCCACCTCCCGCGGCAGAGCGAGAGCTGCGCGGCCCGGAGCGGCGGCGGCGGCGGCGGCGGCGGCGGCGGCGCTCGAGTATCTGCCCCGCGAGCCGCGGAGAGGGGAGAGCAAGCGCGCTCCTCCTCCCGCGCCTTCCGCCCCCTCTCCTCCCCTCTCCCCTCTGCTCGCTCTCCCTTCCCTCCCTCCTTCTCTTCCTTCTTTTCGTGCCCCCCTTTCCCTTTTCTCTCTCCCTGTCCATTCGTTTGAAAATTCCCATTCCCCCCCCCATTGCTCTCCCACTCTCCCCCCCACCCTCCCCACTGTCACACTCTCTCTGCACCCCCTCTCTCTCCTCATTTGCCTGCTCATCTCCAAACGTGGATCCGCGGCTCCCGGAGGAGCCCAGCGCCCGGATCCCGCGCGTCCGGAGCACCTGGAGTCCGGCCGGCGGCGGCGGCCCGAGCCTGGCCAGCAGCGGCGGCGGCGGCGGCGGCGGGAGCCGAGGGAGCGGCAGCCCCGACCGCGGGCACCGCGGGAGCCCCAGTGGCAGCGGCCGCCGCCGAAATGTCCCGACGAAAGCAGAGCAAACCCCGGCAGATCAAACGTAAGTTTGCACGCGGGGCCGAGAGTTGGTGGGATTATTTCTGAGGAGGGGGGCGCGCGGGGCGGGAAAAGGGAGGGAGGCTCGGGGAAATCCGCTCCCGCTGCCCGGGATTTGTCAAACTTTGCCTGAGCAGCTGGAGGGACAACTAGTCGGGCACAGACACACAGACAGCCCGAGCGCCAGGCATGACAGCGGCTGCGATGAGCAGCCCACTCCTGCTCGGCTCGTCCTTCGCGCTCCGGGGTCCTTTTTAACGCGACCCCCGCGCGCAGTTAGCGCTGCTGTCTCGTGGAGCCTGCCTGGGCAGCCCCACTCATTTAGGAGATTTGTTACTAGCGCGGTTGTTGTCATTGTTGCGTTTGACGGGCTGCTACTCTTGGGGACCACTTTTTAGCAACCGGGGGTGAGAACTTAGTTCTCCGAACAGCTGGTCGAGACCTCGGGGCGAGGGGCACAACGTCCCCAGGCGGTGGAAAAATCAGTGTCTGGGTCGCGATCCTGGGCGGTGCCAGAGCCACGCCAAAGCCGAAGCGAAACAAAAAGTAGGTGTAAAAGTTCGCGCCTCTGCAGCAGGCAGCCGTGCGCCTCCGCCCTGCGGGCGCGGGACTGGCGGCGGGAGGGTCTGGCCGGGGGCTCCGGGCCCGTCCGGTTCGCGTCGCCGGGGAGGTCTGCGGCGCGGGCGTGCGGTTTACCTCGGGCCCTGCAGGCGCCGGGAGTCCTCGCTGGGAGGGGCCGCCGGTCGCTTCCCAGCGCGGAAGCCGGGAGTTCAAGGCAGCCTGGGCGCCACAGAGAGCGTGACCTGAAGCCCCCGAGCCCCCGGGGGCCTGGGTGGTACTGAAAGGACACAGCGGGGCGAGAGGCACCTGCCCGGAACGCACACACCCGCAGAGCTCAACTCGGCCAACTTTTCACGTTTGGGGAAAATCCTTCCCATGGTGTTTTGTCGCCCTGCGACACGTCTTCAACGCTTTGGCCGAAAAGGAGAAACAGCCTTATTATTATTATTATTATTATTTTTTGCCAGCCATGTGGTGTGTCCATTTCTTCGTGTTGTTTAAAGTCTGGCAACTAGTATAAAACTGATTATCGTGTAATTTTAGGAAAAAGCTTTAATGACACTCCTTCCCCCTTGATTATTAACCCTACTCACCTCCTCGTGTTGAAAATTTCATTTAATGTAGTTTTAAAATAAATCATATAAATCAACGTAGCCAGTATGAAATGGGGTCCAGGATATAAGCAGTTTGCTACATAAGTATTTAGAGCCTTGCCTCTCAGACCTGACTCGCTAGCTTTTATTTCGTGGATTTCGTCTCTTATGCTTCAGTTCCTATTTTCTGCAACTTGGGTTAAAGCAAGGACTGGACTTAACTTTTGGCTCAAAGCAGTTTTAATTGAGTAGAGATACCGTTCTTGAAGACTTTCACTTTTTCAGAGTGATTATTGCATGGTTTCAACTAATCGCCTTTTACCTTTTAGAACTAAATTGATCACGTCCCTGTGTGTAAATGTTGCATTTTATAGTACAAAACTGTGCTTATTGTAAGAAATGATTGTAAACATTATTAAAGGCAAAATGTTTTTTAGTTCATGGCTGTCGTCTAGATTGTTAATAAATAATTAATATTAATTGATTGCATGGTGCAAAGACCATCTGATTCTACTTGGAAATACTTTGTTATCTTCCCAATTAGCTACATTAAAATTTTTTTTTCTGTCCTTCTATGTCCACCTCATATAATTGAAGATTAAAGCGTTGGAACTAATTGCTGATGCTACACTTGTGTTATAGGTCATAAAACATTTTAGTCTTATTTGAATGCTGTGATTTATTAACTATCAAAAATACTTTAAAGTTCTCTCATTTGAAAGTGAACAAGTATTATATTTATATTTGTTGACAGTGATCATTGCCTGCTGATATATGCATCCATATGTGTTATTAATATACGTGCAGTTTAGACTTTTAGTGGATTCAATTTGGGGTCACAGTGATAATCTATGCAAATGTGGACACACTTCTCCCCTTGCACTGTTAAGGAAAAAGAAAAATTAGAGCTCTTTGAATTGTTATATATAGAGCAGTGCTATCTAATAGCTGTTGTTTTTTGGGGGGGGATACTAGTTTGACCAGCTGTAAAGTCACTTTGTTTGTAACCTATTGACATTTGCCTCCTTTTGCCTGTCCAGGAGTAGGAGGCAGTTTTGTAGATGGAGAAGTTTGTCTTGGTACTCAAAGTCATTACCATGATAGGTCTCTCCCTCCAATTTTAGTAGTGTATAAGAAGTGAAGCATTTTTTTTAAACAATTACAAACAACAGTGTTGCTTTTGATATTCTGGATCAAATAGAAGTTTGGAAAATATCAGAAAGAGATGCATTTTGAAACAGTAGCGATTCATGCAACTAATGAAACTGCATTTTAAACTTGGAAACGTCCAGAATTTGAAAATAAAGCTTTGGAATCGCTGATAAAACATACCCAATTTAGAGCAACTATGACAAGCAAAAGTCAGCTTATACCAGAAACTCTGAAGACAGTCAATTTAAAGGACAAAAAGGTTGTTGGGCACAGTTTTTTTTTCTTTTACTGCGTACAGTTCCCTGCTATCTAAAATTGTGATTTATGCAGTATTTTAATATTTTGCTTATTCTATCCCCTTGGGTGCTCTCTGGGCAGCGATAAAAAGGCAACGCTGAAAGAGCACCATTAATTTGCTATGATGACTGGCCAGATAAGAGGAGATAATGGGAAAGATAAGCAGAGAAGATATACCATCAGAAACCCGATTATTACCATTAAAATTCCAGCCCAGCAATCTGCAGAAGCCTGATAATTCCTTCTCCGTTTCCACCACTTTGGATGATAAGGCAAAAAATAGTCACTCAGTGCTCCTTGATTAGACTGCCTGGATTTCCTGATAATACAGTGATAAATTATGTATTTTGCCCCCATGTTTTGTCCCAAAATTCAGATTTTTTTTTTTTTTCCTATTCCAAGACTGTATTTTCTGCCCTCCCCTCAGAAGCTTTCTCTCCTGAGCTATTATTGTAATCCTGGTTTGATAAAAAGCCCTGATAGGACGGGAGGTGTTTGGTGTGGGCGCCATATCATGCTATCTGCCCATCTCCTCGCACAGCTGCTCGCTGTTGTTGTTTTTAGCCTTATCACCTCCTGCCAATATGCCAATAAATTGCCCAGATTGTTCTCCATTCTGGGGCTGCACTGCAAAATTTATGACAGAAATGATGATTTTTTTTTCTTTTACCAATGTATCTCTTTATGATTAGTAACTGTGTTGTGTGTACAGTTTACTGTCATTTTCTTCTTCAAGCTGTTGTCTCTAGTAATGTGTT
Organism: Balaenoptera acutorostrata; assembly: GCF_949987535.1. Lineage (NCBI taxonomy): Eukaryota > Metazoa > Chordata > Mammalia > Artiodactyla > Balaenopteridae > Balaenoptera > Balaenoptera acutorostrata. The sequence goes on along the minus strand of NC_080080.1, from coordinate 32,118,930 downwards.
TACTGCCCTATATGTCCCCAACTTCATTCACACTTAAGTATATTGGCTATGGGTTCAGGAAAAGATTTTTTTTTCTTCTTTTTTTGTACAAATGCCAGCTAGTAGTTAATGTAGACATCGAAAGGGAGGAAAGAAACTCAAGTACTTTATTTTCATCCAACATTAAGAAAAGGCACTCTTCTTGATACCATTCAAGAACAGTTTTCCTAAAACTTTTAGATTGCTTGATGTTTTCAAACATGTAGAACAGAAATGTTCGGTCTAGATCATGTGCCAAATAATTTGTGGTGAAGGAAAAAGAAAGGGTGAATTAAGAGGCAGAATTTTTTTTTTTTAAGTGAAGTAAATATTGGGAATGAATATACACCTTGAAAGTAAAATGTCCCCTGTTAAGAATGATCTCGTTAGCAGTTCTGTAGAGGGGCTTTTGCAGAGGTGGAATCCTTTCATAGTGAATAAATTACCTTTTCGTTATTTGAGATGATCTAATAAAGTCAGGCTGTATGAGTCCCTGACTTGCACAGTGGCATTTTAATGTTTTATGCTATTTTTTTTTAAAAAGTACATAATATTAAATGTTTTACTTATAAAATGATTATTGTTTTAAATGAGAATGTTGCATATTAAATTTATTTAATATTTGTAAGTGTGAAAATCTCTAAGTGGATCATCTTTAGAACCTTAAAATTATGTTACACAAAGAAGTGGTTGTGGTTATTTTTCATTGTTGTAGTGTAGGATTTTTTTTTTTTTTTTTTTTTAGTGTTTCTGGTATTAATGTTCAATCCATAATTTTGGGGTTAATTAACTACTGTATTATCATTAATATTATTATTTTTAAAGAGGGGTTTGGGTATGCTATGCACATTTGAAATACATTGATCGCTCTTATACTCAGGATGTTTTGCTTTTCACCTGCCAAATATTAAGACAGATTTTTGCTTTGAAGCATATTACTCATTTCTTTGGATTTTAAAAATAATTAACTATAACGTTTAAAAAATAAGCCATTCTCTTTGGCTTATGGTATGTCTCATGTTAGGGATTTTATTATCTATGTTTTTGACTGAGTAATGTTTCAGAAAGCCTATTTTTACACTGGCCATGAAATAAAGGAAAATACATTATGTATAATAGTTGTTTTATCAATAAAATAGAAAGATTGGTACCCAATGTAAGGTAAAAAATTAATTTCTTTATTTACAAATTTGAAATATATCAATACATAGAATTTTTCTGAAAAAAATCTAAGAATAAATATTTAGTAGATTTTTTTAAAATAGGAAAATTTAAAAATGGCTAATATGAATCCTAGTTTTTAAGAGTTATTATCATGAAGTCAGGTTTGTTTTTTTTTTAAGTTCAGTGGAGTCAACAATGCAAATATAAATGAGGTAGCATTTTCATCCCTAGTTGCTATAAAAGAGTTTAGGGTTAAAACTTGGTGATATGTCTTGGAATTAAAAGAGCAGCTCTTATGTTTTCCACTTCTGGTAACTTTCTAAAGTGGTTCATTTGTAAAATTATGCAGTAAGAAAAATTATGAGGTTTAATATTATGTATCTCAATATTTTTTAAATGGACAAAGAAGTTTGAACTCTTCTATAAATTATAGCTAGAAACGTTAAGAATGATATAATTGTATCGGTTCAATTACAAGGAGTGTAAGCATCTCTTTGAATTGCACATAAGATATCAGTGTTCGCTTTAGACATTACAAGGTACCAATAAGTCTTTGTAAATTAAAATTTTATTTCCTGCGCTATTTAAATATAGACATAGAAAATATGTGACTTGTCCTATATTGTTTAAGTCGGTACTGTTAAGTTTTGCAAGACAGTAGGGCAGTTAAACAATTTGCTTCTGATTTTTACATTCTGCTAATTTAAAATCTATTATATACTTAAGGGTTAATGCAAAGATTTACACATCAGTTTGTTTCTGGTTAATTGTGGGGTAAGTTAAAATATTCAATGATTATGTCAGTTGTCTAGCTCATACGTATGTATGTTTTGCCTGTTTGGTAGTGTAAATTAAGTTAACTTTGTGTTACAGTTAAGGTAACTCATTTCTCCCATTCATGAGGTCTTCAAGGCCTCCCTCATCCATGTTATTTCTGCTGTTTGAGGACTATTTAAGGACTAAATTAGCTCTTACTCCACATGATAAAAACAAAGAAATGAAACTAATTAGCCCATTTTGCTGCTAGTTCTTATCACTGGAAAAAGTTTTGAGAGAACGAGATTGAAGCTAATGTGTTTGCTAAAATGACATATCTGGAATTAGATGTATGGATTTCTAATACTGATATTTTTGCTCTTCCCCATAAACAAGGCAAATCAAGAATGTACTTACTGGCATTTTAATCACATCCCCTTTTCAATATGTAACTTTTGCTAAAAAGGTATTAAATGAATAAAGTAATCTTATTTATTCTACATTCTGTGATTAATTTTTATGTTCAAAGAAAATGCTTTCTCAAATGAACTTTCCTTCAAAAGAATGTATATTCAGGTTTTCATAAGGTGATACTTTAGAGCAGGTTTTTGATGTTTGGCTAAATCGTGTGAAAAATCTAAAATTAGGTTTATCTGGGAATAAAAAAATTTTCAAGAATACTTTTTTCAATGCAATCTTTGTTCACTAAAAAGTGTGAGTGAATACATTAACTTGGGAGCTCTCATTCTCCAAATCATATTCCCTTGGAGTTTTTGTTACTTTCCCAATTCCAAAGGATTAGTAGGACATTTCAGAAGAACACTGCAGGTATTTCTGAAACCCTGTCTGATTCAGCGCCTGCCACTGTGTAAAATTATCAGTTCATTCCCTCACCAAATGAACAGCAGCAAAAGTCTGTTACTTCAGTCCCAGAGAATGTGTTTCCACCATAGATAAAGGGGTAAGTATGTATCATTCAATAAGGTTACATTTTTAAAAGCTGAAATGCAATTAAATTAATAAGCTCAGACATGGCAATATTTGGCATTCTAGAAAGAACTATCTCTTTAAAGGTATTAACATAAAGATAGCACATTTGTTTATTATGCTTCCAAATCAGCTCCTAGTATCTCTGCCACAGGTAACAATTGACTTTTCAGGCTTCAAGTTAATAGCCTTGTCTCTTGCTTGTAGGGATCAATATTAGTATTAATTAATCACCATTATCAGCACTAGGATCTGGTTCTATTTGTTGTTACATCAGCAAAATATCAATATAGAAAGTGGACTCTCTGATCGTCATGGCAACTTCATCTCTTGGGTCAAAGAAAGTTTATCTTATCTGTGCATAGAGAGTGGCAAACTGTTTAGGGATCTAGTTTGAACTCTAAGAACATTGATTTAGTTTTTGTTTGCGAATAGAGGCTGAATTCCAATCACAAGGGATAGGTAAGATTTAAATATTAATGCCGAGAGGCTTGTCTGAGAGGGTGTCATACCATTACTGTCAGATTGTCTTTTTGAGATGACAAAAAGAGAAGAATTGTCTAGTCAGGATTATTTAAAGCCTTAGAAATTTGTGCTTTTGACAAATACTTCTAAAAATGAATATATGATAATTACTGGGTAGAACTGGTTTTGGTCAAGATTTCAGGTGTTAAAATAAGAAGCTCTTATTTTTTCTCTTTCATCCCTTCTTTCCTGGTCCATTATAATAATGTATCCACTATTTTTAAAGTACTTTTGAGGACCAGTTTTGCCTCACGATGGGTGCAGGATAACCAGTCCCATGTCTGAGGCCAGAGAGTTTTGCTATGAAAGGTCCATGGAAGAAGTGTCATGGGACTATTTTAGTGTTAACAAATATTCATTGCTAATAAAGGAAATCCTAATGTAGTAAGCTGAACGGATAGATGTCTTCAAAGGATGTTTGCAAAGATAATAAAAGGTCCTAAGTTGCGAAAGCCAGGAAACAAAAGACATGCTATTTTGTTGATGTTTCTAAGAGACAGTGATCACTTAAAATGAACAATTTTTTTTTCCAAATCAGATCCTTGGAAATTCATCTTATTCTTTTAAAAAATTATGCTAAAGAGTAAAAACTGGATTTAGAAATGGTGCCTGAAATGCTCTACTTTACTCCTAAGCTTGTGGGCACTAAATAAACTTAAATATGTTTGTATATGGGGAAATTGTATATGTATCTCATGACTTTGGAGATTTTAAAAATGAGTGTTGAGTGCCTGATGGCTATAACCAATGCCATATAATTGCTTATTCATTCCAGGCATTGTCCATGTAATAGCTGAAAGTCAACTCTTTATATAGTCTGCAAGGCAGTACCATTTAATATTTAATATTCTGGTAATATCCCCATGAGTGTAAAAAAATAAAGGTAATATGTTTATAAGAGGCACTAGTGTAATATTTAGTATTAAATAGACCTTCATTTCATCTGGGCATCTGCCACTGACTGTTGCCCCTTTGAATTGTTAGAAGTTGTTGAATGGTATTAGTCTGATGTTTTCTTATACATGATTTGACTTTTGATAATGTTAGATGTGTCTTAACCAACTACCACAAATATATATAAAATAGCTTATATATAGGCTACCACAAACATATATAATTTTAATAGCTCACATAAAAGCTGTAACACCTAGCTTTTGTGCAGCCTATTTTAAAAGCTATTTTAAACCTTAAAATGCATCTAAAATTATCTCTAAATGGACATTTATTGAAGATATATTTAACGTTATTTTTTAGTTGATTCCCTTCTTAGAGAAATCCTTTTGAAGATATCAATTACTCTAGTCTACATTTGTAGAACTTTGGTGAACATCTCTTGTTGAGACAGTAAAAGAGAATTTTCAACAAGTTAACATCTATATAATATTGCATATGGAAGATTTCTTGTGTGAATTACGTGACATAGGTTTTTCAGCACAATCTCTAAAATTATTTTATTTATTTCAAAATTTGGAAATATCTTTAAACTTGAGTAGGGTGAAGAATTAATTACAAAACTGAGACAAATATTTGTCCTTTACCTATTAATCTGGAACTTTTTTTTTTTTTTTTTTAATTTTTTTTATTTATTTATTTATTTATTTATTTATGGCTGTTTTGGGTCTTCGTTTCTGTGCGAGGGCTTTTCTCTAGTTGTGGCAAGTGGGGGCCACTCTTCATCGCGCTGCGCGGGCCTCTCACTATCGCGGCCTCTCTTGTTGTGGAGCACAGGCTCCAGACGTGCAGGCTCAGTAATTGTGGCTCACGGGCCTAGTTGCTCCGCGGCATGTGGGATCTTCCCAGACCAGGGCTCGAACCCGTGTCCCCTGCATTAGCAGGCAGATTCTCAACCACTGCGCCACCAGGGAAGCCCTAATCTGGAACTTTTAATTTTCTTATTAGTTGTTCGTTTGGGATATGGATAATAGTGTACTCTTTAAGAAAGACTTGCTTTGTTGTGGTATATTCTGAAATTGTTGTGAGCCTGCAATAAACTGGAAGTTAGAAGATTAAAAATAGTTAATTGACAGATATTCAAGTTCAGTTGGGGGCCAGATTCCTCTAAATGTGTGCCAAAAAATAGCTGAAACTCTTATACTACTAAGTGGCTTTAAAGATAATAAAAAAATAATAATGATAGTAAATAATAATTGAATACACTAAATATTGTCCATTTCCCTCTTGCTTACTACATTTAAATTCCCTAATTTAGAAGAAAGGTTTTAAAGATTATCAGGTAATTCAATTAAAAGTTCTGATTATTTAAAATTAAATGATACAAATTTGTGTTATCATTACTTTTAGTAAGAATTCTTGCTTACTGTGTCTACTGAGAAGTTCAAAGGCTTAAAAAAAATTTTTTTTTTAATAAAACACTTTGAATTCAGTGGGAATCTTATGAAATACTGTACAAATTATTCTTGCACTTTCTCATTTGTTGCATACAAATTATTTTCATGGTGTGCATTTTCATCCATGTCAAATATTATCACTGTAATACATTGTGATGTTTCATAGCCCATACTTTTATGATTAAGATATGTATTTACGTGAATAAGTTTTGTGGATAAATTTTATGCTGCTTTTAAAATACTTTCAAAATATAGTTCAGTGAAGATTTTAATGAGAGCTGGATGGGATAGTGACATTGCCTTTAATGAAAATCCTATATTCATCATAAAAGTTGTTCTTTTGATTTTAAGGAAAATCTTAAAAATTAATTACTCCTTGAAGAAAAAAGAAGACTAAGTTAAACAAGTGGATACTTATGCTAACATACAGTATTTATATCCACAAAATATGTCTATATTTCACTCTTCTCACTTTTGTGTAAAAATTATGTAACAGATAGTTTCTTTGAATTAAAAAATTTTAAACTCATAATCTATGTCATAGTTGATTCCTTACCCAACTAGTTTATGTGTACGAGTACATTCTTTATATCATTAGAGCAGTGGGACAGCTAATGTAGATTTGCCAACAGCATTGACAGTCTAAACATTTTTTTCCTCCAAGACTCCACTCAATAGGAATAAAAAGGCTTTTAATTTTCTGACTTATTTTTATTTATTTGGGATAAAACTATCTGAATTTGTATTGTGCACATTTATCAATTAGGTCTTCTTTCTTTTCTTGAAGTGACATCCTGAAATTCTCATTTTGTTAGCCTTTCTGCCCACATTGCCATGAAAACAGTGACATTTCCCAATGATGTTTGACTTGTACCTAAGTACTTTTACAGATTTTTGATTTATTGGGCCTCCCACAGCCAAGAACAGACTCAGTGGGCAGGAGAGACTGACCAACATGGGGCCTGTGCAGGTCTGAAATATTCAAGAGTTCATTTGCAAATATATTAGGTAGCTGCTAAAAATATCACCCCACTTCTTAACGATGTGCATCTTGGACAAACCGGCACATATTTTGTCATCAAGTTGCTTAAGCTTCTGAAGTCAGGGCTACAACTGGGTCAAATGATAAGATGAGCACAACAGAGAAACGAAGAGAGCGTCTGATAAAACCTGATTGATTGATGTCTGGCTTCCCCACCATCACAGGCAGTTGACAGTTAGTTTGGGATCAGATGATTTGGCTTTTGCGATAGAAGATGGGGCCTGGTAGGCAAGCCTGAAGGACAAAAAGGTCGGTTTCTGTGTAGTGTCAAGTGATGTCGAGCTCCCACAAGGTGGGACATTGTTAATATTTCATTCTTTCTTTTTTAGGTCCAGGCCCTAATATTTGATAGTCACTTAAAGGCCTGAAGATTCAGTCTACAAACAGAAATCTGTGACTACCTTCCTGTTTTATTTAATCTTATGTTTTTACATGCTTTATGTCACAAGGGCAAGGGCATATTTTTTTTAATAATTATGTGATATTTTATGTGATACTTTGCAATATATAATGACTTTTGCGTATTTCATTTTATTATAATCTTGTAAGGCAAAAATAATCATGACACATAAATTGGCTAAATTTAATATTAGAAAATACTTCTTATGGGGAAATATACATTCACTGAGGGGAAATTACAATGTAAATTAATCTAGCGTTATCAGCTCCAGGTGTTTGGGTATCATAGATTATGCGAAGCTCAGGTGAAAAATATTCTATTACACGGTTTAGACATGTCAGAGTTTGGGAAAACCTTTCTAGGCACAATGGGAGAACTTTATATTTTGTACAGGTCTGTGGTTAGTGAATGATTGTGGCTGTAGTTTCCTGAACTTTACTCTTGCTGGTGATAGGATTATTATAATGTTTCTTTGTATTTTAATCATGGAAAATCCCAAATTCTTGACATATTAAAATCACCTAAAATATATGTTAGCCAGTTTATATGCTACTACAGAACAACACTGTAGATCGCTTTTGAGTTTGAACATAATTAATAGTAGATATTGATTATATCTACTATTAGGTAAATTAGATAAATTCTGTCTACTATTAGAAGAAACAAGGAAGGGAAGAAAGAAAAATGAAAGAAAACCAGAATAACTAGTTTTAGAATAAAATGTTTTCCAGTGTTAGCCATGAAAATTAGTAAAACCGTTATAGTTTTGGAATTTGGACAGCTTGGATTTGAATTTAGATTTAGGACAGTTTGATTCTCTCTAGAAATCCTTTAGGATGTATCGCTTTTCTCTGAGTTTCAAGGGTCAGATCTCCAAAGGACAGTTGGATCTCAGCTAATACTGTAGACTTAATACCAGCAGGATGAATTCTGCAAGGTGCTGTATTGCTGATAGTATAAGTGGAATACTGTATGAAAGCACATGCGCCAAAACCTGAAGTGGTACTCATAATAAGTGATCAGGGAATGGGGGCTAATGGCCATTTCAGTCGTGATTAGTAATACTTCCAAGAAAGGTGCCATCAGAAAATGACCTAGTCTCTTCTACATACATTTATATGGAACAAAGAGACCTATCTATCTATCTGTCTACCTCTCTCTCTCTCTCTATCGTCTCAGGAATAATGAGGAATCATTATAGGTGTGGTTACAAAAACTTTTTCAGAAAAGATGTTTCAGGCAAAAGAAGCACTTTAGTGATTCTGTTCTGATGGTCACATTACTGTTGGATATTATTTACTGGTGGTAGCTAATAATGGTCAATACTTTTTGTTACACCAGGGAAATGAGAACACAAGTGGATTTCCCTAGCACAGTTGCTGTATAAGTCTGTGATACATTTCTCAGTTATTCAGTAAAAATGATGTTTCGTTTAAAGGTGGTATAACAGTTGTAAAATGCAAATTGCTTTGATAAGTATTTAGAGGGTTTTTTTTTGCGTATCCATGAGCAGCTGTTCAAAGTTTATTAATTTGCTTTTCTGTGCGCGTGCACACACACACAGTATCATAGATTATCTAATACTGCCTTCTGAACCCTTTTATTCCTTTAGCGTTTTTTCTCTGTTTGTGTTATTCCATGTGTTTTTTTTTTTAACATCTTTATTGGAGTATAATTGCTTTACAATGGTGTGTTAGTTTCTGCTGTATCACAAAGTGAATCAACTATACATAAACATGTATCCCCATATCTCCTCCCTCTTACATCTCCCTCCCACCCTCCGTATCCCACCCCTCTAGGTGGACACAAAGCACCGAGCTGGTCTCCCTGTTCTATGCGGCTGCTTCCCACTAGCTATCTATTTTACATTTGGTAGTGTATATATGTCCATGCCACTCTCTCACTTCGTCCCAGCTTCCCGTTCCCCTTCCCCACGTCCTCAAGTCCATTCTCTACGTCTGCATCTTTATTCCTGTCCTGCGTCTAGGTTCTTCAGAACCTTTTTTTTTTTTTTTAGATTCCATATATATGTGTTAGCATGCGGTATTTGTTTTTCTCTTTCTGACTTACTTCACTCTGTATGACAGTCTCTAGGTCTATCCAACTCACCACAAATAACTCAATTCCATTTCTTTCTATGGCTGAGTAATGTTCCATGGTATATATGTGCCACATCTTCTTTATCCATTCATCTGTCGATGGACACTTAGATTGCTTCCATGTCCTGGCTATTGTAGATAGTGCTGCAATGAACATTGTGGTACATGTCTCTTTTTGAATTATAGTTTTCTCAGGGTATATGCCCAGTAGTGGGATTGCTGGGTCATATGGTAGTTCTATTTTTGGTTTTTTAAGGAACCTCCATACTGCTCTCCATAGTGGTTCTATCAGTTTACATTCCCACCAGCAGTGCAAGAGGATTTCCTTTTCTCCACACCCTCTCTGGCATTTATTGTTTGTAGATTTTTTGATGATGGCCATTCTGACTGGTGTGAGGTGATACCTCATTGTAGTTTTGATTTGCATTTCTCTAATAATTAGTGATGTTGAGCATCTTTTCATGTGTTTGTTGGCAATCTGTATATCTTCTTTGGAGAAATGTCTACTTAGGTCTCCTGCCCATTTTTGGACTGCGTTGTTTTTTTTTTGATATTGAGCTGCATGAGCTGCCTGTATATTTTGGAGATTAATCCTTTGTCAGTTGCTTCATTTGCAAATATTTTCTCCCATTCTGAGGGTTGTCTTTTCGTCTTGTTTATGGTTTCTTTTGTTGTGCAAAAGCTTTTAAGTTTCATTAGGTCCCATTTGTTTATTTTTGTTTTTATTTGCATTTCTCTAGGAGGTGGGTCAAAAAGGATCTTACTGTGATGTATGTCATAGAGTGTTCTGCCTATGTTTTCCTCCAAGAGTTTTATAGTGTCTGGCCTTACATTTAGGTCTTTAATACATTTTGAGTTTATTTTTGTGTATGGTGTTAGGGAAATTAGAACACTCCTTGTGGTTTTCAACTGCATACTTTTTTTGCATATGGGTAAGCTGCATCTGAAAAATATCTAATTATTCATTGAGGAAAGTTAGAATTGACAAATGAAAAAACTGTCACATCATAAAAATAATTAAGATTAGCAGTCCCTATGAATGAAAAGTAGCAATCAGCTATTTGGTCAGCTAGACTGCAATTTCTTGATTAGTTCTATGGCTTCGGAACTCTCATTTAAGGAAGAGTATGAGATGCAGTGGCTGGACTGATTAGTCTGACATTCACTTTTATGTTTTTTCATCCTTAGTTTGTACGTTTACATTTTGAAAAAAGATGAACAAAAGGGTTCAGGTGTGGGATGTTACTAAGGAAGACTTTTAGGGATTTGTTTTCTCTAAACTTGTTATCACCAGTGTTCTTTATACTGAGAAATAATCTCTTAGGTATTACCAGAGGTGAAACAAATGTTGAATGCACAGTGTTCTTATTAGCCCAAGAAGGAAAAATTAATTATTATATATTAAATCAAGAACTTCTGGCCTGGGATCCATAGACTTTGAAGAGTTTGAGAATATCCAGACATTTTCTACAAAATTTTGTGTATTTAAGAATTTTTCTGGGGAGAGGTTTTTATGAGACACTCAGTGGGCTTCACAGCCCCACGAAAACTTTAAGACCACTCAAAAGAATTTCTGTGTAGGTGGCTATATGATCACTTGTTACATTGCAAAATGTAGCCGTATAAAATAGGAATAGTTTCATTGTTATTTGCCAGAAGATTCTTTCAAAAACATAAAATCAAATCCTATCACCTTGCTATTGTAAGTCCTCCAGTGGATGTCCTTTTCAAATGACATCTGAGTTTTTAAAAATCATTGCTTATTTCATCCTCTGTGATCTATTTGTTGCCTTCTTGTCTGACCTGATCACCAAGTATACCATGATCATGTGCCACTCCTCTTCCCAATTCCTACCCTGACTGCCCCCCATAAACCACCTACATTCACTACATTTTATCTTTACTGGTCTTCTTTTTGTTCCTTGCACATGCCAAGCTACTTCTCTCTCTGAAATGCCATTTCCCTAGATTTCCATATGGCTGTCTTCTTCTTATCATTCACTTTTCACTTCACATGTCAACTGTTAAGAAAGCCCTCCCTTAGCCCTCATTTAGAATTTTCTGTCCCCATACATGCCTCAATTTGCTCTCTAGCCTGTTACCTTATTTTATTTTCATTACACTGATATTTATCTGAAATTATCTTCTTTCTTTATCTGTTAGTATGTGTACTTCTTTATTAGATGACTTCTCACTAGAATCTAAGCTCGATGGGCTGGACCTGGTCTTGTTCACTTCTATACCTCCAGTTGCTAGAAGAGTACCTGGAACGTAGCAAACACTCAAAGAATATTAGCTGAATGAATGAACAATTTTTTAAAACTCAACATCATTTCCTGTGGTTTATCTTTTAATAAAAGTGGGTTTGCAGTTTTCCACCCAAAAGAAAAAGAGTTACTCACATGCCTTATATTTAAATTAAATTAACTCCCATTTCTTCATTCAACAGTCATTAAACAAACATAAAGTATCAATTGTGTGTAATGTGTTAAACCATAGGGAGGAGAAAATACAAAAATCAACAAACTATGGTCTCTCCTGTCAAGTAGCACATTAGATAGTGAAGGAGAAAGGCATGATTACTGTACACTATGGTATGTTCTTGATAGATGGAACTATAAAGTGATATGGGTATGAAGATGCCTCTGTGACTCAGGATAAGCCTCTAGGATGAGATCTTACTTAAGCTGGGTCTTGAAGGAGGAGTTGAAGATCCAGTCAGGACAAGAGGGAATTGCATCCCAACAGAATCAACAGCTTGGCCAAGAGCAGAAAGGCATTAAGGAACATAACATTTTCAAGGTCCAGTGAATAGTTGTGAGCAAAGATGAAAAGTACATAGAAAACAGTGACAGAGAATGCAGCTTGAACTTGATTTGGGACCAGATTTTTAAAGGACTTTGTGTGCTGTGTTAAAGAACTTGAAGTTATTCTTTAGGTAATTGATGGTCAATGCAGATTTTGAAAAATAGAGCCTGATTAGTGCATTTTGAATGTATTTGGTAATTACCAATTTGGTATAAGAGAGGACAAGAAAACCGTGAGCTGACAGTGGGTTCTAGTCAACTTTCATTTTGTTAAATTTAACAGTTATTGTTATCTTGAATTTAACCTTAGATGTTGATTTAATAACAGCATTGTAGCGGATGGCTAAAACAGTCACTCAGGGCATTCAGTAGTTTACTATGAATATTTTATTGAGGTGAGACAACGCATGCGAAAATAAACGAACAGAGCAATATCTTTTTAATTGAATCTGTTTGTGCTTAACTCATGAGATCGTCTTTGAGGGTAGTTTTGCATTCATTCATATGCATTAGCCTAATTTCATAACTGAATATCGAGAAGGATAAATATTCAATAGCAAGTGGGCAGAGCAGTAGTAACTGGGATTGCCAATTGCTGCAACCTCTTTGAAAGCCAATTTGTCAGTTTATAGCTATTAAAATTGCACATATACTCTTTGACCTAGCAATTCCACATATCCCATAGAAACCTTCATATGTGTGCTCCTTACAGCATGGTTTGTAATAGCAAATAATTAGAAATTACCTAAACGTCCATTAATAGGGGATGGGTTAAAGAAAGTTGTGGAGCCATCCCCAGTGTCATTCATGTGTTATAAAGGATGAGACAGATGTGTCCATGCTGCTATGATAATATCTGAAAGACTTATAAAGTGAAAAAAATATTTCAGTATGGCATCTCTCTACTTGAATTTTAAGAAATGAAAGAACGAATAGATACATGTATATGTATATATTTTCATGAAAAGTTTCTGAAAATGTGCAAGAAATTATTAATGATGCTTTTCTCTGGGAATTAGGACTGGGAATTTGGAGGAAGACATAGATTCCCTTATTGTCATACCATTACCATTACTGCTACTAATAAATTCTGTTGTGAGGGGGAGGTGTGTGAGGGGTAGGAAATAGTCAAGTACATATTGCCAGTATAATTAAGTTTTAAATTGCTTATCTTCCCCTCAGTTGTGTAGTTGGGAGGATAGAAATATGGTTGGGGGTTGGGAAGAAAGGATAGAAGATGGAAAAATATTTAATAAAATATTCCAATATCTGTCCAATTCAGACTTTACTGTAAGGGAGAAGAGCTATAATGATAATTTTTTCTATAGTCCTCATTAAGCTTAATATGAGAATATACCAAAAGTGAGCACTCAAATGTAGATTAAGCTCTGTTTTACTTTGGAGAAGGAAATAGCACAGAGAAAAGGAATTTAATACATTGCCTTTTAAAATACAGCATTTCTCTATTCTCAGCATAGGTCATGGCTGTGTTATTAACCTCAGATATAGTGTATGATAGTTTGGTAGTGTATGATAGTTTGGTTTTTGATAAAAGATCTATTCTTTAAAATGTGATGTACTATTATAGGCCCTGTCGTACAAAAAGAAGTTTATCCCCACGATGTTGTTTTTCTGAGTTCAGAAATTTTGTCCTGCTCTGCCTGAAACAGTTCATCTTGAACCCATATCCAGTGTTTTACTTTCTGAGTGATTTTAAGATGCCTGTTATTTTTCTTCACATTATTATATGCAGACATATTTATAAATTGGCTCTGTGCCAAATATGCTGCTCTTTTTTTGCGCCTTCTTAATGATTTTGTATCCTTGAAAATCTTCCAAACGATCTCATATGTTCTTGTGGGAGCAACAGCAACTGTAGAAGCAGGAGATGGACCGGAGGATGGTATAAGCTACAGCTTAGAGTTCCACTGGGATTGAAGAAGGACACCTGAGAAAGCGTGAAGGTCTTGAATCATAAATGCCACCATCCATTTCCTCTGATAATTATTACAGAGTGGAAAAGGAAATGACCTATGTTGATTTTTTTGTCAAATAATTTTAAAGAAGTGGGCATAAAGTTGGTATAGAAGTAACATACAGAGTTGAGGCAAATTATAACCTGAAAACAAATGAAATGTTTGTTTCTCTCGTTTGAAGGAACCTAAACCTAATACATCTTGCTAAGTCTGTTTTTACCTGGTAGACTGTTCTAAAAATTTCAGCCTTGTTAGAACATATGACCAAAAGGTCAATTTCATTCAGTTCATTCTCATGGATTCTGAAAAACCCAGGTGGGGTTGAAGTTTTTATTGGATTTTAGATTCTCATTTTGGACGGAGGTGCTACCCAGATGCATAGTCCAGTGTAGGTAAATTCATCTCATGAGTGGCATTATGTAATGACTTTGTGTAAATAGAGAACTAGGTGTATGAAAAAAAAATTGATTTGGCTTCTTGAGGTATGTCTTGCCGTTAAGAAGTCTATTCTTTTTTTAATTAAAGTATAGTTGATTTACAATATTATATTACTTTCAGGTGTACAACATAGTGATTCAATATTTTTATAGATTACACTCCATCTAAAGTTATTATAAGATATTGGCTATATTCCCTGTGTTGTACAATACATCCTTGTATCTTAATTATTTTATACACAGTAGTTTGTACCTCTTCTTAATCCTCTACCCCTCTCTTGCCTCTTTCCCCATCCCTGTCCCCACTGGTACACTAGTTTGTTCTGAGTCTGTTTCTGTTTTGTTGTAAGAGTTCTATTCTTAAAGACCCAGAGAAGTAAAGGAAAGCATTAGCGGAAAACACACCCAAAGTGGATCCAGCCCCCTGCTTCCATGTGGCCTGCTGATATCCCAGCCATCAAGTGTTGAAAAGCCACAAGTGGTTTTCATGATGATAAAGTTAGTGGTTAGCACTAAAAATAGACTCAGAGCAAGGCCTAGTAGAATAAATTATTGAAGTTGATCTGTTAAAACTACCTTTGTCCAGAAGGCTCTACAACATTTCTAGGACGACTGGTTTCTGGGGTGAAGAGTCATCAGAATTATTGATGTTACTAGGATCCATTTTCAGAATTGGGTGACCTGTTACATGCCTCGTATCCTGATTAAATGCTGTGCTGCCTCTTCTTAGATACTCTGTGGGAAGGTGTTAGCCCAGAGGACTGAATAATCTAGGAAATAACTTTGTAAGCTATCTACTTGAAAATGAGTGTGTTGGTAAACTTATACATTAACTTGAAGACACAAAGTTCAGTGGCTGGCTATGGGATGACACTTGAGTGGATGTGCAGCACAAAGCCACATATTAACCTTTTTATTTAGAAAGGGGTTGAGTCAGTCACCCTTTAGAAAGAGGGCATGGGTGGTATTCTCTTCCAGAAATTTGGAGTCTTACATTGGGGTTCTAATTCCAGCTCAGCCACCTTATTGTTTCGTGTCCTTGAGCAAGTTATTGGGTTGGCCAAAAAGTCCGTTCAGGTTTTTCTGTAAGATGTTATGAAAAAGCCGAACGAACTTTTTGGCCAACCCCATACTTAATCTGTGACTCAGTTTCCTCCATTTGTTAAAAAGAGGTTATTAAAGAAACCTAAACAAGGGCTATTATGAGGATTAAATGGATTAATACGTGCAAAGAGCTTAGACCAGTACTAGGCATACACTAGTAAAACATCTTTATTATTGGCATTTTTGAGGTCAAATCCATAAAAATAAATTGTTCTCTTTTCGGGATAAATATCCCCAGGTATTCAAAATATAAGTTTAAGGTCTTTGGTTTGCATATTTTAATAGATAAATATTCAAATGAATTATTTTTTAAAAAATACTGTTCCTAGTCAGAGTAAAAAGATAGAACTTGTTGAATATTCTAAATAATTAAAGCTTTTTGCCCAGACAACCCTAAAGTCGCCTTTTAAGTAATGTGTACTTTATTCCCAAGGAAGAAAATATTTTAAGGTCCACTGGGAAATGCTTTATAAAATATATTGATAGTGAATGTAGTATATTCATCACACATAGAAACTGGTAAATATTTTTTAAATTTATGACATCTGTTACAGATCATTTTGTCTAATTTTTTGGTATTAAATAACATGAGGTGCCTTGGGTATAATAATCATTACCATAAAATGTAAGTAAGGGGTTTTTTTCTTCCCCCCAGACAGTTCTGGAGTTAACACATAAAATTCATTTAGAAAGTTTCTGAGTGGAGTATCTGAAAAGGTCACTGAAGAAACCAGTTGGTTAAAATGCATTTGGATGACCTGAACACATAGTTGTTGTGTCTCTAAATCCCAGACATACTTTATTAGGACAATCCAGCTGGTTTGCTATTTCTATCTCCTCATTATCAACACGTTATGGTATGGCCTCTTCCCCCCTCTTCCAATGCCAAGAATTTGGCAGGGACACCATGTTAGCACGTCAGAGTCTGGGGGGGTGGGGAAAGACAGCAGCTTCACACTGCTGCAGGGGTAGGAAAATCTGTTGTCTAAACATTTTGCCCCTGGGTTAAGATTGATAATGGACATTTTTAATCTCCTTACTTGAAGAATTTGAGGAAATAAATTTCATGAGCTTCTAGGTAAACTTTTAAGAAAAATTATGTTTATTCTAGTTTACACTTCCATATATGTATGTGTATATATATATATATATATATATATAGTGTGTGTGTGTGTGTGTATATTCCATATATATATGTAATTTGTAAATCTCAAAGCTTCAAACTCTTTGCTTTTCTCCCTTTTCCCGATCATCCTAATATTATAGAAGCTCAAGAAGGGAAAGAGAGGAATTGTCCTTAGGTCTTATTTCATAGTTTCCATGATCAAAAACAACTAAACTGAATATCATGTAATATTTTATTATCATGTGAGTGACTCTATTAAGTGGACTGGGTAGATCCTTTCAAATATATCAGAGCATAAAGAAAGCAGACATGGAAACATATTTTTGGTCCTTGTTCACAGTTTTGTTTAAAAATAGTGAAATGAAAAATGATTGGCTTAAGGACTCCCTTGACAGTTTCACAGGATTTCAGATTTTGTGAGTTAGTTAAGCTCTTTGAAATTTATCTTATGAATTTCACAGAAATATGAATTCTCAAATTTATTATGGTTATACCAATGATCTTGTGTGTATATATATAATTTTGTGTGTAACACATTCACTTCTCACAGACCTTCTTTTCCGTAGGCAACTCCCTTCCAGTTGTCCTGTTGACATTCACTGGGACAACTTCATGAAATATTTTCCATGCTTTGATAGAGTGTTTTAAAAATCATCTCAAAATTATTTATTTCCTTTTTAAAAACCATAAATTATGCTTTCAGAGCAACCTAAAGGTATTTTCCGTGATATTCCACGTTATCCTAAAATACTAGGTTTTAATAAAGGGTCCCCTTACATGTGCATAGTGGTATAACAAGTAAGGTATGACCCTTCCCTTCATATAGGAGGAAACTATAGAAGGATATGTCTCATTCACATATATATTATTTATATATTTTAAAATTCCTTTTCTTTATTTGGTTCTTGGATATATCCCATATATAACTCAGACAACTCAGTGATAGCAAGTAAAAAGTTATCAGTAACAGTAGAAACTCAGTAATATAGAAACTGATACCTAGAGATATTTTTAAATAATGTTCTCTTCCTATTAACAAAACATATTACTCTGATGCTTATTTAATCTTTATTAGCTTATTTTGTATAGTAATGGATTTTCATGTTTTAAAAAATTTAAGTAAAATAATAATAAGGTGGGACTTCAGTAATCTGAGATAGGAGTAAAGTCATAAGTGAAAGAATAACTACCCTAGAGCTTTGATTAAAGAGAAAAACATGTAACCGTTTATATCATTCACTAGTCCAGATTTGTGCCATCAGTATAGAAGTGGGTAAAAGACTCAACTTTCTTCTAAAACCTTGATTACCCGAAGTTTTCATTACCCCAAGAGAAATGGAAGAGTTGTCTGTGTGAGTTTGCATGCATCTTATTTTATGGTTGCAGTAATACTTACTGACTATATGGGTAGGACATTGAGATTTTACTGTGCATAGAAAAAGAAGAATGCAAATTAAAAGACAAATGGTTTTTTTTTTCACAAATTAAAGAAACAGATTGTTCCCCTGGGTGTCTCCTTAATTGATGAAGAGCAAATAAGCAGGGTACAGTTAACTAGACAAGCAGAGAGGGGCAGGCATATCTCTCAGGATTGAGGTTAGAACCTCAGGCTTTCGAAGTGTGAGGGATTTGTAAATGAAGCTACTTTGTTACTGTCAGAATTAATATGTGGATAAAAATCTATGTTTTCAAAGTTCTTACAGCATTTTTTTGTATTTCCTCTTTATTTTTAAAAGAAGTTTTATGTTATTTTATGTATTTTTGTATTAACATTCTACACTTATGACATTTCTGCCCCCTCACTACCGACACCAAACAATAGAACTGCTTCAATTAAGAAACAGAACATCAGCCCCTGGCATCTTATTCTGTTGTTCCATCTTTTTTGCTAGGGAGAATTCATTTGTTTCTTAATTAAGAAAAACACCAATAGCATGAAAAATCTGCTTATGGTACCTGAATGGTAATTAGGCAAAAGGTAAAAAAGAAACATGCACATACATTCCAGTGGCAGCCAAAATGAACTTGAGCTGATAAAAATGAACTAAACTACCCTTGCATAAATGGAGGCTGAGAGAAGTGTACAGTCATTATGGCTAAGACAATATGCAAACTATCTTCAAAGAAATCAAATTGCTAGAGTGTTTTCATTTGCATGTATTAACTATTAACATAATGAGGAGAAGTGACATTGGACCCGGATTGTGTGTCTGTTCGGATTGATAACTCTACTGCATCTGCAAACAGACGCCCAAAAATCATGCTAGTAGTTAGATCAGAGTTGAACTCTGCAGTGTGGGCTAAAGTGAAACCTAGGGCTTGGTGAACCTGCTGAGTTACTGAATGGTTGACATCTCTCTCTTTTACATTCTGTCATTCTCCCCCCCCTTCCTCTCCTTCTCCCCCTCTTTCTCTTTCTCTTTCTCTCTCTCTCTCCAGCTCTCCTTCTCTCTTCCCCCCCCCCTCCCTTTATGTTTTAAAAGCAATAATAATATTTCAGTGCAAATTCTCATTTGAAACTTCTTGGTTTTCCCCAGGGCAACTTTTACGGTATGAGAACTGATGCTATAAAGGAGATCTTAAAAAAATCGTAGGATTAAGATCCATTACAGGATTTGAAATTTTAGGTTTTTTTATTTATTCCCAGCAAATATGAATCTAGGAATAAAGGAAACTGACATTTATTGAGCTCCTCTTGTGTACCATGCACTGAACAAAGTATTTTTTTTCTTAGAAAAATGGAAAGCATCCTTGAGAAAGATGAAGGAGACATGGCAATGAGAGACATCTCTAGCCTTTTAGATAACCATGAGCACAGTCACTGAACCTCCAGGTCTTAGTTCATTCTCATCTGCAAAATGGAGTGATGTTTCCTAATCTAAAAACCTTTGAGGCCAATAGCTAATTTCAGTGTTTTCAAAACCCAAGAGATATTGGAAGGTCATCACTCCTAAACCTGCCCAGAGCAACTAAAATTCTTTATTTCCTTCTAAGCTATGGATTTATCACACAGTAGGATGATGTTCACTAATCTGTGTTGATGAAAAACCCTGATGACTGTATAAATCTTTGACTAATTTTAAGAAGATAAAGCCAAAACACATTTCTTGACTTTAGGATTCATAGTTTGTTGTTCCTAAAATCAGAGTATAGCTTGCTTTAAAATCAATAAATCCATTTAATATTGCAATAGTTTTTCTCTCTTGAAAAACGTACTGATGTTGTGTCTTACAAACAATGGAGACTGCTAATTAAGAAATTTTGTATCACTTTTTCCCTACAATTCTGTTTATTCAATTTCACAAATATGCACGGTGATCTTTGAGTCCTCTTGGTACTGTTCAGTCGTGCCCTAGGAAGGTAAGTTCTCTGCTCTTCTAGAGTTTACATTCTAGAGGTGGGCAATGGGCAATAAAAACAGTAGCTCAGTGAATGTACAACCTGATGTCAGGTAGGGTAAGTGTTATGAAGAAAACCAAATAGGGTAACGTGACAAAGAGTGACTGCTGGGGTCCTTGAATTATCTGTTGGATAAAAATTTCTTAAACTTGTTGCTGTTGATGAGAAGCAATGAAATGAATATCTTTTCTTATAAAATTATTGGCAACCACTCTCAAGGGTGAGGGGGCACATGTCTCTCAGAGACTGTGATCCACCGATTCCTCAACAGCCCAGCTGAAAGATGTTATCTTTGTGAACGTGTGGAGACTGGGAAAAAATGTTGGGGACTGTTAGACTTTATTGAACAAGTTGGTTGAGGAAATGTGTCAGAGATGGAGTTAGGTTCTAGGGATAATGTAGTTACTAAAGCAGACATAGAACCCACCCTCATGAGGCTTTCATTCTAGGAGAGAAACATGATTCTACCTAAAATAATGGTAATTGCTCTCAGGAAACTCAATCCAATGCCTTATGATTTTTCAGACATGTTATTTACTTACATGGTTTTTGCATGAATATTTTTCAACAAATGGGGGATAAAGTAATCACAGTAATAATTGCATTATTCTGTCAATATTCTGGGATATAGTTTCTATTATAAAATATTATTTATAAATATATATAACATCAATATAATTGATATGTCCTCATTGTGTATATATATATATATATATATACACACATATATGTTTTTTCCTTTGAATGGATATTTGCAATTGATTAGATTATGTGGTTAACTCTTGAAAATTTTGTTATTGATCATTATCACTGCTGTTGCAGTAGCAGCTATGACATTTTTAGGTTTGAAGTCATGTTAATTCCACTTTAAGTCCAATTTAATTCCATTTTGCATAACATGCATCACTGCTTAATATAAGTGGACATGTGTGACCTCAGAACCCTGTAGAGCTTCTAGGGACCATGAGACATTGGGAACATTCTGAGAGATTATAATTTTGTACTGCAGGCAAAATATTCATTAGACTTTTAGGGGAAGGATTTCTTCACTGGTTGTTCATCTGGAGATGGCTCAGTGAAATGACCCAGTGTCAGTAAATGTAAGCCTCTACTCAGGGAGACCAGAGGGGGAAAAAATACATTCCAACAAACTCTGGATGCATAAAGGGCTTTTCTGCTTTTGAAGATTTCCAATAAATGTCTTCTCAAGTAGGAATGGATGAGTTGACAGTATCCTTTGAGACATCTCCACACTTAATAATATCTTAGTGCTCCATTTTCATGAATATGGAGATTATAAAGAAATCTGTTTCACATTTAAGTGATAAGTTAACCTTTCTGCCACATGTTGGTTATAATGTCAAAATCTCCTTTGAAAAAGTCAAGTTGATGATCTGTGCTGAATCATTCATTCAGATTCAGCCTAAGGGTGTTAAGAGGTGAGAATAGGTGTTGTCATATTCTCTCAGAAATTACCTAAGAATTAGGAAGCACAGTTGCTCCAGGAGAACTCTGGAAGAATCTGTCCCCAGAAGGAAGCACAAAACTGAGTACAGCTGTGTACTTTGAAAATAAGAAAAGCACTCAAAGCAGAATTCAAGACACATGCGTGAAACATTTAGATACTTACTGATGTTAACATTTTCACTTGTGCTTTGCTTTTTTACCTAAAGAAATTAAGCAGAATAGGAGATTCATTGGGAAAAGGCTGAAGGAACTCTTAGAGGGGAATGTAAGTTCTTAACTTATATTTACTTGAGACTAACAACACAAAACCCTAAAACAAAACAAAAAAAAAAAAAAAAGAAAGATTTGCTTTCTCTTTTTCAATAGCAATTATGTTGATTCTGTTTGAAAGAGAAACAAGCAATTTCAGAATCATTGTTATAAACTAATATTTATTTTTCTGGATATGAAAACTACAACACGTGGATAATGTATCTCTTAGGTTTCTTAGTAATCTCTGTTAATGCCTCTCATGTCTAAACTGCTGGGTCTGGTACGAACCAATAAAAATATACCAATGATTTTCTGGAGGTAGACCCAACTGCTGAAGGCCGAGAGGGACACACTTAATGCATGCCTGAAAATCGAATTATTTTTGCTTAAATAGGTTTTACTATATCTCTTAATGAGAAACATTAATTAATAGCATCCAGTTTCACAACTCTGGGCAGGCTGGGATGGTGTCCTAAAACCGTTGGTGACATTTAATAACACCCTGAATTTTGGTTAAAAAAAGTCAACTGTGTGTAAGTACAGAACAAGAAGAATGAACCTTATATGCTGCTAAAATGAAAACTTCATAGGTGTTTCAGTTAATTGTGAGTCTTCAATGGGAGATGCAGTCCAGAACGATTCTGCAGTGTTAGGCAATTAACAGGGAGCCCTGCTGTGCTTTGTCCTGGCCAGTTACATCTTGAGTATTATATTCAATGTCCATGTCCTCCTTAAAACTTATGTCTGGGGGATGTTAACAATCAAGCAATAGCTGAAGGAACTGGAGATGTTTAATAGGAAAAGAAAATTATAGGTTTCATATGAGAGCTATATTCAGATATGAGGAATTCATGTAGAAAAGGAATTCACTTTCTTTGTAGCTTAGAAGAAATAGTTTCAAAGAGCATTCTGGGTCTGCATTCTACATACTGAAGGCAGATTTGGGCTTAGCCTCAGTAGAGCAATTAGAGCTTTTCAAAATGGAATGGCCTTCATTGTCAGGTAGAGAGCTTCCTGTCCCTGGAAAAAAGCAAGTAAAGGTTTACCTGGATAATCACTTGCTAGATTTATTATTTGATAGATCCTTGGAAGGCAGGGGGTGATAGGGATTATGGAGTTAAGGGGCAAAATGGGAATGGATTCATGGGTGATTTCATATTCTAGATGGGCCTTAGAATGTTTTGAGTGTCTTGGGTCAATTCTAGAAGGATTTAATTGGTACCTATCAAGTCTTTCTCATCATTGTTATTGTATCTGTAACAATCTACTCCCCTGGAAGCTAAATGCGCTCAAGTGGCAGGACTCTCACCAGCTGAGGCCCTTTCTAAGGCCTTGGGAGGGGCTCAAGCAGTGGGATCAGGTGGTCTAATATTTTTATAACGTTTTCAAAATTAAGATGTTTTAACCACAATTAAGACTGCTAATTCTTTCCTTCTTGACTTTCCCTCTGCCACACTTCGGAATGGCTACAGGCATTATTGGGATCTTGGTAAGGGGGAATTGAGCTGAAAAAATAATTGTCCTATTTTTAACATTTGCAATTTGCTGAGGTTTCTCTTTCTAAATAAATATTTACTTGCATACATACTTTGTAGCATAATTTTGTATTCTCTTACAGAGGCCTCCCAATTGTATAAGCTTCAGATCCTGCAATTCCTGGATCTATTTCTCTTTGCCTTGTTTATATGTGTCATGGTTCTAGGTGCCACAAATAGTAAGATGCATAAGTCATTATCCTTTATATCAAGTTATGCACAATGGTAGTGTGGGAATCTGATCAATTTTATTATGGGCTCAACTATCTACTTGAAGAAATGATTAATACTGGTATACAATACAATATTTTTACAACTTTACATGCATGGACATTTTTATTATGGGATATGAAATGATTAATTTAAAAACAATGAGAAAGACCAACAGTGACCATAATCTACCCAATCTGAAAAAATTATATTATTGTGTTGTAATCTAATTTATGTGTGTATTATTCCCATGGCAAAGGTAAAAGCATGTTATTGTATATATCTTACTGATTAGGAAACTAATGTATGTATGAAGATTTCAAAACATTTTTTTGCTTTGGGATGAAATCACTTTGACATCAAATCAAGTGAAGCCAGCTAACAAATTCTGAGGATCTTTAAGAAAGAATTTTTTCTCTATCTTAATCAATAATAATAGGTTACCAAACATGCCTTCAGACAACCTGGAGCTTTTTCTATATCTTTAGAAACAGATCAGTGCTCTGTATCTTTTTGCCAAAGTTCCATTTTATTCTTTTTTCCATCTTTTAGAAGGCAGTCATGTTGAGCATGATTCTGTGCTGGCATCTTCAGTTTATTGGGGTTCTTTTTAAAAAGGTTCTATGATTTTGAAGATAACATAGTCAGGAGATAACACAGTCATGGTGCCATGACTGTGAACTCCATACACAGTCGCATCATTTCTTCCATCCAGGGAAGCTCATGCTTTCCGAAGGGTATAGAAGTTCCTCCAAGTGCATGGCTAGCTAGCAGGTGATCTTTTCATATCTCCTGCTGAGCAGATTGGCTCAAGGGGAAAAAATGCTGTCCAGCTTGTCCAAACACAACTGGTGTGCAAAAAAATATCAGATCAAATATCGTTCCCTTCATGTGTGATCTTTGTTGAGATTGGTGTAATAGAGAAATTGGAAATTCAGATGTTCTGTTACAACATTGTAGGTAATTCCAGAATGAATTGTATTTTTAAGCACATAGACATGTTTTTAACTCTGGAATGGGATTTGGTGACTCCATCATTTCCTAGAATGTGCTATTACTTTTCTCCACTTCTTTTTAAAAGTCAATTTTATTACACATATGTACAATATTTCTAAATATTCTGTTTCCCCTGATTTTAGTGTTTATTTTTTTCAGCAAATATTTGCTGAGCAACTGCAGTGTACTTGAAATTGACAAGTATTTGAATGATTTCTCTTGAACTTAAAAAAAAAGAAAAACAGACATTAAATACTGTTATGGTATAGATGTTCTAGTAGATGAGTGGGTAGATCTGATTCTTGGCATGCTTGCTTTAAGTGTTATGCATGGTATTAAATTTAATAGGAGGGGAATACACTAAACATTTCCTTCATTCCTCTGGAAATCAGTGATACACAGTTATGTTAAATATATATAGGTGCATTACATATTACTTCTGGAGAAGGGAGGAAAACTTTTGAGAACCCTCCTATGTATTATTAGGGACTCTGCCAGGCATTTTATATACATTTAATTTAAGTTGTTTACATTATTTATCTGAGTTATTTTATATAGGATAGGTAAAATTTTATATAGGATAGGTTAAATTTATTATTTATTTTATATAGTATAGGTAAAATTTTATATAGGATAGGATAGGTTTACATTATTTATCTGAATTATTTTATATAGGATAGGTAAATTAACCCCATTTTGGAGACATTCTTCTGGGTGACACTGCAGTTGCCAGAGCCAGTGTTTGAACCAGGTTTAAGGGGCTCTTTTCACAACCCTGTTTTGTCAGTGGAAATGATTCTGCAAGATGGAGATATTCAATAATGAATATGACACGAGAAAACTTTTGGAGATGATGGTTATATCTGTTTCTTTGATTGTGGTGATGGTTTCCACAGGTGTATGCATATGTCCGAACTCATCAAATTGTATGCATTGAAGGTGTGTAGTTTTTATGTCAGTTATACATCAGTAAAATTGTTTAAAATATGTGCACAGGCATGACAGGACATATTTTATTAAAAAATCAGAAAAAAATAAATAAGTGAAACTTGTTAAAAACAAAGATGTGGTCCTATAGGTGAAGATGCCTACTAATGGATCTCAGACATAAATTCTAGTCAGTTTTGAAACATGGTTCCTATCCTCATGTGGCTTATAGTTTAAGGAAGCCAGATGCAACTATACATGTAATAGAGAATGAAAGGCAGCAGAGGAGTGCCATGCAACTTTAAACAGAGAGCTATGGGGAGTGAATCCAGGGTCTTTTTGTTCACTTATTTGAGAAAGGATGTTATTGAAAACTTTAGACAATTTTAGATAATATAAAATCCCCTGGAAACCCTTAGGCATCAGAAAGAAAAACTTATTGAAAGCCCTTTATATACCCTTTTAAGAAAGTATTCAATCTAATGTAATTATTCTTTTAACATTAAAAATCCAATTTACTGATCATGAATCAAAAGCCTATATGGAACTTAAAACTTCTAGTCATTGATATTAATAAAAACCTTATTTTCTCATAGCTTGTGAGATTTAGCTTAGAGCTGGTAGAGTCTCAGTAAGTTATTTTAACACATTATTATTATAATATAGAGTTAATAAAATACATCCATAAACCTTACTGTGAAAAGTAAATGCATATTCAATATGAGATGTGTGAAAACTCAGACAAGGACTCAGTTTACTGTTTCTTCTATCTCCAAGAGGTTATATTTCAAATATGATAACTGAAGTTTTTAACATTTGGTGGTTATATAACAAGTACGGCAGAGAGAGAGAACAGCTTAGCAAACCAGCAGTGACACAACCAACCCCAAAGGTGGCATGTGGCATACCTTTACTTCATTCAGAGCCGTGGCATATGTCAGAGTTTTTTGCCCTGTCGCTCACTTAGTTTGAGCAATTTCCATTCCATTACGCTCTCTTAGAGTTTCTGTTTTATCCCCCTTCTGGCTTATTCAAGTGTTTAAATTTCAAATTAGTAGCTTGTCTTTATCATTCATATTGGGATTGGGGAAACATATTACAGCCGTTGGACATGTTTACCATATTAAAAATAATAACAAAGAAAACAAAAATGATAAAAAAAGAAAAACATACTAAGGGTTATGTTTAAGACACAGGCTACCCCGATAAATTACCTCAATGCAGTATTATTGAGCTTCTTTTCTAAAATACCCTTATCAAACTTGAGAACATTGAGAAGGGGGGTGTGTGTGTGTGTGTGTGTGTGTGATTTAAAATGTGGGGGCAGGATCAACTGACAGAATTAAGTCCTAGAAGTTCTTTCTTTTTTTATACATTTTATTACTTTTGTGTCACTCTCACAGGTCACATCATAGTATGTGTAGATAGATAAATAATCATGAAGTAAGGAACAAGGGAATAGTAACAACAAAAAGCAGTATTATTTATAATTATATAATGCTGAATATTGTATGTTACATTTTTATATATTATTTTTAACAAAGTCATTTGTATAAGAAGCCAAGATTTATAATCTACCATCTTATGATTTGAAATGCTTTTCCAGGAATTTAAGGGAGGGGGTTCTGTGTTATCTCAGTAGAGTCTCATCAAGTTACAAACCTCAGATCTCATCATGGCTCATTGAGGTGAAAATGCTGATGTGTTTCTCTATGGCTTTTTGTATAAGTAAAGTGAAATGAAAAATTGAGGGTATTGTTTATATTATTCAGTTTTACAAATACTTTATTGTGTCTGTAGAACAAATGTTTCTTATTCCAGCTAAGAAAAAGAGTATGCGAATGGTTAATGCATGCTGTGACCATGTGAAACTCAGGGATTGGAATTTACTATTGATAGTGTTTGCATTTCAACTTCTGTTCGTTTCTTTTTGATGACTAGGTAATGGGGGGTACACAACAGTAAGCCAATAAAGGTACTGGTAGACACTCCACATATTAGATAATCCATTTAAGAATAGGAAGTCAGCATCCCCTTTTGTAATTATGTAAAAAGATGATTGGGATTTGGAATTTCGTTTATAAGTTTGAAATCTGGAATTGGTTGATTTTATTTGCAAATGATTATGAGGTTGAACAGCACACACTCTACTTGGATCCTGTGTAGTGAATTCTCATATGATCAGCATAGATAATAGACTATTTCCTTTCCTTCTTAAAAAGCATTTTCAAAAGGTTTGTAAATATTTGTTTCTCAGGAATCCATTTATCTTCTTCCTCAGTTCCAAAAGAACTATTATGGGGTTACAGAAAAAGATGATAAATGAGCCCAAGGAGCCTGGGTTTAAATTGTCCCACTCTAAGGTTGTAGTATTATTTAGTGGACATGCAAAGTCTTTGTAGGCATTAGAATTAACTGATTAGGTACTGGATTTTTTAATGCCAGAATTTTGAAATGAGAATAAGTCAGTCATGGAGCTATTCTGCCTTTTATTTATCCATAGTTAGATCCATATGAAAATGCAGTGTAACACGGAAGAAAAATAGTGGAAGACGTTCCTTTTCAAAGGAATGGCCTGGACTTCAGCCGCTCAATTCCCTTTCAATTCTGAGGGCCCGGGGAATGTGGTCTGTAATCGTATACAAACCTTGTAACAAAGAAAGTGACAATAAAACCCATCTGCTCTTAGTTATTCTTGTGCACAATACAAGGTAAAACCTGGAATGAACCATGGGGTCTTTTGATTAATTGAACTTAACTGATGGTTATCCAGAAACTGTTTTATTACAACCTTTACTGAAATTCTCAATTGAAGTTTATGTTCACTTTAAGTGAACATAATGAAATGTATGATAATTTAAGACGTTATAGAAACTCTGCATCATCATTCTAAATGATAAAGCTCATTACATACATTGTATAACTCCAGAGATGGAGCTATAGAAGATGAAGAAGTCTGTATTTGGTGTGTACTGACCTCAATTTCTTACGAAAACAATATAAACAGAAAATATACCTGACTACCCTATTACATTGGTTGTTTTTGTTTTCTGTATATTTATATTTACATATGTAATCATAGTATAGGTATAATTTTATTGTGCTTGTAAGAAGAAATATTTTCCATACTTCTAGATGGTTTTATTGATTTTAATTTTGCATGTCTGCCCTGTAGTCTCTTAGCTGATTTGCTACAATTTATCTAAACATTCTATTTTAAGGCATTTGGCTAGTATCCAATTTTTATAACTAACACTGAAAGGACTAAACTGATGCATATAGTCATCTACTTCTTTTAGGTTTTTCTGGAAGGATAAATTTCAAGCAGTAAGATTAGTGGATTAAAGGATATATAGTACTTTTTAGGAGGTTAGAGTGCAGAAGGAAAGGATAAAGAAAAACACTTTTTTATAGCTTTGGTATTAGAGTTTTAGAGTTCCTACATCCTTAGAAATTCTAGAACTCATTGACTCTGGAATATCAACGTATGTTTTTAGGCAGGGAGTGATATCATCAAACATGATTTGTGCAGAGGCTGAAGGCAGGCAGCCCACCTGAGAGTCTGTTAAAGCGATTCAGGTGTGCAGTAATGATTTCCTGGGCCGGGGTGGGTTTGAAAATGTAAAGGAACATGGGAACCTACTTCTCATTATGTATTTATTCTGGGTGCTCTGGGAACAAAAGGAGACAGAAGGTTCCTCTCTAAAGTTTCTGAAATACTTGAGTAGTAAAGTTATTCAGAGAAGAAATATTAGATAAATAAAGGGATAGAGTACTGTAGATTGATTTAAGTTAGATAGGAAGGCTTTTGTATTGACTGAATCTTAAGCTGAAAGTTTAAGGAAATGGAAGGTTATTGGTAAGAAGGAGGGAAAGATGGCTCTCAAGGTAGGGGAAGAGCAAAGAAAAAATTAGGCAAATTCTATTTCATTTTGGGCACTGACCAAATGAATAAATTCTCACCTTAGTGCATATTTTAGCACATTAGGATTTGCTTTATTCATTCATTCATCTATTTATTAATGATTTTTGGAGGATACAAATTTAAGTTATACTTTCTCTGATATAAAAATTACTATATTCCATCTTATTTCAAAGTTGTGAAATGAACATCAAATCTAACTAGAATATTTAGGTACAAATTCAGTTTTGTACTTAAAGATTCTGACTCAGAATCCTTTCATTGGGATCTGGGCTGCTGTGAAATTGTGCCCACTGTCTTTACATATCTAATGATTAAATTTGGTTTACAGATAATGTTGTTGATTAGAAGTGTAAATAATGAAATCTGGAATATTTAATAGGAAAGAAATATTTCTTTATTCCCCAAATCAAATATTAATCTTTAAAAGGTATGTTCAGATTATTGCTGTGAAAAAGATGGGGAACCATTTTTCCCTTTAGATAAAGTGGTCCAATTTTTATATAAAAGCAAAACTTACAATATTTAATTAATGGAGAAATTATTTAACCAAAATGATTGCAATTTCCCTAGGACCCAGCAGCCTCACCAGCCTTTGGGGAACTTGTTAGAAATGCAAATTCCTGAACTCAGCTCCAGACCTACTGATTCAGAACCTTGATTGGTGGATTTTAACAAGTCCTCCAGGTTGTTCTTACCTACACTGAAGTGAGTAAGCTGCTAATTTAGAAGGCATTTTTTTTTTTAATGGATTGATTTTTTTTTTTTTTTAATTTTATTTATTTATTTATTTATTTATTTTTGGCTGTGATGGGTCTTCGTTTCTGTGCGAGGGCTTTCTCTAGTTGCAGCAAGCGGGGGCCACTCCTCATCGCGGTGCGCAGGCCTCCCACTATCGCGGCCTCTCCCGTTGCGGAGCACAGGCTCCAGACGCGCAGGCTCAGCAATTGTGGCTCACGGGCCTAGTCGCTCCGTGGCATGTGGGATCTTCCCAGACCAGGGCTCGAACCCGTGTCCCCTGCATTGGCAGGCAGATTCTCAACCACTGCGCCACCAGGGAAGCCCTAGAAGGCATTTTATACTAAACTTAATGATGGCTAACTGGTGCCTAATCTAAACTTTAGGCTTCTCACGTTTGGGACCGAGCCTTGGGTACAACGTGGATAGTGTTGTGTTGATCTTGCACACTGCTGGATGTTTTAAATGTTCCTTCATAAAATAGCATTTTAATTTTGTGCTCATAGTAGAAGCTTAGTTTAACAGCTTTTAAATTCCTAACTAAAATATGCTTGCTTCTTTCATTATATGCTTTAAAATGTGTTTTTTTCTATATAGTAACAATCTCAATTATAACTTACATAATTACTAGGACATAGTTTTTTTTTAAACCCCTTCAGTGAATTTCATTAGAGATAATTAATGGCATTTATGATATTGGCAACACGTAAGCCCACACCATTTCAACGCTAAGGAAGGGCACGACTTTAATTTGTAAACAAGTCTAGGCAGTGCTCATTTTTTTGCATTTTGTTTTTCACTTCTTTTGATGTGACTTTAAAAAAACATCCAAAGTTCCCATTTTATCATCTTTCTTTTCCCTCTCATATACTGGCTATGCTGATATACTTGAGCAGATGACAATAGAAGTCAGGATTTGGTTTTCTAGTTATCTTTTCTCAGTCTCCATAAATATTGCCATAAAAAGCAGAGCTCAAATTGTGGTTAAGGTTTAATCTTGCACTGTTATAGAATGCCTTTTTGCTTATTGAAAAAATCTTTAAATGTTAATATTTAAACCTTATCTATCTGCCTACCTACCTACCTACCTACTTACCTGATTATCTATACCAGTCAGTTACAGTTAGGGGAACTCATACAGATTATTTCACTCTGGAGAACAGCATTAGTGTTGTTCAAATTTTGTTCAAATTGGGAACAAATTTATTTACCTTGGGAAGATAAGTAGTATTAGTTGGGTTCTTGGTTTGAGTCACACTACTGCCTAAGCAAACATGTAAATCTTCAAACATTATGGTTAATAATCTTTCACCTTCCTAACTTGGTCTTTTTCAAACTATTTTCTTGGACTGTCAAAATTCTGCTTTCCAGAAGCCTTTTCTAATTCTTCTGAAGGGACTCCTTCCTGTACTGTCATACTGCGCAGTGTGTGTGTCTTTCTCTCACCATAAATCCACTCTGGGCTCTGTTCAGATGTCACCTTACTAGAGAGGCCTCCCTGACCACCCCATATAGGATAGTGTCTCCTTCCCTTTGTCAGTGGCTGTCACCTTACTCTGATTTATTTTCCTCCAAAGCACTTATCATCACCTGAACTATGTACTCCATGCAAGCAAGGACTTTGTTGTTGTTGTTGGATTGTTTTAAACAATCTATACACAAGAACCAGGAATTATCTAGCGTTAATCTTCTTTCTCCCTCTTCTGAAGTGTAAGTTCCATTAGAGCTGGGACTCTTGCCGATTTTATTTCTTGCGATGCCTCCAGAGTGAAGTACGGTGCCAAGCAATGTAACCAACCAACAATAGTTGGTGGATGGATAAATATGTAAGTGGACAGTAGCAGAAACAGTGGGTTTTGTGGGTTAGTGCATTTGTGTTACTCATTTGTTACTTACTAGTCTTCATATTAAAGTCTTATATCAGAACTCCTATGTTAGCTGTCTTCATATTGCCCTTTAGGTGTTTATTTAAATTTTTTTTAAAGGACCAGAGTTTCTACTAAATGTTAAATTCTGAAAAATTGTTTGTTTTCAGTTTCTAGTATGTTTCATTTGAATTTTTAATACATTTTAAAGCATCAGTAAACTGTGACTTAATTATACAGATATCATAAAGATTTGGTTGTGACAGTAGCCTGATGAGTATAACTGCCCACTTCCTGGACCATAATTGTCCAGGAAGTACCAGTAGTGGTACTTTAAGTAAACAAGTCTAAAAAAGTAAACCTCAGTGGAGAGCTGTCATGATAGGCTGGTCCAAATGCAGCAAACCACTTATGGATGCTAACTTTTTTACAGGAAGAAATGTGATTAAGATATGTTAAATGGAAATCTATACAAAACCAGTGAAATTGTTAAAATATTCAAATATGCCATATTGTAACAAGAAAACACTGCAATGCACTGAAATCAGCAGTAGAACAGCTGTGTTTTAAAGGACAGTACTTTGAATGTCACTTGACAATTTGCTTTCAATTAGAAGTAATTTACAGGAAGATGCCCACAAGCTAATCTTTACAGGATAATTAAGTTCCATTTTCTTTACTTTTAATTAAAAAGCAGAAAAGATTTAGCTGATCCATAAAAAATGTTCTGTTTAAACATTCATCAGACTTCACACTCTTTTTTTGTTATTTGTTGTAGCAGATGTTATCAAAAGTGCAGTCTGCTCTGTTTTAAACCCTGAGTATTTGGAAAATGAAACATGAGTTGCAGTAGGCGTGTACTGGTGAGGTATGATCATTTAACATCTGTATGTTCAAAGAGGATAAAACAAATACTGCTGTTCCATTCCTTAATTGTGTTCCGTCTGATGCATTTAATTGTACAACAAAATCACATACATTAAAATGAGAAGCAGTGCAACTTTTGAATTTTAAACGTTATATGTAGTAGGATGATACTTGAAAAAAACCTTTAAGTGTTTTAAAGTGTCTGTAGATTCAAATGTAACATGTTATTTTATTGTGATTTTAATGGTATAAAACGACACTATTTTAACATGAGAGTTTACTCATTGAAAAGATGGGAGATTTAAGGTGACATTCTAAAGTCATTTAAAACTTTATTTCTTGTATTAACATAGTTTTTAGCATCATTGCTGTTTTCATGTGACAAAATATGTTGATGTTTGGCGCTTTGGTTCTATAAATCACTATTGGTCAGTGACATATATATGCACATATGTGTGTGTATATATATATTATTTTTTAACTGATGAGAACTGAATAGTTGGATTTGTCATGCTTACTCTTGTATCATACTATATCTTGTATCATATGATGCTGAGGAGTTTTGCACTGAAAATTCTCCAGTCAAGAATTCTTTAATCCAGTATTTTGTTATTTGTTTTCCTATTCTTTTTTTGGCTGTTTAATCGATCTGTTCATGTTGGTAATAGTTTTGTGGTTTTTTTGGAATCTAGAAGATTTCCATAACTTGAAAAAAAGTTGGGACACTATAGATCAGTATACATAAAATTTTTATAGTAATAATTTCATTCACTATGACTTTTGTCAAACAAGCTTGATTTTCAATTTTCTGGTCAGTGAGTACCTAAAATTTGAAGATGCTATTAAAGTTACGTATTTTTACTTACTTTTATTTTCTCATTTTATTTCTCTCTGAAGGAAAACTAGAAATAGCAAGAGAGCTTGCTCACAAACCCATTTATTTATTTGCTTTTGCCATTTAGATTTATATATGTAGGAAATATGCCCAAAGGCACTCTGACCAATACCGTTTAGGAGACTGCAAAATAAAATAAAGAAATGCAATTTATTTCAGCATATATTATACATTTCAGGTAGGAGCTTAATTACAGTCATCACAATGCATTCATTTGAATGGAGTATGTGTTTGAACATGTAAATGTCATCAGGTTCTGTAATGAACTGGCAAAAATGTGTGCTTCTCTTATTGAAAGGATAACACTGGGAAAAGATTAAGCATGCCCTGTCTCCCTCCCTCTCTCTTTTCTTTTTGGTAACCAACACCTGGTTTGATTATATCTTTTTGAACTATAAAAGCTATACTATAAACTCCTTACATGGAAGTTTTTATGAAAGGGAACTGTGACAAACTGTGCTTAAACTTTCCACTTTCAGAAGGTTTCCACCTTTTTTTTGTCATCCCGTAATTCAGACTTTCCTTAGTAAAGAATGAAGCAGTTTTGTTATTGTTCGAGAGAGAGCAGTGATTTCCCTTTGGTGCTTGGTTTTCAAGTTTATGACTGCTTTAGAAGAACAGGACAGAGTCTTATGAATTCATGGTGCTCCAAGGAGTTATCAGCTGACCTTAGGTGTGTTTGCCTTGTTCATTGCACCTAAGGCATTGGCTTGTACGTGACTGGTCCTCATTAAATATTTATTAAATGACTGAGTGGTCAACAGTAAAATTTAGACGCAGCTCCATTGTATTCCTTGTACACTTGTAGTGGATTCCTTCTCATTCCTTACTTTTTCTTTTTTGTAAGATCAAAAGGATCTGTGATCTAAGAACCTATAAGCAATTATGTTGCTTTTCACCTCCTCCAAGCCTTCACTTCTTATAAAGGTAGGTGCTGTGAATATTGAAACTATACATATAAACCAACATATCAGAGAAATAGATAAATATATATATACACACACACACACATACACACATACATATGTATATATACATGCACACACACGGAAATACCTTCCTAATTTCAGATAAAAAAGATGGATTTCTTTTCTTGTCCAAATTTAGTTATTTTCCTTGGCAGTTGTTATAGCTTATGATCCCTCCCACAAACACACAGTTGATTACTGAAATGCTTTTAGCTTTCATTACTTTAACCAAGACGTTTATATTTCTTGCCTGCATTTTCTAGAAATGGGTCTTGACTTTGCCTCTGTTTCTCCTTGTTACCACTTCACCCTTCTCCACACTCAAGTCTACCAGCTTGATCTTCCAAAAAGAATTTTCAACATGTTGTGATTGCTTAAAATCTTCTATGGCTCCCTATTACCTACTTCATTAAGTACAACTTCTCCTGCCTTGGTTTTAGGACTTTACATAATTTGTATTACTTTCCCTTTCTCAAATTATTTCTCCTATTCTCCAGCTCATACAGAGCCTCTGCTTCAGTGAGGCAGTAGGGCTCCTCCTACACCCCTCCCCCAACACACACACATTCACTTCAAGTCCCTGCTTCTTGCTTTTGTTTGTAGAATGCCCTGCCTTTTCCCCTCCATCATCTAAATCTTTCTCATTGAAAAGGTGCATCCTCCAAGAAGCTTTCCAGTATTCTTCTAATCCATACTAATTACTCTTTTTTATATTTCTATTGCAATAATAGTGTCAGGCATTTTAAAACTTGTTTTCTATATTATATATATAAATATATATATTTATTTATGTTAGCTTTGTCTCCCTATGAAGAGTGCAAGCATTTTAAGGACAGAAAAAGAAATAGTTCTTATGTCTCTTTTGTTTTTTTGTAAACCTTAACTTTCATAGCATGGTGGTAAGCAGGTGATAAGCATTTATTTCATGTTTTGTTTGACTTTTAAAAACAGACTATACATTAGAAATTCATAACTAGCTATATAAACATATTGGGGGAAATATTGAATAATATTTTCTCATATATTTTGAACAAGCTTTTTTCTTTTTTTTCAAAGGCTTGGAAATTAGGTTTTATATTTGTTTCTAGAAAGATATTCTGCCACTTTGGAAAAAATATATTCTTTAAGAAAATAATTACCAGTAGCCCGAAGATAGGCATAAATCATCAGGTTTTAAAAACTATCATTTTAGTTCTCAGTAACTCATTTTGGAGCTAGTACGTTAGTGAAAGGAAGGATGTGTAAGTCATCTATCTCCTTAACCATAGAGTGGCGGTGCCACCCTGCCACTGCCTCTTACTGGGTTCATCAGCACCTTTACATATTTGTAATTACCCTTCCATAAATAGTTTGCAACTTGACCATACCATTTTGCCACTCTATTAGAATGAGGCACAAGGTCCGAGTTAAAAGCAAAATCCTTAATGAATTTAACAAAATTAAGCAAAGAGCTTTAGGTTATAGGAGCAGAGTTAATGGATTCAGCTGTTCTTTACTCTCACGTCACCCAACAAATTCTGCGTTCATTTTCCAGATGTGAACCTCATTCAGTTAAAATGGAGTAAAATTAATTTTGTGAAACCGTTATCTCACCCATGGAGATAATTGGCGATAACCTAGTGTGTCACAAAACTCGAGCTAGAAAATCAGCCTTTATGGGGTTGGTTTTAGTAACTATGTTGGGAAAGGATTTCAAGATTCATTTTTAATGCATATTTCTCAACTTTTGCTAGGGTTCTTTCATGTGACTTAGCTGTGACCAGAATTGGATTGTGATGGGGTCCTAGAACGCACAGGGGACCAATCCCAGAACCAGAGACAATGCATGACAGTTTCTCAAAATGTGGTTGGTCCACGGACCAAAGCCATCAGCAATACCCAGAAGATGCTTAAAAAAACAAATTTGTGGGCTCCACCCCAGATGACCAACACAGAATCTCTGTGGATGGAGCCCAGGAATCTGCAGAGTAACGAGCTCTCCAGTTGAACCTTATATTGATACTTGCTCAAGTGTAAGAGTTAATGGTCTATGGAACCCCAGAGGTCAGCTCATGCATTATCAGACAAACCCATCCTCCATATTTCAATTGAACAATCTGTATCTAGTGATTTTTCATCTCTTATTCATCATCATAAAATGCAGACAATTTGAATAAAGTTTTTTTTTCTAATATTGGTCATTTCACAATTTTCATCTGTATTCTGAAAGGTATTATTCTGAATTGATTCATCTGAACTGATTAAAATGTAAGCTACAGAGCTAGATCACTATGATAAGCTGTGGAAATTTCACAATCTTTTCTAAGAACAAATGTGTGTTTTGTTTATCTTTGTGTCCTTCCAGCCTAGCAGAGAATGAAAGCAACT
The DNA here is from genome assembly GCF_949987535.1 of Balaenoptera acutorostrata. Lineage (NCBI taxonomy): Eukaryota > Metazoa > Chordata > Mammalia > Artiodactyla > Balaenopteridae > Balaenoptera > Balaenoptera acutorostrata. The sequence goes on along the minus strand of NC_080080.1, from coordinate 32,081,733 downwards.
GAAAACGACCTTATTCTGGCCCAATTTTGCCACTTAGGTTTGTTTCTTTTTGGCATATGGCCGTGTTCTTTCAACATACAGGAAACTATCTGCAGAATGAGTCAGATTTCAGATTCTTTGAACAACTTGATCAGATGGATATTTTCCTGAAGGACAGAGGTTGTTGATCTCCATTACAATTAATTAACTGTTTTTACATATTTAGATGTTAAACAAGTGACATGGAGTTCTATATTAGTTATAATACAGGACTTTTAAAATAACTTGAACATTTCTTGAAATCTTTGTTTTCACAGTATGCTACATATATATGCTAGTCTTATATTGATCTGTCTAGCAATAACACATAATGTCATTAATTAATGTCATTTAAAAATATAGATTACATCACCTTTTACACTTACATAAACCCTTTTTGAAAAATGAACTTTCATAGTAGTGCTTTATAGAAATTACAAGTTTATAATAGATTCTGTATGTGTGAATGTGTATGTGTTTATGATATTCTTAGAAATCCTACAATATATTGTAGAGGGTATAAAGATAATTTTTGGCATTGTCAATTTAGTATAACTTAGATATGAGACACAATTACAACTTGCAGGGCCTTGAGAAGTAAAATCATACTGGATATGAACTGTTAAGTATTTATTTAGGTAGAGGTAGAATTTACCCTGCCAGAATTTTTTGTCTATCTCCTTAAGTTGTATAATATTATGAGGTGACCATAATTATACTGGATCTGGGCTGACTGATCCTGATACTGGTGCTAAGTCTGTATTTTACATCTAACTGATTGTATTGAATTTGTGTTATGTCTGCTACATGCTGAAAAGTTATAATGCCCTAGAGGGTTATTACTATTAGTGATGCTGAGATACTGTGAGGATAGTAGGCTCTCCTCTTCATTTAGAAGGACTAAGATTTTTGCATGCTTCCTTTTTTGCTACATTTTGTTTATTATGTTCATTTATTTTAATTTTATTGACACTATTTAAATACCTATTCATATCATAATGCTAGGCTCTTGGAGGATGAAGAAGGCATACTATGTAAATGAAGCACAGTTCCTTTCTTCAAGATGGTATTCCCCGTGAGTGACTAAATGACACTGTGACCAAATATGGAAGTAGCAGTCTTAACTAACCCGTTTGTAACTTTGGCATTTTTGTGCCATTCAGTTTAAATTTGATAAATTTTATTGCTTGATTCCCAGAATTTTGCTGCAGAGTTCCCTGGGTTGGAAGTGGGGAGGGTAACCCCTAGATGGGAAGTCACAAATACAAGTTTTGTTTTGTTTTACTTTGTTTTCTTCTTGTTTAACTGTTGATTTTATTATCTAATGATATTTCCCAAGGCAGCCAGTTCTTTTTTTTTTTTTTTTTTTTAATTTTATTTTTTGGCCACGCGGCATGTGTGATCTTAGTTCCCTGACCAGAATCAAACCCGTGCCCCCTACATTGGAAGCACAGAGTCTTAGCCACCGGACCACCAGGGAAGTCCCAAGGCAGCCCGTTCTCTTTAGAGCTTGGGAAGGTGCTGAGACACCTATCACAGGAGAAAGTACTCTTGGTCAATTTTTTTTTTACTTTGCTTGTTTACTTTGTCAAGGGATTTATGAAAGTGCTCCAGGATGAATGTGTATCTCCAATCACATTTATATGGTTCTTTGAAAATCAGCCTTCTTGAATATTTCATGTTTACTAAAATACTTCTTAGTATGTCTTTTAGGGTTTTAGGTCCTTGATGAAATTTTAAATTATGTTGTGTTTATTTCATCTGTGACACTAGTGTCTTAAGTATTTTTTTCTTTATCTCTTTGGCTTACTAACTGTATAGAAAACATTTTAATTTGCCCGGTATGTGTGACCATACAATCAAATGTGCATTTTAAAAGATCATTTGATACAGTGGCTCTAAGGTGGAAGCATTGCCAAATTATTTGGTATAAAAATATTTGTGTAACATGTCTTCTTTGAACTTTACTTTTATTTTTTCAATGAAGGAAGGAATGAAGAAAATGAACATTTATTGGGTGCTCTTCCTGTACCGAGTATTGTGCTATATGCTTTAATTCAGATTATCTCATATTGTCCTTATAATGACACTTCAAGTTAAGCTCTGAGAAATTAAGAACATGCATGAGATTCAAACCCAGCACTGTCTAACTCCCAAAGCAACAGTGTTTCTACCACGACATGTGGCCTCTTGCATGAGGCCATGTGCTAACGTTTTGTGGAAGGTGCAGTAATCAATGACATCTAGTTCCTGCTTCTGAGACACTAACAAAGGGGTGGGAGAGACAGATAGCTTTAGTAAAAACAGGACATGTGGAATCCTAAGGAGCTGTGCGGGCTGTGTGCTCTGAGTGTATAGGAAGGAAGAAGACCCATTGTCTAAGGTCAATTTTTCCCTCCTCTAATTTTCTCAAAATTGTTTTAAATAACGGATGAATAGGTATTGCTTGGTGTGTGGTTTACAGCTTATCTTGTCCGCTTGCATTTTTCTTGAAAACTGAGTTATAATATTTTCTTTTTCAGAAAAAAAAAAAGAAGAGGATACATAGTGGGCAAGAGATAGGCATAGTCAGTACCAATTCTATATACTGGTTTTAGCTTCAATCCAGAATTCTGACTCTAGATGGAGATTTTTATTTGTATACCGTTTTTTCAAAATTTGGGGACACTTAAAATGCATTTTTTCCCTATATATACGAGCTCCATTTTACTAAGACAATCTTTATGGTATTAATAGTATACAAACAGTATTCCCCATATTTAAGACTCATTTGGAGCTTTCTTACTAGAGGGTTGAATAGATGGTTGCTAGATAAAGGCATCCATAAAATAATAATTGAGTGTATTTATAAAAAATAGGTTTTCATTTTGGTTTGTAACATATACTTGTAAATTTTTATAATGTTATGACATATTGTCTAGATTGGTTGATTGGGGGAGGGGAAAACGAATGTAATTCAGGCAAGCAATAATTACTAGGTCAAGAAATAGGGCAATTAAAAATGATTCATGGCAAGTAGGAGTGAGACATTTATATTCTGAAAATTAATTATGGGACTTTATTTAAATTATAATCAGGAAGAAAAGTTCAGGGAAAAGAGAGGTTCAGGGAAATTTTATATATACTCATCTTGAGCACAAATTAGTAAAGATCGTAGATTCAACTAATGTGTCAGAGTCCATTAAAGAGATTGGAAAACCCTATTTCATTGTGACTAAACTGCCTGAAATTTTAACCTCCAAACTTATATGTAATTGTGATATATATAATTGTAATATAGAGATTGTGTCTGTTTTGATAAATCTACATATATATCCATGATGCGAGATATAAAAGAGGTGGATACTTGATTTTACAGGGCTGACAAAGATGTGTTCTGTTGGCCGAAACAAATGGGAGAGCTCTTATAAAATCCTCAAATCTCTAAATTATAAAAAAGAAATTCTTTTATGACATTTAGACAGCAACTATCTCCAGCTGGGCAATCCACTTAATGTACGTATAGTACAGCCTTAGAAGCTGGCTTTTAACTCTAAAGTTCCGAAGTTTCACAGCCGTGGTCTTTGGCCTTCTAAGGCTCTGATCATTACTGTCCTCCCGAACTCCCATTTAGTTTTTCCCTTTTTATTCTTTGGCTCACTCTTCCTTCCCCTCACTTCCCCATTAAACTTTTCAGGCCTGGGCCCTCCTATCTCAACTTGCTCTCAGCTTTCCAAACATATTCAGGACTCACCCAGATGAGCCCAGCCTAGTTCATGAGTGCTGGTATAAGGAAGGTCTTGGCCTGTCCCTTCCGATTTGTTAGGTATCAGGGCATTTGGCATGTTTTCAGTGTGAGCTTTGGTAAACTCATGGGACAAAGCTAATATATGATAATTTTATTTTTCATTTTATTTATTTATTTATTGGCTGCGTTGGGTCTTCGTTGTGGTGCACAGGCTTCTCATTGCAGTGGCTTCTCTTGTTGCGGAGCATGGGCTCTAGGCACGTGGGCTTCAGTAGTTGCAGCATGAGGGCTCAGTAGTTGTGGCTCACGGGCTTAGTTGTTCCGCAGCATGTGGGATCTTCCCGGACCAGGGATCAAACCCGTGTCCCCTGCATTGGCAGGTGGATTCTTAACCACTGAGCCACCAGGGAAGTCCCAAATATATGATAATTTTAGATTCAGTGATAGATAAGTAGGAGATCATTGACCTTGCAATTTGCAAGTCTATTCTTCTCATGGCTAACATTAAAAATCTCATTTGAATTTTGGAATGACAGTATAAAAGCAGAGTTTCAGATCTGAGGACTAGAAATCCTAGACTTAAATTGCTCAAACATGTTTGCTAGAACCACTTAAAACTCCTTCCAGTAGATGATGAACGTCTCTTAGGGTAGCACCTGTATAAGAAATGGAGCAAATTCCACGATCAGATATTTAATTTCAATGTTTAAAGTTGATGATGTCTGTAGAAGTGACCAGTATAGGTAATGGAATTTGGGGTTAAAAAGGATTCTCTTTGCCATAAAAAGCATTTTCAGCTATTCATCCAGTATGATCAACAAGCAGCAGTTAGCTTCAGGTTTTTTGTTTATTTAACAAAATGTAGTGGGGGGCGGTCTCCAAATCAAACCATATTGGTTAAAAGAGGATAAAAATGATTTCTCTTTTAGTCCGTTCAGTATGGCCTCCTGAGGAGAACGACTGATGAACTCAGCATGAAACACCCGACTCAGCTGTGTGGGTTCCAGCCTCTCGGTGTATAGCAAGTTGGAGACTCCTCAGTTTCATTTGGGAACTTGTAAATGTAGGCACTTTTCAAGGGAACAACTTAATTTAATTCCTCCCTCCATTTAGTTTTCCATGCTGTTCAGAATCCTCAGAGTTTTTTTGTAAAGATTGATGATTTCTAATACCCCAGTGATCATTTCAGCTTGTGTTAAAGCTTTGGTGTAAGACTGGCCCCGTCTTTATATATTTGTTGTTTAGTTAACTCACTCCTGCTGATGATGGATTAGTGGTTAAAACCAAGTGTCTTGTTTGATAGCCTGTTTGATACTGGAATATCAAAACAGATGATCATGGTAACTCTGCAGAATGACGTAATGACTTGTGAAAACACTGAGTTGATGTCAGTTGCCTTTTAATTGTGTGTGGAAGTTATGGCACGTTACATAACTCAGTCCGCAGGCATGCTCCGCAATATTGAATTCCGCCTCAGACTCCCCATCCCTAAATCGAGGGGAGTTTTCTTGTTAGGCAGCGAGAGATCTAGGGGTAAAGATTTCTAGATACTTACTAGACTCACTGGAGAGGCATCTTTTAACCTAAGCATTTGTTTAGTTCCCACAAATGGTGTTAATTCTTTATTAAAGAGATATTATGAAGAGATATTAAATCTCAACATGGAAAATAAGTTGGATAGATGTATCATACTGAGGATATTTTTATATTAAATTTCTGTAAGTTAGGAAAGTTGGATAAGCATACAATAAGGAGAATTTTTTAAGGAGATGAGAGATAATTGCTGTGGTACTTATTATTATTTTTTTTTTTAATTATTTATTTATTTATTTATTTATTTATTTTATGGCTGTGCTGGGTCTTCGTTTCTGTGCGAGGGCTTTCTCCATTTGCGGCAAGTGGGGGCCACTCTTCATCGCGGTGCGCGGGCCTCTCAGTATCACGGCCCCTCTTGTTGCGGAGCACACGCTCCAGACGCGCAGGCTCAGTAGCTGTGGCTCACGGGCCCAGCCGCTCCGCGGCATGTGGGATCTTCCCAGACCAGGGCTCGAACCCGTGTCCCCTGCATCGGCAGGCAGACTCTCAACCACTGCGCCACCAGGGAAGCCCCTGTGGTACTTATTATTAATGCTATCTAAATTAATCTAAGGCCTTGTGATTTTTACCTGCTGGTCATATACTCTTATCACTTTGAGCCTGATTAGAGTAACATAGGTGTCATAGGAATTGAAAAGTTAAACTGAAATATTCATGCTTGACTCTAAGTACTGGATATTTATACAAAGCAAATGGGAAGAGCACTGTTTTTTTCTTTATTTTATTCCTGAGTTTTTTCATTATGAAACTGCATACTCCATTAAGAATATGGCAACTCTCTTCCTCCCCAATTCCTTTTCTCTCAACTTCCATTATTAAAATGACTGTATTTTGCCCTATCTAGAAGAATGTGGAGTGTATAACTCCTCTTTCCCTTGTTCTAGTTTTTACTACTACTGTTGATAAATTTCAAGATGGCAAAGAGAAGAGTAGGTTTGGCTGAAATGAGAACTAGTGGGGGCGAGGCTTGATTTGAGCTCTGGTGAAGAAAGAAAACATTTCTGTAGAAAGGAAGTGCACTGGGGGAACGTGGGTCACAGCTCTGGATTCTGGAAGAAAAACTGGCAGCAGGTAGCTCTCATTGCCCACAATTCTGGGAATGGGCTTCCTTTAGCCTTAGCTGGATGGGCCCTCTCCATCAATAGAGATGAAAAACTTAGAATGCACGTGCCGGATGAACATATCATGTCTAATTTCAGTGTGTTGAATTCAAGTATCATTAGTAGGTCAGTCAAGAGGATATAAATGACTGAACTGGAGATCCCAGGGGCCCTTAAAGTGAAGAGAGTGATCACCACAGTGAAAGGAAGCTGAATACAAGTGTCTGGTGCACTGCTGTATGGGCACAGCCCATCAACGTGTCTGGTGTATAATAGCTGCTCGACAAAAATACATCTCAGCATTGTCTAGGACTGGTCACTTCTTTTATCTTTGTTTAGCCTGAGACAATGTGGAGCTTTGACCTAGGAACTTTTTGAGGTTCATGTCTGAGTCCCAGTGGTTCTGTTTCATTTGATTTACAAAGTACTTTTCAACATTAACTTTGTAATGAAGGAGCTTTATTCCCAGAAGATGTTTTAGCCAGGGGTATACATGTCATGATTTATGACTGGAGCAAATAATGAAATATATAAAACCACACATGATGGGGCCCATTAAGTTATTTCTAGATAACTTTGCTCCTAAGTTAAACTGGCTATGTTTTTCCATGTCTATGCCTGATAAGCAGCTTTATCTCAACATCAGGTTTTCACAAGATTAATAATCCCTCTTTGTAAAGAGGATCTGTTTTAAAAATTGAAGACAATTATCCTGACGTGAATTATATAAACATGTGCTAAATAATATTATGCTTTCATATATTTAAAACATAACTGATATTCTAAGTATACTTTTGATCGAGTATCTTACAGAAATGGGAGGTTGTACTCAGTAAGAAAAAAAGTGGTGGTCTAAAAAGACTTTTTTTCTTTAGCTTGAGTAATATTATGGTCTCAGAGCTTTAACCTGAATTATTAGCACATACAAATCCATCTTCTTAATTAAATGGGGTCTTTGGCCATTGAACACCAGCGTATGGACAGAGTTAGTTACTAGATGTTATTATGAGGCTGGCCTGGCCACATAATCCATTAGAGGTAGGATTCAGTTATATTGGTAGCAGCAAAGTGATTTTTATGGTTGTAAGATTCTTTCTTTGTTCTGTCAGTATCAATTATTTCAGTCCTAATAAAAAGCTAAAAAGAGGGTCAAGTTTATGATCTATGCTTTGGATGGATAATTTGTAACATTTCTATCCAATAAGCCAAGAGTTTCATTTTTCCTTCTGAAAAGGACCTGTGCTATATAGTTTGTCTAAACTACCTCAGTATGTGGCTATGAGGAGAGTGAGAGTGATGTGACAGGATTATGGTAGAAAACTTCACTGAAGGGCATGAACAGACATTAAATTAATAAATAAGCATTTAGCATAGTATGTATATGTGCATTTATGATTGTAATAGTGAATATTTGCTTTGGGAGTTTTATTCAATTATGTTGAAAATTTTGGAGAAATATTTTAGAGTAATATGTTAAAGTGTATGGTAACAATGAGAGGAAATCTAGGTAATGATTCAAAGTCTTGGTCCACTTTTCAGATGAAGCACCAGTAAACTAATGAAAAACAACTCATTGAAATGAGAGTGCAAAGTAAATTAAGTGCAAAACTGGCATAGCATAATGGGGGGAGTAAAAGAACTTGTTTCATGATGTTAAACAACATCATAAGAGGATAACAAGGGACAGTGCATGTAAATTTCATGACACATAAGTACTTAATAAATGAAATGCTTGTTTTTCTTTCTAGTGGATAGACATTTTTATAGGGGGGTAAATATCAGTTAAGAATATGGATGGATTGTCTAATAATTCTTTTATTTCCAAATTGTGACTTGATGAATTTCCATCTTGGAAGAGGTCAAGCAGTGTTTAATCATCCTTCAGCGATATTATAAAGGGAAAAGCATTGAATGGGAGGTTGGGCTACATGACCCTTTTGCATCATTTTTTAGATATTACGTTCAAAGTGCAGGGACTCCATCTGAGTGATTTGTGTTATACTGTATACAACACAGCTCTGTGGAAACCTGAGAAAGGAAGGAGCTATTCCAGCAGGAGGGTCTTCAGCAGACTCTGATTAGTGGAATTAATAAAACTAAACCGAGAGCAAGTTCACCACATTCACTCTTTTAATCATAGCACTTATTGAGGATTGGCTCTGTGCCAGGCACGTTGCAAAGTTTTTCTGTGAATAGTTTTAACCTATAGAGTATGATCTCTATTTTACAGATGAGAAAACTAAGGCAGAGAAAGGTAAAGTGATTTACTCAAGTTCACAAAGCTGGTGGAAGTACAGATCTGGGATTTGAGCCCAAGTTGTCTAACACTAAAGCTGGAGCTCTTCATTACATTTCATTACATGTATTGCATTGTGTGTACACACAACAGCAGTTGTCTTGATGCATCTTTATGATGGATTTTTGAGGATGCCCTAACTCTGTACTTGTGGGCCTTTAATGTATTGGGTACTACTGACACTGTGATGCTAAATTAGACATGTGTTTTGTAGGTCTTGAATCCCGGGAATTCAAGATATTACGTAGAGATTCCTGAAACTCCAGAAACGTTACACCTCTATTTAATACCATTGCTTCTGTGTGTGTATGTGTGTGTGTGTGTGTGTGCGCGCGAGTCCATGTCCACAAACGATAATGTTGCTAAGATATATATGGAGCTAGTCAAATAAGACTTATAGCAAGGAAAAGGAGACAGGAAATCAAGTAGTGTTCTCTCTGTCATGTATGTCCAAAAGAGCTGAATTTTTTAAAGATTGGCACATTCTGATAATGGACATCTAGATGGCTAAATGATACAGACCTGCATACTTAGCTTTCCTGGGTTGTAATGTGCTTTTCCAGTAGTAATGAAAGATGGAGATAATTATACAGCTCACATCCAAGATCTGAAAGGGATTTTAAAAAGAGTTTGTAAATCTTATAGGAAGGCAACCAGATCAAAAGTTATGTGGATAAGTACGGGTTACAGAAGTCATCTAAGAGCATAGATTCTTCAGAGTAATCCGAAGGTCATGAAGGAAAAGAGACCAAGATTTAGACTCCTCAGATGGTTATACAAATTCAAATTCAGGAAATCTGTAAATGAGTAGGAGTGTTAAATTATTGGGTTATGGCTAGAGGTATGATACTAACATATAGATTATTTGCATATGTTGTGAGAGAAAGAAAGGTGATGCTGTCTTACATAAGAATAGAATATGATAGCTGGATTAGATTGTTAACTGGAGAAAAAAAGTGCTATAAAGGACATTATTAGGATAATTGGCAAATTTTTGAATATAGACTGTACATTACATAGTTGTGTCTATAAACATTAATTATCCCTAATTAGTGAGTTGTACTATCACTACATAAGAATGTCCTTGTTTTTAGATCATACATACGGAATACTTAGGATAAAGGGCCATAATGCTTACAACTTACCTTCAAATGTTTCAGCAAGATGATAACAGTGATATTATTATTAACTAGAAAGAGACATAAAGCAAATGTGGCAAAATGTTAGCAATTTGTAATTCTAGGTGATATATGCGTGTTTACTATGTTAATATTGTAACTTTTGAAGATTTAAAATATACCAAATAAAAAGTAGAAAAATAGATGGTTCTGACTGATAAATATAATAACAGTGGTGGTAGTAGTAGTAGTAGTAGCAATAAACGTGTACTGAGCTTTCTAGGTAGATAAAAGTATGACATGCAAAAGTACCCAAAGGTCAAAATAACTGTGATGGATACACTAGAATAGAATGTTCACTATAGTGTTCTAAGGTTAATTAACTATGTCTGTATTCGTATATGCCTAATAGTGGCAGAAAGCTTTTCTCAAACATTTTCTTGAAGGATAGTGAACTTTGCAAATTACCAAACATATTCCTGAGCTATGTTAGAGATAATATTGTGATGTAGAAAGAAGGGAAATTAAGTAGGGAAGGAAAGCTCTTCTAAATTGTGTCCATTAGGAGTGTGACATATTAAGAATTATAACTGGAAGGAAGGAAATGTTGATGATGATCAGAGTAGAGTGTAATTTAAAACATTTTGTAAATAAAAAAGAGAATGTAGAGAAAATGGGAGAAAAATGTTCTAGGTATGAATAATATTCAAAATCCATAGATCATCTACCACTTCATGTGCATAAAGCCACTGCATGCTCTGACCAACGTGGTTTTAGATCTCATATTCCTTACCTTTAAGCCTTTGGGAAGCAAGAAGTCCATTACTATTCTTGTTGGCCAGAACTACTCTTGTTGGCAAATTGCCTTGGTCTTCTTTGCTCACTATATGCTTCTTGTGGGTCTTTTTCTTACTTGCTCAAGATGAAAGCAAAAGATCTTCAAAGAGTCAAAAGAACCCATATTTCTGTTTTTACTTCCTCAATTAAGCCAATCATCATTCATGTAAATATTCATTTATATTTTCACAAGATTCTCATCAAGAACCCCTAGAAATCATTTTGAGGTTTTATTTTGCTGACCTTGTAGTCTAAGCCCATTTATTATTACCTTTCTTCAGTTTTATTTTCCTTTCTCTCTGTTCCTAAACCTCCATTTTAAATACCAAGACATTTTTCCCCTTCAATCTCATGACATCTCTTAAAGGGATCTGACAAAGAGTAGTCTGGATTTCCTAGGGCAGTGGCTTTCTGCCGGCGCCATAATTGTTATTACATACTAGTTAGGCAGGGAAAAAGAAATCTCACATGGATGAATACAGTGATTTAAGAATATAAATAAAGAGTGCTACAGAAACAGAGGGTAGGTTATTTGACAAAAAAATTGCCTAGGAGTTAGTACCTAATTATGTGCTCAAGTCAGAGAAAAGCAACAACTACAACAAAACAAAACAAATGAGATAAAGAAAGAATAAAGAAAAATGAAAACTATCTATGTTTTTTCTTTTGAATACATTAAAACCACGAGAATGATAAAGGAGAACATTGTCCCTTTATCAGATGGGAAAGGAAAGCTCCTAACTGATGACATACAAAAGGCAGAGACTTTTTTTTTTTTTTTTTTTAATGAGGATCTTGAATCAGATGCGTATGTTTTGATTGATTGATTGATTGATTGATTTTGGCTGTGTTGGGTCTTCGTTTCTGTGCGAGGGCTTTCTCCAGTTGTGGCAAGCGGGGGCCACTCTTCATCGCGATGCGCGGGCCTCTCACCGTCGCGGCCTCTCTCGTTGCGGAGCACAGGCTCCAGACGCGCAGGCTCAGCAGTTGTGGCTCACGGGCCCAGCCGCTCCGCGGCATGTGGGATCTTCCCAGGCCAGGGCTCGAACCCGTGTCCCCTGCATTAGCAGGCAGATTCTCAACCACTGCGCCACCAGGGAAGCCCACAAAAGGCAGAGACTTTTAATAAGCATTTTCTTTACCTCTGTCTTCATACAAAAAGGTCATCTTTGATTGAATCATTCAAATAGCCAACACCTGGGCTGGGAGGGCTTAAAGTCATGATAAAAGAAGGAATGAACTAGAGATTGTGTAAAAAAAATAAAAGGTTGTTCAAATGCTGGGGTTGGCAAACTTTAATATATAAATGAGGTATCTATCCTTTTCCTTTATTGGGGCTTTCAGTTCGTATGATACATATAATCTCTTTCAGTTAAATAAGAAACAGCTATTAAATAACAAATAGCTTTTTATGTGCAGAGCCTAGGAAATCAGACAGGAATATGACATGGCCCCAACTCTCAAGAAATCCACACACAATAATCTAGTCTTGGTGAGACTTTCTAATAGAGAAAATGGCATAATGTGATTTATTTATAAAATTATTCATGAAAGATGCACTTCTTGCTAAATAAAGTCTTCATGAGTTAAGATGCATATCAATGGGTTTTAAGCAGCCTTGGGACATTTTATCAAGTTACTTAAGTATAGGTTTTAAACTGGGATTTTTTTTAAATGAAAGAGTAAGATGATGATGTCATGGGGAGACAAAAAAGGTTTGGTCAAGTGGACAGGCACAGTCCAGGAAGTAGTGGCATGAAGTGGGAAACCACCCAGAGTGGTAACTAGTTAATGACTGAATCAGAGTCCAAAATGACCACCTGGATTTGCCAATATTATTCCTTATAGAGTAGTTCAAGTTTATGGGACTAAAGTCAACATCTTATTTGCTTTAGAACTTCTTTCATAGGTAGAATGCGGGCTCTGTCCCTAGTCTACTATCCAGGGACTTTGTGCCAGAACCCAGGCTATGAATCTTTTGTGATTTTGTTCCTGGTGTATGTAGCGCAATTTGATTTTAAGTATTCAGCTAAAGTGTCCCATGATACCTTTGTTACTATTTTGTAGCAATGAATTTTGAGATACCATAATATTTTGTTATTATTATTTGATATTTGTCCAAAGGACCTAAAATTCTTGCATTTTTCTCCATTCCATGGCAACCTGGATAGGAAAACTTGACCCACATCTGAATTTTAGGATTTATCGCACTTCAGAAAGGAAAAGAATTTGCTAGAGAGAGATCTACCAGGGGCCTCATTAATGGAGAAAGCCTGGGTAATACTGACTAGTTCTGTAGGGTGAGTTGGTAAGAGAAGAGAAGAGAGTCAAGAGGAGTAAGGAGTAGCCTGGAGCCTCCTACCTGCAGGAAGGAGATTCATAAGGGAAGGGAAAGATAGAAAAAGGGAGGGGAATGGCAGAGGGAGGTGGGAGCTACTGTAGGTACAGCCTCTGGTCTTTTACCAGTGCAGAGGCAAAGAAGGAAGAAGCCAAGGAGAGAATCACATTTCTCCATGTGACCTTTGAATAACCAGTGATTCTACCCATTGGTAAATATAGCAGAATCAGAGTCCTGAAATAGAGCCAAGCAGATTTGTTCAGTAAATATAGCAGAATCAGTGTCCTGAAATATAGCCAGGCAGATTTGTTCAGTAGTAAAGACTGAAGTTTGTAAAGGGACAAATAAAGCCTTGATATGCTGATTAGATATTATAAGCTTAAGTATTTTTTATTATAGCATTTACTAGTCTCTTTAATGTGCACAAAAGTAGAAACCGGAAGAAAGTTGGCCCATAATCATAGGCCCAGATAACTTTTGAGGGTCAACTATTCTATTCTTTTCTGGAGTCTACTCCATCTTGTCCAAGACTTTGCTCCTGTAGTTTTTCTGTTCTTTCCTCTATAACATTTTTCTGTAGATAAAAATTTATTCCAATATGAATAAAAATAAGTTTTATCACCATCTATCACAAAATCTTTCCTTGACTCCGTATACCACTCCACTTCTCTATAGCCTATTTACAGCAAAATGTCTTGAAATTGTCTGTAGTCTTGTTTCCATTCTTGCATCTCCTTTTTGCTACTCGACTTCATCCCATTTAGGATCCCTTTCCCCAGCATTTAAGTCCCTGCTGTTAAGATTACCAGTGACTTCCATGAAATCCAATCTAATCTTCACATCTTTTTATTTATGTAGTTAGTTATTTATTTATTTAGTTAGTTAGTTATGGTTGCATCAGGTCTTAGTTGTGGCACGTGGGATCTTTCGTTGTGGCATGCGGGCTTCTCTCTAGTTGTGTCGCACGGGCTCCTCTCTAGTTGTGTCGCACGGGCTCCAGAGCATGCGGGCTCAGTAGTTGCCGCAAATGGTCTTAGTTGCCCCGCAGCGTGTGGGATCTTAGTTCCCCAACCAGGGATCGAACCTGCATCCCCTGCATTGGAAGGTGGATTCTTAACCGCTGGACCACTGGGGAAGTCCCTTCACATCTTCTTTTAACTCTTAGCATCATTCAACAACATGGACTACTCCCTCTATCTTGAAGCACTTTCTTCCCTTGACTTTGGTAACACCATACTCTGCTGGTTTTCTTAAGAACCTATGTGATTTGGCTGCTCCTTCTCACTTCCTTGATTAATTTCTCCTCTATTCAATATCTAAGCATTGGTCTTCTCAAAGACTCTCTCCTGTACCATCTTCTCTTGTAAGGCTATGCTCTCTCTCCAGGCGATGACCTTTTAGTCCTATAGCTTTAAATATCATTTTTATATGAAAGTTTCTTAAGCCTTTATTTCCAGATCTGACTTCTTCCTGGAAACTCACTTATATTTCCAACTCCATACTTAAAAGCTTCTCATGGGTATCTAATCAACATCTCAGATTTAATGTGTCCTAAGAGCAGCTCTTTATCATTTGCCACCAAAATCTGTACCTACCCAATTGTTCCATCTTAATCAATTTCACCAACACACTCATTGGTTTAAGTAATAAAGCTAGGAGTTAGCATTTATTGTTTCTATTCCCACATCCTCTCATATCCAATCCACTAATCCATAATAAGTTCTGCAAACCCTACCTCTAAAATACTTTCTGAGTATATCCATTTCTCTCCACCTTAAGTCATCATCCTCTCTTGTCTAGATTATTGGTGCCTAACAGGATCTCTCTGAATTTCACTTTTACTTCCTTAAAAATCCATTCTATGTACAGCAGCTAGAGTAATCTTTTAAAACATAATTCATGTCATATCACTCACCTGTTTAAAATTTGCCAATTGCTTCCCATTGCAAGTAGAATAAAATCTACACACTTGGCTGTGGGTTTTGAATGCCTCATCTTGAACCAGTCTCTCCTCATTTCTGCATCCAGCAGTGCTGCTATTTCTCCAGCATGCCACATTCATGCCCATGGTAGGGCTATGCTCTCTGCCTTGAACACTCTTCCCCTCAGATCATTGTATGGTTGTTCCTTCTTGTCATTTAGATCCCATCTGAAATGTCACCCCCTTCAAAGAGGGCTTCCCTGATTTCCCCAATCAATAAACACCCTGTCACATTTGCCCATTGCCCTATTTTGGTTATCTTCCTAGCACTTATAACATTATTGTTTATCAGTATAATTTCATTTCCTTGTTTATGTAGTTTATTCATTTGTTGCTTGGTTTCTTTTCTGTGCTCAATTTCCCCTCCTACTAGAGTATAAACCAAAGGAAAGAAGGGACTTTGTCATTCCTAAAAGAGTCCTAAAAATAGTACCTGATACATAATAGGTATGCTAGAGACATCTGTTGAATAGAAAAATGAATGAATGGATGAATAGATATATAGATAACTTTGAAATCAGTTCTTAGGTACACTGTAGACTGTGCATGCCCCCTGCCCCTATCCCATCTTAACCACAGTGTGAGCTCCTTGAAGTTTGAACACCTTGAAGAGTGTTTAATGTCTGTTTGTTACTCTTGGACTAGTGCATAAAAGGTGTGCTGACCACATTTGCAATAGTGGGAAACCAGGGAAAGATAACTGCTAGGATGGATGTAAAAAAAGAAAATGAGGATTCAAAATTATTATGACAATACATATTATATGTTAATATACTTTTAAATTTAAAGTATTGCTCAGTCTGGGATATTAGATGGAATAGCTTTGCATTTAGAGTTGAAAGTTGAGCTGCACAAGCCTAGGCCAATGAGAACTTAATAGTAATGAATGTGAAGAAGAACTGGGTGAACGGAGAATTAGGGAGGCATGGGTTCCCAAGGAACAAAGCAAATGTCCCTAATTTCTATCTGTAATCCTACACTTTCATGCATAGTTAAGATATGGCCTTTTTTGTGAGAACTGCCATGATATTTCCAGCCTGGAGCCATCTCTCTCCAGTCTGAACTCCCAGAAGATTTTGCCCCTATCTCTAATGATAACTAGTATCTACTGTGTTATTTTAGTGTTTGTGTACATGGCCAAATCTCTTCTCCTAGAGTGCAAACTCCTTAAGACGAGGCGCTGTGTTTTGTTTTGTTTAAATTGCTCTGTTTCGAGTAATTTCTTACAAATAGTTGGAGGACACTCAGTAAATATTTACCTGAAAGTAAATGAAGTAGCAGACAATGCATGAGTATATGCATTTAAAAAATCAAACTTCAAGAGCATCATCAATATAGAAACAAAAGCTGTTGGTGAGGTTTTATTTAATATTGGTGTTTCTAGGTTTGGGGAGGATGGTAGCCCATTATAGAGGCTTCTATAAATACTGATGAATGAAGTAAAGAGGAAGAAAAGATATTTCTGAAATATGGTACTATTCTAATTGGTTTAAAACTAGGGAATTTTAAGACATTTTATTTAAGAGGTTTAATTTTATCATACCCAGATAGATAGATAGAAAGAAAGAAAGATAGATATTAACATCTATGACATATTAGGGCAAGTATATTATTTCCTTATGAAAATAATAGTCTGGACTACTTTATGTTTTTTTAAATCAAATGTAAACAGTTAAAATTTCAAATAATTTCGTTTGTACTAATTTTTTTATAACTTGTTAATTTCCACATTTGGCTGGATTTTATTTAGGGGTGTAATTTAATTGCTGCTTATTATTCCAATGTGATTTATAAAACTTAATTTTTTAACCATTTTAAAAAATTGACATATAGTTAATTTACAATGCTGTGTTAGTTTCAGATGTACAGCAAAGTGATTCAGTTATATGTATATAGTAACTATCTAATATAGTTATAGGTTACACAAATAATTGACTTTTTCATTGTAGGTTATTACAAGATATTGACTGTAGTTCCCTGTGCTATACAGTATGTCCTTGCTGTTTATCTGTTTTATACATAGTAGTGTGTATATGTTAATCCCAAACTCTTAATTTATCTCTTCAATCCCCCTGCCCCTGGCTATCCTCTTTGGTAACCATAAGTTTGTTTTCTATGTCAGTGAGTCTATTTCTGTTTTGTAAGTAATTTCATTTGTATCATTTTTTAGATTCCACATATAAGTGATATCATATGATATTTGTCTTTCTCTGTCTGACTTACTTCACTTAGTATGATAATCTCTAGGTCCATCCATGTTGCTGCAAATGGCATTATTTCATTCTTTTTTATGGCTGAGTAATATTCTAGTTATATATATATATATGTATATATATATATATGTATATATATATATATATATGTTCATCTTCTTTATCCATTCATCTCTTGGACATTTAGGTTGCGTCCATATCTTGGCTATTGTGAATAGTGCTGCTGTGAACATTGGGGTGCATGTATCTTTTCAAGTCAGAGTTTTCTCTGGATATATGCTCAGGAGTATGATTACAGGATCATATGGTGACTCTGCTTTTAGTTTTTTAAGGAACCTCCATACTGTTCTCCATAGTTGCTGCACCAATTTACATTCCCACGAACAGTGTAGGAAGGTTCCTTTTCTCCATACCCTCTTCAGCATTTCTTATTTGTAGACTTTTAATGATGACCATTCTGAATAGTGTGAGGTGATATACCTCATTGTAGTTTTGATTTGCATTTCTCTAATAACTAGTGATATTGAACATCTTTTCATATGCCTGTTGGCCATCCATATGTCTTATTTGGAGATATGTCTATTTAGGTCTTCTGCCCATTTTTTGATTGGGTTGTTTGTTTGCTTGGTTGGTTTATTTTGATATTAAGCTGTATGAGCTGTTTGTATATTTTGGAAATTAATCCCTTGTGGGTCACATCATTTGCAAATATTTTTACAGCTTTTGTTGTGTAAAAGCTTTTAATTTTAATTGGGTCCCATGTGTTTATTTTCATTTTTATTTCCATTGCTCTAGGAGACAGATCCAAAATAATATTGCTATGATTTATGTCAAAGAGTGTTCTATGTTTTCCTCTAGGAGTTTTATAGTATCCAGTCTTACATTTAGGTGTTTAATCTATTTTGAGTTTATTTGTATATATGGTGTTAGAGAATGTTCTAATTTCATTCTTTCACATATAGCTGTCCAGCTTTCCCAACACCACTTCCGAAGAGACTGTCTTTTCTCCATTGTATATATTTGCCTCCTTTGTCATAGATTAATTGACCATAAGGTCCTGGGTTTATTTCTGGGCTTTTTATCCTGTTGCATTGATTTATATATCTGTTTTTGTGCCAGTACCATACTGTTTTGATTACTGTAGCTTTGTAGTATAGTCTGAAGTCAGGGAACATGATTCCTCCAACTCTGTTCTTTCTCTAGACTGCTTTGGCTATTCACGGGTCTTTTGTGTTTCCATAAAAATTTAACATTTTTTTTGTTTTAGTTCTGTGAAAAATGCCATTGATAATTTTATAGGGATTGCATTGAATCTGTAGATTGCTTTGGGTAGCATAGTCATTTTAACAATATTGATTCTTTCTTTTCAATCCAAGAACAAGGTATATCTTTCCATCTGTTTGTGTTGTCTTCAGTTTCTTTCTTCAGCATCTTATAGTTTTTGGCATACAGGTCTTTTGCCTCCTTTAGGTAAGTTTATTCCTAGGTATTTTATTCTTTTTGATGCGGTGGTAAATGGAATTGTTTCTTTAATTTCTCTTTCCGATGTTTTATTGTTAGTGTATAAAAATGCAACAGATTTCATTATATCAATTTTGTATCCAGCACCTTTACCAAATTCGTTGATGTATAGCATCATGTCATCTTCAGACAGTGACAATTTTATTTCTTCATTTACAATTTGGATTCCTTTTATTTATTTTTCTTCTTTGATTGCTGTGGCATGAAAAACTTAATTTTTTATCTGCATATCAGCATATGTACATCAAATTATAAAATAAATCATATTACCACTGTCAGCATAAAAAAGAAAACACTTCTTCGTTATTGAGAATGCAGTTAAAATCTCTGCACACTTGAGTTTGTGTGTGATGCTTATAGACTTTTAAAAAAATATTTAAGGCTTTCCAGTGAACCAGCAACTAGTGGCCAAAATTTAATTAAAAATTTACATTGACTATAGTAAGGACCAAAATTGGCCATAAACACATGTAGGCTAGTATTAATTTTCTCTTTTGACAATTTGATACAATGATGTAATTGTATTTCACTGTGTAACATGGAGGATGAAAAAATAAAACTATAACTGTATCATAGGGCATCATACTCACTGAGGACTGGGGATTGATCTTAGTCATTATTGTATTCCTAAGGCCTAGCAGTGCCTGCACATACAGTAAACACTCATTACAAAGTGTTTTGTTGTATAGGAATTCAGATATAATGTGATTGTGGAATAGCTTTCATCCTTCACCTAGTCCCCATTCTCAGCTCATTGGCTTTGTAACAATCAGATTGAATCTTTTGTACTCCACTTACAGATTTTGGCAGAGATTTTTTATAGTTGAGAACCATTGGTTATTTGTTGAAGGAAGAAGTGAGTTAGTTGAAAAAGTTATTGAATATTTGCTATGTTTCTAACACAGAGTGATGCTAAAAGTATATAAGACCTAGCTTCTTATAGCCTACACTATAAGTAAAATAGAATTGAGTTCCTGTTTGTAAATATATTGTGGAAGTGATGATCCTTTCCACTTTATTATGCTCATTCTTGCTATATCAAGAAGGAGAAAAGCAGTCACTTGTATCAGGGAGCAGGCACAGCATGCACAGATAGGCCCTCATGTTCTCCTGTTGAGCATAACATTTTACAGACCATCAGCATTAGGCAAGGACCTTCTGTGATCATGATGGAATAGACAAAAAGAAGACCACTCTAGTCTTATACCCAAACTCAGGCAAAGAAAGACATGAACATTTTGAAGATTAGAGAATGACTAAATATTAACCATTTGCTGCATTTTCTCTTAACCAATCACAGCTTTAATCTCACTCTGTTCTTACCTTCTAGATAAGAATTTTAAAGATGCCCAATCATGGAATGACTCCTTCTTCCTGATAACATCCAATCTAGAGCAAAGCCCTACTTTTTTTTGACTTTCCCCTGAATTATCTAATGTGGGTCCAAATCCTATAAGGTGTTTCTAGCACACACTTGCTGAGACATCCTGCAGTTCCTGCATGGCAGTGTGTCAATAAACCCAATAAACCCACATTTGTTCAATGACAGGTATATTACAGATGGTCTTTGACTGAGATCATCTGACAGCATTAAGAGCCTGAAGGCTCTCGAGTGTGTTAAAATTTAAATGTTGTGTTCGTGTTTGCTTTTTACATATATGTCAGTGTTCTTCTCAGAGAAGGTCTCTGGAAGGCAGTAAAAGTTTGAGTTAGAGAAAACTATAGCTTCAAATGTATGCATAATTGTAGTGTGTACGATCAGCCAGTATTACTGCCTCATGGTGTATTTCCATAGACTGTTTCTGAAATACTAAACTATCAACATGATATAACCTATGAGGTGAAGTTCCAAACACTCTATTGATTGCTAGCTTTTCTGTTAAAAGGTTTGCCATAAATTAAAACATGTAAATCTAAGGGAACCACCACTGAAAGAATCACTGCAAAGAATATATTCAAGATTTAAAACTTATTTGTCTGAAACAGCTGTTCCTAACCTTCTGTAAGATAAAATATTTGGAGACTCTTACAATTTTTATAAGATTATATTTTGAATAAGTACAGACTTAATGATGCATCTGTTACTCCTACTGTTTTAAATAGTTAATATTACTCTTTTATCCTTTTTCTCTGGTTAGTAGAATAATTTCCCTGTACCAACTCTCTATGCACATAATGCACTCTAGAGAGTACTTAAACTTTTTTTTTTAACTATCAGATAACCGTTAGATAATGTGAAAGAGAGTGAAAAATGTTTATGTTAAAATTGCAAAGCACAGTAGATTCTAAATGTCTAATGAAATATTTTATTGTATTTTCAATATAGATTATTGGAAAATATTAATATATAGAACAGTTTCTTAGTAAACACCTTTGTCAATATTATTTTCTTATTCTCATGTTATAAAGTTTACTTTCGTCAGGACCAGTATTAAAAACAAAACAGAAAATGCTATTTTAACCTTTACAACACAGTGACGTTATACTGTTTGCATATATGTTTACTATACTGTAAAATGTGAAATGGGAATGAACAACATTTCAGATAAATTTTACTGAACAGGGCAATAAAAGGATAGCTTCTGAATTTGAGGGATGACTTAAAATATCTCTAATTTTACACTGGAATAATAGTATCTGCGAACACACATGATTTCACCCATGAAGTTTAGACAAAAGTTGGACATAACTTATTTAGCAAAACTTAGAGTTCTGGAAATGGATAGTTTCCTTAAAACCCAAGAAAGTATAGTAATAATGGTAATTTAGAGAGTGTAGAAAAGGAAGTATTGATGGACATCATCTTTGATGAGCTTTGATGATGATAATGATGATGAATATAAAAGGTAGAATATAGTAAATGATTTGGGGGAATCTAAAAGATGGTGTGGAAGTTATACTAAAACATAAGAAGAAATAGGTATTTCAATGGGTGGGTATTTGATGGAAGGCAAATAGGTGGCTAGGAAAGAAAAGAATGAGGGTAGGCTGAAGTAGTCAGGAGAGACATCATTAACTGAGGTTAGGCTTGGACTGAGTCTTAAAGAACAGGCAAGATTCTGAGAGATGGAGAAAATGGGAAGGGAATTCGGGTCGTATAATCATTAATATTTTGATGCTCTGAGTCATCACCATTAACAAGCACCTTAATATATGCTTTCTAGGAGGTATTTTACTAGGTACTTTGGGAAGTAGGATAGAAACAGGAATAAATTCTTATCCATGAGGAATTTACAAATTCATGAGGTGCTTGTTGATTTACTTGAGAAGGCCTTTTTAATAAAGTTGTAGACACCATACAGAATTACAGCATGAACTGGATCATCATGGCTGTCAAGCAGCAGAACTTTAGGTGGTCTAGGTGGAATAACAGATATATAGGACTTGATACGGTATTTTTTGTTTTTAGATTTTAATGTGTTTAATGAAATGTGATCTCCAAATAAGCCTTAATCATGGTTTTCTTGTATCTAAAATAAAGATTCTAAAGAGCTAGATCTTTGAGGACCCTTTCAGGTAGTTGCATAGTTCTTTGTTGTGAGTTTATCAGTCTACAACATGTGACACAAGAGTTACCTACTAGCTCTCAAGTCTTAGTGGTGTTGATTGTATGAAAATTGAATTTTACTCATAAAAATTACTGCATGCTATTTTTAACCTTGTGCACAATTTAAGAAGGAGCTTCAGTTGAAAACTAGGATAGAACATTTGGAGCTCCTGATGGATCAGCCAGCACTAGGAGTTGTGCCCACTATTCAGAATTTTGAAAAAGCTAAGTACCAGTACCAATATATTATCTAATTTTAGAAATGGTGTAATTATTATATTGCTCTTCTCTTTAGTCTGCCAATTCTTCTGTCTTCTTTAAAATCTGCCTAGGGGTTAATATGAAGAAAAGAAAGCTTCAGATATGGACCCCAGCACACTGGACAGCAACAGAATTGTGTTCACTGAAGTGTGCTTAGGCAGGATGCTATAATTTTGTGTGGTGGGATATATTGGGAACTGTTAACCAGCTTTCATGTACCCCCTCTGTGGACAATACTATGGACTCCCACCTTCACCTCCACCATTCTATCAGCCTTCCACACTCATTGTCTCAGGGATGGAGTCACGCATCAGAAAGACACAGAAAAAAAAGGTGTCAATTCTTGTCTTTTGAGTTGCAAAAGCCAAGACTGCACAGGACTGTAGCATAGATGAGTTTGTGAAAAAGATATGATGACCCATGCAAAGCTTCCTTTAACTTTGCCCCTCAAGATAAAGTAAGAATTCTCCAGACGGAAGAGAAGTGATGAGTGACTAAATGACAGTCTCTAAGAAGAGAGCAAATCATCCTTTTCCCTTCCCTCAGTCAATCCTAGGAGGTGGGTTTTCAGTAGTGTCCGCCAGTAGGTTAATTAACAGGGTACCAGGCGGGGCCTGCGTTCATTTTTCTAGGTAGGGCCTGAGAAGTCCCCAGAGCCAGATGGGCCTAAGTAGGTTCACTGTTTCCTCATCCCCTCACACTACGAGAGAAGAATAATGATCTTCATGTACCTAGAGGGGTGCAAGTTGTTGGAAGCATTCCCCTGTTTGCACCCAGAGCCTTGAACCAGAACAAAGAGGAAATGCAAAGAGATGCTAGTGTAGATAGACACCAACTCCTCCTCCTCCTCAGTGCCTGCGCACTAATATGCTCCCTGGGAGTTAGACGGAACCCGGAGTTAATTAACCTTGTTTCTATCACCTGGGAAGTTGGGATTTGAAAAATAAATTTAGTTATTAAATAATAAATATAACAACAAAAACTTATAGTATATTACTTACTGTGTCCCAAACACTATTCTAAGCATTTTATTATAGTGACTAATTAAAGACACATAACCATTTGAGGTAGTTATTATTATTATCATCTCCATTTATTAGTGGTAAATCTGAGGCCCAGAGAGGTTTAGAGTCTGGCCCAATGTCACTCAGCTAGTCAGTGACAAAGCCAGGATTCAAATCCAGGCAGTCTGCATCAGACTACACTAAACTACTTCTCAAAGAGGTGTAAAAGAGTAAAATTATATTTCTGGCAAGACTGAGTCTGTGTCCTATATTTCATATGCATTATGCTTATTTTGGAGAGATCTTGTGAAAAGCAATCTCTGTCATCCTTTTCTGTGCGTCCTCTGTACTCTGGGCATGTTGTTAAGGATGGTGTTTATTGTATTACAGTGTTCTCTCTGGGAGACCATGGAAGTATTTTCTTCCTATCCTTAGTACGAGAAATATCTGGGCTTCTCCTGAGCACTCTGTTTGTATTTTGTAGAAAAATCAACTATTCACTCTTTTTTCTCTGTTTTCATTGGCTGCTATGTAGCTTGGAGCCAAACGTTAAGCTTGCTATTGGCAAGCCTGTAAAGTCACGGCCTGTGTTGTGTGCACTCACTGTCCTCTTCTAGCCTAACTTTCCCTTTGCTTTGCTTTCTACCTATTTTAATTTATTTTATCTGTCAGTAATGTACATATCTTAGTGAAACACCTTAAATCTTTTCTGAGAAAAGCAGGTTGTAAATACATGCAAATATTATTTTTCCTTGCTTTCAGACTACATCACCCTTAGATCTTCCTTGGTCAGCAGAAGGACCCCAATGATTACTTTATAGCAGTAATGCCATTCCTTCATTGGCACATTTCATCCATAGAGGACGGAAAGGATAAGCAAGCTGTGAAGGGCACAGTGTGCTTTCTATTCCCTCCTCTTCATTTTTGAGTCCAAGGGCTGTGGTGAAAAGCAATGTTGCCACATGGGGAAGTGTAGTGCAGTGGCTAAGGATATGGGCTCTGACATCAGAAATGATTGATATCCGAGTTTTGCTACCCACTGCCAGGTGACCTTGGACAAGTTACTTCTCTGTGCCTCAGTTTCCTCATCTATAAAATTGGGCTAAAATAGTAACCCACATTCATGTAGTTATTGTGAACATTAAATTAATGTAGGGGAACATTTATTGCCTTTGATAGGTGCTCATGGCCAATAAATGGGCAGGAGGGGGTAGAGAATTAGAGAGACCTCTGAACTTTGCTAAACTCAGTAGGATATTCTTGATGTAACTTATGCAGGGCCACCAAAAAGCAATGTAAAAAAATATGGAGATTGCATTTGCCATAAATCATATGTATCATATTATTTTACCCTTCATAAGGCTGAAGTATAAATTTTTACTTGAATTTTCAAATGTTCTTTTAGGCATTAGAATTCTATTCAGCACAGGTTAAGTTAGTGACCCCACTCAAACTGTGATTTAAGGACTGTCAGAGAAGGAGATCTTACATACTCTTTGGGAAAACTAATGTGAGAAATACATTTTCTCTTTCAATAATTTTTTCTCATGCAATGAGACATTCTTATAAAATACTTGTTAAGCCTTCACTTGTCCAATATTAGAAGAATATGGGCACATAAATACATTTCAGTGCATCAAATTCATTCAGAACATTTTTCAGAAATAATTGAGCTGATAAAAGATATGATATTTGATAAACACCCCTGCCTTCCAGGAGATTACAACCAGGTAATGTAGATAGACATGGACCTGAATGTCGCATGCCAAAATATGCAAACACATACACAACACAGACACACACACACACACACACACACACACACACACACAGTTGCAGTACTGTGAAATCAGGACCAACATAGAGAATTTCATAGAGCATCATGGGGAAAAACTGATTTGGTTAGTGAGAACAAAAGAGGAAAAAAAGGAAGGAAGGGAGAGAAGGAATGAGATTGAGGGAGGGGAGAGAGGGAGGGAGGAATAGGGAAGAGAGAGGGAAACACAACACGGAAGATGGCACTACAGACATGATTTGTAATACAGATCTTGAAAGACGAGAAGGCATTTGCTGGCGTTAGCATGTTGGGTGGGAGGTGGGGGAACTCCAGGCTGGGAAGTATTGTATGTGAGGGAACAGATGACTTCTGAAGAGCGATGGGCTGGGCACAGTATAGCAGTTGAGAAGGAGGTGCATTCTGACTACCCGCAGGCAGCAGAAAACCACTGGAACATTTTCAGCATTGAGGTCAACATGATCAGATTTGCCTCTTAGAAAGGTAGAAGTGCAGAATATGCTTGAAAGGGAGTGAGGGTGGAGGAAGAACAGCTATCAAAGGGAAAGTGGAGGTGAAGCATCTCCGTTAGGAATCATTTCTCATCTGTGGCTTCAGCCTGACAAGCCGCCTATAGTTCTAGCTTCTTCCAGGTGATTCTTTTCCTGTCTTTCTTTCTTTAGCTCAGGGAAGGTCATGGCTTCTTGCTGTTGTTAATATCTAGATGGCATCATTGCCCACTTTCATCACCTGTATGCTAAATTCCTTGGAATAAATTCCCTGCAAGTACTCAGAGTTGTTTCTGTTTCCTAGTTACATCCTGACTGATACTCTGTAGCACTAATCTAGGGGAGAGGTGTTGAGGGTCCTAACAAAAGAAGAGACAGTGCCCAGGCAGAGGAGAGAGCTGATTCAGAAAACGGAATTGCAAAATTTTGGTGACAGGTATGTGTGTGGGTGTGGGGAGAGGGAAGAATCATAGCTATTCTGACCTTCTGGCTGGCCTACTTAACACAAGTGATGTTGTTTTTAAAAAACAGGCAATATGGGACTAACGGGATTGCAGGAGACTTAACGATGACCATTGGACATTCAGACATGCTAGTGAGCAGTTGGACAAAGAAATCTGGGGTTTGAATTTTATATTTCAAATTTATCAGCAAATGGCAGGAGTTTAGCAATATTTAACATTTTGGAAGTAAGATCATTAGGGAAGGGATATAGAATGACAAGAGACGAAGGACAGAACTTCATGGAAGCCTAATATAAAGGGAAAAAGTGAGCAAAGAGGAAAACTAGCGAGAACAGTGCATCAGGAAAGCCAAGGCTTTCAATAGATTAATATTCAGAAAATAACAGGATGGGTTCATTGCAGGTGACTGCTAAAAGGTCACTCATGAATAATGGGTAGATGCAAAGTTTCTTTATTTCTCTTTTCAAAATAACATTCTTATATATTGCTATTTTCGTATTACAATGAAGAGATTAAGGACAAGAGATATAGAATCTGTTTTCCACTTTTACCCAACTGATATGTCGTGCAGACAGGATTTGAACCCAGTTCTGACTAATTTCCAAAGCCCATGGTGCCTTGTAAATGATTTGGAGTATGAGGCTAACTAATATGTATTTATAGAGATAGTGAAAAACCACTCAAAGTTCTGGACAAGGCAATACATGCACGAAACTGTGTTTAAGAACAATCTAAGTGGAGTATGTAATGGAGGGTTAGAAGGAAATAGAGCCTGGGGAAAGGAATGGAAGTTATGAAACCACTAGGTGAGGAGTAATGAGAGCCTGGCTTAGGGTGCAGTGTTGTCAGATTTAGAAAACAGAAACACAACCAGGATTCCCAGTTAAATATAAATTTTTGAACTTTTGGTATTAAGTATGTCTCCTGCAATTTTGGGACATATTTATAGTGTAAAGAATTGTTACTTATCTGAAATTCATATTTAACTGATAGTCTGTGTTTTATCTGGCAACTTACAACACTGCAGTGCAATTCATATGCTAACCACCTGGAGTTAGTCTCAGCTCCACAGGTTGAGGGCAATGAGATGGCCCTTGCTTCAGATGCCAGCTGCAAGTTCCAGGGTCCTCAAGGCTGTCCACACATTGGACTAACTGGCTCCAAAACTGGGGGTTCCCACAAGCTGCTCGGCTTGATAATTTACCAGGACAACTCACAGAACTCAGGAAAGCACTATACTTATTATTATAGTTTTATTATAAAGGGTACAGGTAGCAGCCCAATGACACAGATAAGGGAAGGTCCGGGAGGGTCCTGAGAATAGAGCTTCGATGTCTTCTCCCCGCAGAGGCAGAACGCATCACCCTCTTGGCACATCAATGGATTCACCAACCAGGAAACTCACCTGAGCCTGTGTCCAGAGTTTTTATTGAGGTTTTATTACCCGGGCATGATTGATTGAATTATTGACCCTGTGTGTGAACTCAATCTTCAGCCCCTACCCTCTCACAGGAGGTCAGAGGCCCCCTGTGAATAACAAAGATACTCTGTTACACAACACAACCTTAGTGTGGTCATGATAATGGAAATAGAGAGATAGATGAAGAAGGAATTATACCAGGGAGGGGTCTAAATTAATGTGAATTTTTAAATCCTGGGGGACTGGAAATATGTAAGGAAATGCCAGTTGGGATGGGAGAGGGAGAATAAATAATTAACTAACTAGGATGCCTGGAGTTGAGGATACTGAAGGAACATTGTGATCAAATTCAGGATAGAAGGACAGAAATGCATATCTGGAGTTTAGAAGAATTGTCAGGATTACATACTAGAGGTCAATACTCCTTAGCATGAAAGTGATTGTTTCAGCTCTGAAATGGAGTAATATACTGTGGAAAAAGAAGTGTAGTAGAACAAAGCAAGAGTCCAAGTGTTACAGGAGGAAAATAGAAACCACAAACAAAATTTAACTAAAAATAGGTTCATCACATTCTAAATTTTCTAAATTTTATAGGTTAAATTAATTTGACAAGGTCTTTTCCATATGAAATCATTTGTTTTTTAAGATAGTATTCATTTCAAAGCTTTTATACATATTTTCTGTAATTTATTTCTAGTTATTTTCCCTGAATGTTTAACATTATGATACACATTTAGTTTTATTTCTAAACACTAATGGATTTTTGCCCAAATTTATATAAGTCCAAAGTACTCAATGAATTGTCAATATATTAGGATAAAAACTTTACATGGATTTTGAGCACTTTTATTAAGTACCTTGAAAAGGAGGGTGTAAAGCCTATGAATTTTGGTATTTTTAGCATATAAAAATAAACATATTTTGCTTCAATCAATCTTTGCAGTTAACCCAATCTTTACTCTTCAAAGTTTATCTTTTCTTGAAGACAGAAAGGTTAACAAAATGGAAGTGAGTGCTTTTATTAATACATTTAAAACATTCTTTAATTACAAAATGGATTACAACTAGTAATAGTAAATTAATTAAGGTAATTACAGCTTTCAAATGACTGAATTGCAAATAGTTGCAGTGTTTCTATGTAATAGCATAAAAACCATAGGTAAAGCCACATTATAGCACATATTTGTAAAATATCACATTCCTTTCTTCAGCTTCCTGATACAACATGTTGACATTTCACAGAAATTGTTAAGTGCCTGCTCTGTGCCAGAAACAGTTCTGAATTTTGTGGAACATACGAAAATGAATAATCTGGAATCTGAGAGAAGACTACTTATAACAACACTGCCATTTGTGTTTACTCATTGTAATTTTGGCTGAAAACTACTTTGCTATAATCATACTATCAACCCTTTTATCTGCTGCATTATTAATAATAGGAATTAAAAAGATGATTAGTAGGACAATTTTTTGAAACATGCAAACAAGCAAATTGCTTGAACTTCGGTCCTTAATCTGTACATGAAAAATTGGACTAACTTTTCTAGTCCTGTTTTTTGCAGTTCTTATTACTATTTGCAGTGTCAAGTAGTAGGTTTTATTACCTTAAATCCAAGTTCTGTTTCAACCTTTAACACTAGGAATCAATGATGGGTAAGGCTGCTTTTCATCTAACATGTGATGGAAAGGCATGGACTGAGAAATAGGAGACCTGATTTCTAGTACTAGTTCTGTGAAAACACTTCAGCATCCTTCAGTGTTCTCATTGTAAAATGAAAAGATTTCATTTATGAACTTTATGGTGCCTTCCAATTTAAAAGTCTGTGGTAAAACAAACTTACCAATAACAAGGGTAAGGACAATTTAATGCAAAGTGTGATTTATAAAATATTTCAAAAATTTTTTACTGCTTTCCAACTATCTGGCTAGAAATGAGGCTAGCATAGAAGTCAGCCTAATAAAAATAACTGAGGCATAGGCTATCATCAAGAGAACTTATTTCAAGTTTCAAATGTGAAATATATCACTAAAATGGGTAAACCTTCAGGTTTTGAGGATACTTAAAAGCAGTTTGTTCTCTAAAAAGCAATGAATGCTCATGTAGTATCTATACAACTCTAGGTGAACTATTTTTAGAAGGCATCTTCCTAGATGATACAAAGACAAAATTTCAGTTGGAGCCTTTTTTATATTATAAAAAATTAACCACTTGCTCTTATGGTAGGGTAAACTGGTAGTGGTGTAGTCATTGTGGACAGTTCTTGGTGGAAGAAATTTGTTTTGTGCAAGGAAAATTTTGGTGAGAGTTTTTATTTACTTGAGATTTTGGATGTTTTTAATTTATTTATTAAATTTTTTTTAAATTTTATATTGGAGTATAGTTGATTAACAATGTTGTGTTAGTTTCAGGTGTACAGCAAAGTGATTCAGTTATACATAAACATGTATCTATTCTTTCTCAAATTCTTTTGCCATTTAGGTTATTACAGAATATCCAGCAGATGTTGATTCACAAACTGTTCATTAAAAGTGCCAAGGTACACGTGAAACTTAACCATAACTAAAAGTATCTTAGGTTTTTTCGATAATTCTTCCCAGTCCTAACTCTAATTTGGGAAATTACCAATTTGAAGATTGAAATTTTAGAAAATTAGACCTAAAATGCTTCTAACTGCTGGTTACATATCGAGATGCTCCAGCCCATGGGGGGTTTGAATCAAAGCAAAACCAACTGCGACATCTCCAGGGGTGCTCTGCTACTTTTGGTCGGGGGAGATATTTCCTGCACTACATTTGTTTATTGTTTATTGACGCGCTAACTCGACGAAATGTGTCACTTTTCTCTTGTGTTATTTATTTCTTTAGCGAATATGCACCTCTTTAGCTCAGTTTCAAAAGAAGTTGCTTTTTTAATAGTACTTGGAAATTGAGAGAGTTTAAAAATGTTACTAAAAAGTTCCATATTGAGTACCATACAGAACTTAATTCAGACATTTTATATTCTCGGAGGGCTGAGTAGGTGTGATGTTTCAGACAATAGTTTTAAGCTAAAAGGCTGTCTCTTCTGGGATGCATATGATTATGTTCTTTTGTAAAAGCAGGTAAATCTCAAACTGGAGTGTTCACAGACGTCTTCGTGTGGGCTCTGGCCACAGAATTCCCATTAGCATTAGCTTGGCACTGCTTCTTGTCTCACAGACAGTGAGGAACATGCCTTTTCCACCCTTGAGGCAATAAAATAAATTAAAGGGTGCAGCATTAAATGAGCTGAATTTTGAGTAGTATTTTTCATGCCTCCAACGTTTTAAAGTCAGTTTATCCTTATGAAACAGCATTTGGAATCATGAAACAAGAGACTGTTTGTGCCAATATGCAGGTCCTTTTGATTTTCGGGAATGGTGTGTGTGTGTCAAACAGTCTTTTCTGGTCCTTTTCCCATTGTGGTCTCTGGGTAGTGTCTGTGACTAGAACTTTGTAATTCAATATAAATCACAAATAAATGAGTACTATGGAAGGTAAGACATCTTTAGTTTGTTTCTACTGGGTCTGGTCCAGGCTATTACAATCCCTACATATCTCCATGACACAGAAGCAAGAGTTTTTGCAAAGCATGTCCCCAGGGCCCAACCAAATCCTTCCTCTGCAGAAGCTGCCCTGCTCTGTCTATGTTCATTATGTTTGTGCTTCCTCCAATTTTGCACTTTCTCTCAGTATTTCCTAAAGAGACTGGAGAGCATTCCTTTAATCTCAAACGGAAGTTTATTTTTGTTTTCATGAAACAAATGTTTATCTTTAGTGTTACCAAGTATCCCCTCTAATTAGAAACCCTTATATTCTCATAAATAAGAGGGAATAATTTAATTCTTAGCGCATTTGAACACTGATAACTCCAGAGATGGTAGGATCCACATTTTATCTAATTCTCTTTAAACACAAGTGTGGACCCTCACCCAGCCACCAAGAGAGCAAGATCTGAAGGTCCTACCTCTTTTTTTTTTTTTTTAATTTATTTATTTATTTATTTATTTATGGCTGTGTTGGGTCTTCGTTTCTGTGCGAGGGCTTTCTCTAGTTGTGGCAAGCGGGGGCCACTCTTCATCGCGGTGCGCGGGCCTCTCACTGTCACGGCCTCTCTCGTTGCGGAGCACAGGCTCCAGACGCGCAGGCTCAGCAATTGTGGCTCACGGGCCCAGCTGCTCTGCAGCATGTGGGATCTTCCCAGACCAGGGCTCGAACCCGTGTCCCCTGCATTGGCAGGCAGATTCTCAACCACTGCGCCACCAGGGAAGCCCAGGTTCTGGCTCTTAAAGGGAGGCTTCTAACAGAGACACTTCCTCTTCCTAGGTGTATGATATTTTATTTCAAGACATCAGAATAGGAATTCTTTTCTCATATTGATCTGTCTGCAGTTTTTCCCCCATGCAGTGACTCTGTTGTTATTATCTTTCCAAAGGCATGTTATGATTATTGATAAGGGTATTTCAACATAATGTATTGACAAATTTTGAACATTTACGCTATATCAGGCATCCTCTAAATAAGTTCATCACATAATTGAACACATGTAACTTGCAACTACTATGATATGTTATCCAGTTTTATAGATAAGAAATGGAGACTCAGAATTTCTGAGGCTCACGCAAAGTCAGACAGCTGATCAGGGCTGCAGCCAAAGTTTAAACGGAAGAGTGTCTTCCAACTACTCATCTCAACTGTAGGCTATAACCAATTAATTATTTTTCCAAGTGACATGTTAGGACTTCTGAAAATAATGCTTTAAAATGCCTATTATTTTTTATTCTTTATTTTTTTTAGCTCCATACCTTCAAGTGTTTAAGGTTGTGACTTTTTACTACATGTCCATCATTGTTGTATATTTTTGTTATTGTTCTGGTGTCCCCAAATACCGTATTTCTACATTTTTACCATAGTCTCTCTACTTAGGCTCACCTGTATCTCTCAGAACCAGCATGTGTCAGATAAAGCTAGCCCATGATAGGAAACAAAGAAAGAATTAAAGAGATGCAGATGCGTGTGTGTGTGTGTGTGGTGAGGGAGGGAGAGAGGGGAAAGAGAACATTTATATAGCATTTTCCTTAGATATGGGTAAATGTGCAAACTTTGACTGTATGAATGCTTTTCCATTGTGCCTGTTGAAGAGTTTCCCTAGGATGCCTGTTAAGCGTGTTAGTATTTCATGTTTGGTAGAGTGTGAGTATCCTCCATCTCTGGCCTGGTGGGAGTAAACACTCTGTACCTGTTCAGTCTGAGTCCTTGAAATGGGGAACAGTTAGATCCATATTTTTAACATATTTCTGTGGTGAGATTTCCATGTTATATTTGTGGGTGTGGAAATGAGGAATAGGCTAAGGGCTTTTGAAGGCAAGAAACAGTGGAAAAGACCCTTCTTAGATAAACAAATGAGGAATGCACATTGGTTCTGACATCAGGAAAAGACATTCTTCATCGACTAAATTGAGGAGGGCATAGATATCTTCAGTTAGTGTGTATCCATTGTGCTTACTTTTTGTGTTGCATTTCAAGGACAATGAAGAAGGTTCGGAGAGCATTCACTTGCATTAGAAGGGGCTTTTAGGGGTCTAATAAAATACAAATACTGCTAGTCAAGAAAATAAAGCTGATAAAAACTAATTACTGTGTTTCAGTGGCTGTAGGAATATTGAGCTTGTTCATAACGTATTTTAAAAGTCCTTGTGCCCTGTGTTAAGTAATTTGTATTATTAATTATGCAGCTTTTAAATGTTGCCTGTAACATTATAACAAGGTAATTTTCAATTGAAATTCTGATTAAACCTAAATGTTGGTGTTAATTACATATTACTCAAGAAATAACACAAATGAAACCCCAAATGATATAATTTTGTCTTGATTTGAGCTCTGAACAAACACGCCACCCTAACCAATTACTCAGATCACCAATTCCATCATATGCTCTACTTTTGCCGTTTCATTAGTCGTATTTTTCTCACACTCTCGTTGCATCTCCTTCTATCATATCTTATCTTCTCAGCTCCTCCCTTTTACCAGCATAGCAATCATCAATCTCAGGGACTGATGTCATAGTAAAGATATATATCAATAATAAAAAATTTACTGATAAAAAGGGAGCCGCTTTAATTTGATTCAAAGTACCAGATTTTATAATTATATAACTGAAGTAACATAATCTTATCTATAAATACCTAATACATATTCTGGAACCTACAGAAGGAAAAAAAAAGTTTATTACCTTAAGGCAAAACAGTTTTGCTGTATTGCTGTTCTTGACCACTGTGGAAAGTCATTTTTTATGTTTCTCAGTATATTTGTTCATGATCACTATTAACTTTAATGCTGTAGTATAAAATTATGGTATTTTGTATTTTCTTTTTATGGATTGTTCTTTCATGTTAAAAACTGTCTTTTAAATGACAGTATTTAATGGAGCAACTGAGGAGGTTTTGCTCTCAAAGGTACATGAAATAGCCAACATTCTGTCACCTGCAGTTCTGTTCCATGGGGGTAATGACTTTTTTTTTTTTTTTTTAAGTAGAGGGAAGGATTATTTATTTATTTATTTATTTATTTATGGCTGCGTTGGGTCTTCGTTTCTGTGCGAGGGCCCTCTCCAGTTGTGGCAAGCGGGGGCCACTCTTCATCGTGGTGCGCGGGCCTCTCACTATCGCGGCCTCTCTCATTGCGGAGCACAGGCTCCAGACGCGCAGGCTCAGTAGTTGTGGCTCACGGGCCCAGTCGCTCCGCGGCATGTGGGATCTTCCCAGACCAGGGCTCAAACCCGTGTGCCCTGCATTGGCAGGCGGATTCTCAACCACTGCGCCACCAGGGAAGCCCCGGTAATGACTTTTTTGATACCATTATTTTTATTAAAATTTTCTGTAGTGTGTTGTGCTGTATAACAGACTCATACTTGTGATTTGTGATATATCAACACAGCAAACTGTGAGTAGGAATTCTCTTTTGTTTTCTCAGAAGAGTTGGTTTCCCCTACCTTTTCCCACTGCCTAGGAAAGAAAAAAAAACAGATATAAACGTGTGTAGACTATGGAAGAACCAAACGTAGTGGCTGTGTTTACCTAAAGTAACCTTTGCGCCATTAAGAGAAGTTTAATCAGCCACATCACATCCTCATGGGTCACAAATATGATTTGTTAACATATAAGGGAAACATTAGGTATAATTCCAAACAATATTTGCCGATCAAATTATTTATTATTTTTTAAATTGATAACTAGGAAGGGAAAAAAAAGACAAGCTCAGCAAAATGTAGGATGCAAAGTTCATTCAAAAGAGCTCATGAAATTTACTTAGAGCTTTCATTCACTCAAAATAATTAAGCTTAGTTCGGACAAAGTTTAGTTATTTGGTTTTCTAATCTAAAGCTGATTAAAACTAACTACACAAGGATCATATTGTTTAATTGTTTTCATTTAATATATAGTGAACATTTCCCTGTGTCATCAGCGTTCTTCTAAAAGATTTTTAAAGATCGTATAGCACTCTGTGATATGGATTTATGAGTTTTGAAACCAATCTGAGTTGGCATTTATATTGCTTCTAAAAGTTCTGTCTTAGAACAAACATCATGATGAACTTTGCCGAACACTGATCTTTGTCTTCTCTAATTATTTCTGAGGATAAAGACTATGAAGTTGAATTAATGACTGAGTATGAACTTAAGTTTTTGAAATATATTACCAAATAGCCCTAATCATTACTTTTAATGTCTATAGACTATTCCATTTTGAATAAAGAATAATAATAGTTAATATTTTTGAGTGTTTATTGTCAAGTACTATTATAAGAACATTACACTTGTTAACATAGTTCATCGTAAAAATGATATGAGGTAGGACTATTGTCATTCCTATATTACAGATTAGAAAAATGAGGCACAGGAAATAGCAACTCACTGAAGGTCAAATAAGCAATATTTTGGAGGCAGGTTTTGAATCCAAATACTCTAGGTTAATAGCTAACATTTACTAATATTCAGTAACAGACAAACAGGCTTACTGAACTTGTAAGTTTAAGAGATTTAAAATACATCTTTTGACCCTCTTAAGAGTTCTGTGCTGTATGAACACTTATTTTCTTAATTTTACAGATTAAAAAAAGCAACATTAGAAATTTGGTGAGGTAGCTTGCCCAAGTCATGTAATTAGTAATTGGTAAAGCAGGTTTTAACCTGTTATCTGGGTTATGTGTCTCGAGTGCCCAAACTCTGAATCTCTACACTTTTCAACCATTTGGATCATTTAGGTTCTTACAATATGTCAGTATTAAAAATGACATTTAAATGAACATGTTTTGGATAATTACATTAGTAGAGATTTCTGGACATGGAGATCCCATGTCAAGGCTTAGGAATAATCTTAGGTCTGTACATGCATTACTGGCAAATTATTTTGCAAATGTGTGGCACCACTTTGTGAAGGAGAATGAGTTTCTCTGGAGCCTTCACAATAAAAAGAATGCAGAGAAGGGAGAGTGAAGGGGTAGCAGATGAGGCATCGAAGCCCTCTGTGAGGAGGGGACATTTGAGCGCAAACCTGATGGATGATCTGCATCAGCAGCAATGGAGTGTTCCAGGCAGAGGGAAGAACAAAGCCATAGACTCTAAATTGGGAATGAGCTTTGGTTTTTGAAAGAATTAGAAGAGGGCTGATGTGCCAAGATCCAAGGAAGGATGGGGGAATTTGAGTTCATCTCGAAGAACTCTGATGGCCAACTTCAAATTGGCCTTTTTGTAGGGTCTTGTGGGCCATGATATAGATTTTGGACTTCATTCTAAGTACAGATGGAAGACATCAAAGCAGAGGAGTAACAAGATGTAATTTATATCCATGACAAGGAATAGACTGTGGGAGAGTTTGGATTGGAAGGCTGGCCACTGCATCAGCCCTGGTGAAAGATAAAGGTGGCTTGAACTAGGGACACAGAAGTAGAGATGGTGTGAAGCAGTTGGCTTGGGTTACATTTTGGAGGGAGAGCTTAGAACAGTTGCTGATAGATTTGATGCACGAGTGAGGGAAAGAGACAAATCAATTATGACTCATGACTTTGGTGCTTGAGAAAACTGTGTTCGTTTAATGGCTTAATTACTGTTGTCCCCACTAGATATAGCCTCCATGAGGACAGGGACCTTGTCTCCTTTATTCACTGTGCATACCCACTGACTAGCATAAGAGCTGGCAAGCCACAGAGGAGGTGTCTCAAAATATTACTGGATAATTTAATAATTATTATACACCATTAACGTTACCTGAATTATTTGCTGAAAAGATTGCCCTGTATGTTGTATTTTTATAAATTTTTTGACATTTTAACATATAAAACCCTAAATATATTTAGATTTATACTGCATTTTTTAGTATAGACTTAAGTCCATTTATTTATTGCTTTGTGATTTCTTTCATGGTGTCTAAAATATCATTCCCCATCTTTGTGATTTCTTTCATGGTGTCTAAAATATCATTCCCCATCTTTGTGATTTCTTTCATGGTGTCTAAAATATCATTCCCCATCCAAAGGTTTGAATAATAATCAGTTCTGCTTCTTATGTGCTTACAGCTATAATTCTCTGTTTAATTCTTTTAAAAAAAAAACCCTGAAATTTAGTTTTTAAATTATATAAGGGCCTAAATTGATTTTTTTCTAAATTGCTAACTAATTACTTCAACTTAATTAACCCATTTCTTTCTCGTAAAAAAGTCTTTATTTATTGAATGCTTACAAATGATAGTCTATTGCTAAATGTTTATTTTAGTACCAACCACATAAGGATATTTAAATATACGTTTATATTAATTCGTACAATTTGAAATTCTGTTTTGCGGTCACGTTAACCCTATGTCAGATGTTCAGAATAGCCACCTGGGGTGGGTGGATACCATATAGGACAGTGCAGAATTAGAGAACATTTCCATCATCACAGAAAGTTTTATCAGATATTGCTACCCTAGAGAGTTTCTTTTTTCAAATTCCTAAAAATATTCCAAAGATTTAAAAAATAGAATAACATGATATATTTAAACTACTTTGGGAATTATGGCATCTTTATAATACTTGGTTTCTACTTCTAGGAGTGTGTTATGCAACCACATTTGTAAAATAAGTTCTTTTTTTCTCTCATTAAATTTTTAATTTCTTTCAATGTCATATATTGTTTGTATGAGATTAATCCTAAGAGGTTTTAATGTTTGAAATTGTTTAATATGTCTTTAATTCTTCTTTCAACCAGTTTTCAATTTAAGTATTCTACTTTAATTTGTTAAAATATAGTAAGATTTTACAGGAGAAATCTTGTATTTTACTGTATTTTCAAGTTTATTAATATAATGATTTCCTTGACTTAAAAAATCTGATTTACTGTCTTTTACTCTTCAAATTTTATATACTTGTGTTTACTGTTTTCTCTAATTCTCAAAGGTTTAAAATTTTTTAAGTAATTATCAATTTTTATTCAGTTTCCCCTCACTTTTCATAAAACGTCTCTGAGCCTGTCTACTTTGAGACATTTTGATGCTTTAAGATGATTTTGTGGTTTCCTTCTATGACCTTCCATATGCATTTCATCATTTACCTTCAGGGTATCTTATTTGCTTCACTGTGGAGTTCTTACTTGTCATTTTGCTGCCTCTCCTAGGTACTCTGAAGTCAGAAAATGAGTAATAGAAGAAGCTAGTATTTGAATGCAAAACTAGCAAAACCATATTGTTTATAACTTTTAAAAATTTTTTAAGAAAAACTCTAAGTTATTTTAACATTCTATATCATTTCTATTTGTACTGCTTTGTAATATAATTTACTGTTTTTTTTTAACGTCTTTATTGGAGTATAATTGCTTTACAATGTTGTGTTGGTTTCTGCTGTATAACAAAGTGAATCAGCTATATGTATACATATATTCCCACATCCCCTCCCTCTTGTGCCTCCCTCCCACCCTCCCTATCCCACCCCTCTAGGTGGTCACAAAGCACCAAGCTGATCTCCCTGTGCTATGTGGCTGCTAATTTACTTTTATAAACTATTTGAATACCTAATATTTGGTCAGTGTTTGTAAGTATTTTATAAATTCTTATAAAGACTTATTCTTTGTTTATAGGAACCAGAATATCTAACATCTAGTTTTGTGCATATAGGTTCTATTTTGTTAATTATGTTGTTCAGATTCTTTATATCCTTATTTTCTGAGTCCGCATGTATAGTATTGTGTTAATGGCTTAATGTTTTCCACTCAATGGTATTGATTT
Source organism: Balaenoptera acutorostrata (assembly GCF_949987535.1). Classification (NCBI taxonomy): domain Eukaryota; kingdom Metazoa; phylum Chordata; class Mammalia; order Artiodactyla; family Balaenopteridae; genus Balaenoptera; species Balaenoptera acutorostrata. Next base: position 32,042,736 of record NC_080080.1, on the reverse strand, counting down.
TTTAATGAATATCCTATAACTTGAATTTGCTAAATCCTTAAATCTTGCATGATACTAGTATTGTCAGCATACATTTTTGTCTGTGTTTTCACATGGAAACATCTTTAACCGTTTTAAATGTTTAATGAAAAAATTAATATGCTTCTGTTTTTCATCCCAACCTTAAACTTGTTCAGTTATCTGTCCTATTATATATTGCGTTCTGTTTTTGTGCTCCTAATGATTATACTCTAACTTTGTTTTTTTGAGTATATTGTTACTGCTTGGTTTTAATATCTTTAAACATATGGAAAGTAGAGGTCCTACTAAATGTTATCTTAAAGTATTACCCAATTTGTTTTTAAAAGTCTATTTTTATCTAATTATCAAAACCGAAATAATTTAGCTTCCTTTTAGAGAGGAATAAAAATTGGGTGCTTTGCCTTCTTTTCAACCCCACTTCCCTATTCTCTGTTAATCAAATTTATGTTTGCTAATCTTGTTAATATTTAATACCTTTTAAATATATGTTGTCTAATATTCTATTTTTTTTTACTGTAGTTCAAACAAGCATTTAGTCTCATTAGAATCAAACTTATTTGTAATTTGACATTTTTTTTAAAGTATCTTTTTATTTTTAGTAAGTTTCAGTTTTCCCTGCAAATTATTTTTAAGCATAGTTTTCCCATTCTTAATGGCTAGTAATTCATCTCTCTGAGATTGGGAAAGCATCTTTTAAATAAGGTCTGCAGAAATGATGTCTTATGATGTAGTGTCTGAGGCAGACACTGAGACTGCCTGATCTGAGCGGATCTGAGAGTGTTTTGGTCAACATCACATATAAATTTCAGAGTCAACTGAATATTATGTTCTTTTATAGCTTTTCCCTGTAAGGTTGTGCTAGTTTTTCCTTCTGCTTTTTGCCATTTATTTATTCTTTTTAGGTGATTTACGTTGGTATAGCGATAGCTTTGGGGAGAGAAAGATAGACTTGGAGGTAAAAAGATGATTCTGTCTTTACTCTTGCTCTTTCACAATACAAGCATGAACTTGATATTGATTTTGGTTTTTTTCCTTAATCTCAAGTATAGGGGCTTTCTTCCAGTCTAGAAATTCTTAATATACATAAATTCTTGATATTATACATATTGTCAATTCATCATTTCCTCAGTTTACTTAAATTTAGGCGTATATATTATTAGTGGGTTGCAGCTGTATAACCAGTTTTCTCTAGTTGTCCTTTCCTACCTCTCATCTTTTTAACCTGTTTATATCTTTCTCTGCATTCTCATGTGGTTTCTCATCATTTGTCATCAACATCATTAATTCCATTTTTCTGGAAATGCTTATCATTATACTTTTTATTTTGGTTATTGTGATTTTATTGGGAGAGTCTTTTCTTATTATATATTTAGTTGGTTTGAAAGAATACCTTAAAATCTTACTGAAAACATGAAGCATATTTTAAAAATATTTTTGCATTTATAAAGTAAATATATTTCTGAGGAATACAGGGAAGGCTTTCCTTCTTAGTCATTAACATATTGTTTGTCTTATTTCAAAATTGCCCCCCCATCTCTAACCCCCAACTCCAGGGGCCCTTATTTTATATATATTTTTCAACATACTGAAATGACAGAGATAGCCGGCTGTAAAGCAGAGGGTCAGCACACTTCAGGATTTCTGTCATCTCCTTCAGCTTTGTCCTGGTTGTTAGTTCTTTCTCCTTCTCGGAGGTAAAGATGGCAAAGCCAGGACGGTACAGAGTAGAATGCCTTGCATGGTTTCTGGCCAGGGGCAGATAGATACTCAGTTCATGATGTTTTGTGATCTCCCTGAAGTTGTAAAGGGACCAAAATTGTGATACTTGTGGAAGGCTAGTCATGCTAAGGAACTTGATACACTGCAGTTTTGGCCATAGGTGCTAAGTTCTTACCACAAATAATAGAAAATGAAACAGCCCAGAGTAGAGCTCTAAAGGATTTAGGAAGCTGGAGGATAAGTAGGTTCTAACAATTGGGAATACGCTCTTGTTCTTGTGCACTATCGTTGCTTCAGCCAATTTCATGAGGTTTTTAAAGAAGTGGCTTTGGGTCTTCATTCACACAAATATATTCTTAGAAATACACTTCTGTGTTGTAGAAAATAGATTTTATTGTCTAACCTATTTTAGAGAGGTTTTTTTTTTACCCATATTATTTTTTCTTCTTTGTTTTAAATTTGTTTAAATTTGATGGTTGAGTTAGTGGTCTGTCACAGGCTATTTATTTATTTATTAATACATCTTTATCAGAGTATAATTGCTTCACAATGCTGTGTTAGTTTCTGTTGTACAACAAAGTGAATCAGCCATATGCATGATACACAAGATGTTACTGTATCTTGTATATAGTAACAAGAGAGGTTGCTTTTAAAATTTTTAGCTCAACAGTATGAATCTGAATTTTTCCTTGTTGACGTTTTCCTTGCTGATCTGTATAGTTCTTAAGTAATTCAACCAAATTAGGACAACTCAGCTCGCTTTGAGTTGTGTTAAATGCTTCAGACTATCTCTGACTTCCTCACTGAAGGAACTTTTCTCTCAATTTTGCAACCCTCCCAAACCTACATGCAAATACACTTTGCACTTTATTCCCTGTTTCACATATTGCTTCTTTCAAGGAGTTTGTGAAATTTTCAGTAGCTGTGTATAGAATCCTGGCAGATTTCTTGAGAACATTTTAGATTTTCAACTCATCAACAGCTCATGAAAAAGATCAGATCTACCTCCCACCCCCAACCCTATCCCTCACTGTAACTCTTCACTGACAGCCACATATGGTAAGAAACAAAACAAAACCAAAGAAAAAGGTAACAGTTTCCACAACCTAATTTAGAACTGCCTCATTTGTGTCACAGTTAGATCTCCAAAAAGCTCTGGGAAGCATGATGGAATGGAATTTCCCCACAACTTCTGCATGAGCCAACTCTCCATATGGTACATGAATACTTATCAAGAGCAATGGATAAAATAAATGTCCAGACTGATCTTGTATGTCTCTTCAGATGTGGAAAGGAGACCTCATAGAAAATGATGCTACGGAATTAATGAGTTTCATCTTATATCATTGCAAACACCATAGCCTCCAAAATAGGATAAGGTGTTCTTGGGCAAAGCAGAACTAAATATAGAGGAACCAAATGATCTCAAGGGTTTACAGTTGAGAGATAATCGTCCATTCTTATCTTGCCCCTCATACTATTGTAAGAATGTCATAACTCAGATCTGCTTCACTCTCCCCTTTTTCCAGGCTTGGAACACTGATCACTAGTGTTCCAATGTGTGGTCTGTATGAGAATAACTTGAGACGCAGGATTAAAATTCTGATTCCTGGGTTCTATCCCAGAGCTGCTGAATCTTTGGGAGTGGGGCTTGAAAGTCTGCATTTTCATCAAACATTCCATGTGAATCTAATTCACACTAAAGTTGGTGCTCATTACAATAGAGCAGAACCAGCAATAGGCACCATGGTTTCCCTCTGAGGAAGCAGAGGGCATCAGGGTATGTTTTCACATGTTTTTCTATACTCCTTTAATACTTAAGCTAGGAACTTCCCTGGCGGTCCAGCAGTTAAGACTCCAGACTTCCACAGCAGGGGGCATGGGTTTGACCCCCAGTCCGTGGAACTAAGATCCCACATGCTGCATGGTGTGGCCAAAAAGTAAAAAAAAAAAAAAAAATACTTGAGCTAAGTGTTAGCCTGATCCAAGATAGAAGGCTGGAATGGGAAAGATGGTGTGGGGTGGAGTGGTGCTGGGTGACAGGTGCATACTTCCTTTTCACTGTCAGAGAGCATAGGGTAATAATAACAGCTCGGGTGGGGGGATCAGATTGAATCCCTATAGAGTTAATAGTGAATGTCATCCATTATTTGATTTAATTTCTTGCATTTTCTGGTAAGATTGACTTGTTTATATTTTTCCAAGTCAAGAGTAAAATATTTTAGGTATATAAAAGCAGGGAATGGGGGCTGATAGAATGAGGTTTTTACACAACGGCAGAAAAATTAAATCTGAACTAGGGAAAGATTATTAACATATAAAAATCATCCATATAGTTTGCTTCATGCTGTTCATAGTGTACTGGTTCTAAATAGTAATTGCCCAATAGAAAATAACAGCAAAGAAGAACAACAAAACTAGACCAAAAGCAGACTAAAAAAAAAAGAAAAAACATTAATTCATGTTTAAGGTGAACTTTTTTGAAGGCAGGAAGTTGCTTATTTCTAGATTATTCAAGTTAGATGTATTTGTCTGGTTTACAAGAGTTAGAAAACATGGATTTAAGAGTGCAAATTCTCCTGTACTTGTTGCCAATGCATTGAATATTAGGCAAGTCCTGATAATTCTGATATTCTGGAATTTTCTATTTGGAAGGAAGGAATGTGCATTTCTTTGGCTCAAGTGAGAGGGTGATTGGGGTTGAATAGCTGCTGGTGAGAACCTTTCTAAGTTTTTATTAAGTATGGCTATATAATCAGTATTGAAATAAGAACTTTATAACTTACCACCTTCAATAGAGTTTGTAAATTCATTTGTACTCTTACAGCTTAAAGGAAAAAATGAAATTCTATTCAATTGGGCAAGAAGCTGCCATGACCAGTTTTTTCCCCTCATACGATATATATACACATACTCATACACATGTGTGTGTGTATGTGTATATATATATGCCATATAGATGCTTATGCCAGAAGTGCATAGGAGAACGTCTCCTGGAGGCTGGTGCAGGGTTTACAACTCAGACACTGGAGGGCCGCGAGTCACCACGGGGAGTTCATTTATGTGAGCTCTCCACCTTTTGGCTTACCCTATAACTTCTGCCTGTAAAGGTGCTTGCTTTTATTCCATTGTAGGCTTTGTTGCCAAAGACAGAGGATATTTTCTTTTTAAGAGAGCCCTTAGATGCTTCCTCCACATTGCCACTGCTGGAGCAGGGTGGATAAGCTCCCTTTGTTATCACTGGCACCCTACCTGCTCTCCTAATTCTCCAGAGAGCAAGTGTTCTTAAAATTATAGCTATATTGAGTGCCTCTGTGTCTTTAGATACTCGTTTAATGTGTTAGTATGAAATAAAAGTCTTTTTCAACATACGTTTTATGGAGAAGTGCTTTCTGGGGCCTCTTGAGATGTTCACAAGCACTGAATTGAGGTACCTTTATGGTGATTTAATGACAACATAGATATAAAGTGCCCTTTTGATATATATCCCAGGGCACGGCACAGTTAGAGCCCGGTGAACATGTTGGTTTTGTTTTCACCTTCCCTCACCAAGCTCCCCCCGCCACCCATCATCTTGTTAGGGTTTTATAACTATAGATCTGGGTTTTTTTCATCCCCCAAAGATGAAAGCAATCTGCCAGAATGGAAATTTGGAAAATTACACATACACCTGTGAAATTAGGCAAATTCTTACAAAGTTTGTATTCCAACCAATGCACAGGATCCACAACAATGCTTTGTTTTGTGTGAGGAATTGTTTTTCTGGCTGTGCAGAGAACATGTGTGCAGGACTGTACAGGCTTAGAGAGAATATTCATCATTATTTACGGTGTCAAACCCAAAAGGAGGGCCAAATTGTCAGCATTCCAGGAGCAGGAGGCCACACCTATTCGTGAAAAATGGAACAGATTTCTGTAGTTGCCCGCACCTGGACTGTTCCGTTCAAGGCGGTGGTGCTAGGACATGTAGTTTTGTGAGCCACATATGTAGGTTAACAATGAAGGTTAGCCACGATGGTGCTCCATAAAATCCCGGAGACCACACTTGGGCTGTGCACCGGCCTGATTATAATCAGGGGTTGGAGCGAGGGATGATGAGTGGAGGAAATGTGTGTGATCTGGCTGGGACCTCTCGCTCCACACTGATTGCCACCGATTGATGGGCCTGCTCTGCCTGACTTGGCAGAACACCTTTTATTCTGCCAAGGAAATACCTTCCTTTTTATCTCATGAGATGCTAGACCCTCAGAATAGGAGGATAGGGAGAACGCCGTGCTGTTTGAAGCTTTTGGTCTTCAAAAGACTCACACAGCAGACTGTAATTTTTAAAAATTGAGATGCTGTCCCCATTTGTAGAAAGACTTTTTTTCTATACCGTAGACGGACACACATGAGGAGCTTTTTAGTCAAATTTCCTGGTCAATTGTTTCCGTTATCCAGGGCTCCTAGGAGGGTATGAAGAAGTAACATTTGGGATCAGCCTGAAGCGGCTACAGTCTATTCCATGTCATCCCAGAATTGTCTGAAATGATGTGATTGGAGCACTTGCTGGACTCTGACATTATTTGGGAGAACAGTTAACCAGCACTAAATAAACACACCTAACCTGCCACTAATCAGGAGTGACTGTACTGAGTGGCCCAGGTGAAAAGTATTTTGGTCACAATCAGCTGCTTAACTTGGGCATGGAGCCTGTATTTTTTTTTTAATAGATCTTTATTGGAGTATAATTGCTTCGCAATACTGTGTTAGTTTCTGTTGTAAACCAAAGTGAATCAGCCATGTGCATACACATGTCCCCACATCCCCTCCCTCTTGAGCCTCCCTCCCATCCTCCCTATCCCACCCCTCTAGGTCATCCAAAAGCACCGAGCTGATCCCCCCGTGCTATGTGGCTGCTTCCCACTAGCTATCTATTTTACATTTGGTAGTGTATATATGTCCATGCCACTCTCACTTTGCCCCAGCTTACCCTTCCCCCTCCCCGTGTCCTCAAGTCCATTCTCTACGTCTGCATCTTTATTCCTGTCCTACCCATAGGTTCTTCAAAACCTTTTTTTTTTTTTTAGATTCCATATATATGTATTAGCATATGGTATTTGTTTTTCTCTTTCTGACTTACTTCACTCTGTATGACAGACTCTAGATCCATCCACCTCACTACAAATAACTCAATTTCATTTATTATTATGGCTGAGTAATATTCCATTGTATATATGTGCCACATCTTCTTTATCCATTCATCTGTCGTTGGACACTTAGGTTGCTTCCATGTCCTGGCTATTGTAAATAGAGCTGCAATGAACATTGTGGTACATGTCTCTTTTTGAATTATAGTTTTCTCAGGGTATATGCCCAGTAGTGGGATTGCTGCGTTGTATGGTAGTTCTATTTTTAGGTTTTAAAGGAACCTCCATACTGTTCTCCATAGTGGCTGCACCAATTTACATTCCCACCAACAGTGCAAGAGGGGTCCCTTTTCTCCACACCCTCTCCAGCAATTATTGTTTGTAGATTTTTTGATGATGGCCATTCTGACTGGTGTGAGGTGTTACCTCATTGTAGTTTTGATTTGCATTTCTCTAATGATTAGTGATGTGGAGCATCCTTTCATGTGTTTGTTGGCAATCTGTATATCTTCTTTGGAGAAATGCCTATTTAGGTTTTCTGCCCATTTTTGGATTGAGTTGTTTGTTTTTTTGATATGGAGCTGCATGAGCTGCTTGTATATTTTGGAGATTAATCCTTTGTCAGTTGCTTCGTTTGCAAATATTTTCTCCCATTCTGAGGGTTGTCTTTTCGTTTTGTTTATGGTTTCCTTTGCTGTGCAAAAGCTTTTAAGTTTCATTAGGTCCCATTTGTTTATTTTTGTTTTTATTTCCCTTTTTCTAGGAGGTGGGTAAAAAAGGATCTTGCTGTGATTTATGTCATAGAGTGTTCTGCCTATGTTTTCCTCTAAGAGTTTTATAGTGTCTGGCCTGACATTTAGGTCTTTAATCCATTTTGAGTTCATTTTTGTGTATGGTGTTAGGGAGTGTTCTAATTTCATTCTTTTACATGTAGCTGTCCAGTTTTCCCAGCACCACTTATTGAAGAGGCTATCTTTTCTCCATTGTATACTCTTGCCTCCTTTATCAAAAATAAGGTGACCATCTGTGTGTGGGTTTATTTCTGGGCTTTCTATCCTGTTCCATTGATCTATATTTCTGTTTTTGTGCCAGTACCATACTGTCTAGATTACTGTAGCTTTGTAGTATAGTCTGAATTCAAGGAGCCTGATTCCTCCAGCTCTGTTTTTCTTTCTCAAGATTGCTTTGGCTATTCAGGGTCTTTTGTGTTTCCATACAAATTGAAAATTCTTTTGTTCTAGTTCTGTGAAAAATTCCATTGGTAGTTTGATAGGGATTGCATTGAATCTGTAGATTCCTTTGGGTAGTATAGTCATTTTCACAATGTTGATTCTTCCAATCCAAGAACATGGTATATCTCTCCATCTGTTTGTAACATCTTTAATTTCTTTCATCAGTGTCTTATAACTTTCTGCATACCGGTCTTCTGTCTCCTTAGGTAGGTTTTTTCCTAGGTATTTTATTCTTTTTGTTGTGGTAAATGGGAGTGTTTCCTTAATTTCTCTTTCAGTTTTTCATCATTAGTGTATAGGAATGCAGAGTTTTCTGTGCATTAATGTTGTATCCTGGTATGTTACAAAATTCATTGATTAGCTCTAGTAGCTTTCTGGTAGCATCTTTAGGATTCTCTATGTATAGTATCATGTCATCTTCAAATAGTGACAGCTTTACTTCTTCTTTTCCGATTTGGATTCCTTTTATTTCTTTGTCTTCTCTGATTGCTGTGGCTAAAACTTCCAAAGCTATGTTGAATAATAGTGGTGAGAGTGGACAACTTTGTCTTGTTCCTGATCTTAGAGGACATGGTTTCAGTTTTTCACCATTGAGAACGATGTTGGCTGTGGATTTATCATATGTGGCCTTTATTATGTTGATGTAAGTTCCCTCTATGCCTACTTTCTGGATGGTTTTTATCATAAATGGGTGTAGAATTTTGTCGAAAGCTTTTTCTGCATCTATTGAGATGATCATATGGTTTTTCTCCTTCAGTTTGTTAATATGGTGTATCACATTGATTGATTCACATATATTGAAGAATCCTTGCATTCCTGGGATAAAACCAGTTGATCATGGTGTATGATCCTTTTAAGGTGCTGTTGGATTCTGTTTGCTAGTGTTTTGCTGAGGATTTTTGCATCTATATTCATCAGTGATATTGGCCTGTAGTTTTCTTTCTTTGTGACATCTTTGTCTGGTTTTGGTACCAGGGTGATTGTGGCCTTGTAGAATGAGTTTCGGAGTGTTCCTCCCTCTGCTATATTTTGGAAGAGTTTGACAAGGATAGGTGTTAGCTCTCCTCTAAATGTTTGATAGAATTCGCCTGTGAAGCCATCTGGTCCTGGGCTTTTGCTTGTTGGAAGATTTTTAATCACAGTTTCAATTTCAGTGCTTGTGATTGGTCTGTTTAAATTTTCTATTTCCTCCTGGTCCAGTCTCGGCAGGTTGTGCTTTTCTAAGAATTTGTCCATTTCTTCCAGGTTGTCCATTTTGTTGGCATATAGTTGCTTGTAGTAATCTCTCATGATCCTTTGTATTTCTGCAGTGTCAGTTGTTACTTCTCCTTTTTCATTTCTAATTCTATTGATCTGAGTCTTCTCCCTTTTTTTCTTGATGAGTCTGGCTAATGGTTTATCAGTTTTGTTTATCTTCTCAAGGAAACAGCTTTTAGTTTTATGGATCTTTGCCATTGTTTCCTTCATTTTTTTTTCATTTATTTCTGATCTGATCTTTATGATTTCTTTCCTTCTGCTAACTTTGGGGTTTTTTTGTTCTTCTTTCTGTAATTGCTTTAAGTGTCTGGTTAGGTTGTTTATTTGAGATGTTTCCTGTTTCTTGAGGTAGGATTGTATTGCTATTAACTTCCCTCTTAGAACTGCTTTTTCTGCATCCCATAGGTTTTGTGTCCTCGTGTTTTCATTGTCATTTGTTCTAGGTATTTTTTGACTTCCTCTTTGATTTCTTCAGTGATCTCTTGGTTGTTTAGTAGTGTATTTAGTGTATTGTTTAGCCTCCATGTGTTTGTGTTTTTTACAGAGTATTTTTCCTGTAATTGATATCTTGTCTCATAGCGTTGTGGTTGGAAAAGATACTTGATACGATTTCAATTTTCTTAAATTTACCAAGGCTTGATTTGTGACTCAAGGTATGATCTGTCCTGGAGAATGTTCCACGAGCACTTGAGAAGAAAGTGTATTCTGTTGTTCTTGGATGGAATGTCCTATAAATATCAATTAAATCCATCCTGTTTAATGTATCATTTAAAGTTTGTGTTTCCTTATTTATTTTCATTTTGGATGATCGGTCCATTGGTGAAAGTGGGGTGTTAAAGTCCCCTACTATGATTGTATTACTGTCGAGTTCCCTGTTTATGGCTGTTAGCATTTGCCTTATATATTGAGGTGCTCCTATGTTGGGTGCATAAATATTTGCAATTGTTATATCTTCTTCTTGGATTGATCCCTTGATCATTATGTAGTGTCCTTCTTTGTCTCTTGTTAATAGTCTTTATTTTAAAGTCTATTTTGTCTGATATGAGAATTGCTACTCCAGCGTTGTTTTGATTTCCATTTACAGGGAATATGTTTTTCCATCCCTTCACTTTCAGTCTGTATGTGTCCCTAGGTCTGAAGTGGGTCTCTTGTAGGCAGCATAAATACAGGTCTTGTTTTTGTATCCATTCCACCAGTCTATGTCTTTTGGTTGGAGCATTTAATCCATTTACATTTAAGGTAGTTATTGATATGTATGTTCCTATTACCATTTTCTTAATTGTTTTGGCTTTGTTATTGTAGGTCTTTTCCTTCTCTTGTGTTTCCTGCCTAGAGAAGTTCCTTTAGGATTTGTTGTAAAGCTGGTTTGGTGGTGCTGAATTCTCTTAGCTTTTGCTTGTCTGTAAATGTTTTAATTTCTCTGTCGAATCTGAATGAGATCCTTGCTGGGTAGAGAAATCTTGGTTGTAGGTATTTCCCCTTCATCACTTTAGATACCTCCTGCCACTCCCTTCTGGCTTGCAGAGTTTCTGCTGAAAGATCAGCTGTGAACCTTATGGGGATTCCCTTGTATGTTATTTGTAGTTTTTCCCTTGCTGTTTTTAATATTTTTTCTTTGTATTTAATTTTTTATAGTTTGATTAATATGTGTCTTGGCATGTTTCACCTTGGATTTATCCTGTATGGGACTCTCTGCGCTTCCTGGACTCGATTGACTATTTCCTTTCCCATATTAGGAAAGTTTTCAACTGTAATCTCTTCAAATATTTTCTCAGTCCCTTTCTTTTTCTCTTCTTCTTCTGGGACCCCTATAATTCGAATGTTGGTGCATTTAATGTTGTCCCAGAGGTCTCTAAGACTGTCCTCAATTCTTTTCATTCTTTTTTCTTTATTCTGCTCTGTGGTAGTTATTTCCACTCTTTTATCTTCCAGGTCACTTATCCATTCTTCTGTCTCAGTTATTCTGCTATTGATTCCTTCTAGAGGATTTTAATTTCATTTACTGTGCTGTTCATCATTGTTTGTTTGCTCTTTAGTTCTAGTTCCTTGTGAAATGTTTCTTGTATTTTCTCCATTCTATTTCCAAGATTTTGGATCATCTTTACTATCATACTCTGAATTCTTTTTCAGGTAGACTGACTATTTCCTCTTCATTTGTTTGGTGTGATGGTCTTTTACCTTGGTGCTTCATCTGTTGTGTGTTTCTCTGTCTTCTCATTTTGCTTAACTTACTGTGTTTGGGGTCTCCTTTTCACAGGCTGCAGGTTTGTATTTCCCGTTGTCTTTTGGTGTCTGTTCGCAGTGGCTAAATTTGCTTCAGTGTGGTGTGTAGGCTTCCTGGTGGAGGGGACTGTTGCCTGTGTTCTGGTGGATGAGGCTGGATCGTGTCTTTCTGGTGGGCAGGGTCGTGTCTGGTGGTGTGTTTTGGGGTGTCTGTGCACTTATTATTACTTCAGGCACCCTCTCTCTAATGGGTGGGGTTGTGTTCCTGTCTCGCTAGTTGTTTGGCATAGGGTGTCCAGCACTGTAGCTTGCTGGTCGTTGAGTGGAGCTGGGTCTTCACGTTGAGATGGAGATCTCTGGGAGAGCTTTTGCCATTTGATATTACATGGAGCTGGGAGGTCTCTGGTGGACCAGTGTCCTGAACTCGGCCCTCCCATCTCAGAGGAACAGGCCTGACACCCGGCCAGAAGACCAAGGCCCTGTCAGCCACATGGCTCAGAAGAAAAGGGAGAAAAAAAGAAAGAAAGAAAGAAAAAAAATAGAATAAAATAAAATAAAGTTATTAAAATAAAAATTTTAATAATTATTAAAAATATAAGAAAGAAATTAAAAAGAAAGAAAGAAGAGGACAACCAAACCAAAAAACAAATCCACCAATGATAACAAGTGCTAAAAACTGTACAAAAAAAAAAACAATGGACAGACAGAACCCTAGGACATATGGTAAAACAAAGGTGTACAGACAAAATCACACAAAGAAAGATACACATACACACTCACAAAAGAGAAAAAGGAAAAATATATATATATTTATATATAAAAAAAAGAGCAACCAAATCAATTAACAAATCTATCCATGATAATAAACTCTAAATACTAAATTAAGATAAACATAAAACCAGAAACAAATTAGATGCAGAAAGCAAACCCCAAGTCTGCAGTTGCTCCCAAAGTCCATTGCCTCAATTTTGGGATGATTTGTTGTCTATTCAGGTATTCCAGAGATGCAGGGTACATCAAGTTGATTGTGGAGATTTAATCCTCTGCTCCTGAGGCTGCTGGGAGAGATTTCCCTTTCTCTTCTTTGTTCACACAGCTCCTGGGGTTCAGCTTTGGATTTGGACCTGCCTCTGTGTGTAGGTTGCCTGAGGGCGTCTGTTCCCCACCCAGACAGGACAGGGTTAACGTCGCAGCTGATTAGGTGGCTCTGGCTCCCTCAGGCCGGGGGGAGGGAGGGGTACGGGGCGAGCCTGTGGCGGCCAAGGCTGACCTGACGTTGCAACAGCCTGAGGCATGCTGTGTGTTCTCCCGGGGAAGTTGTCCCTGGATCATGGGACCCTGGCAGTGGTGGGTTGCATAGGGTCCCGGGAGGGGAGGTGTGGATAGTGACCTGTGCTTGCACACAGGCTTCTTGGTGGCTGCAGCAGCAGCCTTAGCATCTCATGCCTGTCTCTGGTGTCCGCGCTGATAGCTGTGGCCCATGCCCATCTCTGGAGCTCGTTTAGGTGGTGGTGCTCTGAATCCTCTCTCCTCACGCACCCGGAAACAATGGTCTCTTGCCAATTAGGCAGGTCCAGAGTTTTTCCCAGCCTCCCTCCCAGCTAGCTGTGGCACACTAGCCCCCTTCAGGCTGTGTTCACACAGCCAACCCCAGTCCCCTTCCTGGGATCCAACCTCCGAAGCCTGAGCCTCAGCTCCCAGCCCTGACCTGCCCCGGCATCTGAGCAGACAAGCCTCTCGGGCTGGTGAGTGCTGGTCAGCACCGATCCTCTGTGTGGGAGTCTCTTAGCTTTGCCCTCTGCACCCCTGTTGCTGCACTCTCCTCCGTGTCTCTGAAGCCCGCCCCCCGCCCCCCCCCGCCCCATCTCTGCCAGTGAAGGGGCTTCCTAGTGTGTGGAAACTTTTCCTCCTTCACAGCTCTCTCCCAGAAGTTCAGGTCCTGTCCCTATTCTTTTGTCTCTGTTTTTTGCTTTTTTCTTTTGCCCTACCCAGGTACATGGGGAGTTACCAGCATTCAGTAGGTGTTCTGTAGGAGTTGTTCCACATGTAGATGTATTTCTGATGTATTTGTTGGGAGGAAGGTGATCTCCATGTCTTACTCCTCCACCATCTTGAAGCAAGATATTTATTCTTTTTAACAGTTCATTAATTCTGGAGCCCTTCTAGTTGCACAGAAGTGCAAGTATGAGAAACGGAGATTTGGGGCAGCCATTTCTAGGGACACCAAGTGGTAGTTTTTTAGTGTCTGATCTTACATTTAGGTCTTTAATCCATTTTGAGTTTATTTTTGTGTATGGTGTTAGGGAGTGTTCTAATTTCATTCTTTTACATGTAGCTGTCCAGTTTTCCCAGCACCACTTATTGAAGAGGCTGGCTTTTCTCCATTGTATGTTCTTGTCTCTATCGTAAATTAGGTGACCATATGTGCGTGGGTTTATCTCTGGGCATTCTATCCTGTACCATTGACGTATATTTCTGGTTTTGTGCCACTACCATACTGTCTTGGTTATTGTAGCTTTGTGGTATAGTTTGAAGTTGGGGAGTCTGATTCCATGGAGCCTGTGTTAATTGCAAAATAGTATACTGTTTCTATTAAATGATAACAAAAAATATAATTTGTACTGTTACAAAGTAACTTCTAGCATTTATATTCCTGCATTGTTGTTCTCAAACTTGAGCATGCATCAGAATCACCTGCAGGGTTTGTTAAAACACAGATTGATGTACCTCACCCTCAGAGTTTCTGAAATCAGATCTGGGGTGGAGTCTGACAATTAATTTTGAATCTCTACCAAGTTCTCTGGTGACGTTAATGTTGCTGGTCCAGGGATGACATTTAGAGAACCACTGTTTGCTGTCAAACTGTAGTCAGACAGTGAAATCAGGCATCATTTTGAGAGCAGTTATTTTATAAAATGTGTTTTTAGAAGGTTCAGTCAGTAATTAATTGCACATGTAAAGAATCATTTTAATAAAGCAGGGTCAGAAAGGGTGTTATTAAACTGAAGGAATAAGTAGAGGGAAATTGATCTATGTGATGAGGTGGGGGTTATCAGATTCAAATTTTATTAAGAAGAAAAAAAAAGTTTATATATACAGTGACCAAAACCTGATGCAAATATTTTTATTGATTTTTCTCTTGTAATTAAAAAAATTCCCCCAAATCTTTGCGGTGATATTTTTCCTTTATTTCCTGCATGTAGCCATATGCTTGCTGTATATTTTCATAAGACACAGATATGTTGCTTATGAGACAAATGCATACTGAATGTTTTTAAGGACCATATTGATTCATCTTTGCCTTATGAAATTGTTTAAGAAATTAGTAATCAGAATCCTTTGTTTAGTATCTGTTGTTTGGCTAGTGCTTTTGTTGTTATTGTGGAGTTTTAAAAAAATCAATATATACATTGTCTTTGATTTGCTCTAGAAAGAGAAAGAAATATATATCCATTCTAGAGTCAGAAGACTACAGGCTCCCTTTTCCCCCTATTTTTCATATCTCCATTTAAATAAGATAATCTATAAAAGATAACATCTCTTTTACTTATACTAATTTAATTTTGTTATATAACTATGTAGGATATTATTAACTAGTTTTGCAGAATTTAGTTTGTTAGATAAGAATACTAGCTATATTTTGATGGTGCTTTGAAGTTTCTAAAGAAAATGGATGTTTTTTCTTGTACGTCTATAAAATTATGTTTTGATTAATTCACCTAAAATATTTATCACCCACATATCATATCTAAGAGGTTCCATGGATAGGTTCAAATCCTTTTTTTTCTTACTGATAGTGCTTTTAAAAATCTAATGTACTGTATTCATATTCTGGGTAATACCTGATGTTTTGTTGTGACAGCAGGATTCACTTTGGGGAAATTTTTCTGCTTGCCTGATTCCACGTCCCCCAGAAAACTTCTGGCAGGCTGTGGGTAGATGGCACCTGATTTGAACAACCATGAAAGGACTGATAGCGGAATAAACTTCCTCCAACAGTATATGGGATAGGCTAAAAACTTCGGGTTTTTCCATAGGGGAAAAACCCAAATGAACTTTTTGGTCAACCTAATAATTAGTAATAATTAAAGCTATGCATCTAGACCTTTTAAAATAATTGACCTAGTATTATCCTCCTTGATTTGGTCTTCAATTTTTTTTTTTAATTTTTTAAATTTATTTATTTATTTATTTATTTATTTATTTATTTATTTATTTATTTATTTTTGGCTGTGTTGGGTCTTCGTTTCTGTGCGAGGGCTTTCTCTAGTTGCGGCGAGTGGGGGCCACTCTTCATTGCGGTGCGCGGGCCTCTCACTGTCGCGGCCTCTCTTGTTGCGGAGCACAGGCTCCAGACGCACAGGCTCAGTAGTTGTGGCTCATGGGCCTAGTTGCTCCGCAGCATGTGGGATCTTCCCAGACCAGGGCTCGAACCCATGTCCCCTGCATTGGCAGGCGGATTCTCAACCACTGCGCCACCAGGGAAGCCTGGTCTTCAATTTTATGACAATTAAATTCAACTAAAAAATTCTTATTTGAATAACTATGAATTAAATGACATGGTTAAATGCTAGGTACCATACTTGCTCCTTCCCGTCACAAATGGAGGTAAGATAGAATTATATCAGAGGAAAAAGAAAAATGTACAAATAACTGGAATTTAAGATATCTAAGAAGCCTTTCCTGCCCTCCTTATGTTAAAATTGAGTATCTTTTTTAAAAAAATAAATTGCATGCATTATATGCATAAAGTTTGTCTCCTTCACCCAGTTATCCGCTCACTTCCGGCTGGGGCCATCCACCTTGTTTGTATACTGCTATTAACCCAGCACCCAACACAATGCCTGCCACGTGCTTCACCCTCAGTAAATATTGGTTAGATGAATAACAAATGAATAAATACATGAATACATGAAAGTCTCATAAAGAGAGCAAAATAATATACCAGACTTTCATCTATTGTACTTATTACCAATTAAGGGCATTTTATGATTGAAATACATCACAATCATAAGAAATATATAGTTTTAGTAATGAATATACTTTCATGTTTCTTTATGATAGAGTTACCGTCTTCAGTAAGCTTTATGGGGCTCTGGACTGAGACCTGATTACAAAATATGTGGATTTCAATGACATCTCTGTCACTGACTTCCTGGGTCAACGCACAAGGCACTTATTAATGAACTGATTTTTTTCAATGCCTGAGAGTAAATTAGTCATTAGAGATTCTGGTTCAAATTTATCTGGATTTTTTCATCTGACTTTGTTTTTCCTGTGATGTCAATGTTTACTACGTAAGATTAGTTGCTGCTTGCTGGGTTTGCATATGTTCTAAGCAAAATTATTTTATTGTTAGCATTATTCACTTAATTTGAAAGTTCCCAAAACAAAGCATTTCAGGGGAAAGAAATTAAAGAATTTAAAGTGTTCTCAGATTTACATATAAGAAGTGTTAATACTGCCATCTAATAAAAATTGCCAAAAACCTTGTAGCAAAGAATATTACTCTGTTTTTATAAAATCAAAGAGTTCATTTTTTCCCCTAAAGAAACAACTTGAACAAAACCTGACCCTCTTCTCTTCTTTTTACAATGGAGTATGGTCAAATTGAACCCTCCATTAAAAATTCTCTAATATCTTTTTTTTGCATTAACATTTCAAAACTCAATTTAAATATTCACAGATCTCATTTTTAATAAACTTAACAAATTCAGGTAATTTCCTTCAACTTTATAGATTGAAGGACAGCAGTTGGTACAGATATAAAAAAGATGCACAGCTATGAGCAAAGCCCCAAATCAATTATATATAAGAAATAACCTAACACATGGAAAGAAATTAATCAAAAAGAAGAATTTCTACCATGTGATTCTCTGGTCTGCTACCTGCAGGCAACAAATGCAAATGAAAAAAAATCAACATTCTTCTGGCAGATAAGAGAAAAATTAATAAAAATGTTTCCTTCCTACTAGATCCCCTGATGCAACTATTGTTAAAAGTGAGTGACTGCAGGAAGAACTTGCTCGTTTAAAATACTACGTTTTTATACTACAGAAATAAGGTTTTATTCTTGCTGTTAAGCTCAATTACATGAGTGAGTATGGATTTGCACTGTCCAAAGAGCATCCCTCTTCCCTGCCCCTTGTCATTAAATGGCTCTGTGGGATATGCATGAGACAAATGTAATAGGAACCAAGTGAGTAGCATTTTGAGGTGTGCCTACAGGATAATTATGATTTATTAGGAATCTGAGCATAGCAGCTGAAAACTCTAAGAGAGGAACTACTGGGAGCTTGAAAATATGCCCCAGATAAAGTTAGTAAAAAGATGTTAGTACTCTAAAGATAGAAATGTTCCTACTCCATAATGAGATGGAGAAGGATGCATTTTTGTGTTTTCTGCTTTTTAATTTAGAGTTGCATTTTTATTTTCCATTTCTAATTGAACAAACAGGCCATATTTGTACAGAACATATGAAACTAATAATCTTTCCTGTTAGAAAGGTTTTATGTTTTGTGTTTTATGAATACCATCCTGAAATTAACAAAGATATATGAGGCTAGAATACAGAGGATTTGGTAACAAGATATCCAATTTAAATATTAGTCTACTGCTGCATTTCTATCACATGTAGAGAATGTAACATAAGTTTAGAATGGAAAATTCTATATCAACTCTCTCTTACCTATCAACTAACATACAGCATACCTGTATAGAGTTTTGACATATTTGTGTATTACATATTAAACGTAAACCAGAATTTATCTATTCCTAGTTTATATTTTCATTTTTACTTTTTGAAAGGTAGCATTACATGATAAATGTGGCCCAATTATTATGTAATAATTAAAGCATGGTATATATTATTGCTTAAATTGTCAGATTTGGAGATCTCTATTGTTTTATATATATTAGAAGGTTTTACATACCTTCTTATTCCTTTATCTGAGTGGATCTTTTGCAAACAACTTTCAAGGAGCACAAAACAGGAGCTGGCAACTTGGAGACAATACACCATTTTCATTTTCATTAATTCATTAATATTTCGAGAAATTTATTTCATCACACGTATTCTTTGTTCTGTACATGAGTAAAATAATTTAATAAAATTCTTTGATGTAAGTTTTAATATTAATAATACTATCAGATATAAAAAATGATCTGAAATGGCATACCTTAAGAAGCACCAGAACAAAAATGTGTGGGAATATTTGTGTATTTTTGGAGGAAATTCACCTAGCAGAATTTCTGAGCACACTGTGATGGATTATTGCAATTATTGGGAATGATAATATTTTAATTCGACTTTCTTCCCACCTGTCAGTTGCAATCAAGGCTGCCCAGTATTCTGAAACAGTCTCATTTTGCTAGGTGGCTAGTCTTGTGCAGCCTCTAGAATGCTCAGAATATTAATGCATGGAGAGGAGACTGAATGCTCTCTATAGTTTCCATTGTGGCAAAGTGTTTGTCTTGTTTTAATCAAAAGGCATGCAAAACCTAACTAAAATAATTTATAATGAATTAATGCCAGTGAGTGCTTAAGAGAAAGAAACCCTTTTTGGGGTTATTGCATCAGAACCATAGAATTTGGCATTTCTTTCCCTTCCTCATACTTGACGACGTATATTAATTCTGTAGGATTTAATTTCTTTCTTGGGTGCCTCATTCTGAAGTGCTTTGAATTTATATGAACAAAGACAGTCTGACATTTAAGTGAGGGTTAGGCTAGTTTATAGTAAGCTACCAAGGTAGGAAGTTTTTTATCAAGACAACATACATTGAAAGACATGTATATTTGATTTAATATTTATGATGTTGGTCTTTATCATTTTTTGCATATCCTCCTTGTATTGCTTATTTTAATTCCCTTTTCTTTTAATCCTTATATATCTCCTATATTTTTTCACTAGACAAAATATAGGAGATATATTTTGTGTTTGTTTGTTTTGTCGTCTAGCTCTTCTTCCAGTGGTTTTGGATGGGTTTCAGGGATTTCTTTAACCATCTGAAATCATAGCAATAATTTTCTCATAAATTTATTTATCTGGGGAGTAGATACTCCTCAAAGATAAATTAATTTATCTGGGAAGTGCTTCTTAACCATACAAATCCAATTCTTCAGTGATTATGCTACCTTTGTATAGGGTAGGACTACTTAATCTTGAACGTTCCTTTTGTCCTTTACCAACTCCAGATCACTGAAACAACCACCAGATGAAAAATTCTCCCACAAGTAGGCTCAGCTTTTGCAATATCGCTTTTGGTACTGGATAACTAAGGCTTTATTGCACATTGGGAGGGTGATCGGTATTGTCAGGTGTTGTGAATCTGCATGACACTTCTTAGCTTCAGCTTTATCTTTGGGGGGCAGAAGTAGCTGTGGTCAATTCAAATGGTTCCTGAGTACCCAGTTGTCTCCCTTTCTGAAAACAGAAGCATTACTTTGCACCCACCAGAATCTTCCAGTAATCTGTATTATTCATCCCGTATAAAAGATGCCTCTACATTCTGAGAGATGATTAACAGCGTTATGGGCCCGACGTACAGCATCATTGTATTCATAGCTTTAGGCTGTACAGCTAATTATTAGCATTTTTAAAATCAGGTAAATATTTATATATATAAACATTGACTATTCATTCTCGCGAGTGTGTTTGAATATCTATAAATCAAAGGCAATTGAAGAGCTGAAATTCAGATTTCCTTACACTTGCCTGCCAAGTGGCCTCAATCAAAAGTAATTTTCTCCATGAGGGCACATAGAGCTCAGTCGTAAGCCTTTTCTGAGTAGATATTATTATTTGTGTCAAATTACGTGTGGTGATTTTTCTGAAGTGGACTTCTGTGCCCACTAATCCATACACAGGAGGTTCCTTCATTCCCTCCTTCATTGGTGCTATTAATTGTACTTGTGCTTCAAGTGTCTCTTACCTTTTAAAATGTTAGTTTATAGCCACCGATTATCTGTAAGGTTTCCAGTTAAAGAAACATGCAATATAGAGAGTAGGGTGAGATCTAATCTTAAACCATAAATACTATACATTTTAAGAGAAATCTTTTTTGCCAGAGCCTGATTTGATAGCATGGCTAAAGAAATGGTTAGACATTTTAAAGTACAGTACATTATATCAATCTGACACGTGCTTTGGGAGCAATTATTAAATCACCTTTCTCTAGCCTGTTCTAAATATTGACAATGAGATCTCATGTATTTTGAACAATGAGCTCAATAATTTTTTTACCTTTTATTTGGGATTTTGTAGTTTGTTTTTGAAAATAAGTGCTTCTTTTCAATTACATGCTTTGAATTTCAAATCGATAGCCAACATAAAATAAAACAGCCCCTGGAATACAGACTACTATACTGTCAATTAAGATCTTATAATCTTTGATAAAAAGTTATATGTGATATACAAGCCTTTTTTGACATGTGTGTATATGTGAATGGCTTAGTTAGACTTTTATTAAGTCTATATCAATGCTTTGTGGGTTTATTTTCTTTCAGATTTTCACATGAGATTTTCCATTTAATTTCTAATGAAGTTTTAATTTAATATTATACTGTTGGAGCCAACTCGTTAAGTCAGAATATTTTAAATAATTGTTCAGTTACCTACCTCACTGGGTTATTTTAAAGATTATATAAGAAAGTGCTTTGAAAGTCCTACATGAGACACTAATGAGACAGTCTAGGTGTCTTCTTTTGACCAAACTTTTTATTAAAATTTTGGCTTGAACAAAATAAAAACATGGAAGATATTTTATTTTATTCCTCGTTAGACTCGCAATTAATAATTAGAATTATTCAGATAACTGTTTTAGTGATTGCAATCTTTTACCTTATTACTATTTTATATGTTCCTTGCATGTCTTGCTACTTGACATAATTGTTTTAAAAGGTGAAAGATTATAAATTACTTGAAATAATGAATGAGAGAGAAAACCTAATATGAGATCCATGGTTTTGAATGTGGTTTGTGTTAAAACAGAATCTATGGTTTTTTAACGCTCCACCTGGAGTGGAAAAAAAACCCCAACCCATTACCAGAGTGTTTGGAATTAGGACATTCTTTCTTCCTTAACATTTGTTATTTTGGAGAAAAGAAGAAAAAATAAATTTTAAAAAGCACAAAGAAACTCTGTAAGAATTTTTTCTTGGATGTCCCTTAATTTCTATCCAAAGCAACTAATTCTCTCCATGAAAATGTGTCATGTGAATTCCGCCCTTTGGGAACTGGCTTTTGGGAAAACAGCCCATATATCACTGTGCTGTATGTACCTATTCCTGTTTGCTCACACATATGTGAAGATTGTAATAAATTCACTATTTTAAATTATTTATAAAATTTCTGCTTTGGTCCTGAAAATTTCCTAGCACATTTCCAAGAAGTAAGAGAAAGAGACTGCCTAAGCCTTTTAAGTATTTAGCCTGTCTGATGAGACTGCTGACATGAGTGACAATTAGTACAAATTACCATAATTGTGTTCTTTGGAAGAAATGCTACAGTGCTTCTTTAGGAGCAAATGTGGGCTTCCGCTTAGTAAAATGAGTCGGATACTTTGATTCTTCTGGGCAGTCGGAAATTCACAATCGGTAGTGTGGTATTCCCACGTTGTCCACTTCAGATCCATCTCAACAACTATAGCCCTCCCTTTCCTTTCAATGAAATAGGTCCATTAATGTAATGCACCTCACTCTCATTCACTCTAAGGAAGTTGTATTTTTATTACAGAAAAAGTATCACATAAATACAAATTACATTTTTTCATTAGAAAACTACTTTTCATTTCAGAAAAAATTCAATTAATCATGAACAGGGTTATGCTTTCATCAGGGAGAGAAATATGTAATTTTTCTTCAAGCCTCAAACACATATAATGAAATCTTTTCTTGGAATCCACTCTTAAGATGGATTTTTTAAAGTATAGACTTTATTAAAATCTCAGTTCAATTAAAATGCATTCAATTACTCTAAATCTTTATTAAAATCTCAGGTAAAATTGTACAACAGTGTAAAAGAGACTTGTACTCTTTACCAGGCAGTTAATTCTAACAAATGAACATAAAGTGCACAGTTTTGCTCTTTAGGAGAGAATAAAAGAACAAGCTTTGGGCTTCGAGTTGGGGGTGGGGAAGGATGGGAGATGGAGGTTGCTTTCTGTGTAGTAACTTCAGGACCTGGTTTCCTTCCACTTCTTATCATAGGTCAACATTACTTGTTGATATGGATGTGACATTATCTTGTGTGAGTACCCTTGATACTACATGGCCAATCCATAGAATACATTTTCCTCACCACCTTAATCAAAAAGACCCTATTTAAGGATTTTATTTCACTCTCTTCTTTGGATGTTTTTTGGTACAGTGTCCCTGTTCTTTTTCAAGGGCCGCTAGAAGATGCCATTGAAGAGGAAGAGGAAGAATGTCCATCAGAGGAAACAGACATCACCTCAAAAGGGGACTTTCCACTGGAGGAAAGCTTTTCCACAGAATTTGGGCCTGAAAATCTGAGCTGTGAAGAAGTGGAATACTTTTGTAACAAAGGTAATCATTAATGGCTGGACGCGATATGTGAGTCTGTTTACTCAGATGATTTTGTATAGTTGAAAAATGCACTGATAGAGTGGAGGAAGAGTGTTGAGTGTGCTATACATAATTCAACAGTCTGCAAATACATACAAGATTTATTTTAAACATACAATATTATTTTGAAGGATAAAAGACATTTTATAATCCATAAATCATATTGTATATTTAAACACATAGTTTCCTATTGATTGACCAATTAACTGTGAACATTTTCATGTTGGTTGGCCAAATAACTATAATCCATTTAATGTTTATTGTTTATTCTTTCAACAAATATTTACTGAATGTCAGTTTTTTGCAAGGCACTGAATTAGCCATTGAGGGTAAGAAGGGAATGGGCCAGAGTCCCCACTCAAGTTTCTAGCTCATTCCTTTTGAAAACTGAGTGCCTTAACTGTTTGACATTGACTTTCAACATTGAGAATGGTGCTTTTTTAGATATTGTCAAATAAGAAAATACACACTCTTTCTCTCTTCTAGATATTCTTTTTACATACTAACATTATAACAGAAGAAGAACCTGAGACACTATATCTCTGCCTATTTCCAACCTTGACTTGGAGCCAAGTGGCCTTGCCAGTAACTATGTCCTCATTGGGCATGTATACTCATTTTTAACTTGCTTTTTTCAAAAATGAGTTTAAGGTTTCTTATGATTCTTTTTAATTTCTTTATTTGATTGTTTTGCCTCTGCAAGTGAGATGGGTCTTCTGTACCTCCCGCACCAATGTATAATTTCACAAGTGTTTGGATCACTTCCTTGGTTTAGAATAGCTACTTTTATTGATTTTACCGTGGCTGTTTCCCAGAGGGCATGACTGTATGTCTGTATGTCTGTTTGTGTTTCTGAATGAACCATTTTTATTTTTTAGGCAGACAGAGAAGTTATGTGGAGTGATTTTTTTACCTGTTTGTCTGAATGTGATGATGTGAATTGGCAGTCTGAAATCAAGAATGCTGATATAGCTTCCCCCAAAACTGCTAATATGCATGCCTCAGTCGCCAAATATACATTTGATACATATTATTAAAACCTCAGTATAACTTTCTCTTGATTCTGGTGTGTTAGAAACAAAAGAAGCCAGCCAGTTCCCATCCGTGTGGTCAGTAGAACTCCCTGCCCTAAGACTGTGGGAATGGAATGGCAGCACCAACAGTTGGATACATTGAAGTTCAGAAAAACTTTGACCATTAACTCCTGAAGACCTCAAGATGGCTTTGTAACATGGTCCTTGTCCCCCACATCAGAGACTTTTGGTTGAAAACAAGAATGGTATGGACCAAATAGGCCTTCTTAGTGAGTAGTCACTCAGAGTTCAGGCCAAGTTAATATTTTCTCTTGTTGTTTTGGGTGTTAGAACCATTTCTTGATGCTACACACCCACAGCAATACATATTAGAGCTAGCTGGAGAGGAAGAGTTTTTAAATCTGTTTGAAGACATCCCATTTTCCATCTTTATCAGGAAATATATCCTTTAGTGCATTGTGTAGTACCTACCTTATGTTGTGGGATTACAATAAAGGAAGGAACCAGTAGCTAGAAAGTATCATTTTTTCTTCTTGCCCTTGTCCTTAAAAGAGTGAGTGTATGGATTCAGACATTTTTGTCAACTTATTAATCCAGGGAGGCAGTAATAATAGTTATTATTAGGTGTATTTTACATTTTGGGATCATCATTGGTGATGGCCTGTATTTAAGAAAATAGAACTCCAAGTTTTAAGTTAGTAGTTTCTTGAAAGAAAATAGACTTATGGCAGATGCTTATTACAGGATTACATAATTATGGTCCCAGAATAATAACCTCCATCTATATTAAACAGAGTCTTAACTCATGAAAAATAATGACAGGCCTTGAGGAACAACAAAAAAAAAGAACTGAACTACAATTATTAAGAACATTGTTTAGTGGATATTTTTAACTTTGATAAATAATTGGAAAGTTGAAAAAATATCAAAATAATATTTAATATATGATATAGATAATATATTAAATATATAATTAGTTAATATACTATATATTGTACAAATAATTCTCTAATGTTTAGTTTGAAACTAGAAAGTAATGATAGGTGGAAATAAGAATTCTAATTTTCACATAATATTTTTTAGGATAAATACTACTATTACTATTTCAAACCACTGTTGCCTTATTTAATAGGAAAAGAATTTCATTATTTTACTCTCATAGAATGTGAGACCAGGGAATTCCCACTGAAGTAGTAGGAACTGGTGTGAAAGAGAGACAACTCTTGGATATGAATTGCATCCCCTTGAGGTCATACAGGGATTCCTCATTTTTCATTTAAGTTGATTAACTATAATAGGAAGAGAAAATTTCCTCTCTGGAAAATTAGAATCTAATCTTTCTGCAGAAATTTACGTATTAGTCTCAGTGACACATAATTATGTTTTCTTGCCAGTTGCAGGGAAAAAGATAGATTAGGCATTAAAAGCGTATAAGTATTTAAATGGTTAATGATGCCAGTGTCATGATTGAAAAAGCACGTAAAAATTGGTCTTCTGAAGAAAAATATTTTTAAGTTGGGATTACTGATGAAACATACTTTTTGCACATATTCTGAATCATTTATGACAACTTAAAAATTGTAAGTATATGTAAGAAGATGAATTGGATTACTTGGGAAGTTTCTTTGTCTAAAGATCTAGCCATGATCAAAATCTAGCAATGACACAGTTGTTTTACTGGGTTCCAGGGGTAACATTTTTGAACATCAAATGCTTTTTTCTTATCAAACAAAGGATAGGAATTTAAAAACTCAGATCACAAAAACATGGTTAGAGTATCTTGTTTTCCAAACAAGGTATTTTGACACATTGTCAAAGAAGAGTACTGAGATACACATATAGTTACAATATATCTTCATTTATACTTTAGCAACTGTATTTTGTATAAAAGCAATCTATGCTGTTGTAACTTTCCTTTTTAGAAAAGAAGAAAAGAAAAATCTCTACTCTGTAGAGACATAGCTTATCATAGGTAAAAGTTACTTCTACCTTTTGAAATTGAGCCTTCTACATTATACAGGATGTTTTCAGTGTTTAGAATGACTCTTACTATTGTGGTATTTTTCTCAGTTCCACATGGATATTATCTATTCTCTTGTCAAATGGGAAGGCTTTTTTTTTACATGTCTCAAAGTGTCTATTAACATTAGTAAAGTTGCTAGTTATATTATAAAATGTGATTAAATGCGACCCAAATCACTCTCATAATGTAATATTCCACGGAAATGTCAAAAAATGTTGGTCAGAATTTTGTCATCTTTAAATGTGTAGGATTCTTAATCATACAAATCTAAAACATAAATAATCACAATTAAAAATGGAAAAGATCACTTTAATAAAACCTTGTTATAGTCTCAGGCCTAAAATATGAATCTGACAATTCTGTTGCAGATTCCTGTTTCACTTTTTACTTTGGGTTAGTTGCATATTTTATGTTTTTTATTTTTCATCTTTGAAATGAATAAAATGAATTATATTTATAAAAAGATGATATTTCAAAGTTGCTTTGATACTTCTAGATTTTAAGAATTTTAGCAAAGTGTAAAGCAATACTTTCAATTTGCATCATCCCCTTTGGTGCAGTGAGTTTAGATCATTTGGCATCTTGCCTTACCGTATCTCAGAGAGGAAGGAAACAAGCAAGAATTATTTCCTTGAATTTGCAGATGACGAAGACATCAAGGCTGGGTCCATGAGTGCTACACATTTCCTGTGGTACTGGATTATTTGCTTCAGTGACTTTTGTCTGCCTTTATTCTGGTTTATAGAGTAAACATGGAAGTACATCAATATTGGTTTAGAGCTAAGCAAACTAATGTAAATTGAAATATAGGTGGTCTGGAAAGCAACCTCGGGAGCTTTTAGTTATGTCACTACTGGCAGGTGGGAACTCTTATACATTAGCAATTCTTGGATAAACTCAAAGACAGTAAGTTTTATAGTGGGGCTGATATTGGAGCAGCTCTAAAACGGGTTTACTATTATTAATTATTTGGAAGACTGTTTCCTCACTGCAATATTCAAGTTGGTTAATAACTAAAGTAAATTAACATGTCTTGGGATACATTCCAGGAGGATGTCACAGGATATGTGAACAGGAAGAAAATTGTCAGGCCAGTATCACTAGGCTATTAGAATGTAATGCTATCAACAAGCAAACAAACAAACAAACAAAAACCTCCAAAGAAACTACATGTCAGTGAACTTTGAGTTATCAATAATGATTTTCTGGAAAAGTTACCAAGGATCCTTACAAACTGGTCTCTGATGACATCATCTCTAAACAAAGTCTGAAAGGGAAATGATGTCATCAAAGTTGATTTTGGAAGAAAAACAAACCTTACTTCTAGTCCTACTATCTAGATATGGAGAATTGTCAGAGAAATCACTGGGTGCAGTGCTTTACCTAGAGAGATGAATTAATGTTAGAGCTCTTCAATCTGGAAAGATTAGGGTTGAAAAAGAGGGGCATAATGGAAAGCCATAAAATGAGGAAACATATAGTGTAACAATGGGCGTTCTCACCACATTCAAAAAGATTTGACCCTGGTAATATGCAGAAAGTAAAAGTCATATTTCTCTTTTAAAACAACTTTAAAGTAGAAAAATGCAAAGCATCTTAAAGAAATTAGAAAAGAGCCTGAGTTACTCAGACTTGGATTTAGCTCTAGGCCCAGAAGTAATTAATACCAAACCAAAAGCAAACATAAACAGATATTTAATTAGGTTGGCAGAAGCTTCCAGTTCTGTTCAATAGACTGAATTCAATACAACTCAACTCATATATTAGGCATCTGCTATGTGTCAGACCCTCTTCCTGGTGCTGGGGATACAGCAGTAGACAAAAGTCCAGCACTACTCTTGAGATGAGAGAGAGATAATAATCAAACTCGCATTGTATAATATGACGGGTGATGTTGAACATTATGAAGAAAAACAACACAGTCAGGGTGATAGAACGCCATTGTGTGCGTGTGCACTGCATGCTATCAGTAGTTTATAAGGAGTGATGATAGGGTAGGTGAACTCTGAGTGGAGACCTGAGGGAAGGGAGTGAGCTTCCAGTACTCCAGAGTCAAGTTGGCTGTACCTATAAAGCTAATGTTGCAGGAAGCCAGAAGAGGACAGCAGAGAGCTGGGGGGAGTAAGAGAGGTGCTGCCATACCTGTGGAACTTCTAGCTCTAGGAATCTGTTGGATTCTTACCACTGTGGAAGGCCTGGGTGAGCCACAGAGGAGAAGTTGAGGTATAACTGGGAGAAAAGGCATGTTCATGACACAGTTTGTATATACCTAGAGAAGAAAGGTCTGCAGAAAGTAAAAGTTAAAGCAGGAAATGGAGGGAAGTGAATTGGGGAAGCTGTCAGGAGATACAGATAACTCCAATCAGAATCATCCCTTTACCCAAAGGCTTGATGAGATTTCATCTGTAGCTCGTTAATGTAGTTTACGGAAGAACAGTTTGGGGGTGTTTGAGGCTGATATGAGTCACTTTGCTCCCTTCCACAACACCAGAGCTGGGTATATGTTCTCTATAAATTTTCACATCCTTGAATCAGAAAGATAGAACAGGAGGCATGAGAATCAGAATCATTTCATCATTGTGCTTAACTATTCCTGCCAATAAGTTGCCAGACTCATTGGAATGTTCCTCTCCCCCACTTCCTTCCTTTCTTTCTATCATTTGTGTCATTCTGTAGCTTTGATTAAAAATTAAGAAATAACTGAGGAAAAACCATATTTCTCATTGGACTGTAATAAATTAAAGCCTGGATCACTGGCATTTGTCTCCATTCCATGTTAAGTAAAGCAACAAAAATATTATCTAGATTCTTAATACTAGAAGAAGAAGAACAAAAACCCACAGCTTCATGAAGATTTGGTTGTGGGAGTAGTAACTGCTTATTTTTCACTTGATCCAGTGTCAAACATTCATGCTATTTTGTTTCCTATTTTCTTCTTTTCATTTTATTATTTTTTTAGTTCAGAAAGTATATTTACAAATGTTTCATAAATGCTTTTCAGTCACTTTGGTTTCTTTCCTCCTCATTTATGCCTTTAATGACACGTTTTTGCTTCCTCTGATGCTTGGGCAACTGGAATCAGAATCTGCAAAAGGCAGCTCTACTGTACTCTCTTTGAGTTCAATAAGGAAGGAGACCTGTACCAGCGACTTTGTTCCTTTTTCTAAACGGGATTAAGAAGCTGAGCTTTTTAAATTCTTGCATTTAACATTGACATTTCCAGGGTGTGTTTGGACCAGGGCGTTCAAAGAGAAGGAATGAAAAAGAAAAGCCAATATGACTTTGTTTTTTACCTTGCTGGAGGAGCTGTTTAAGCTTATTGACCTGAACCTTTGACTCCTTGTTTTCTCTGGATTTGGCGGCAGTGGAGACACTGATGGAGCCCTGATAGAGCTGATTGAACAGCCCCCAGCTTTGCTTGGCACAGACCTCCCTTCCCTTCTCTGCCACCTCCCCCTCCCTCCACATGACATTACTGTGCCTTGGCAAACCGTCTGTTTTCCTGGATCCAGTATGTCTTTTTTAAAAATTTATTTAAAAATCATTAAATTTTTCTTGCATAACTCATCCAACAATGCAAAATGGAAGTAATTCTTTTTAGAACATAGAAATAGAGGCTGTAATGGTGTCCTACTTTTATTTTTATCTCATAAGATTGGAAAAAGGAAGAAAACATTATGACATTGTGGTGTCACTCTTCTGGCCATCTTAAAATCCCTAAAACATAGTTATGTTTGGAGCAGTTTGATTTTTTTCTTAAGCCACAATTATTGAAAAAATGAAGGAGCATTTGAAGGCAATTTGTGCTTACAGAGAGTCAGCATTTTCTCGTTTTTTGGTTTTTTTTTTCTTTTGAACCAGAGGGTGTTCAAATTTTGTCCATGACTTAGTATTTTATTTGTAAGAGTCAGATCAAGCTTTATCTGTTTACCTTATCTTTGATCCCAGATATATCATTATAAAAATTTCAACAAAATTATCATGAGTGATTTTATGCAATGTTGAAATGAGTCATGATGATATCATTTATATGAATCATGTATGATAATATATACTGCTTTTTTGCATATGATGAACTAAATTCATTGTTTTCTCTGTGAGCTGACCATTAACAAATCTCCATTGTGCAATCTGCTAAAGGCATTTTTTAGATATAGTAAAACTTGATAAAATATATAATTACATAATTATAATTTATGAAACAATTTCATATTGTAATACAGTGTATTTCATTCTGCTTCTACCTGACTATGTAAAATGTTGAGATATTTGCCTGTTTTAGTTATATCTTTATTTTATCAGCATTATTATTGTTTATAATAAATATTGAAAATTAATATAAAACCATATTTTACCATTTAGAGAATTTGTCTTTTTTGTGGTTATGGTTTCTGCAAGTGAGAGAACATTTTTTGACCTATAAAATTTAGTGTAAGTTTGTTGTTTTACCTACAATGTTGAAATTCAGGAGAAAAGTAAGAATTTATTTAATCTCCTGTTATTTTATATATGTAAAGCTAAGCATCTGTATATTAGGAGACATCTGAATTATTGATTGACTTTTTCACTTTTAATCTAGTTATTTAATTAATCATTGATTTTAGCTGAATACCATAAAGGGAAACTATATATTTTTAAGCCCTTTTATTGCTACATTTTCTCAGTGGTATTTTGGGTAGAATGAAGAGCCCATGTTTCCTGAAGGAAGTAGTTTTGGTCAAGCAGTAATTATATAAATAGTTATTCTAAATTAAAAATACAGTTTTCAATTTTATGTTGCTCAAATTGAAAGAATATATAAAACAATTCATGCAGATCTACACTAGTTTGCCAATCATTTACATCTACTAACTCTTAATTTATTTTTCTATTTAAAGAAAATTACAAGTGTGAATAGCATTAGGGAAGCCTGAGAAGCTAATTTATTTTAATAATATGGAATTAATGTGGTTGACAACTTTGAATCCTACTGTTGGTCCCATAATAATTTGAGATAAAATGTTATTTTAGAGAAACTGATCTCTTGGAAGTAGCCATGCCTTTTCTGCTTTTTATTTTTAAACATCATAAATGATTTAAAAATATTTTCTTGGTTCTGCACTAGCATTTTTTAGGTTTAAATCAAATAAGATTTTCAAAGCTCTTAATCTTCTAATATAAAATTCATAGTTTCTTGTTAGTATGTAAAATTTCTCACAATGTTTTGATTATCATTTGAGAAGCAACAGGCAGTATTAAAGCATTTGCCCTTCCATTACCTGATGGGATAATCTTTACCTCTGGTAGTGCTAAACATAGAATGTGTAAAGGGAAATGTGGAGAACTGCGGTAAGATGAATTTAATTATAGTAATGTAGTCAGTCAGTTTTTTGTTGTTCTTAAAAGGTCAAGTCCAAATAACTGAATGTGTTACACCAATGAAGCAAATACTGATAACGAATGCAGATTGCCGTTTCAGCTTCTTTTAGTAGTTCAGTGAGATTCCAGAGATTGGCACTGAGACTACATACCAATTATAACAATTATAATAATGGTAATAACAACTTTCATTTGGTGACTGCTCCTGAAAGTCAGACATCTTGCTGTACATGTATCATCTCTAATCAACTTACTGTCCTGCAGGGTGGATGTTGTTTTCACCTGCGACTTCCAAAGGTTCAGTAACTTGGGCAAAGTCACAAAATTACTAAAGGTTAATATCAAGTTCAAACCTAGGTTACTGTACTTATGAAGATAGAGAGCTAATTTCATTTTCTGATGTCCATCGTTATGTAATCCTTATAGAAGGAGATGGACACATTGGAAGAAGCCTGGCTGTATGAAGTATAAAACTCACTTTTTCAAGGTATTTTTAACACTTATTGCACATGACGTGTCAGTCAAGATAAGGGCATACATAAAAACAAGACATTTTAAAGGATAAAGTAAATAAGTTAGGGGTGTGCTTAAAAGATTTCTCTCCTTTTGGTCCTCCTTTAAAGACTCTGTCAATATAAACCAGTGTGCAGAAAGTAGAGTTGGCATTTTGATATAATGAGAGGGCTATATTGAAAGCACTTTAGATTCATTATACTAACTGGAAGATTATGTTACCCTTATTTGGTGGCATGAAATAAGCCACAATTTCTCATTGCTTGTTTTCTTGTGAAGTTGTTTTCAGGTAATTCAAAAGACTGGGGACAACCCAAAATGTGTGTACTTGGGCAGAAGCCAGTAACAAATGGCAAGATGTTTACAAATCCATCAAAACTGTTTGGATAGGAATTTCAGCCCTGTAGAAATGTTTGCAAAGAGAACTCTTTAAAACAGCTTGACCTTAACACAAAATAAGGCCAAATAAAAAGCGGAGAGAGGAAGGAAGGAAGAGGAGAAGAGAGCATTGTTTGCAGCGAAAGCTCTGGGCACTGTGAAAACTTTTCACTTTTCTGAAGGAAATGCAGTGCAGCAGATGGTAAGGGTGGACGTGAGATAAACATAGGAACTGGAAAAGTAAGCAATACATTCTAACAGGTTCTGTATCAAAGATCTGGAGAAGTAGAAAAGATTAGACAAGGAACTGTTCTGAAACTTGACAGTAGCTGTATCTTTACCAAGTCTTACCCACATAGCAGAGATGGAAAGTGGAATTGCACAGACAGTAGGCTGTGATTATATTTTTCTGACAGTGAGAAGGGAAGGTCTTTTTAAGGATTATTTTTAAAGATAGAGATTTATCAAGGTGGAAATCTATAGAACAGATGTATAAAACACTTTGTTCCCCCCTACCTATTTAACAATGGAATTTGATGTAGCTTCTGTTCTTGCTGTAGAATTAGCACAAGACACTGTATTTTGGGTCTTAGATAATCTTTTCAATGCAAATTATGGTCCAGACTAGTTAACTAACACTGAAAACCTATGTTAACCTGTTTCTAGTTGTATAAGAATCGGTATGTATGAGTGCCTATAAATGACCACGCATGTACAGAGGCAGAAAGGGGAATATATAAAGAATGTTCTTATTTCTTAAAGATACAGTCATCTAGTAAAGGAAGGAAAACATGTGTACAAGTGAGGCAAGGGAATATGTATATATATGCATATGTCTATATATATATGTGTGTGTATATATATATGTGTGTGTGTGTATATATATATATGGAGTGGAGGAATTGTTAAGTTTGGGCTGATTAAAGAAGCAGTGTATTCATTCTCAAGCTTCCTTATGGTAATGTGCATCATTCCAGAATGGAAACTATTCACCAGCATGTGTGTGCCTCATTTAAGCCTGTGTCCTGTGCTCCTACATCCTGTCCTAGGGACTGACTACTAAAAGGGAATACCACAGTACAGTAACTCAACAAGAAACAATTCTACAATAATGTAGAGTGACACTGATAATAAGAAAGAACAGGGAAAATAGCTAAGATCCTAAGGGAATCCCAATTTAGAAAAGAATGATGTTTTCTCCATAATACTGGTAGTTTATCTTGGGGAACTTTTAAAGTGGCACTAAAAAAATGAAATAATTAGTAAATGGAATGAATTTTGAAAGTTTATTTAAAATGCGTACCTTGTCTTCACACTTACCATTGCCAAAAATATTAAATCTACTCATTCACCTTTTAAATTTATCAATTTTTTAGTTAGTTTGATGTAGTGTAGTGTAGCTTCAGAACTCCTCATTTGCACAGACTCCTTCCAAGGCCCTGCACCTAATTTTGTAATTATAACTTTGCACTCTTCTTTTAAGAAGAGGCCTCTCAAATTGAATAAACTTCAGGCCTCACAAGGCCTGAATCGACCTCTGTTAGTACCTTCATTAAATATGGATGATCTCATAGGAGACAGCAATGATCAAGAATGTTGTTTGGTTTCAACTTCCTAATTTTTGGAAAACCTTGAATAAGATTCCTAAAATGTTTTGGCATTTATAGTAGATATCTGAATTTCAAATCTGTATCATTCTAGGATAAGTTGCCCTGAGCCTAAAGAGAGTATAAATACTCATGAAAGCACTGTGTTAAAAATTAAAGCAGAGAGGGGAAAACATTCTCCCACACACATCTGAAAATCTAGGTGATGCCATGGGTGCTATCTCTGTTTTTCTTGTGTTATCAGCAACCAAGGACCTCTTGCTGGCCCTGAGGGAGGAGGTGCTATGGGAAGACCTTGTGGTAAGAAGAGTTTGAATGGGTCTCTTGATAACATTCTGGGACTATCCCTGGTGGTGGAAGCTGGGTATGGATCTGAGTTTGGACAGGGCTGACGTAACCTACAATACTTCTTTTTTTCCCCCCACAGATATGAAAAACTTCATTAGGATTAGATTCAGCTATAAGAATAGGTTCCTGGAAGCTGCCCCAGGACTCTCTCATTTACAGTCGATTGTCCAGAACTTAGTCTTAAGGAGTGGTTCACCTCAAGAAAAGGGAGGCTGGGAAATGTGGTCTTTATTATTAGGTGGCCACATGCCCACCTCTAAGTTCTGTTACTATGGAGGGTTTTCAGTTTTGCAAAGGGCATTGTTTTTATTCATCTTTGCTTGATTATTGGGGTAAGCATTGTGGCAGTCAGTCAATGCCACATGCATGTTTTTGCAATCCAATAAATATTTATTGAACACCTACTATATCAGACATTATGGGACATGCTGTGATTACCATGTGAGTAAATGCAGGGAAGGTCCTGGCTATTTTGGAATTTACCTTATAGTGAGGAGGCAGACATTAATAAAATAATCACACAAGTGGTACAGGGCGGTTTGAAAGAGTGAGGAAGGTCAAAGCGTTCTTAAGAATGTGACACTTGAGTTGGTATCTAATGCTGAATTAATTAGGTAAAAAGAAGTAGTAGGGTTCCAGACAGAGGGAACAGCAAGTGGTTAGCAAGAGACTAGTGAGCACACAGATTGTGGTGGGACTGTGGAAGGAGTTGACCCAGGAGAGAGAGATGTATGAGCCAGAGAGATCAGGAAGGACAATGGTCATAGGGTGAAGGACAGGCAATGATGAGAGGAAGCAGAAGAGAGGAAGATAAATACTTTGAAAGCTGAAGCATTGCAGGCAAATCTGAGCTTCCCATAAACCATAGTAGAGAGAGAAAATGAAAGAGTAAGATATATGTAATTCCAATGGTCAAGCAGTAGAAAAAACAGGGTTTATCAGAAGAAATAAATGTTATCCCCTATTTGTGAGCTCTGAGAGTCATTTATCATCATTAGGGTATTTGAACTAGTGTTGGAAAAAGGGCATTCAGATATGGACCAAAGTCTTTGTTAGCTGCTGTCCCACAATATGCATTCTCCATTGGCCTTGGCTTTTTGGATGTGTGGCTTGAATAAAGTCTATTTATAATGAGTAAATTATATTGTGGTGATGGAGCGCTATGGTAATGAGTGATTGCTCATGACTCATATTCTTAAATGGATTATGAGAAAGGAGAAGGTCTCTGGAATGAATTGTTAAACAGGAAAGAATAAACAATTAGGTTATATGAAAAGCAATATTCAAAGATCATAACTTTCTCAAATTGGTTTGATCTTTCTGTGTAGACGAGGTTGGCTTGTTGGGGAGACAATTTCAGAGATTGTAAGGTTTGGCTTTACTTTTTGTTATTGTTGATGATGATGACGGTGATGATGATGATGGTGGTGGTGATGATTTCCTAAAGGGAATGCTGGGTTTCAAGCTTGAAGACTGAGGCCAGAAAACTGAAAGCTAGTGGTTTCCTGATGGCAGAACAACAGATCTGTGAATAGGTCAATTACAGTTCAGAGTATTATCATTTACAGACCATCAGGCATTACTTTGTCTCCTCTTTGGAACAAGATATGCTTTAATTTTGTAGAATCCTCCTCTGAGTGGAATATAGTAGTTGCAGTGAATTTTCTTTTTAGTTGCAGTGAGTTTTTCTTGTTTGTTTGTTTTCGTTTGGGGAGGGGGAGCTGGGGAAGAGAAAATAAAAATTATTTAAATACAAACTTTGAAATACATATTTTAGAAACATTTTTTTTACATATTTGACTCTTTCAAGTGCTCATTGTGAGAAATAATGAGGAGAGAAAATTCTTGAATGAGAGATACTGCTGAGAATTTGCCTTATTTTATCTCATGTGGAAATTTCCCTTATGTTCCAAATCTCAAACAAACTTAAACTTTGAGAAAAATGCTTTTCACATAGAGGCTGATACTGACATCAGGAATAACCGTTCAGGACTGTAGAAAGAATTTATAAATCACTGTTCTTCCTAAGTTGTCAATACTTTCAATGTGACTTTTATCTGATACAGTTACCATAAACGTTAGTATTTTCAATGATTTTCCCTTATTAACTATAATAAAATGCCACAAATTACAGTAGTTATGCATTGACTGTAGAGATTGAGTTTCCTTTTCAAAATGACAGACTTAGCCCAGGACCACTGTCATCAAATATTTCAGGATTGTTTCCTGATCTGGGGTCTGAAAGTTTATAATCAAACAAATGTGGATTCTATTTTTTTATCTGTTCAATTCATACTCTGAGGTATGGAAAAGGCTATTATATAAGTTACAAGGAAATCACATGCATTTAAAGAAATGTTTGTGTACTGACTATTAACTATCCAGAACACTGCAAAATCCTCCATTTTCTTACACATTTATAGTAAGTCAAGGGAAACGTTAGTTAGACATGATTATGGGAATCCACAGAATAATGAACGTATTCTTTTCAAATGGTCGAAATATTTAGATTTTTTTTAGGTATTAGCAAAAAAGGGTAACAATTGCATGGTTTTTATTTTTTGTCTCTGGAGATAAACTGTGTCTGTAATTTGGCAATGCAGAGTTAATTTAACCTGGCACCTTTGTTTGGATAAGCTATAACCAAACAATTGTTTTAAGCCAAACAATATTGTGAGGCTATTAGGCAGAGCAAACACAAACTGAATCTTAAACTTAAATGTCCTCACCCTTCAATACAAACTGCAGTTTTCTGTTTTTGACTGTTACAGTCCTTTAACCAAAGCTATCTTGTCTGATGATAAAACCATAAGTGTATGAAGCTCACACATTTTTCATCTCTTTTATGACCTTATCTTTCATGAGCGGCTTCTGTGAAGGTATCCTAACTATAGGAAGCACCTGGAAAACATATGTGATATCTATTCTCTGATAAGCAGTTGTGAACAAGAAAGTAGATCTGTCACTTCTGAACTGTTCATTGTTAAAAAATACTTTGATGATTTAGCTGATTGCAAAATACATTATAGGGATGACTAACAGCTACAGTAACACTCCTAGTCAAGAAAGTTCAATAGTTATATTGTACAGGAATTTCTATAAGAGGTTAATATTGATAGGAACTACATGGATTAAAAGAGCAGGATTGAGAAAGGCTGTTTGCTTGCATGACTGCTTTCAAACACTGCTGCTGTTTTGTGCTGAAAAAGTGACTGACTCAGGATGTGGCAAATCTTTAATTTCTACAGGAATGTCTAACTTTCAGTGAAAAGATATTTATTTGTGTTTTTGAAATTATTTTTGCCTTGCAAGTAGAGCCACTGCTTTTACCACCTTGCCAACAATACCTAATATGGAATTAAAAGATTCTGTTTCATGTGTTCCAAAGACTATATTCTAGTGCATTTCCCCAAGTCATTTGTGCTGTGTATTATAGTGCTCAATAACACCTTCAATTTCCTCCTATGGGGCTTTCATTGATTCTGAAAACTAGACTAAGAAAAATGGAAGGGCGCACAAAATATGTATGATATCTTTAAAAGAGCAACAAAAGAGTTTAATCTTGCAATGGAAAACCATTAACTCCATAGGCATAATTTTAGAAATATTGTAGATTTTGTTACCACTTGACATTTATTCCGTTTCATTATTTTATGAATTGGTCTCTGGATATTTATAGTGGTTATCCCATTAAATGTGTTTGTGCTTTGCTAAAAATACACTGAAATTTCTATTTAAAAGTATGTGAATAAAGAATTTAGCAAGTAAATGAACGCATGTCAAATGCATTCATAGGTGTTTCTGTAATTTTCTTCCTAGCATCCTTTCTCTCTTCCTTTCCTCTTCCTACCAACAAAGCTTTTGAAGCAATATCTGAGTAAACTTGTCATTATTATCTTAGCTATTAATTATTCATGCCATTTTTTCATAAGCTACTCTAGAGTGCTGATTTCAAACATATAAGAATCAAAAATGGATAGAAGTTAAAAAAAAAAAGAAGATGGTCAATGAAGTCATTTCCATTCAAATCAAGAAGAGGCTGGAGTTGGGTTAATATCAAAATAAAGTTCTATTTATGAATTTTCCATGAGAATAAATATATTGATAGGAAAGAAGCAAGTCTCCATTGTAAGGGGAAAATGCTGTTTCTTAAAAGTAATTTAGAGATTTCATATTCGATTAAGTTATTTTTTAATCATTTCATTTTTCATTAGTAAAAAGATTAAAAATGAATTAGGTGAAAACATTACCATAAAAATGAGAGCTAGTTTCCTGAAATAAACTTAGATGATGAAGGGTCTGGAAGTTGAAAAACGTGACATATTTTAGTTATTAAATAGTTCTGAAAGCAATTAATTAGTAACTGTAATGATATTGCAATAGGTTATGTTTAAAAGAATGAAACC
Organism: Balaenoptera acutorostrata; assembly: GCF_949987535.1. Classification (NCBI taxonomy): domain Eukaryota; kingdom Metazoa; phylum Chordata; class Mammalia; order Artiodactyla; family Balaenopteridae; genus Balaenoptera; species Balaenoptera acutorostrata. The sequence goes on along the minus strand of NC_080080.1, from coordinate 32,003,902 downwards.
AAAATCTAATTTTCTAACTGCACAGTGAGCAATGGTTATTGATTAAGCATCTGTATGTGGTTTGATTTTACCAAGTTCCAAGTAAAATAGTACACCTAAAAAAAATAATGAAGAAACAAGGTTTATATATGATGAGGAGAAAGCAGCTCTCTGATCACATCCTGCTGTCTTTATTGTTTGACATCCAGTAGACTTTGACTATAATATTCTAATGGGTTTGGAGTACGGTCTTTGGAGTTGGACTGACTTGGAATCAATTCTTGGCTCTGCCACTTACTAGCAACGTGCCTAGGCATCTTCTAACATATCTGCCTATTGGTTTACTCTTCTGAAATACAGGGATAATAATGCATGGCAGAGTCGTTGATGTGATGTTCGAGAAGCACTTAGCTAGTGCTGAGTGGTGCTCAAGAAATGGTAGCCATGTTTAGGTTTACTATAGAATCTGAGCTTTGTGACATGCTCCCTGCTTTATTCATCTTTATGATTTCAGTATTTGGCACGTAGCAGACACTGAGATGAATATAAATTCAATTCTGACCCGTTTTGTTTTCTACACCCAAGTATATCATTTCATATGACATTCTTATGCTTTTGGGCATCGTTCCCTTTTTTGCTTTCTTTCTTTAAGAAAACACAATTTAATCAGCCAACGACTTTATTCTTCCCTCTCAGGATTTATTTTTATTAATGTGGTATATATTGCACATTTACGCAGTTTCATAAATGGTTTAAAATAGTTGTAAAATGTAATTTCTTTAGAGCTGTTAATTGTGTACAATCAACTATTTTTACAGTGCTTCTTTAACTGAATACTCTGCAATATTTATTTTCAGTAGTTTTCTAATTATATGTGCTGCATAATCAAACGAATTCGAGCAAATTGTTCCATGAATCAGGATTATCAATACACTGAGTATTGCTCCAGATGTTGGCACAAGTTGAAATCTAAGCTCTACAGTTCTGATTTGGCAGTTAAGTGACATTTAATGAAGGTATTTTATTATATGAAATTACTAGTTCATTTTGAGTAATTTACTAAATTTCTGTGTGTGTCAAACATCTGCTGAGATTTGTCGTCATCCTGCCATTTTCTTTTCCTAGTAGTTACTGGATGAAAATGATCATGGGTAGATTTGTCCCATACTAAATGCAGGAAAGGACTTCATTCAGTTAACTGTCAAATAGTAGGAGTATTTCTTGAACTGTTTCTTGTTGGCATCTTAAAACTTTGTCTGGATCCTGTTCTTGCATCATTGAAATGTCTTTAGTTTCACCACCTTCAAGTTGTCATTTTTCCTGTGCAGTAACTTAATTACTGTAATCTTTTTCTTTGGAGAGATGGTTCTCATTTTTAACCTGAAAAGTGGTTTTCAATCATGGCGCCTCAGAACATTAAACCTACGGAGTTCAGATTCATCTAAGATTATGCCTCCAAAATTTCCGGTATTTTATTGGCTTCTTCCTCCAGAAAGCTTCCATGACACCAAGTTTTCATTAAGTGTCATGCCTGTATGCTCCTGTCACATCATGGACTGCTCCCATGAAAGCATTCATCACATGGGGTTGTAGTCTATTGATTGGTCTCTGTCCTAATCTATAAGTTTTATGAGAGAAGGAACCGTCTTTGTTTTGTATTCGTAGTGCTCAGGGACTCAAAAGTAGTATTTTAATCAGTTAATAAAGAATGCTTTATATCACTTCCATTCAATAAAGACAGACATTCATAGATCTAAGTAAATTCTTTGAACTTCTATGTGTTGTGATTACTTTGCAGTGTATTCTTCCAAACATACTTGTTTCTCACTATATTTCTGAATACTTTTGCTTCCAAATATGTAATTTGCCTAATAAAATATTTTAGAGTAGACTTAATTCTAGTCTCACAAAAATCGGGGTGAAGAATATCTGAGACATGAGTCAGAGTGTTGTTATGGATTGAGTGAGGGAAAACTCAAAGACCAGAGGTCTGACAAGGTATGTTCATAGAAACTCAATAAATATATGTTCATTACTGTATTTGTGTCACATGATCTCATCAGTTCCCCACTGTAATACCTCTAATGCTTCTCCCTGTCTTCAATGTGAAGGTAGAACTCCAAAAATAATTATAAGGCTCTCCATGGTCAATGTCATTTTATGCTTTTGGTCTCTGAATTTCCATATCTTATGTGATCTCATTTGGAATTATTCATGGACTATCCTGATTGTTTTCATCAGTGGTTACCTCTCTTATGCATGTGGCCTGTCTCCTTAACTAGATTATATGGTCCTTAAGAGAAAGTCTTTTTGTCTTTTTCATATATTTCATTGTATCTTCAAAAATAAGCCTTGTAAGTGTTAATTATTGATTGAATTGTGCATGGCACAGTGTATTTCCAACAAATGAAAATGTAATAGTAAAAGTCAGGAAGATTTACTTCTCTGTGTGAACATAGGATGATACAATTAATACCTGAATGTAAAACTTAACTTCTCCAAGTAGTTCTGGCCAGAATTTTACTCTCTGTTCTCTGGGCCCTTGGATGTGTGATTTTTTAACAGCATAGTCTCATGCTTGCTTGTTTATGCATTGCTCTGCGACTGATATTCAACTGTTTCAGGTGTGCGTGGTTCTCTCTTCAACTGGTGGGGTAGAGTGGGGAAGCAAGAAAGGGTGTTTTGGAAAGAACGCTAACTGACAGGAGACTCAAATTTAATTCCTAACCTTGTACAAACTGCTGATTTTGGTGGTCTTTATGATGCCTTTCCATGCTCCCTCATATCCCTACTGTTCTGCTTGTTAGGGAAAGGAGAGCCGCCTAAAGCTGCTTCAGTCTGTAACCCCTGGGATGACTGGGAGGCATTTATTGCTGAAGCATGAGAAGGCTTGGGGGAGATGCCTTATGTAGAAATAAATGTTGTAACTATAAGACCATAGATAAGTTACTGACCCTATCTGTGCATCAATTTCCTGATCAGTAAATTTTGTCTAATTTGGGTTAGATGGTCTCCAGCATCCTCTCTGATGCTCACATCCCTATGTTTCAAGACTCACAAGACACAAGAAAAGTGCTTGGAAAGCATGGATGTTGTTTAAAAATTATAGGTCACATGCTGTACTCTTTTTGCTACTCTCTTTCCTTTGTAAACTCCCCATGCATTTTCCTTTGTAAACTCCCCTGCATTCGTGCCTAGAGTTAAACCTTCATTCAGTCTGTGGAAATGCAAGTGAAAGGCCACTCATCTATGCGGTAGATTCTAGTGTGGATTCTAGTCCCCATGGAAAATAAAGTGTTGGTGAAGTCAGTATATATTACTGTAAATTGGGTCAGACATCCCTGGTAGCACTCAAGAAGGTTAGGTTGTACACTGATATTGTATTAAGTAACATTGACTCAGTTGGTGAGAAAGTTTTCAAGTTTCTTATATTCTTTCAATATACTGCAAGGCCATAGAGCCCACTCGTGTGTGCAGGCTGAGAACTAGCCCTATCTGTATCTGAAAAGTGAGAGATCTCTTAACCCTGATCTCCTAAGATAACTGGTTCATGCGTCTGTGTTCTATGTGACCTACAAAAAAGGAGCACAGAAAATTCAAACTCTTATCTTATTACTGAGCCTTCGTACCTTTCTTATGGTTCTTGGACCTTGTCTTGCACTCTTGTTATTTGTGAACTCTCTTTAATGAGTTTTATACTACTTTCAAAAAGTTATTTTTCCGTATATATGCTACTATACCTACTACAGTCCCTTAAACCTGGTAGATGCTTAATAAACATTTTCTGGAGGGAATTTCATTGCTCTTCATTTTGATAATCCAGAAAAGAAGAGATAACTCAATTTTCAAAGAGCCTCCAATTCCAGACATGGGGTTCGGTGCTGTGGGGTATGTGTAGGAGCCAATGCTCCTCCGTTAAGGAAACTAAGTTCAACAGAGCTGTCACTGGGTTTCTACATCATCTCTCTTTACTTTTATTCCACTTTTTAAAGTGATTCATTTTGTGAAGCTATATATAGAAATGAATATAAAATTTATGAAGTTTAAACTTCAAAACTCATATCAACATCACACTAATGTCATTGTAGTAATAATTAATAATTGTTTCCTGAAAATTTTGTATTTTCTAGGTTACTTTGAAAGATTTTAAGAATTCAATGTTTTTTTTGTATAATAATATAAAGATTTAAGTACTATTAGAGATTTAACAACTATGTGGAAAATAGCTATTAAATACTTCAGAGGGCAAGCGATTTAACTTTAAAAATTTAGCATTATTAGATTAAAGGTTTAGTTGCCCTGTTTTTAGTATACATTCTTTTCATTTCTGTCATCACATTTTCTTGTCATTCTGTTCTCTGATTTCTGTTATCCTTTATAAGTAGGAATGATTAATATATTTGTGTGCACTGTATTAAAGTCAATTACTTTCCTTTAAAAAGCAGCAGTACTTTGTTACATTATCACTTAAAATGAAGGTAGCTACAGATTAGACTCTTTACTTTTAAAATGTGATTGCATGTTAAGGTGTTTCTCCTTCTTTGCCATAAGTATACTTTTGTTCAAAATATATTACATTGTTTTTCTTTTCTTATGTGAAAATGAAGGCATGATTTTGTGCAAACTAGCTATGCTTATTCAAGAACAAGTATAGGTTATAGCTTCTTGCATTGTGAAGACTTGTGTCACTGGCTCATCTTATATGACAGTAATTCAATTATGACCTTTTTATACCCATTTTAAAAATAAATACAAACAAGTTTTAGCAAGCTTAATGCTGGGGAAAAAGAAAATCTTCTTCAAAATAACCTAAATTCAACCCAAACATAAGTATGTCTTTTCCTATGGTATTTCTTTTCTGCTGCATCTTGCCTTTATAAAAATGTAATTTGAAAATAAGCATGTTACGGTTTTCTGTATTGAAAGCACTACAATAATTACATACTGCTTTTTATTTTCTTCTAATATTAATAATTCCAAATGAAAAATTTTATGGAGATGTTTTTAATGTTTATAGCAGTTTATTTATTTATGACAAATGTTGATTTTCTTTATTATAAAGCCACAATAGTTATCAAAATGATTAATTGTAGACCTATGTCAATATAATGACAATATTTGTAACAAATATGTAATTAGACATATGCTATGGACATCCCTCTAGGAGGATTTGAATTTCAAATAGAGGGCTTTAATCATGTTCCTTCCTCTTTGCATGTTGGTATTTTCTAGGTGACGATGAAGGAGTCCAGGAGACAGCAGAATCAGATGGGGACACACAGTCAGAGAAACCGGGGCAACCTGGAGTTGAGATAGACGACTGGGATGGACCAGGTAGGACAAAAAATTTAAAATTCAACGATCTGTTGCTACTATGAGGAATTCACTTTTTTTTTCTTAAATTTTAATTAAATTATAAAACTCTTACACTCTCACTTTTGATTTAAAAAAAATATTTGTGTGTATGTTGGTTACATGGAAGGCTGAATAAATATCATTATTTAAAGAGGATTTTTATCTTTGATAAATAAACTATAAAAACCAAAGTGTTATCACTGCTTGAAGTTTTTCATCTTTGTTTTCTTTCATACTCATGTAGGAATTTAGTTAATTCTACTTGTTTTTTCTTTGAACAGAGATCTTTGTGCTGTATCCACATTCAAATTGGGCATACTTTTAAAGCTTCAAACAAGTAACAATACTCCAAAGAAATACTTTTAGTATAGTCATGTTGTAAGTCATAGATTGAATCCCAGTATGTGTTTAGAAGTTTAGAAAACATTAACAGATGCCCCACTTGGATTCAAGGTTTTGGTAATATTTTTATTTTTATGAATGAAAATTAAATTTGATTTTAAAGTTCATTGATATTTAATCATTTCAAGAAAAACAAAAACTGTTAAAATACTCCAAAACACCAACACAATTTTATATAAATATGTACAGTTCGTAAGAACTCTGTGGCTAAAAACCTTTATATTTGGTGCCAACTAATTTACAATTGATGGTATATTTATAAATGGAGAATGTTATGTCATAGGGCTTAAGGATATAAGCGAGTTTTGAAATAATTTTAGCCATGATTTCCAAAGCAGTAACATTTTTCATTAAGAAAGATCCCTATATTTCAATCACATTTTCACCCTTGCATGACTTTGCAAATTGCTCTCTGCTGTGCGTGAAGAAGAGAGGAACTCCAGTGGTAATTTTCTGAAACTAGCAGCTGGAAAATATAACGCAAACAAAAATGAAGATACAGTATATCTGATTATTATGATGTCATTTCTAATGTTATTCATGATACACACAGATGTTTGTATTCTGTATACTATAGCATAATGTTACACAAGATTTTGGATCAAAACATATTATAATTAAAGTACCATAATACCACATTTTAAGAGTTTGAAAGAAAATGTGGACATCTGGCATTTTCACCTTATTGCATAATGTTTCTGTCTTAATGAAGGGAAGAATTCTCTTGATTAAAAAAATAAGAAAAAAAACTTTGGAAAATTTTATTTTTTCTTGGGGATTACATTTAACTTAAAAAAGGTGGGTGAACTTTATGTTTTATGGTTCTTTATTCATAGAATTAAGTACGTATAGGCCGTTTAGAAGAGTTTTTACATTTAAATTAGATTAGATGGCCTTTTGATATGCCTGCCTGCAAGGGGTACATTCTGGATTCTCTCAAAGGGGCAAACTTGGAGGCGGCTGGTTTTCCTCTTTGCTCAAACCTGGGACCCACAGTGCTCCCAGCCACTTGTGAGTAAGTAAGCAAATTCAGGGGGTGGTGAATTACTAAACACATACTGCATACCCAGTGCTTCCTTTTTCAGGAAGCTTTTCCAGAAATAAACTTATGTGTTAGCTAAAAGAGATCGAGAGGGGGGCGGGGAACAAGGATAAAGCATGATGCTGTCCATTCAGGATAAGATTTTTTCACTTTTGAGTTAAATTTACTTAACGTGTCTGATTTAATAAACATTTTATTTAGTTGATATCAGTGAAAACGTATATACTCTTTCTGTGGCACATATGAATGTATAAAAACTTTAAAGGAAAAAATGTATGCTTATAAGCAGGTATGCCTGGAGGAAATTCATCCTTTGTATATTGTAAATCAATAACACATTTTTTCCCTACAGGTGTTTTGCAAAATAAAGGAGGATTTATTATTTTGACATCCCCTGATAAATGAAGTTGATTCATAACAAAAGATTACCTGTTGGATATTTATCTTTTAAAGTAGAATATTCATTGCTTTCCTTCAATCAGGAGAAAGTATACAGGATGTTTTTGGACTTTTGCTATTGCATGAATAGTGATTACATCAATATTTTTACCCAATTTTTTTTTATTCAAAAAAGTATTGGTATTTTACAACTGTATTAAGAAGAGGAAATTTCCCATGTTTTAGTGACAGTTTCCAAACATCTTAGAAAATGAACTCTGGATTCTAAAGTTTTAGGTTCGAATTCTGGATTTGCTGCTTACTTGCTGGATGAATTTTTGCAAGTTGCTTAATCTCTCTGTGCTGTTATTCTCATTTGTAAAATGTGGAAAGTAATATTAACGCCTCTTAGGGCTTTTGTGAGAATTAAATCAAATCTTGAACATAAAATGCTAATGACCATTATTATGGCTTTGAAATTGTTGTGACTTGAAGCAGAACCTTTAAAAATTCTTTTCTGCATTTTTTAAAGCACAGTAGTACGTCTGATACAACAAGGGTAAACTTTTATAATACCAAGCATCTAGTTTTGAATTTAGCCACAAATTATTGGTTAAGACATGAGGCAATGAGCCAGGTGTGACTTCAAGGTCTCCTAACTTTAAGGTCCTCCCACCCAGTCCTGATAGTCACCCTAAGATAGAGAGTTGTCTCTAAAAATAGAACAGAATCAAAGGACAAGGAAATTCTCTAAAGAATTTGAGGCATAGAGCTAACATCATTTAAGATAGATCAGGATTTATCTTATTTTTAAAGTTTGATTGGAGACGACTCCACAAATTTTCTTGATAGCTCAGTTCGATAATGAATCAACTCCTCTGTGAAGTGTTCTATTTTTATCAAATGCAGATTCCCCAGAGCATTTTTTTTTCCTTATTTGTTATACATTTAAAAGTCACATTTAATCATTGCTTGTACCTTTGTTAACTCTTATGATTAGGTGGAACCTAAACAATCTTTAGGAAAATTGTCTTACATTTGTAAACATTTCTAATGATGAAATTCTTTAATGTTTAGATATTTGTGACTCTTATTTGAATAATCTTCAATTTCTTATGAGTCTTTCACCATTTGAGTGGAGTGCTAGACTCACAGTAAGCTAGTAAAGTTCAGGCCAATGTAGAAGTCATTACCTCATTATTTCAGTATTTCGCATATCTATTTTCAAGTTTGATTCTTCTTTCTTGCTCTTAAGAAAATTACCTTGACATTACTTTGCTTGGAATCTAATTCATATGATACTTGTTATCCACTGTTCTTCCTTTTCCTCTGTATTTGCCTATACCTCACTTATATCATTTCTGTCTTCTTTTTTTTTATTTTTTTTTTAATTGTATAGCTACTTTATTTATTTATTTATTTATTTTTGGCTGTGTTGGGTCTTCGGTTCGTGCGAGGGCTTTCTCTAGTTGCGGCAAGTGGGGGCCACTCTTCATCGCGGTGCGGGGACCGCTCTTCATCGCGGTGCGCGGGCCTTTCACTATCGCGGCCCCTCCCGTTGCGGGGCACAGGCTCCAGACGCGCAGGCTCAGTAGTTGTGGCTCACGGGCCCAGCTGCTCCGCGGCATGTGGGATCCTCCCAGACCAGGGCTCGAACCCGTGTCCCCTGCATTAGCAGGCAGACTCCCAACCACTGCGCCACCAGGGAAGCCCCTCTGTCTTCTTTTTAAGTAAATGCTTTTTCTTTTATCATCCTCCAGTAATTCAGTTTGCCAATATTCTCATACATTTAACTATTTAAGAGATAGTCATTGTACACTAATAACTGTGAAAAGTGCTAGGGAGAAGTCCAAAGATGTAGTACAATGCTGGCCACAGTCTCTCTTTTTTTATTGAAGTATAGTTGATTTACAATGTTGTGTTAATTTCTGCTGTGCAGCAAAGTGATTCTATTATCTATATCTATCTATCTATCTATATATACACACACACATTCTTTTTTCATATTCTTGTCCATTCTGGTTTATCACAGGATATTGAATATAGCTCCATGTGCTATACAGTAGGACCTTGTTTAACCATTCAATATATAATAGTTTGCATCTGCTAACTGCAACCTCCCATTTCATCCCTTTCCCACCCCACCTCCCCCTTGGCAACCATAAGTCTGTTCTTTATGTCTGTGAGTCTGTTTCTGTTTTCTATATAAGTTCATTTGTGTCATATTTTACATTCCACATATAAGTGATATCATATGGTATCTGTCTTTCTCTTTCTGACTTACTTCACTTAGTATGATAATCTCTAGTTCCATCCATGTTGCTGCAAATGGCATTTTTTCGTTCTTTTTGGGGGCTGAGTAGTATTCCATTGTGTACATGTACCACATCTTCTTTATCCATTCATCTGTTGATGGACATTTAGGTTGTTTCCATGTCTTGGCTATTATAAATAGTGCTGCTGTGAACATAGGGTATCTTTTTGAATTATAGTTTTGTCCAGGAGTGGGATTGCCAGATCATTTGGCAACTCTATTTTTAGTTTTTTGTGGAAACTCCATACTGTTTTCCACAGTGGCTGCACCAACTTACATTCCCACCAACAGTGTAGGAGGGTTCTCTTTTCTACACACCCTCTCCAGCATTTGATATTTGTAGACATTTTAATGATGGCCAATCTGACTGGTGTCCACACTGTCTCTTCTTGATACCATTTCTCTCCTTTAACCTTTAATTATTCATGTAGTGTAGTTAGGTAGGATGCAATAATTAAACATGTCAACCTAGAAAGTAGAGAATGGTCTATACTACAGAAGAAAATGCACAAATTTTAGAGCCATGCTGACACTTATGGCCTTGTGGCCTTGGGCATATTAAACAGCCAGGACCTCAGTTTCCTTATCTTCAAAATGGGAAGAATAATAACTACTTTGAAACATGGTTATGAGGATGAAACTTGAAAGAGATGATATATATGATACCTAGTACAGAGCTTGGGTGAGTGTGGGAATTGCTAGATGTTAATGGCCTCCCTTTACCCTAGGACCTCTCACATTGGCCAACAATTGGAATGTGTCCTTATTTTGAAAACAGTGCTTACATCTCTGTCTCCCTCCTTTAAGAAAATCTTTAGAACCTCAATTCATGGCCAAATTCTGGAGTGCTGACTTGTGTATTTATTTAGAAGGAGACTTAGGGAAGAGGAGAATACTGTCAAATCATTATAAATTCATCATCCACCACTATGAAATGAGTACCTTAAAAGTCACATCTTACAAACATCAACTCTAGGAATGCCAACTCTCTGGCTTATGTTATTAAAAACATGTTACTTCTTTTTGCATATGGGAATAATGAATAATTTGTTTTACCTGGTCTAATATTGAATGAATCTACCAACAGGCTTATAGCAGCAGCTATAATTGACATTTCTAGGAGCTCTACTAAAGAACATATCATGTTACTCAAATTGTGCAGATAAGTATATGTAGCCCCCAATAATGTGTATTAACACAAATATACACAGATATAAAATTTTGAGCAAGCAGTCGTTTAGATTCTTTGACATGAACTTTTCCAGATAATCATGTACTTTTATTTAAATAGATTTTGGTATTTATATGTAAAACATTTGGGCCATTTCAGTAAAAATGAAGTAGAAAATCAGACCTTGTATCGATGATTTGAGGAATTAATAGAATAAAATTAGGAATAATTTTTGTGTTATACATTATGGAACAGCACACCTTCCTCCTAGGTTGATAAATGGAAATCTGATTTACCATCAGAGGTAAATTATTTTGAGGTAATGGGTAGAGAAGACCAAAAGTACTTCTGTTTATATATTGGCCCTGCCACTTATCAATTGTGTGACTTTGGGTAAGTTACTAACTCTCCAAGGGCTCAGTTTCCTTATTTATAAAATGGGGCTAATTATAATAACTACCTCATTAATGAGATTTTTTTATGTAAAACATGGAGATCAAAACTTCATAAGTGCTCAATAAATGGCTCTTAATATTACTTTTAGTATCATTTTGGCAATTGTGCCTTAGAAGCCATTATAATGCCTTACAGATGATAAGCCCACATTTGTATAGTGAATCAACTTTGCAAAATGATTTCGCTATGTAGAAATCATCACAGGGCTACATTAACTATGTTCTATTCAACTGGATTTAAAACGTAATTCAGTAAAAGAAATTTTAATGTAAATAAATTTTCAAGAATAAATGTCTAGCCTAAAATCAGATGTGTGTACTTGTTGCATCTGGACTAAAAATGTTTCAAGAAATCTATAAAGAAGTCACCTCATTCAGGTGCTGTTCAGCGTTGTGGATCCACGCAGATGATCAGGCTAGTTCTGCTCTGTGCCTGAAATTAAACTGAGAAGATGGGGCGTGTTTTATATAAAGTGGAATGGCAGCTGGGAGACCACTGTGAGAGAGAAGCACACACTAATGATACAGGGTTTTTTTCCCTTTACTAGTCCAAAGAAGGGCTTGGAGATTACAGTTCTGATTTCGTTTCCTTTTTGATTGGGAAAATGTGGTAGATATAAGATCTGGGAAATGCCATTTGAAGTAAATTAACAGAAACCTATGAAACATAGTTAACCATAGATATAGTCTGACAGTAAGAAGAATATTGTGAGAAGCAGAGGAAATCGTAGAATGACTGTGTATTACTCTGACAGTGAATTGGTATTATCTCTGCTATCAGATAATGCAGTTATCATTAATTTTCACATTTGCATTTCAATCTTTGGAAGGAAATGACTCTTGCCGGATGAAGATAAGAGCTCTGTACCACTATAATGAACCATCATTTTATCCCAACGCTTTGTGTCCATATGAAAATGAGGCGGGGAGGAGAGAGAGAGAGAGTGTGTGTGTGTGTGTGTGTGTGTGTGTGTGTGTGTGTGTGTATGTGGGGGGGGTTCAGAAAAACATTATAACAAAGTGTCAAAAATTGCTACAGACTTTTGAGCCCCTTCTGAAACAAGAGGGGGTCAAAATAAATCTGTACTGTAGTTAAGTGGATATCGGATTAAAAGATGAAAGCCTTACTCTTTGTAGAACAGGATGCCACATAAACACAGTAAAAAAAAGTTCTCTTTATCTTATTCCTTAATTCCAGTTTGCACTCTGATATAGAATTAGGGCACACATAAACCTAACCCAAAAAAAGAGGTAGGTTGAAGGGAAAGGACTTACGATTATTATTTGGAAAGAGATGTCTTTGAGTTATAAAGAACTGCCTAAGATATACAAATTTATTATTATTATTATTTCTTCAGTTGCACAAGAATGGGAATTAAGGATATTTAGATAACGGCTTGTTTTAGAACTTGCAAATACCTAATTTGTTTGCACAAGTTTAATTGAGAAATTCAAGTTAAAGGATAATGAATTGAGATTATTATTATTATTATTTTTTTGGACCTTGCTTTGCAGTGACCTTTTCCTCAAACAGATTGCTGGAAAATAAAATACAGTGTCAAGTTTTATAAATACATCATGATCCCAGAAAAATATATGACAGCACATACTTTCCTATCCCACACCCTGCTCCCATGGCAAAATTCATTAATTAACCTTTTACAGTAGAAGCTCCACTTAATTAAACTAAAATTTGCACCCTTTCTCTGAAACTTACTGATTGAGGCTGTTATGGGTTAAGTAGGGTCCCCTCACAACTCATATGCTGAAGTCTTAAATTTCAGTACCTCAGAATGTGATGTTATTTGGAAATAGGGTCATTGCAGATGTAACTAGTTAAGACGAGGTCATACTCATTAGGGTGGGCCCTTCATCCAACATGACTGGTACCCTCATAAGAAGGGGAAATTTGGAGACAGACCACATACATAAGGAGAACATACTGTGAAGATGAAGGAAGAGATTGAGATGATGCTCCTAGAAGTCAAGGAAGGCCAAAGATTACTGGGAAACCACTGGAAGCTAGGTAAGAGGTATGGAACAGATTCTCTCAGAAATCCTTCCCTTGAATCCTTCTGATTCCCAGAAGGAATCAATCCTGCTGGACCTGATCTTGGACTTGTAGACTCCAGAATTGTGAGACAATACATTTCTGTTATTTAAGCCACCCAGTTTATGGTACTTTGGTACAGCAGTCCTAGAAAACCAATACAGAGACCAGGAGCTAGAAAGGAATCATGTGGACAGTCCCTTATATGCTTGCCAACTATATATCTTACTGTAATTTTTAGTTGATTTTAAATATTGTCTAAACGACTCAAATATATTTGCAAAAAAAATACATTGTTTCTAGGGCAACAATATCGAAACCTTCAAAAGACTGGATAAAGAGCAACTAAAAAATGTAGGTATGGACAAAATAACTGCAACAAATCAGGGAGAAAATCATAAACATATTGAAAGAATCTGCCTTTAGATGGCTTTGCAAGTACTTTTACATCCTCACTCTAATGAAACAAACTAGAAATTGTAGATGAAGCATTTGAATGTTGTTTATGAAATTGGAGGACCAACAGTGGGCTCATAGGCCAATAAAAGGTCTAGGCCCTACATCAAATGTTTAATTATTAAATGTGCTTTTGTATATTATAAGTTAAAATATAATGCTTCTATTATTATTTTAAAACTCATTCCATGGTTTGGCTATTTTGATTAAACTGCTCACCCCACTTTTGTCCAATAATAGGGCTTCTACTGTGCTCTTTCCTCCTGAGCCATAATTCAGCTTAGAATTCTTCTCAACAGGACACTTCAGGAAGACACTTGTCAGTAGGATATAAGAAAAACCTTTGTTATCCCCTTTGTAACCTATTTTATTAAAAAGTATGCATTAGATTTTTATTTTGGTGCAAGAATTTTTGGCATTCATTGTTTTCCTTGACTCAGCATTGTACCTGGAAAAGATACCTAAATATATGACTGAACTGAGATGTTGAAAGAAAGAAAACCTAAACCATGTAATTATTTGCTTCTCTTGTCTGGTTCAGAAAGGGACTTAATGGGGATCAGAAAGATAAGTCAAGACCAACACAATGACATACACTAGAAGTATAAGTAGTTTAAAACTATGGAAAATAAAAGCAGGTACATAGAGACATGTACACTTGCTATTAATGGGCCACAAATTTGGAACTAGATTACTAGATTATTTAAAGGGTAATATTGATTGGGTACACAAGATAAAATACATTTCTTGTAAGTTGGTAGTTGAATCTAGATCCTTGAAGAAATTCAGATTCAATACTGTAGGTAACAGTACTATATATACATTGCTGGGTGCTTTCTGTTGCATCATATCAGTAAGCACATACAAGGTCGCTGCCTCACTTGTGATTTTACAAAGTATCAGGTGGTTCAGGGGTTTTCACTTGATCCATCCATTATAAAGTTTCCCATCAACTTTTCACCTAATGGTTATTGCCAGGATCCATTACATCATTAGGGCTTGCAAAATGGTGACTTTTGCATTTTATCATTCCTTCTGTATTATTAACTGATATTATTATCTTCTGAAAATCTTTCCCTCCTCTACTATTTAGTTACCCCTGAATACTGTTCATAAAGGAAAAGGTGGACACATGCTTGATTTTTTATCATTACATACCAATTTTCAGTATAGGAAAGAATAGAAAGAGTGGTATAAGGCTGGTAAAATAAGCTGGTAAATACTGTCATTGCATTTAAATTCAAGATCTGTGTGAAGACATGTTATGCATATAAGCCACATACTCAGAATTGCATTAAAAATAAACTACTCTGACTACAATATGAAGAATGGGTAGAAGAAGGACAATAGAAATACAGTAGTAGTCTTATCAAGAGGTGAAAGAGAGTTATAGAAAGCACCGGATATTTTTGAGGGTGTCATTGTGTGTGGCTTGTTCAACTTATTTTGTTGCCATTCACGGAGGTAAGGAGAACTGAAGGAAAGACATGTTTTGGGAGAAAGATGAATTGGATTTTTAGTATGTTGTTTCCAATTTTTGTGAGACATCCAAGTGGATCTTTTGAGTAGAACATTGGTAATATAGGCTGGGAGTTTGGAGAAAAGCCTAGTATAGAGATGTAAATTGGAGAGTCATCAATGTATACATGGCAATGGAATTCATGGGAGTAGATGGGAATATATATATATATATATATATATATATATATATATATATATATATATATATATGCATATGAGGTCTTGGACATGAAGCTTGAAGAACTCCTATCTCTAGCAGAAGGATAGAGGAAGAAGTGTCAAGAGCGTCTGATAAGGAGGGAACAGCCAAAATAGGGAGAACCAGGGGAATGTAATAGTTTTAAGGAGGAAAGAGTCATGCTTGGGTTAAATGCTGCTGAGAGGTCAAGACCGAGATTTAAAGACTTTCCTTGAATTCAGTGCCATGTGGATATTAGTGATTTTAACTGGAACTATTTCAGTGGAGCTCTTGTAGCAGAACTGCCAGACTGTGGTAGGTTGAAGTGGGAGCGAAAGACAAGCAAATTGAGTCAGCTATTGGAAACAACTCTTCTTGAGTGTTCTTGGTAAATAAATATAAACATACCTGGGTTTCTGTGAAACTGTTTATTGATAAAATTGTTCATTACCATTTTATTTCTACCTCAGAATCTTTCAAACTTTAGGGTTATGCCTCCAAAGAAATTTATGTCTCATATTAAGCCATTCTGAATCTGCTACCCATTAACTTTTATAAATTATTTCAAAGTTATTTTTGTTTCCTGTCCCTACCATATTTTCAAGCTTTACATAATACATTTTGCTCATTTCTTTTAAATTTTATTGTTTCAACTTTTATCTCCCAGTAACTAGTTTACCAAATAGTTAGTGTGTGGATTTTTTTTTGAGTTTTATTACTTTTAATGTAATTGAAATCTAAATTTAATAATATATTACATAAAAATTTACTATAAATTTGATGTGGGTTAGAAGTATGTTTTCCCTTCTTTCTGTATTCAAACTGATAACAGCTCTTATGGTGTTATTGTTATTTCTGTTGTTTTAACCTCAGGAGTACACTTAGACCTTGGGGATTGTTATATCTTTGTCTTCATAATAAATTCCTACACTGTTTCTGAGATTGATACTTGGAGCAAGCAACTTATTCACTCAT
This sequence comes from Balaenoptera acutorostrata, assembly GCF_949987535.1. Classification (NCBI taxonomy): domain Eukaryota; kingdom Metazoa; phylum Chordata; class Mammalia; order Artiodactyla; family Balaenopteridae; genus Balaenoptera; species Balaenoptera acutorostrata. The sequence continues at coordinate 31,987,626 of NC_080080.1, read as the reverse complement.
AAATATAATTTGCATATCCTTGCCAGATCTTGTACTTCTTCCCCTGCACCTTTGCAGACCCACATTGAATTAATTAATTTAATTAGGTCAAACACTTATTGAATAAGTGTTAAGAATAACCGTGTGCCAGACTCCAAGGATAAAACGATGACTTGGACTCATACTACCTTCAAAAAGCTCGTAGTACAAAGAAGACAGACAAATGATGAGATAATTAAAATACATTGCTATGGATTCTGTTGCAGAGGCATGTACAGTGTGCAGTGGTAGCAAAGGGGGAGGAAGGTCAGCCACTGCAAAGTGGGAGGGGTGGTGGGAAAATGGCTGAGGGATCAGCTTGCACAGAGGGAGAAGGGAAGGGTGTTGAGGCTGCTGGTGGTGAGACATAATGCTGATGAGATAACACAAGCAATAATAATCTCTTCAGTGATCCCAAGGACAGAGTGATAAATACACACTGGATGCACTAAATTGTTAATGATACATAGGAAATGTTTAGTTTTTTGCAAAATATAATTTTGCAAAATTATATATATTATATATTAAGTGTAGTAAATGTGCTGCCATTTTGCCTGTACAGAAGCTTTCACTTTCCTGTTAAACCTGCCCTACTGTGCCACTGTTACCTAGAAGGCACTATCCTTCTGTCACTCTTGGACCTGAGGAATGGAGAGGTTTTCTGAAAGATAATGGAAACTAAAGTACCCATGCTGAAGATTAGTTACATCTATAAACTGCTAAAAACAACAAATAAAGAGTTTGGTAAAAGGTCAGCTAAGAAACAATAAAGAAACCTAATTGTAATTTTAGCCATTTCCTGGAAATTGAACAGCAAAGCAGGGTATCTAGTGGCGTAACTGGTCTTGCCTGGTGTTTGGAAGTGGGGCTAGCTCTTGGAGGTTCTTGGAGAGCTTGGTGGGGAATAAGAAAGGAAGGCTCAAGGGGGAAAGTATGAGCTTCTTGCTAACAGCAGAGTTCTACTTGGCAGAATTCCTGTGGGCCATATTTTAAGTGTCCTTAAAAGAAAATTGCAAAGTGCTGCGTGTTTTCAAAAAAAAATTTATTGAATGCATTGTCATATATAGGAAAGTAATGAAAATAACATATTTGATGTTAAACATAAGTTTATATTTGGATAAATACACAGAGAATCACATATCTTATTTTGACTTTTCATGGCAGAATCTCTTGATACTAACAAGAAGTATAACATTCTTTTTAAGTGACACCCTGAATAAAAACAGTCACAAGCCTTCCCAATTGAATGGAATTTTAACAAGTTCTTCGGGGTTTTTCCTGTTAATTTTTTCATATGAATTAAACAAGGTTATTTCATTTTTGAGCATTGTATTAACAATGTAAAATAAAATGAAAAGAATAAATACATGAGTACATTCTAATAAGGATGGAAACATGGCATTTTTTTTACAGAATTAAGTAAGCTATATGCCAAAGAATGTAAAATGACTGAGTGAGATTGACAGCACTTATTTTAGTGTGTATTTTAAGTAAACAATGCATTATTTAAGTTTATGGTATTTAAAATTATATTTTCTATATAAAAGCAATGCGAGCTCACCAAAAGAAAAACGAGTGGAAGACACTTTCTGCCATCAGTGTTTATTTCAGTTCCCTCTACCCATTTTTCTTTAAATTAGATGCTTTTCAAGAAAATTACTGTCTTCCTCAGTAATTTTCCTTACTCTGAAAATTGAATAAAAGGGGGACATTGGGTATATAAATAATAATTATCGTAATATGATTAATGCAATAGTTATTAAATAGGCTGATAAATTATATAACATCTTAAAATATTATGCCTGCAATTTCTAATACTATAGCTGGAAATAATGACTTGTGAAAAGTGTTTTATTGTAAAAGAAGTCATTTGAGTAGCCTTTCTTAATTATGCAAATATAAGAGCCAGGATTTTTCAAACTGGATTTGGGAGCCTTTTGTCTCTTTGGGTTGAATACTACCTGTCTTGGAGATCTCACAGCTTTGAGAGAGGGAAGGAAGATGGAGGGCTGATTTGCACGTGCAGCCTGTGGGGCTTTCTGTGTGGCAGTCAAGCGAACTCCACCACTTCCACCCCAAACTGTGGTTTATATTAGTCTGCTCAGGCTGCTGTAACAGAATACCACAGACTCAGTGGCTTAAACAACAGAAATTTATTTTCTCATAATTCTGGAGACTCGAAGCCCAAGGTCAAGGTGCCCACAGGGCTGGTTTCTGGTGAGACCTCTCTTCCTGGCTTGTACGTGGCCACCTCCCCGCTGTGTCTGGACATGGTTTTTTCTCTGTTATGTGCACACTCCTGATGTCTCTTCCTATTCTTATATGGACACCAATCCTATTGGATTAGGGCTTTACCCTTATGTCCTCGTTTAACCTTAATTACTTCCGTAAAGGTCCCGTCTCCAAATACAGTGACATTGGGAGTTAGGGCTTCAACCTATAAATCTTGGAAGAGACACAATTCAGGTTGTGAATGACAGGTTTGATTGGGGTGGCCTTAACCAAAATCTGCTGGCAGGGAAAGGACATCTTGGAAAATAGAAGGTTTGTGGAGGGCAAAGCCAGGACTCAACAGTAGGGCTTTTAGTTTTAAGAGAGAGGGCTATTTTTCCCTACCCTTTGTTCCTAAATCTGGAACTCCTTGTGAGGCCAGCTAACATGGCCTCGGGTCCTGCTTTGGGGAAGGATGGCTGATCTGAGATGTGATGTTAATTAAGTGAACTGAACCCTAAAGACTAAGGGGGAACACCATGACAGATTGTATAAGACCTGAGCCCACTTGGGTGTTTCCTTAGCAAAGAAGGGGAATCCACCATCCTGTGTGGGACCTGTGCTTAATAGTGACACCAAGGAATAGAGAGCAAAGCAGGGGCTTCAGTGGCCTAACTGATCTCTTGGAATTTGGAAGTATGGCTGGCTCTTGAGGAGTTCTTGGAGACTTTGGAAAGACTTTGGACTTTGGAAGTAAAAAGATCTCAGGAGGGAGAGGCTTAACTTCTTGTTAATAGAAATTTTAGCCCAAGCTGAAGAATGAGGACATATAAGTCATGGGAGGACATAAAGGAAGCCCAGGGAAAGAGGCACCTGTCTCTCCTCTGGGAGACCATTTAAGGCCTCTTTACTTTGTAAGCATGGAAGTATTTAACAGATGGAAGGAGAGGAGAGAGGAAAGACATTCCAACACTCCAGGCAGAGGGAATATAACACACCTGCATTAATAGAGATGGTGAATGTGGTTAGGAGTGAGATAGGGACTCACATTAGACAGCTAGGCAATAGCCTGTTGCATGAGTTCAGGTCAGAAGGCAATAGAGATTTGGGTAATAGAAGTTGCCAGCATCATTAATAAATACTGGTGTTCAAAATGGGTTTAAAGTGGTAAAGGAAGAAGGAGGGTTTTTCCCCCACTCCTAGAGTCCAAGCACAGGAAAGCAGTGACCTGGAAGTGGCACTGGGGATCAGGCCAGAAACAGCTTGGCTCCAGAGTCTCTGCTCTGAACCATTGACACACACACACACACACACACTCATTTTTTCTGAGCAATGTAAAAGCTAGAGTTTTCTTATGAACCTTTATCCTTATTGTGGAAGAAGAACACCCTTTATTAATTGTGAGAAAAATATTTTAACTCTTTTAAGTTATTAAATTTAATGATTATCTTTACATTTTATATTAAATTTGAAAATAAATATGAGATTTTAAAAAGCACTGACCATACAGAAGGCACCTTTTCTCCACAGTTTTGACATATCGATGTGTATTATTGGAAAAATTATTTGATTTTTAAGAATAAGTAGATACTTTTGAAAAGCCCAAATTATTTATTCATTAAAAATCATAATTACAATTATGTGGCAAAATTAATTTTCTATAAAATAGGTTTTTCTGTCTGGAATATGGAAGTGAATTATTTTACAAACTCATATATTTTAAGGCTAACATTTCATGCCAATAACTCATGATTAGTATATAGTAGAATAATTTAGCACATTTTAAAATTAAAGAAGAGGTTGTTAGTTAACCCAGCTTTCTGGATTTTACTCTTTTTTTTTTAAACTTTTAAAGGTAAACATAATAAAATTAAAAAATAGTTATCAGATATTTTAATAAAGTAAAATGAAAATGACATTATATGTAACTGTTAGAGAAATGCAGGAAATATTTCAATCATTATTTAAAAGTACATGAGATTAATAATACTTCTGATTCCCTTTGGGCCTTATTAAATATTATTTAATCTGTATAATTCAAGACATTTTATCCATTAGGCTCAGTCATTTTCAGAAATCCTAAAACATGCAAGTAAAAGTACTGATAAAGGGAAAAATCAGTAACTCAGATAACCTAAAGCATTTCTTTTTCAGAGTGTTATTCTCTTGAAATGATCAAAAGAATTCTGAAACCATTCAGAATTAATGTTGAGGACCTAAAACTCTGTTCTGGGCAACATTTTCCTCTCCCGTGAACTTCTTAACTTTTCTCTTTCCAGTCACATCGCTAGTACCTAATATTTACAGAGCGTTTACTCTGTGCTAATCACTGCTACAGGCATGGGGACTATAAGAGCAGACAAATTCTCATTGTTTTCTCTCAAAACGGCTCTAGGAATATTGTCTCCCTCTTGACCAGTGAGGAAACCGAGACGCAGAACATTAAGGAACTTGCCTATGATCACAAAGCAAATAATCATGGAATTGAAATGAAACAGCTTGACCCCAGAGCCTGTGCTCGTCACCACTACATTTTCTCTGTTTTCCATACAATGAGCCCTTCTTGATTATGGCACCTGTTATTTGTGATCCTGTGTGGACACCCTGTCACCTAACTGGCATTCTTTTTTCCTTCCCTAAAATACAAGCAAGGAAACTATGTTTTATTGTTCATTAAAGCCTTTTATGAAGTTTAGTTTTTCCTTTGATAACATTTTTGTGAAGTCTAAGGCTTCCTTTCTAGTGCACAGCTTTTTGGTTACTGTGTTTAATTTATCACTTACTTGGCTTCGCCCTGGAGAACAACATTACCCTAAGAGCTACCATTCATTGAGCATCGTGGCTCCAAGTCACTGGGTCTTATTTTACAGTGGAGGAAATTAAGGCTTAAAAGTTTAAATTTGAGGCATACCTCGGAAATATTGTGGGTTCTGTTCCAGACCTCCTCAGTGAAGCAAGTATCACAAGAAAGCAAGTCACGCAAATTTTTGGTTTCCCAGTGCATTGAAAAGTTACGTTTACACTATACTGTGGTCTATTAAGTATGCAATAGCATTGCGTCTAAAAAACAATGTATATACTCTAATTAAAAAATACTTTATTGCTAAAAAATGCGAGCCATCATCTGAGCCTTCAGAGTCATAGTAACGTCAAAGATCACTGGTCACAGATGACCATAACAAATATAATAATAATGAAAAGGTTTGAAATATTGCAAGAATTACCGAAATGTGACACAGAGACCCGAAGTGAGCAAAGCTGTTGGGAAAATGGTGCTGATCGACTCGCTCCACACAGGGGTCATCACAAACCTTAAATTTGTAAAAAAAAACGCAGTATCTGCAAAGCACAAGAAGGCAAAGTGCAGTAAAATGAGGTATGTGTCTAATAGAGCTGAGAAGTGACCCAGCCAGGATTCCCATTGAGAGTGGTGATCAATAATGCTGGCAACACACCTCTGGAGGACATTTTCTTTTTCTAGGCACTACATGAAATGATGTTGTTGGTTACTTCTGTTAATTCTCACAACAATTCGACAGGTGATCCCTATTTCATAAGTGAAGATGTTAAGTCTTAGAGAAGTTAGGTAGTTTACCTAGTCCCACGTTGCAAATAGGGGACAGGTAGCTTACCTAGTCTCAGTGTGATGGTAAGGTCAAGCTTGTAGGGGTAGTGAAGTAATGGAAGATACAATCTGAGATGAAAATCGCTTTCAAATTCTGCTCCTCCACTTAACAGCTCAGTAAATTCGGACAAATTACTTCATCTTTCTGCTTGTCATCTTTCTCATCTGTAAAATGGGAGTACTGTATACAACCAGCCCTCATTATCTTCAGGCTCCAGATCACTGTGTTCAACCAACCATGGATGGAAAATACTCAGAAAAAAGTTCCAGAAAGTTCCAAGAAGCAGAACTTGAATTTGCCATGCCGGCAACTATTTACATAGAATTTTCATTATATTTACAACTATTTACGTAACATTTACATTGTATTCGGTATTATAAGTAATCTAGAGATGATTTATAGTATATGGGAGGATGTGTGTAGCTTACATGCAAATACTACACCATTTTATATAAGGGACTTGAGCCTCCAAAGATTTTGCTATTCATGGTGGGAGGTCCTAGAGCCAATCCCCTGTGGATACTGAAGGATGACTATACCTGCTTCATAGGATTTTATGAGCATTACATTAGTGAAGTGCTGAGAAGAGTGTCTGGCCCAGAGTAAGTACTGTATAAATGATGTAAGCATGACGTCATCCTCATCATCACCTTCATCATCCTCGTCATCCTTATTTTATAGTCAGGGTTTTTTTTTTCCTCTCTTAAATCTTGCCTCAACCTTATTTCTTCGCCTCCATTAGATTTCTTTAGCTTTTGCTTGACCAGAGAAGTAGCAGGTCCCTTTGTGTCTATTTTGTTCGGAAAACAAGGGTGTTTTATAGGATTCAACATCCTTGATTAGAATAAAACTTTCAGTTGAATATGAAGTGTTAGAGTATTTTAGGATTTTTAAAAAAATAATTTAGGCATTTGTTTCTTATGCTCAGTCTCATTCCACAAAGGATTTGGGGTGACTTATGAAAAACATGAAATATAAAATGATAGTATAAATTATTAATGTAGATGAAAGAAAACATAGACAGGAAAATAATAGAAGCAAGGATAATATAATTACATGGCTAGCTAAAGCATGGAGTCCAAGATAGTTGCTCAAAAGCCCCACTTCTCTCCTGGGCTCTTTCCTCTGTACTCTTCCTTTTGGTTTTCTGAGGGCCTTAGAGTGCCTTCCTATTTCCTTTCCTTTTCCCCTTTTCTTCTTGGGACTTACCTTCGCACACTTTCTCAGACAAACTTACTGAATTTTCTCATGAGATCTCTATTCTCTATTGCTTATGTCTCTTTCAATTTTCCCCAGAACTGCTCAGTTCACTTTCTGAAGAAGAAATAGAAAAGGGCAGAATGTTACCAAATCCTTCCTCCTGTGTTTTCAAATAACCACAACATTAGCAACTTTTCATTGTGTATGCTTTTACAAAAATTTCTTTTTAGAAAATCAAATATATGCTTCTCATTATTTTAATAAAAACTCCACTGAGTAAACGAATTACATAGGATTGGAAAAAATAAAGTTTGCAGTGAATGGTGGATGACACTGGTATTCAATAAGGAGCTCTTAAAAACAGACCAAATGCTTAAGACGTTTTTGCAGTTTTCAATTTGTAAGAAAATGATTTCATTAGAGGGGAAGAGAGAGAAAGAAAAAGCCATCAGTGGGGATGTTGGAGAATGCAGGCTCCTGATGAGACCAGCAGAGAAGACAAACTAAGTATACAGATGCAGATTAGGCCTCAGAACATGAGGACATAAAAGGGATTTAATGGTGGGGTGGATTATAGAAATCCATGTAACAATGTTAAATAATTATAGTTCCAGCCGAGATCAAAGTGATGCTGATTGAACGCCCTCAAGCTGTTAACATGAAGTATCTTGAAGGGAAAAAAAACCCTGCCTCAGAGATTGGTCAGACTGGGCAAACAATGTGTGATCTATAGAAGTTCCAACTCTATTGAAAGCACCAGTTGTGGGAGAGGAAAAATGGAGGCAGCCTGTGAGGGAATTTCTTCCTTTGGAGCTCAGTGTTAAAACTGACTTTTACAGCTCTTTGTAATTGGATTGAAATTGCTCAAAAAATATGTATGTGATTAACCCTTTCTTTTGGAGGCTGGAGAAAAGACTGCCATATTACAGATGTCAATTCTATAATTGACTTACCATTCTTGATTCTTCTCTTTGAGGAAAATTTCACTTTGGTTACATATACCAGAGTGATGCTGACTGTAGGTAAGGTTATCTGAAAAAAGAGTCTTTGTAGAAGACACATTTAACTGCAGAAGGAGCAAAAATATCTTGACTATCATAGGGAAACAAATGAGACTACATTCATTTGTGGATTTGTTTGATTTTGTAATGTCCCCAAGACATTATAAAGTGTAGAATTATGAAACAATTGAAATTAGTTATAAAATGAGACAGCCAATTAAATTAACCCTAATCACAAGTGTTTTGGACTAATTTAATGTAGAACTATATATCTAATCTATCTATCTATCTATATGATAAAGGAAAGAGAGAAGCATAGTTTTTATACCTTATAGATGCACCTTTATTTACTTTTTAAAAAACGAAATTGTTTGTTTTTTTAACTAACTAAAAAAGCAAAGCCAACAAGTATTAAGACTAGATTTACAGAAATTGTACTTCCATATTTTATATTCTTCTTTAACATATATAGTTGACATATATGGTTGACTTATATAGTTGAACTACATAGTTGACATAAAGAGTTGAATTATGGGGCTTCCCTGGTGGCGCAGTGGTTGAGAATCTGCCTGCTAATGCAGGGGACACGGGTTCGAGCCCTGGTCTGGGAAGATCCCACATGCCACGGAGCAGCTGGGCCCGTGAGCCACAACTACTGAGCGTGCGCGTCTGGAGCCTGTGCCCCGCAACGGGAGGGGCCGCGATAGTGAAAGGCCCGTGCACCGCGATGAAGAGCGGTCCCCGCACCGCGATGAAGAGTGGCCCCCACTTGCCGCAACTAGAGAAAGCCCTCACACGAACCGAAGACCCAACACAGCCATAAATAAATAAATAAAGTAGCTATTAAAAAAAAAAAAAGTGTCTTAAGAGTTGAATTATGTAGTTGAAAAGCCAACTATTTGCAAATGCTTTTTATGGCACTCTGGATATTGTGGCTGGAATTTCACTTGGGGTGGATTAAAACAGACATTTCAGTAAGGCACATGGCATTTCTAATACAATGACAGTTTTAAGATTTAGGATGTTTGGAACTGAGCTAGCTACCTCATTTAAAATTTTGAAAACCTTTATGTTAGGAGATGAAATAATGATCAAAATATTTGATAATAAGTATTTATGCGTCAGTTAACAAGTTGGTAATCACTTCTTGAGGGAAAATTGGTTTTGGATAGATAAAATTTGAATTTTCTTAGTAGAATAATTTAATAAAATGTTTCCTAAGTCAAGTACCTTTGCCTAAACATTTGGGTAAGGATATTTTAAGAATGAAGACTTTCTGCTGTATGTCTCCTTCTACTGTAGGAAATAACCAATATTAAAGATAATGCCTCATTAAATCTGTGTGATAAATGGTCTAACTTTATGGCTTTTCTTAGGTAGAGGTTTTATGACATTACATTTAATTTTTAATATTTTAATATGAATGCATTTTCCTTGCCAAACTAATTTCTATTTTTATAGGGGTACAGATGTGTTCGCTGTAACATCTTTTCTCATCTGTGGAAAATATCATTTCTCCTCTGTAAAATATTATTTTAAAATCGTATTCATATGGTATTGGAGAAGATGATAAGAAATTATAGGATTAAACTCTTAATGAGTATATATTGAATATCCTCAAAACAGTTTAAAACAATAATAAAAATATAAATTAAGACAATTTCTACAAGCTACAGCTAATTATTAGTCAATTTTATGGTTTCCTACACGTTTTTATGTTTAGGATGTCAGTAATGTTCTAAAGTTAGTCTTATATATGTAACAACTGAACAGTTTGGTTATTTTATTTTCATTTCTTTTCATTGTGCCTTTCCATTTACATGGACACAAACACTTTTTTTTTCATTATTATTTCCATAGTTTCTTCTGTAGCACAGAGGGTTTATAAAGTACAGAAGGGGTTCATTAAATGCTCAAGTTACCCATAGTGAAATGTTGTTACTTCAGACTGTAACTTTAAATTTTTTGGTTGCTTAAAGTAGTAATTTTACCCCAAATATAGTTACATACTTGAGTAAATGCCAAATAAAATAATTTTTAAAAATTGCCTTGTTTTGAGGAACTTTTCTTTTTGGTCTAAGAGTACAGGAGACCACATGGTTATTGATGAGTTCAGCATCAAACAAAAATTTTGAAATTATAGTAGGATGGAAAAAGAAAAGCCTAGTATTTTTATTCATACAACACTGGGTTTAAGTCCTGGCTTGATGTTTGATTATTTATTAGTTTAATGACCTCGGAAATTTTGCCTACTAGCTCTGAATTTTAGTTTCTTCATGGAAATGATGCCTGCCTCATACATGTGCTGTGAGAATAAACCAAGATCAAGTGAAACTGTATTTCATCCCAGCCAGGCTGCAGGTATGGGTAGATGGAGGACTGTCCTGGGAACTGTCCAACACCCCTTATGATGATACACAGATGATAGCAGAGTTTGGGTGGTAAACTCTGACTTTGGGCCCGGCAACTTCTTCTTTTTTTTTTTTTTTTTTAGAATTCTGCTACCATTTACTTTTATTTATTTATTTAATTATTTATGGCTGTGCTGGGTCTTCGTTTCTGTGCAAGGGCTTTCTCTAGTTGCGGCAAGCGGGGGCCACTCTTCATCGCGGTGTGCGGGCCTCTCACTATCGCGGCCTCTCTTGTTGTGGAGCACAGGCTCCAGACGCGCAGGCTCAGTAGTTGTGGCTCACGGGCCTAGTTGCTCCGTGGCATGTGGGATCTTCCCGGACCAGGGCTCGAACCCGCGTCCCCTGCATCGGCAGGCAGATTCTCAACCACTGCGCCACCAGGGAAGCCGCAACTTCTAAATATATTTCTCATCTCTAATATGAGTCTTTTTACCAAAGTGAAAGGATCTTGGAAAGAGAGTGATTTTTGCTGTTACTTTATATCTCTGATCCTCAGTTTTCCCACAAGCAAATGGGGGTAATAATAACTGCTGCTTAAAGTGTGTCTTAAATAAAAGGACGCACAATTTACACATGCCTGGCACTCAGAAGTACTCAGTTATTGACAGTTGTTGTTTCTATTGTTATCTCAGTCAAAGACTACTGGTAGTAACTGGCTTTTTAAAAATGTTAAGCCCAATGGGTTTGTAAATATTTATTGAATTTCTATATCTAATGGGAATTCTGCTGAGCTGTGAGAATGGATGTGGTCAACAAGAGAGAAACAATTGCTGGCCTCGTGGAGCTTGCACTGTACTATGAACTTTGTTTAAAATCCTTTTAATCAACATTAAATTATCAAAACATTTTTCAAACAGTGTTTATTTTAGTGGTGATAAAAGTAAGACACCTAGTCTTTGAAAAAGTATATGGTTTCATGGAAGGAAAGAAATCATTTGGCAAACATCTTCTCAACCTCACTGTTTTAAACTATTCTCACCTTATTACTACCCTCAATGTCTTCTTAAAGGAGAATCTCTCATTTCCTCATCACCACTTCTGTCACCACCATCACTCAGATCCCTTATCTCACTGCTCTTGTCTTCTTGGGCTCTCTTATCTTCCCTCACTGATCCCTCTAGACCCCAACTTTATCTTTTTTTGTTCAACAAACCATACTTCCCCAATGTCTAGGCCTCCTAGTTACACCACTCTTTACCATTCAGCCAGACACTTTTTCTCCATTGTCACTTGCTGATCTCACGTTTCCCTTAGGACTCTTGCCAGCGTTACTCACCATTCGCCTGCCATTATCTAACGTTTCTTCTAGAGCACCTCCATTAGCCCTGGCTATTTCATTATACGTCACCATAATAAAGTATATGATACTTCACCATATACTTCACCTCCTTTAACGCCACAGTTACCTCTGCCTGAAGGATCATGTCTTCCATCACCTGTGTCAACCCTCATATACAAGCACACTTTATTTTTCTCTGTTGCCCAGAATTGTTGCCACACACTCAGAAATTCCCTTCTCTGTTTATAATCATCTATGCAATTTCTGGCAACCTCATTGTGGAGCCTGCATAGTTCCTTCATTTCCAGTATTACTCAGTCTCAACCCCGTAATCTGCCTTTTCATCATTATAGTTATTAGCATCTTAAATGGCTTGACCCCTGTGATTCTGGCTTATCATTGCTTCACTACGAGGGTGCAGAATAGGCATTCTCTATTCATGCTACTTATATCATCAGGGAAAAATACAGCTTAGGTGTATTAAGTGAGCATTTATTATATATGAGACGCTGTGCCAGACACTTAATAACCAACATCTCAGACAATCCTCTCAACATCTAAGGACCTAAGAAAATTGTATAACTTTATTAGCATTATTGCAAATTTAAGTTATTACTGGTTATTGTATTTATTTCCAGAAAACCTTGTATGTAAGCCCCCATGATAGTTGTTCTAAAACTCTTCAGTCTTAGAACCATTCATCCTCTTTCCCCTCTACTTTCCTCTTAACTACTTTGCTGAATACAGAGTAGTAATTTTTTATGCGACGGATTCCTTCTTAAAGACCTTTCAAAATTCAAAAATCTCACTTGTTCCATGGTGGGGAAAAGTGATGTGGGAGGAAGCTTCCTCTGAGCACAGAAATCTAGAAATTGTAGCTTAGAGGTACTACATCCACTTTGATCAGGGAGCCATGTCACCACATATTTTTTTCTATTATCTTTGCCCAGTTATATAATAAGTTTTGCCGACTTCAAGGTGAATCTGCTTTAATGCTGCTTTTAATTTTCTCGGTGTGATCTCTCATATTTCAGAGTGCTCACTTTTAAATTAATTGCTGCTTGTGATTAAAAGAAAATGACCTCACTATTATGTGAGGATTTCCTGTAATGAACTTCTTTTCTTGTTTCACATCTCCTTACCCTTTCTTATCCTTCCCCTTTCTATCTCTCAATTCCCTGCTCCTTTTTTTTTTTTTTATCACCAATTATCCCATTTTCCTTTGGTCTTCAATTTCTACCTAGTTTGTTTCTTTTCTACCTGCCATATCTCCCCAACTCATGTATTCATTCATGTGTGCATGCAGTCAACAAATATTTCTTGAGCACACAGAGTGTGGAGGGTTCTGAAGTCAGACTACCTGACTTCAGATATTGGCTTTTTCACATCCATGCTCTGAGAACTTGAGCAAATCCCTTAATCCATGCCTCAGTTTCTTCATCTATAAAACAGGAATAATATCAGTTGTATCAATGATAAATAAGAGCAGCTAAATTTTGTTTTGAACTTGCTACATTCCAGTTGTAAACAGTTTACCTATATTAACTTATTTAGACTCATAAAGCATGGTGGGGTAGATCCTTTTAATCCCATATTTTATCTATGGGTTTATATATTTTCATAATTTGCTCAGTGTCACAAAGCCATCTAGCTCATCTGAGGATTAAATGAATTCATTCATATAAAGTGCTTAGCAAAGTGCCAGGTACAGAATAAATGCTCAAAGACATTTAACTATTATAATTATGATTTTCATTATAAATATTTCCATTACTACCAAGGAAGTACTTAATTAATATTAACTCTTGTTATTATAATGATGAGTAAGGCACCGCACTAGGTGCCCTGAGTATAAAAGATACGTCAAATATAATGGCTATCCTCAAGAAGCTTGCAATATATCAAAGAACTTTAAAAGTTTTTATTTTCTCTTTTTCTCAATTTCCTTTTTTTCCCCCCTTCTCTGCTGCCTCCCGCTCCTCCTCTTCCTTCTATTTCTTTCTTCTCTGAGAGAAGTGGAATAGCACAGGACTTAAGAACACAGACTCGGGAGCTAGGTAGACTACCTACTTCACATCTTGACTTCTGCTCTTCTAGCTGGGTGACTTTTGACAAGTGAATTCACTTTTCTTTGCCTCAGTATCTTTTTCAGTAGAATGGACCAAAAATATGTCTACCTCTTAGGGTTATTGAGAGTATTAAGTGACCTGTATAATACATGTAAAGCACAGAGAATAGTACCAAGGTGTGTGGTAAACAAACTAGAAGTGGAAGCTAGTTTTCCACTATTTTTACTTATTTAACTGTAAAGTTTTAAATATATACTTTGATTACTATGAATTAATTATATTTATTGTGTTCCCTGTTCTTAAATTTAACACATTGCATGTTTAGTATTTTACATTGTTTCTTTTTTTAAAATGCTAAACTAAAATTATTTTAAATTCCCTTATTATTATTAATATTTCCTCTAAAATAATGACTCACATTAAAAAAATGTTTATTACTTCTGCTCTATGAGATGTGGCTTTGTTTGGTCACATTTTTCTACACCTAAACTCTTTCTCCCAGATTTTTTTTTTTCTTTCTCATTAGAAACAGTTTCTGATCATCCCTTGAACTTTTCTAGATCAGTCAGTTTCATCCTGCTTGTGATTTTCTCCAATGGGTTAAGCACATTCTCTTGTTTACTGGGTTCCATCTCTGAAAATATTTTCGTTGGCAAACTGAATATACTCAATACCAGCTTAAGACAGAATTGGGAAGAGTGATGATTTTGTGTGTACATGATTTGTATACATTTATTGAGTGCTTACTAGGCCTGGGACCACAAAGAAGAGCAAGATAAGCCATTTTTAGCATAAGTTGCTCACTGTCTGGATGGAAGAGAAGCAGAAACATATCTTATTTGGATGTATGTTTGGCACTATTTCAGGAGTGTAATCAAAATCCCAAGGGAGCACCGAGAAGAAGTTAATCTGTCTCTTCCAGTCTAAAGTGGTATCACGTTTGGGCAGAATCTTTTTGGACAAGGAGGGGCTGGCTTACTCAGTTAATGGGTTGTCAAGTCTGAGTGTCAGAACGTGGGTTGTGGCTGGCTAAGCTCTCATATGTTTCTCCCAAAGAATCAGGATGAGGGTGAGGGATAGGGGCAGGACTGTATGCAGAACCCTTTCCAATATTCCCAAATAGAAACTTGCTTATGGAGGCCTCTTTTTAAGTTCTGCACTATCAGCTGTTCTCCATTTATTGCTTGGGATTTCAGTTCTGACAAGAGCAGAAGCTCTGCTTAATTATAACTCTGTCAGAATGATTACTAAATTCTAATGCACCTGCATAGTCTCTTTATCATAAAAAATAATTTAGATTAAACTGCCAGGATTTGACCTTCTCATGGAATCATTTGGATTATTACTGAAGACGCCAATTTTCTAGGCCAGTATTTCACAAAATGTGGTCAGTGGCCTACTTGAGCACCACCACAGATAAACCAAATCATAAAATCCATAAATTTCTTATGCACAGCGATCTTTGAGAACCTGTATAGGCACCTGCAGAATAAATTGGAAGCCAATGAGCTTTAACGGCCTTTCATTTACTTTGGTAAAATGTATGAGAAAAAAGTGATCTTAGTACCCCAATATGCCTTCAGAGAATCAGTCCAATATTTATTATAGAGTTTTAAACATAAGCAGATATATATAATCTTTCAATATTTGCTTGGAACTAACAAGTTAAAACACGAAAGCTACTAGGTAGTCTGAAGTCACTAAATTATAAATTCATTGCTTCGTCCAAGTAAATATCCCTGATGCTTTACTTAGTAAACATTTTATTTTCAACCAACATCACAGAATGCATGTCATTGAATCATTAATAATTAGAGTTAATGCAACTTAATCTCTATAACTGGAGAACAACTTAAATATGAAAAAACCCTGACATCTGACTTCTAAACACTTCTTGTATTTTGTATTTCACAGTCCTTTGATTTCACTCACCTGGAATATGCCTTTCCTCTCCTACCCTAAATTGACCCATCTTACAAGATCTAACTCAGGGTCTTCTATGATCTTTCACTCTCCTGGGAGGCCCCTGTGACAACAGTAGTTCATACAATTTATTTAGTAATGCATCAAACACCATTTTGTGGAGTTTTATCTCTTATTCTTGCAAAATGATGTTTAACTCTTGTTTTGAACATTTTACCTGTTTCTGTCTTGTCTCCCTAACTAGCTGACTACCTCTTTATATCCCCAGTAGAACCCAGCACAGTGTCTCAAACACAGTAGAGTCTCAGTAAATAGTGATTTGAGATATATCGATTTTAGTGGGTTAAGGAGGAAAGAAAAGAATCAACTATGCCACAGTTTGAACACAGCTAATGACAAGGCTAAAGTCCACTTAGGAATGCTATTGTAACAATTTTTTATATCTAGGTGGAAGGCCTATAGGGTAACAGAATTAAAAGAATATATTTCTCCCTCACTTCTAAAGCCTTCAGAAATATAAGCCCTCAAACTTAGAAAAATTACTTTGTATTAATACATTTATTATCTGAATACATATGCAAATGTGTTGGTATATGACAGATATAGATGTAGATGTGTTTATAGATACACACACATACACACATATGTACACATGTGCACACATACACACACATGTGCAAGCAAATACACTAGCTTTTAATATTAAGGAGAGAATCTAATCGACTTTATTCCTTGGTTTTGCAGCTTAGATTGGAAAAGTTCCAAAGCACTTACGGGGCTCTGCTGCCTTAAACAGGCTACCCGGCCATATGGCAGTTTTACTGTGGCGGTTTAGTTATAATTGATTTATATTAGATTATGATGATATACTCGGTAGTCCATTAACAACGTGACTAAGCTGGGTTCTTGACTACTGCATATGTTCCCGTATAAAATTTAAGATTTTTGTTTCTAATTTTCAGTTTCAGCCTTTGTTTCTGTCTCTCTTTGATTCTTTGTTTTTTGTGTCTAAAATCCATCTGCCAGGGGAAAATGTTGTACAGCAGACATAACATCCTGAGTTACTTTGCTTTAAGTTGACACAAAGTTATGATGTTGACAGTCTTCATTTTCAGTCAAGCACTGAGCAACAGCTAATCAATTACTCATGTTGAAAATGGTGAGGAAGAATGTAAATCCACTGTGAACTAAGTAACTTAATATCAACCACCACTAAAAAACAGTATCGACATTTTAAACTGAGATGCTAATGGGAAACAAGACTAGAAGATTTGTGACTTTCCTCCTTTTATTCAGTTTTCCCTTTCTTTTTGCATCTCTTCATAATGTCATTGATAGCTTAAAAAAAAAAAAGACCAAGAATCAACCAGCAGAAACCTCATAACCTCTTAAATATTAAAAAGTAACTAGTAAGGGGCTTCCCTGGTGGCGCAGTGGTTGAGAATCCGCCTGCCAACTCAGGGGACACGGGTTCGAGCCCTGGTCTGGGAGGATCCCACATGCCGTGGAGCAACTGGGCCCGTGAGCCACAATTACTGAGCCTGTGCGTCTGGAGCCTATGCTCCGCAACAAGGGAGGCCGCGACAGTGAGAGGTCCGCACACCGCGATGAAGAGTGGCCCCCGCTCGCCGCAACTAGAGAAAGCCCTCGCACAGAAACGAAGACCCAACACAGCCAAAAATAAATAAATAAATTTATAAAAAAAAAAAAAAAAAAAAAAAAAAAAAAAAAAAAAGTAACTAGTAAGAATTCTATGGAAAATTTACATGATTTATCTTCTTATAATCTAATTTTTAGTAAATCATTAACTATTATCTATTAGTTAATATGCAATTACATAAATAATGTGCAAACCTAATAGGCGAATATTTAAAATCAAGGCAATTAAAACTTATGATTAGTTGAGTTAAAGATGATCATGTGGGGGAGTGTGGCTTTAAAAACATTCATCCTAGATGAATACCTCTTTTCTCAATTCAAGCAAAACAGCTTTTAGCTTTTTTCTTTTCTTTTTCTTTCTTTCTTTTCCTTTCTTCCTTTCTTCCTTCCTTCCTTCCTTTCTTTCTTTCTTTCTTTCTTTCCTTCCTTCCTTTCTTCCTTCTTTCTTTCTCTCTCCCTCTTTCTTTCTTTCTTTCTTTCTTTTTTTCTTTCTTTCTTTCCTTTCTTTCTTTCTGTCTCTCTCTTTCTTTCTCCCTCCCTCTTTCGTTCTTTCCTCTCTCTTTCTTTCCTCTCTCCCTCTCTCTTTCTTTCTTTTCTTTTCCTTTCCTTCCCTTCCCTTCCCTCCCCTCCCCTCCCCTCCCCTTTTCTTTTCTTTTCTTTTCTTTTCTTTTCTTTCTTTTCTCTCTTTCCACAGCTTCCCAGGCCTATTGCCCTCAGGGTAAACCCACTCTTGAGCTTGTGAGGCTTCTCAGAAACACTTCATTCCATGATTCAGTAGTCTGTACCAATTCAGTCAAAATAAAAGAACGTCCATATAAGCAAATAAAATGTGGATTTAATACAAAGTTCCTGATTTACTGAAAACATTGGCTAAAAGTACTTCATTTCTTTTACTGCTGCAATAAAGTGATTTTACAGTTAGTAACATATAACTTCCAGGAGTGACAAATTTGGTACTTAAAAAATATTTAGGTTAAAAAAAACCCTGTCACTTCTACTAAGTCATTTTTAGAGCGTGATCATTTTAATTCTTCCCTCTCTCTAATTTTATAACCAGGAGGCAACCTTTCCGAGGAAAATCCCTAACCTCTTGTAAAGAACCTTTCTGCTTCTCATTGTTATGATTCTCAGCCAATGATTAGTGAAGTTAGAATTGACCTGGAAATTAAACACTTGGGTGCTTTTGCTTGGTGCTCTGTGCACATAATAAATAAACACCATCACTTTTAAAGAGCTTGAAGGTACAAATTTAACATAAACCTTTGATTGTTAGTAGAGATCAAGTATTTGAACTGCTTAGTGCTTGTGATTTGCTGAGAAAATATTAAGTGCCAGTCACAATGCTATAGCCAAGGGAAATTTGCAAGTGCCAAAAGATTTAAGCTGAGGAAGAAACTGGCCTGGATTTGAGATGATTTTGGAGATATATAGTTTAAAATTTCAATGTGAATCTGAGAAACATTTTTCACATTATATCTGTAAGTCATTAGTGAATAGTTTTCCACACAAATAAGTAGTGAAACAAAATTCTTCAGCAACTGTTAACTTTAACAGCAGAATTTTTTTTTTACCAGTTTTGCTTATTGATTTAGAGAAATGTCTGTTACCTTGCATATTTCAATTTCCATATTTAATTTTGGAATTCATTTTAAAAATCAGGAGTTTCCAACACTGAGCCTTGAATGGACAAATTAAGGAAGTGGTGCTCACTATATTCTCACTTGAATTGTTTCCAATAAGAAAACTGTTGTCATCCTTATCTTTATTCTTTTGTATATAACTTGGCTTTTTCTCTGGCTGCTTTCAATATTTTCTCTTTATCACTGATTTTGAACAATTAGGGTATGATGCGCTTTGTAGTTTTCTTCATGTTTCTTGAGGTTTCTTTTTTTTTTTTTTGGTAATGACAACTTTTTTGAGATATAATTCACGTGTAATAAAAATTCCCCTTTTTAATATTGACATATAGTTGATTTACAATGTTGTGTTAGTTTCAGGTGTACAGCACAAGTGATTCAGATATATATATTCTTTTTCAGATTATTTTTCCTTACAGGTTATTACAAAATATTGAGTAGAGTTCCCTGTGCTTTACAGTAGGTTCTTGTTGGTTATCTATTTTATATGTAATAGTGTGTATATGTTAATCCCAAACTCCAAATTTATCCCTCCATTGAACTTTGTGTTCTATGAATTTACAGTTTCAATCAAATTTGAAAAAAAAAAAAAGTGGTGCTGAAAATGAGGTATGCATTATAAATCTGTTTATAAAACAGATAGCCAGACCTATAGAGTCAGAATTTCATAAAATAGCTTTCAGGATTTTGGTGTTTTTTGAAACCTCTTTACAAGATTTTGATGTGTGCCTAAGAGTCGGAAGCATTTGTCAAATATTTATTCTGGATAATGCCATGTGGACTATTTGCAGGACAAATGTGACTTGCTCTTAAAATGGTTCTCCTCAGAGCCATTTGATTTCCTCCCCGTCTCTCTCCCATACTCCTCTAGAGGATGCCCTCTCTGATAGCACTTACCGTACTTTGTTCTTTAAGTTAGTGTTTTGGGCCATTTTCTCTCTTCCCCTAACTGACTGGAGATTCTGTGGGATGGGACCCTTGTCTGCCTTGCTTCCCATATTATCACTAGTGATTAGGGTAAGGTTTGGCCCATAATAGGCAATTGACCAATATTTATTGAATCAATGCAGAACTTAACTTTTTGTTTTTATGAATTAAAAATTTGCAGCAACGTGGATGGACCTAGAGACTGTCATACTGAGTGAAGTAAGACAGAGAAAGACAAATATCATATGATATTGCTTATATGTGGAATCTAAAAAAAATGGTACAAATGAACTTATTTACAAAACAGAAATAGAATCCCAGATGTAGAAAACAAACTTATGGTTAACAAGTAGGAAAAGGGTGAGGGATAAATTGGGAGATTGGGATTGACATATACACACTACTATATATAAAAAACTAATAAGAACATGCTGTATAGCACAGGGAACTCTACTCAATACTCTGTAATGACTTATATGGAAAAAAAAAATCTAAAAGGATGGATATATGTGTACTTATAGCTGATTCACTTTGCTGTACACCTGAAACTAACACAACATTGTAAATCAACTGTACTCCAATAAAAATTAATTTAAAAAATATGCCTTTTAAAATGAGCATGCTCAAACAGGGATTTGGATGAAGAGTCAGGGCGGGGGGGTCAGGGTGGAGGCAGGGAGACTTTGGGAGTTTAGGGAGACTGTCATTACTAACACTACAGCTTTCAAGTGTGAGTTTCCCTCCCAGCACCAGGCATTTTTGCATTCAGTCCTGAAATATTCCAGAAGTCAGTTAAAAACCAAACACTGTACAAATATGTGCAAAATTTCCATGTGGTTTTTATTTATTCTTACAGCTCTGCATCTATATTTTTACTCTACATGGAAAAATCAAAAAATTTTATTTGTAATAAAAACATAATTCAGTGGCAGTGATAAAAATGTTCTTTGACACGGAACATGTTCAGCTGGTACTGGATTTTTGGTATATTTTTCAAGAATTTGCGGAACTAGTTAACCTGCATTTAATCGTGAAACAAAGTGAAGTAATTCGATCAGCTGATTTCTTTCTCATAACCATCCTATGGGCAGAGAATCAAAGAATTGTAATTCACCATACAATTACCAAATTAAATAGTATCGTGTGAGTGGGAGAAGTAAAATTCTTTTAAAGAAGAATACCCAAGGATTTTCTGAAGCTTTCTCCTATGACATGGCTATTAGTGATGATCTTGAAAATCATAGCATAGCAATGCTTATGTGTTTATATTAGGTAATGGCTCCCCCCTTCTACCAAAGTGGAAACTTAGGTCCAAATAATTTACATGCCTTTCTCAAGGTCATATAACTAGTTACTGGAAGATCTGGGCTAGAAATTGGGTCTCTAACTTACTGTAAAGTCTTTCCGTTACACCACTACTCTTCAAGTTTTTCTACGTCTAGACCATACAGGAATAGGGGTTATATTCATCACTTCTTTCCTTAATGCACAGTGCACTTACCTCAATGATAAGAATTGTTTAATTTTGGCTCCAGAGGAAATGAATTCTTTCAAGAATTAGAACATGGAACTCTGATCCAAATTTGCAAAGCAACAATGAGTCATTTGACATAACTCTAATACATAATGTCCTAATTAATTAGACATCTTCCATTTAAATGCCGTTGAACATGGGAATTGAAGTTAGCACACCTCAGTTCAAGTGTCAGCACTCAGCTTCTCTACTGCCTAGCAGTGTGGTGTTGAATAAGTGCTTTCGCTTCTCTGGTATAATGTTTCCTCATTTATAACATCAAATATCTGTTAAAACTGATGTGAAGATTGAATGATAATTTATGCCGAACTACCTATGTAAATTGTACTGTAAAAATACTATGCAGATGTTTTTAAAATGTGAGTTTCTACCTATCCAGATTAATTTATAAGAATGGAATGTGTCAAGAGAACCTACTGTCCTATACTCTGCCCATGACCTGATCACACTCTACCCATACCTATAGATGCCAGAGCCAGGATAGCTAAAAAATCCACCTCTAATGATCCTGATTCCTAATGGGAATTACCTGGGTAAGTTGGGAACAGGATTTTGTCACTCCTCTTGTAGTTTGATGCTTCTTGATGAAACAGACAATTTATGCTTTCATAAGATTTGAGATAAATAAAGAATCTTAGAATTGGATGACATCTAAGAGATACTGATAACTAGATGCCCAAGCCTCATCCCTGTGGATATTGGGTCTTCTATGATGTAGAAGGGGGCCTGGGAATCTATATTTTTAATAATTGCCTCCTCCCTATATTGGCTCAGGTGATTCTGCTGACCACCTGCTTGTGTGTGAGAGGCACTACCTAAAAAGACATGGCCTTCTTCAAATTCCCGATCAGGTTGTTTAATTTTCCTCCTCTTCCCTTTGACTGAGGTTTTCCTGAAACCCAACTAGAGTTCATCCTCAGTTTTGATGCCTAAAACATTTTACTGAGAATAAAAAAGGACCCAAAGATAATGTATGCATCCTTTTTCTCTTTTTTGGTTGATCTTCATAATCCAGCAATATATATTTTAGAAAACTGTGGAAATCTTTTTGACAGAAAGTATAACTTTCCCATTTTAGTGTTGTTCTCAGAGACCATAAAATTTTGTATCATGTTCTTTGCTGACATGAAAATAATGGCGAGGTTTCTTATTTTATTTCTTACTCTAGGGCTAATTTAACATTGACTCAATTTTAAGATACTCGGATTGAAGATAAAATTCAAATTGATATGTGGAAGCTAGTGTCATTGTGAGAAAACAGACAAAAAACATAGACAAGTGTTTCATTTTGTATTATTTACTTTTTACTGTCTTTTAAAACTGGGGAAAATAGGTATTTATATTTTTTAAAAGTTGTTGTATTAATTTTTCCCAATAGGTCTTGGTTTTTTGAGACTATAAAATCCTTGAAGGCAGGTATGTTTTAAAAAATGTAGATGTTACTCCCTCTGGATTCCCAATTCTGTGCCTTATACATAGAAGGCCAAAAATGGCCAAAAATGTGTTCTTTCTTCTAAACTGCTTAAATAATGTGGTAATGCCTGTAATTGGCGAAATGCCTGTACAGCAGCACCTAGATTAATGGTGACTGAGTAACTGTGATAAGATGTGTGTAACCAGGGGCCGAGGATCTTGGGATTCTGCCTACCACACAGACCAAACTCTAGATGGACACATGGAGCTTGGAAGCTGCCGCACAAACCCAAGCAGCAGGGATGGTCCACTTACATCATCTAATAGGGCAAAGGCTAGTAGGATTCAGGGTAAGACAGAGGGCCAGAGTGGGACACTGGAGCAAAGCTGGAAGCTATTTCAATGTTCTTGTGTCCCATCGGCTATTAGTTTGGGAGCCCTGAGCCCATGGTCCTCACTTGCACAAAGGAAAGCAGGGTTCTGGAGTGAGCCATGCTCTCCTGACTAAAGCAAAAACAGACACTCCAAGACTGTCCAACACATATGTCTAGAGAGAGAAAAGTGATAATAGCTTAATTCAAAAATAAATATATAAAAGAATTCAAGACGTGGTATAAAATAATGGTCAAAATATATATAATTTTTAAAAATTTATTTTATTGAAATACAGTTGATTTACAATGTTGTGTTAATTTCTGCTGTACAGCAAAGTGAATCAGTTATATATATGTGTGTGCGTCTGTATATATATATACACACACATACTTTTTCATATGCTTTTCATATATATATACACACACATACTTTTTCATATACTTTTCCATTATGGTTTATCACAGGATATTGAATATTGTTCCCTGTGCTATGCAGTAGGACCTTGTTGTTTATCCATTCTTTTTTTAAATTTTTATTTTATATTGGAATACAGTTGATTAACAATGTGTGTTAGTTTCAGGTGTACAGCAAAGTGATTCAGTTATACGTATACATGTACCTATTATTTTTCAAATTCTTTCTCATTAAAAAATGATACAAATTTATTTATTTACAAAACAGAAACAGACTCACAGACTTAGAAAACAAACTTATGGTTACTAAAGGGGAAAGGTGGGGAGGAGGGATAAATGGGGAGTTAGGATTGACATATACACACTACTATATTGAATATATTGTAGATAACCAACAAGGACTTACTGTATAGCACAGGGAACTCTGCTCAATATTCTGTAACAACCTAAATGGGAAAATATATATAATTTTAATGGAAAAAAGTTATTCCCTCTGGAATCCCAATTCTGTGCCTTGTACATAGAAAGTAATGGCCAAAAATGTGTTCTCTCTTCTAAACCATTTAAATAATGTGGTAATGTCTATAATTTGTTTTAAGATAAATGCAACTTAGTTCAGGCCTGTGGCACCAGTGAAATAGTTACTGCTAGCATCCTTGAAGCACTGTGATTTAGAATCAGTCATTATAAGCAAAGAGGAAATTGTTGGAAGAACTTGTTGCATTTCTCTTTTTGTAGTTCATTGGTTCCATTGTTAAAAGAATGTTTCACACTTCCGGAAATAAAAGCCTTTAGAAACTTATTTGTCTGAGATAATCTACAACATTGCCTTTCTATAACCTGAAGATATGTAGTGAACCATGTTTACAAAAATCATGACTGCATGCTTGGTGGGATCTTTTGGAATGATAGCTAGTACGTTGTCAGTCCTGTACATTTTTCTGTGTATCAGATATTGTGATTATTTAATTCTCATTGTGTTTCAAAGCTTCTTTTATTACATCGCATAAGTCAAGGTACTGCCATGTTGGTGAGTTGCTTGAACTCTCCATTGAGCATCAAATAGTGGGTAGGTCAGCACAAGCTGCAAGCTCAGTTACTACCGTGTAATCTTTTGAGAGTGGATGATTATGGCAGTACATTGTTTTCTTGTCGGTGGCTTTTCTCCTAGGTAGCAGCTCATAGCTTCATTTGACTAAGGTAAATTTTAAATTCTGTTTCATGGTTTGCAGGGGAGCAAGGTGCAACCGTATATCTTGCGCCTAGCTCCCTGAACTGCATGTGTTTGAAAGAAAAGAGCAATATTTACCCAGGGAACATTGATACCTTACCTAATTTGCCACTTCTTTCTTCCTTTCAGCATCGTTTCATCTTCCTATGCCTACATTTATGCATGTATCTTCCACTTACACGGCAGTTATACTACGCAACTCTGTACCTACTAATATAACCCTATCTAAACAATCTCAGGTCTTGCACCAAGATCACTGTAGATTACAGATCATGTGTTACCAGCGAGAAAGTAAGTTATGTACGATACAACTTCTATTCTTGTTTTTTATTTGAACTCTTAATATCAACTAGACTTTATTTTCCTCTTCAATCAAGTATTTATTGAGCTCCTACAATGGAATCTAATAGATTGGAATGTAAAGTTAATGCAAAAAAAAAGTTATACTCTCCAAAGTTGAAAAGATTGCTTTGCGGGGCGAAGAAATAGTTTCATATGTAATAACTGCAGGCAATACGTGCTCTCTGAATTAATAGAGGATGACACTATGGGATTACTTTCCCAAAAATACAGTTCAGAAAATAAGTGGAAGCAAAGTCAGAGTAAGAGAGGTTTGGTATGGGCTGGGAGAATGTGTTACATCACATTTTTAGTGTAAGAATAGTTTTAAACACTTGGGCTATACCTCTTCCTTTAATTTTCATTGTTTGTTTTACCAATGTATTAGTCTACTCAGTCTGCCATAACAAAATATCATAGACTGGGTGGCTTAAACAACAGAAATTTATTTTCTTGCCATTCTGCAAGCTGGAAATCTGAGATCCGAGTGCCAGCATGGTCAAGTTCTGGTGAGGACTCTCCTGGCATACAGACGGCCACCTTCTCCTTGTGTGCGTACATGGCCTTTTCTCAGTGTGAGTGGAGAGAGAGGGAGCTCTGGTGTCTCAGCCTGTTCTTATAAGGACACATCTTACTGGGTCAGAGCCCAACCCTTATGACCTCATTTAATCTTAATGGCTTCCATAAAGGCACTGTATCCAAATACTGTCACATTTGGAGTTCAGACTTAAACATATGAATTTTGGAAAGACACTGTTCAGTCCATAGCAACCAGTAATGAATCTGCTGAGAGAATGGCATCCATATAATAAGAATGTGTCTTAAGTAGGTAAGTAGGCAATCTAGCTGATGCTCAGATAAGAACCACATAGCAGGCCCTCTACTGGGCTCAAATCTATTTAGGGTAGAGTAGAGCATCAATTTTGAGTGCAGTTACAAAAGCGTAAACTACCTTCAATGTAAAACAGTATCAACAGCAACAATTTATTAGTACAAATGATGGGGGAAAAATCCCAATTTGGATCTGGCGTCAGGGTTAATATTCTGTGGTTGAGTGGATGAGCAGTCAGTATTACATATATGCTCTGAAATAATCTGTCCTCTCTGAGTAGGTGCAGGTTCTATTAGATCAAGCATTTTAGTTTGGTTGTTTGGATTCTCTTATGTTTTTTCTGCTTGATTTCCCAGTTATGGCAAGAAGTATATTTGCACTTTCCGTGAAGTTGACATGGATTTGTCAACTTTTCTAACTCACTAACTTTTTGCTTTGTGTGTTTTGAGGCTGTGCTATTAAGTGCATACAAGTCAATTTTTATTTCTTCATGAAGTATTACTTCAATAATTATTTTATTACTCTCTTTATCCTTAATAATGACTTTTTGCCATAACTCTATTTACTGTGCATTTTTCTGTGATGAGTATCTTTCTCTATTCTTTTACCTGTTTTTAAAATAGACTTTTTTAGAGCAGTTTCCGGTTCACAGCAAAATTGAGCAGAAAGTACAATGATTTCTCGTAGACCCTCTACCTCCACATATGCACAGCCTCTCCCGTTATCAGCATCCCCCACTAGAGTGGTACGTTTGTTATAATTCTTGAACATTCATTGACAAATCATTATCCCCCAGAATTCATAGTTTACATTAGGTTTACACTTGGTGTACATTTTATGAGTTTGGACAGTTTTATAATGGCATATATTCCCCATTATAGTATCATACAGAGTAGTTTCATTGTCCTAAAAATCCTCTGTGCTCTGTCTATTCATTCGTCCCTCCCTACTAACCCCCGGTAACCACTGATCTTTTTACTGTCTCCATAGTTTTGCCTTTTATAGAATACTATACAGTTGGAATCATACAGTAGTCTCTTCAGACTGACTTCTTTCACTTAGTAATATGCATTTACATTTCCTCCAAGTCTTTCTTTTCTTGGCTTGATCGTGCATTTCTTTTTAGTTCTGAATAATATCCCATTCTCTAGATGTATCAGTACTGATTTATCCATTCACATACTGAGGAACATCTTGGTTGCTGTCAGGTTTTGACAATTATAAATAAAGTTGCTATAAACATCCACTATAGATTGAATGTTTGTGTCCTCCAAAATTCATTGTTTGAAATGGTAACCCCCAAGTTCATGGTATTAGGAGGTGGGGCCTTTGAGACGTGGTTAGGTCCTGAAGACAGAGCTTTCATGGTTGGGATTCATACCACTATAAAAGAGACCCCAGAGAGCTGGCTCGCTCCTTCTGCCATGTGTGGTTACAATGAGAAGATACTATCAATGAGGAAGTGGGCCCTCACCAGACACCAAATCTGCTAGTGCCTTGATCTTGGACTTCCTATCTTCCATATCTGTGAAAAATAAATGTTTGTTGTTTATGAGCCACCCAGGCTATGGTATTTTTGTTATAGCAGCTCAGACAGACTAAGACAACATTCGTGTACAGATTTTTGTGTGGACATAAATTTTCACCTCCTTTGAGTGAATACCAAGGAGTGTGATTGCTCTCCAGTGGGAAGAATATGTTTAGTTTTACAAGAAACTGCCAAAATGTCTTCCAAAGTGGCTGTACCATTTACGTTCCCACTAGCAATGAGAGTTCCTAACTCTCCATGTTTTTGCCAACAACTGGTGTTGTTAGTGTTCTAGATTTTGTCCATTCTACTGGGTATGTAGTGGCATCTCATTATTTTAATTTGCACTTGCCTGATGACGTAGGATGTGGAGCATCTTTTCATGTGCTTATTTGACATCTGTATATCTTCTTTGTTGAAGTATCTTTTAAGGTCTTTGGACTGTTTTTTTGATCAGGTGGTTTCTTTTCTTGTTGAATTTGAAGAGCTTCTATATTTTGGATTACAGTTCTTCATCAGTTATATCTTTTGCAAATATTTTCTCCCAGCCTGTGGCTTGTGTTTTCATTCCTTTGACATTATCTTTTGCAGAGCAGACATTTTAAATTTTAATTATTCATTTACCTTTAATTTTTTTAAATTTTAGGTGTGCCTCCTCAATGTACTATATAGGCAGATTTTTTAAGAACTTAAACTCAGATTCTTTGTCCATTAACTGGATATTTCTTCTGTTTACATTCATTGTGATTATGGATCTACTTCTATTTATTTCTACCATACAATTTTGTATATTATAAATTCTTTCATTCTTTTTTACCCTCTTTTTACAAACATTTTTTGTCAACTTTTAAAAAATTACTCTTTTCTCTTTACTAACTTGGAAGATATCTATTTTTATTTCTATTTTTTAGTGGTTTCCTTTACATGTTTATCTTGATAACTTCAACAACAACAAAGTCTATCATTAAACAACATCTATATTCTTCTGACAAACAATGCTAAGACTTTAGAATAATTTAATCCCCAGGACATTTTCTTGTTTTACATGATCTTGTTTTCTAGTATTTTAGAAATTTACTATTATTGTGTTAAACATGAAATATTTATATAGATGTACTCTGCTTATTTACCTGGGCTCTTTGTTCCTATTGCTTTTTGCATTTCACTCTTTTAATTTCTTATTCCTGAAAAAAATTAGTATTTCCCTCTGTAATGTTCTCCAAGCAGTGAACCCTCAGACCCTTCAAGCCTAGAAAAGTCTTTATTTGGGCTTTACTACTGAATAATAAACGAGCTATATTAAAGTTTATGTTGACAGTTAATTTCTCACAAAATTTAAAGAGATTATTCCATTATTTTCTGGCTTCTTTTCTTGCTATTGGAAAGATTAATTGTCATATTAATTGTCATTCCTTTGTAGGTCATCTATCTTTTCTTTTTGGTTACTTTTAATAAATCTTTTTTTGACTTTGAGATTCTGTAGTAGTTTCACATGATCTGCCTAGGCGTGGCTTTATTTTTTTCTTATATGATATGTGTTTTCCAAATATGATGAATCATTTCATTTATCAATTCCAGAAAAAATGTTAGCCATTATGTCTTCAAATATTTATTTTCCTCTAGTCTCACTATTCTCTTTTCCTGGAACTTGCTAGGTATGAACTATTAATTCTGCCCTTCTTATATTTCAATACAGAGGTTAAATTCTCCCCTGAGGATTTTTTTTAATTTAAATGTATTCATGTCTAGAAATTAAATTTTTCTTCAAGTCTGACTGTTGTTTTAATAGTTATTTATTTTAATGGTATGGAGTTTTTTATTACTCCTTTTACATCATTAATTATTTTAAATATACTATTTTTGCATCTATCTACTAGTTTCTAATCAGTTTCCTCAAGTGTAAAAGGAGATATTTGTACCTACTCATTGAGTTACTATGGGCATTAAATGAATGAATTCATGAAATGTCCTTAGAACAGTGCCTGGCACATAGTAATTCCTCAGTAAATATTGACTATTATTATTATCATCATCGCCAGAAGTTGCTGGGGGCCCAATCTTGTTTTATTATTGGTCTGATGAACCTATGTCTTTATCTGTATATTTTCTAATTTTGGATTTTGGTCTTATTTTAAAGGGACTTCATCTGTGCAAATCCTGGGTGTTTTGGGAACACATCTTTCTAGAACAGTTTTTATATTTGCTTCTGTCAGCTGCCTAAGGGATATTACCAGCTTGGGCTATTTTTGGTCCCAATTTTTCAGAGGTTGGCTTTTCAGAATAAACATAGTATAAATTCTAGCCCTAAACCCTGATGAAGGCATACTGATAGACCAATGCTGATACACCCTCAGAAATATATGTATTTTTACCACCTAAAGCCCAGGTAAAGACAAACAAGTTTTCCTAGTAACTTGATATGTTGGTAAGTTTAGGTCTTAGAGGTACCTGGCTTCAGGAAATGGGCTTAGTTAATTGTTAGTCACATGTGGCCACAAATGCCCAGGGTGACAGAATGTAGAGCCCAGGAGCCTGCCTAAGGCAGCAGTGGCTTCAGTCCAGAGGTGACTGGTTTTTATTTGTTTGTTTTGTTTTTTGAGACTGAGAGTAAAAAAAGTCAGATGTGCATTTTAACAAAGTTCCCATTATAGCCACCTTGTGACGGAGTGTAGGCCTGAACGATATGTTAGGAGACTAAAGCAATAATCCTGGCAAAAAATGATGAGATCTTGAAACAAAGCAGGGGGAACAGAGATTGAGGAGACAGGAGAACACCTAGTGGCTTTAAAGAAGAGAAGCCTCAGGACTCTGTTAAAGATTTTGAGAGCAATGGGAATAGAGAAGAATATTGACAACTGTACCCCAATAAAAATTTTAAAAAAGATAAAAAAGATTATTGAGTAAGAAAGTGTGGACTATCAAAAGGGAAAGAACAGTGTAGCACTTACATTTAAGGAAGGATCAGGCTTAGAGGGTCCAGCCAAAGAAACTGAGAAGGAACTGTCAGAAAGACAGGAGGAAAACGAGGAGAGGGAGTGATTTCAGCTTATTTCATAAAAATTTAAGGCATTACTGGTACATTATGACTTATGCTTACCATCTATTTGACTGAATGTGGCCTGATTTAGATACTGGAGCAAGTTCAATAACACAGAGATACGTCACCTGAGCTTTGGATGATTCACATGGAAAGCAGGCCAGGAATGAGAAAATGGAGGCATCTTTTTAAGAGCTTTTCAGAAATGGATCTTTCTGATTGTCATTTTTTTTTCTCTGCCTGACTCATAATCCTACTTTCAGCATTGAGAAGGCGATAATCTCCAAGTCACTTGAACTGTATGGAACGGGCTGTACTGCTCAGTAAGCACCTTACCGATGTCTAGTCCGAATACTTTAGTGTTGCTCCTTGAGATAGGATGCATGACTTCTCTGAATATATGTATTTTAAATGTCTGATCTTTGAAGTTAACTTGTAAAGTGTTCTTTTTTTTTTTTTTAATTTTTTTAAATTTATTTATTTAATTTTATTTATTTTTGGCTGCATTGTGTCTTCGTTGCTGTGTGCGGGCTCTCTCTAGTTGGGGCTATTCTTTGTTGTGTTGCTCTGGCCTCTCATTGTGGTGGCTTCTCTTGCTGTGGAGCACGGGCTCTAGGCGTGCAGGCTCAGTAGCTCTGGCTCGTGGGCTGTAGAGCGCAGGCTCAGTAGTTGTGGATCATGGGCTCAGTTGCTCCGAGGCATGCGGGACCCTCCCGGACCAGGGCTCGAACCCGTGTCCCCTGCATTGGCAGGCGGACTCCTAACCACTGAGCCACCATGGAAGCCCTTGTAAAGTGTTCTTAAAAGAAGTTGCCTTGTTTGTATGTGGCATGTGTATGCGTGTTTTAATTAATCTGGTTTAACAAAAGAGTCTATACTTTTTTTTTTCTTCCAGAACTTAAGAGAGTTAAATGTCTTTGCTCTTGGAAAACTTCCTGATACCTGTTCTTGATAGCTCTCCTTCTAAGACATTTGGTTATATTTTGAGAAGTAGAGGAACGTCTTGATCTGTTCGAGCCACTATAACAAAATACCACAGACCGGATGGCTTATAAACAATAGAATTTATTGCTCACAGTTGTGGAGGCTGGAAATCCGAGATCAGGATGCCAGCATGGTCCTCCGGGTGAGGGCCTTCTTCATGATTGCAGACTTCTTGTATCCTCACCAGGGAGCTCTGTGGGACCTCTTTTATAAATGCACTAATCCCATTCATGAGGGCTTTACCCTCATGACATAATCACCTCCTAAAGGCCCAATACCACCACTTTTGGGGGTTAGGATGTCAACATATGAATTTTGGGGAAACGTGAACGGTCAGACCGGAGCAAGGGAGGAATGTTAGTTTTTTTTAAACTCAAGTCAGGATCCTTTGCTAGCAACTCCAAACTGCACAGGAAAAAAACATTATTGAAATGTACATCCTGTGAAGAATAATTTTTTGAACTGAATCTAGTGGCTGCTAGCAATGTAGAAAAATTTCAGATTCAAGGATACTGACACATAAAAACAAAGTTCACAAAGGACTGATGTGTACAACAAGGTGCCAGTTCATTTATTTACAAGTCTGTCAGATGGACCAGAGATTCATGTTAGAGTGTCTATCATATTTTTTCTCTGCCAGCAAGCTGTATGGGAAGCCAGAGTATCAGAAGGATGCATGGCAAGGTTGTGATCAAACTTAGGGGTCTAGTTACATAATGCTAATATTTAATTTTATTACCTTTTGAAGGTCTGCATTGTCTATCTTCATAATTAGGATATAAGTGCCTGTCTGATGAAGTATTCATGATGGTTTGTCAGGTACCTCTCCTCTTGTTTTCTTGTGTTTCCATAGATGATTAACTCACTTTCTAAATGGATTATTTTTTATTTATATGCAACATATTATATTGTACATTTGATTTTTTTACACATTGTCTTTATTGTTAGAATGCCAGCTCCATGGTTCTCTAGAAGAGGATCAGAAAATGTTTTCTGTGTGGAGCTAAATAGTAAATATAAACTCTGCCGTTGTTGTGCAAAAGCAGCCATAGACCATTGGTAAATGAATGGGTATGACTGTATCCCATAAAACTTTATTACAAAAGTAGATAGGGGCTGGATTTTACCCATCCCTGCTCTAGAACAGTGTCTGGCACATAGTAGGAATTTTTTAAAAATCACAGTGTCTGGAATAAATGGAATTAATCAAGATACTGTTAGCATTATCATCACCATCATCATCATCGACTGGATTTGTCCAGGTATTATTTAGTATCTAGCACTGTGCTAAGTGATCCATGTGCACTTTCTCATTTAATTTATTACATCAGTCCTATAAAGCCTGTCAGCTGTGGCTGCAAGTAAACAAGATCCCCAAATAACACTGGCCCATATAAGGTTATTCTTCTTAATGTATATGGAGTTTAGTGTAAGCAATCTATGATTGCTGACAGCTCTAGAATTATAAGGCATTCAGATTCACTCTATTTTGTTGTTCTGCCATCTTCAACCATACATTTCCACCTCGAGGGCCACAATGGCTGCTCACACCCTGCCATCACATCTGATTCCAGCCATCAAAGGAAGAAAGAATGAAGTATAGTTCTCCCTCTCTCTTTATAGAGACCTCCTGAAATTGCACATGCATTTTCTGCATCATCTTATTTGCTAGAACCTATCTCACATGGCCACATTTACCTGCAGAAGAGGTTGGATAATGTCGCATTTATTTTAGGCAACCATGCACCTTATTTAAAATCAAAAATACTAATATTAGGAAGATGGGCAGGGGCAAATAATGGGAGTTAATGAATAGTTTCTGCCATAGTTGAAACATCATTATTTCCATTTTTCTGGAAGGGAAACACAGGCTTAGAGAGGTTAAGTAGCTTGCCCTAGGTAAAAAAATTAGAAAAGCACAGGTTGTGTGTAAACAAGCCAGGTCTCTGGAAAGTTTAAGAGCCTTCCTGTGTTCAAAGCCATTCTCTCTCTTAAGGGAGACTTGACCTTTTCTGGTCCATTATGAGTTATTATTTTAAACTTTATTCTCCATTGGAAACTTCATTTCCTTCCGTTTCAAGTAAGTGTTTTAATATCAGTCTAGTGTTACCTTAACTGCCTGTAATATTGCGTATGTTATCTAAATTGAAACATTTAGTTTTTATGTAATTTACCCACTGAAGTATAGTACGATGGTAAATTTCTAAAGGGCATTGTAAAGAAGGCCACGGTAAATAGGACAATGGTACCCAGATCATGATTGAGGTGCCTTGGGGCCAGAGTTAAAACTATCACAGGGCTTCCCTGGTGGCGCAGTGGTTGGGAGTCTGCCTGCCAATGCAGGGGACACGGGTTCGAGCCCTGGTCTGGGAGGATCCCACATGCCGCGGAGCGACTGGGCCCGTGAGCCACAATTACTGAGCCTGCGCGTCTGGAGCCTGTGCTCCGCAACAAGAGAGGCCGTGATAGTGAGAGGCCTGCGCACCGCGATGAAGAGTGGCCCCCACTTGCCGCAACTGGAGAGGGCCCTCGCTCAGAAGCGAAGACCCAACGCAGCCATAAATAAATAAATAAATAAATAAAATATTAAAAAAAAAAAAAAAAACTATCACAACACGGTCATATTTGTAGTAAATCACCTTGCCAAAAATTCTGTGATGAATATTCTCTATTTAGAAGATGATATAACTATATGATTAATTATAAGAAAATTTTATATTTCAAGAATTGTCTCCTTATGCTTACCTAAAATCGTCAGAAATTCAAATTGCTCTATCAGTTTCTTAAATTTATGTTCTCAGCATAAACCAAGCATCTGAAGATTTTTACAAAGGAGACTAACAACCAGTTATCTCATCTGGTTTTTGTGTAGCTCTTAAAAGTAGAATATTAAAAGAAATGACCTTCTAGTGAGTTCAAAAGTTTACTACATTTCTTTTTTTTTTTCAGTTTGGATTCATTTATACTTTTACTGAAATGATGTTATCATTTATTTACAAATTTCTGGCAAAGCTTACCACTTTATTATTAAAAATGCTCTGTGGAGTTATTTCTACATAAACAGCAATAGAGAACCACTAAAAATCTGTAGTCCAGAATAATGATCTTTTTTTCTTTGTTGGGGTAGCAGTCAGATTGCAGCTGTAGTTGCCTGAAACTTCAAAGATGTAACCATGCTTACATACATTTTGCACATATATGTATGTACTTGGTTATCAGTATGCAATTTAAGCAGGTGATATTGAGCTAATTCTGAAAATAGAATCCAATTTTTGTTATAGCATTTCATTTTAATATTTCTAAAATAAGGAATTTGAAGGCAGACGTGCTTTCTTAACTATATTTAAATCCTAAGGATTGAGTAGAGAGCCAGACCCACAGACATGTATTCATAAAATAGTAAACGAGTAAATGAAATAAAAAAGAAAATTTCCTATCTAGTGTAAGATGATATATACAAAATACTTACATTTCTTACGATTACTTACTAAAAACACTTCTTAATATATAACTGATTAAAAATTAGGATTTAAAAACAATTTTTTACCCTTATCCAAAATCTTAATATTGAAATAAAATGAGATATTTGAAAGGTCATTTGTTTATATCAAATATGTATAAATCCTAAGATGACTATTCTTGGATAATGTGCAAATGTCTTGTGTTTTCAGAAATTTTTTTTATTCTTCTGTCATCAACCAGACTTACACTCTTTTACATTTGACTGGTATGTAGATTTAATTGGAGTTGCCTGCATTTTGAAATTCCAAGGACCATTTTCACCAAAGAAGTGTTTCATTCTGATTAAGCTGCACTGTATTTTATTCTTGCTCAAGGAGTATCCTGCCCTTAGTCCTGTTTCCTTTCACCTCTTGGTCAAAGAACTACATCATTTCACAGTGAGACGAGTACATTAAAAAGCATCATAATAATAGTAATAACAACAATAATAATAATAATAATAAATGTTAATCAAAAAACTGCATGTGTCTTTCTGATTGTGCCAGTGTTGTGGTATTCAATTATGCAATTTTCATTGGCATATTAATCATCTTTTCAACAAACAAGCCGGCGTTAATTAAAGCAAACCATGGATAAAGACATGTTGCCGGATCATCATTCCGTTTATCACAGTGCACAGGCTGCCCGTTAAGTAAATTCCGGACTGTGAGATGAATTTCAATGTTGGCTTCATCTTTTTTTGTTGTTGTTGGAGTTTGAATACAACTCATCTAACAATAATAACAACAAACTTCAGACTTCACAAGAGGAAGATGAATTTGTTAGTAATTAATGGCAAAGAAAGAAAGATAGAATAGCTGTATGCTTCATATGTGGAATTAGGCTATTTACAACCAAATGATTTTTGAAGATTTTCCATTTTTTCCCTTAACTCTAAGTACCAGAAGGACAGGGTTGAATAGAGAATTTGCTTCCTTCTGTCTACCTTGCAAAAAATATTGTTTGGTAGAATGAGTTAGTAGTTATAGTTTATATGCAAAAACCAGTGTTTTTCTAAAGAGAATATATAGTGATGGTAATATTTAAACGTGTTGAACTTAAATCTTTGAATTTAATTAAAATAAAATATTTGTTGGAAATGCAACACAAACGATCACACTTCTGTATTTCAAGCTCAGTTGCAGTGTCCTTCAGCTCTTGTTATTTCAGATTCCTTCTGAATCGTCATTTATAAGTAATTATTGTAGCTCCAGTCTTTCAAAACCTACATATACCAACAGTATTCATTATGGAAGGGATAAATCAATTTAACAAATTGTGTTGAAACAAAGAAAACCAAATATACTTGCTATTTTACTGTATACTTGTAAGGTCCACATTAGACAATAATTATAATTCATCTTAAAACACTAGTCTCCACAAATGCATCCATTGTTTGTGCTTTTTAAAAATATAAACTTTCCACATACTAATTAGCTGTATGTCAGTTACATATGTTTAATTGACATATGTATAAAAACCTTAAAGATTTTGATACTTTGTACTGAAACCCCACTACAGGTAATTGCTGCCAGAATCCCAGATTGTCTCTAGTACTGCAAAAAATAGTATTGATCTTTCTAAAGTATGTGAAACTGGAAAAATATTATTTTATATAAAGTAGTGTTTGTGTTCACATTTATTTCACTTTTTAATGAAGAATAATAATATATATTTATTTTTAGAAAAATTATGCGTGAGAGAAAATGGCCAACAAAGTATCTGTGTAGTATAACAAAGGTAGGAAATATTTCACTACCATCAGAGTAAAGAAATATTCTGAGATTTTTATTTTTTGCTTATAGCTCTGTTCAGCTCAAGGCAGTAGTTGTATTTTTTTAAATAGAATTCTGGAGTAGTAAATATAATAGTACACATAAAATTCTTAGCATACGATAAACTCTCATTTAACAATGCTTATTAGCAATGATTAGAATTAGTTGGGAAGCTGCTGTTCTGAAATTAATGTAAATAGATATAATGAGAATTTTTTATAGATTTTATAATTTTCAAATGCAACCTATATTTATGACACTTCAAAGTAAAATATAATATACAAATATATAGTAATTAATGGCCTACATTTGCAATAGTTGGGGATGCCCAGGGGATTTGCTTCCTAATATTAGATAGTATTTTTTTGTGTGTTTTTTAGCTGACTTAGTTTTCGTAGACTCTGAGTTAACTTGAGACCTCAATCATTTACCTCTTGTGGAAGCAGCATGTATAAAGAAGTTATATGGTAGGACTTAAATGTGTTTAAATATACCTTGTCTTGGAAATGCTATAAGTCTAATTATTTTCTCTTAATGACTTTCACTGCAAATTAAAAGTTTGTTCTTACAGAATATAGGTTGATCCTAAGGTTACTAGTTAGTAGTGTGGCCTCATACGAAGCTCTGAGCTTCTCATTTATCGGCACTCCAGCGTTTAACTTAGCAGATACTTTGTATACAAAGAAAACTCTGCATGTTTCTTGGAGGTACTGACCTGTGCTAGAAACTCTGGTGGTAGGATATAGAAAGGATCAGACTCTTTTTGGAAAACAAATGCTTATAAGTGACAATTATTTCTAGATTAAGCCCTGGAAAAAAGATGATGACGTCCCCATTCTTTCACAGTTTATACCTTGAGATTCGGACCATCTTCTTACCTCATACCACACAACATGCACTGTGAGTGACAAGAGAAGTACCTCTTTTGCTATACTCGTGACATCACCTGATGATGTCATGCCAAGGTTGTGACAGACATTTACAGACTGTAGGCTGCACTTAGCAGACTCTCCCATCTTGGCCTCAGTTCCACTTGGCAGCTTTAGCCTCTCTGGCCCCAAAGTGATGTGCCAAACCATCACCTTTTACTGTAAGCCCTCAACAATATTATCTTCAATAGACTGATCTATCAACAGAGAGACAAGCAGTTGATCTGTCCTCTTATTTATAGCTTATGTTGCCTCTAACTGCAGTCCTTTGTCTCTCTTTCCTTTACAGAAAACCTTCTAGAAATTATGTCCCTGTATTTTCTCTGATTTACCCCCATGCTACAGTACCAAACCTCTCAATTTTCTGCATTATCTTGCCTGCTTGATCCATGGGCCACTTATTCCTTAACTTATCTGACCTCCCATATAACCATATCTCTTGTGCAACTCTCTGCATATTGTTCTAGTTGCCCTCTTTTCCATCCACTTGAGACCTCCTTAACGTTGGTGTTCCCTAAGATTTTCTCAGCTTTGACTTCTACTCACCCTACATGCTTTCTGTGATCTCATCCATATCTAGGGCATAAGTAGGGCAGTCACTTCCAAATGTGTAGCTTTAACATGGATCCCACTTCTAAGCTGCTGCCAAAAAAGTAACCACCAGTCACCTCAAACTCAACACATCTAAGACTGAATTTTGCAGCTTTCCTTCCAAGTCAGCTACTCCTTTTGCATTATACTTTTCAGTGAAAACCACCACCATCTATCCATTCCCAAAGCCAAAAAACCACAGTGCCATCCTTGAATGACATCGTGAATCTATCTCTGTCCCCAGTGCTTTTGCCTTCATAAGGGCCATTATCATCAATCCTTTTGAATCTATCACATAGGACTTTGCCATTTTCCTTACTTCCAGGCCTTTCCATATGCCCTCTACTTAGAATGTGCTCTCTCTCCTTCTGTACCTTTGGCCTTTCACGTTGCCCCTTGAACAAGATACCTAGGTCAACGGTTTTCAGAGTGTGGTCTCTGGACCAACAGCAACGGCATTACCTGGGAACTTGTTAGAAGTACCAATTTTCAAGGCCTGCCCAAGAACTGCTGAATCAAAACTCTGAGCATAGAACCAAACAATCTATGGTTTAACAAGCCCTCCAGGGATATCTCATGCATGCCAAAATCTGAGGACCGTTGGCCTAGGCCAGGAGTTGGTAGAGATTTTCTGTCCAAATTAGTTTGGTAAATGTTTTAGGCTTTGAGGACCAAGAGGAAAAATGAAGAATATTATGTGAGTACTTAAAAGCTAAAAAAAGTCGACAAAATTTTTATTGGCAAAATTTTGAATTTATTTATAGACACAGAAATTTGAATTTCTTATGATATTCATATATCATGAAATGTTATTCTTATATTTTTTAACCATTTAAAAATGTAAAAACCATTCTTAGCTCATGACTGTACAAAAATGATTGATGGGTCAGATTAGGCCCATGGGCTATGGTTTGCCAAATCCTGACCTGCCCTCACCCATCACTAG
The DNA here is from genome assembly GCF_949987535.1 of Balaenoptera acutorostrata. Classification (NCBI taxonomy): domain Eukaryota; kingdom Metazoa; phylum Chordata; class Mammalia; order Artiodactyla; family Balaenopteridae; genus Balaenoptera; species Balaenoptera acutorostrata. The sequence continues at coordinate 31,948,237 of NC_080080.1, read as the reverse complement.
TTCCCACTACTCTTAGATTTATCATAGCCTTGAACATCTTGTTTACTTTTTAGTTATCTGTTTGTGTACCACTCTCCTTCACTACATCTTCATCTCCTTGTGGGCAGTAATTACACCTCATTAATTTGTATATTGTCAGCAGAAAGTATTGTACCTGGCTCAGTAGTCGCTTGTTCAGTGGATAAAGGAAAAAACAAACATATTAGAAAGCAGAGGATACCGTTTTTTCATGGATCTTCCACCACTTTATTTGATATGCTTCCTAATTTTTAAATATATTCTAATGTTACCGTCTTATATAACCATATTAGGATTATCAAGAGCAAGGAATTAACACTGATGCAGTGCTATTAAATAAACTACAGACTTTATTAAGAGTTCATAGATTTTTTTTTAAACCACTTATACCCTTTTTCTGTTCCAAGGTCTGCTCCACAATTCCACATTGCATTTAGATTTCATAGCTCCTTACTCCAATCTGTGCCAGTTCCTCATCTTTCTTTGTTTTTCATGACACTTTCGAAGAGTAATGCTTAGTTATCTTGTAGAATGTCTCTAAATTTGGGTTTGTCTAATATTTTCTCATGATTAGATAGAGATGCATTTTTGGCAAGCATCTCAGAAAAATGATGGTGTGCCTTTCTCCATGCATCATGTCAGGCAACTCACACTGTTGATACGTCTTATTACTGGTGATGTTGAACTTGATCTCTTGACTCCGGTGATATCTGTTGGCTGAGCACTATATTAGAAGATCCCACTTCACTTGAAATGCTTCTTAAAGCATTTTAATTCCAAACTTAATCTTGAGTAACATAATGTATGATAAAGTATGATGTCAACAGTTAGCAAAGGGGTTTTTTGGATAAAAATAAAATAATTAAACAAGAGGCTAAATAAAAATTTGGTGTCATCGAGCTATTGTTTCAGACACGTGGTGCTGAAAAAAATTGAAATGTTCTGCCAATATTATCAAGGCATAGCAAGTTTAAGTTGGACTGGCTTCCTTTCCGTACTGTGTTCACACTGAAAAAAAAAAAAAACATGTACCAAACATTAATCTTTTTACTTCAGAATTACACAACACTTTGTATTTCTTTTAGGTAGCTGGAGGGAAGGAAGGAAGAAAGATTATAAAAGCAGAAGCTTAGGAGTAGATAGGGCAGTCATGAAGAAGAGTTTTGCTGGAGTGGAGCCATGGCTAGGAAATTGAGTGCAAATTCTGAGTCCCTATTTCACTACTGTACATTAGAATATTGAAAGAACCACAAAATGTTTCAATTTGAAGGTAAATTATGTAAATAAAAGAATAATTTTAAATGTTCTTTTTCTACCTACATATTTAAGCATAATATGTATACAGTCTCTACCTTAAGACTGGTCCGTGATAATGAAGTTGTTTATATATAAAGAGAGTTTCTGTGGAAATTTCACTTGATTCTCTTTTTATTACTTTCCTCATCAGACGTGTTTATTGACCACCTACTATGTGGCCAGTGTGGTGCCAGGCGCTCCGTTTTCCTCTAAGAAAAGCAGAAAAGATTTTCTGGAGAAGAATTGGGAACATCTTATGCCCCAATACACTTTGTACAATTTCCAATTTAGCCATTTAATATTTGGTAGTATATTTACATAGCTGCCGCTCCTCTACTTCGAACTTGAAGTTCCTGTCTTTTCATTTTGATGTACCAAGCATCTGCTCCTAGCACCAGTCAACCAATAGGAAGAGGAGGAAGAGTTAGCAGAAGGGAGATGTGGAGGGAAGAGTATATACAAAGGTATGATGCTAAGATAAAGAAGGGTACTTTTGAAAGCCTCTGAACAGTTCAGTCCTGTTGGATTGAGAGGGCTGGCAGTGCAGCTGGAGAGCTCAGATGGACAGGGGAATTAATATGTGCCTTGCATGCTATGCAAACAGATTTAGACTTGACCTGCAAGTGATGGAAGCCATTGAGGCCAGTCCAGTATTATCTAATGAACTCATAAGGAGGATAGCAGAATTATGATAAGAGCACAACTCAATTTCTGGATCCTTGCAGGCATTGGGCCATGCAGTCAGTAATAAGATTGGAAGTGTGGAATAGAAAGTGTAGGAAGAGAGATTCTTCTCTATTTCTGAGCTCATAGCAAATTCCAGGAAAATGTTTAAATCGGCATAGTTTGCTTTGGCATGTCTGTCTCCTCTTCTGCCCTTCCCACCTCTCCCTGTAGGTGTTCTCTACTTGTATTCCTTCTTTTTTTCCTGCCCCCAAGGCCTGGCCGCTACACAATTTCCTTCCTACCACAATTCAGAGAATGTGACTTCAGCATAAGGGATCTCTGCTGGATACTAGGAAGAAAAAATGGGAAAGGTGGGGATGACTGAGAGTCATACTCCAAGACTTTATTTACTTTTATAAAGAGGATGCTTGTAAACCAAAGTGAACCCATAATTGGTGGAATTTCAGGCACTGATTGTCATAAATTGGAGTAGAATATATCTGAAAGCTAAAGGGGGGATTCTAAGGGTTTATTGGAAGGCTAGCAGATTCCAAGTTCAGATTCTATAGCCGTCCTTGCTTTTCAAACTTCTTTCTTCTTTCTCTTTTTCATATCCCACATATTCTAAATGCCTAAACTCTATTCTGTAATACTTCTTTTGAACCCCTCCCACCCTGTGTCAGTTGTCATATTTCTAGCCAAAATTAATTGGTTCATACGGGTTCCAGGAGTTTTGCAAATAGCAATTGAAAGAGCAAAAAGAGCTTTTAGTTGGGTGGGCATGGAGGGAAGTTTGCCATAGGGGGTGATTAGAAATGTAGGGTTGCAATTACAAGAGTAAAGTCAAGCCTTCTTAGAGTGATCATGAGGCAATTGCTACATGGAAATGTTATAAGTTGGGTAAAAAAAATATAATTATGTGCAATTCCAAGGCACCAAATAATCTTGGATACATTTTGTTTTGTATTTTGGTGAAACTGCTATTCTTTCCATTATTGCAGAGAAGAATAAATTTAATGATTTGTCTAAGACTCTTCAATTCCAAACTTTAATTTTCATAAACTGCTTTCTGTACATTATTGGTGAAATATTTAAAAACTTTTATTATACTGTGAGTTTATGATTGTGATAACCTAATGATTTCTCCCTTATATCACCCTTTATGAACTAGGTTGCATATTATTTAGCCTGCAAAATAGTATGCTAAATATCTTCATGAGAAGAATATGTCTTTAGAAATTATTGATAGAATAGTTTTTTTAAACATAAGATAAGGAAATATCCTGCTCAAATTTGAGAATAAACACAGATTGGTTGAATGTCAGTATAAACCAAACACTTAAGGAGTATTTCTAAATAAAGTGAGTGCATGACATTTTTATATTTACCACTAAATGAGGTGTCATTTCTGGCCTGAATCCATATCGTATGTATTTTATAATTTTTTCCCAAGAACAATAACATTTCTGATGGGTGAAGCATTTTGACAGCTATTGAAATTGAACAACTATACTGAATTTTCCCTGGATATAATAAAAAGAAAGAGACAGAAGTTTAGGTTTTAGGAAGTGATAATACATGGTTTATTAGCTAACTTATATTTAGTTTTATAGTATTGGAGAAAATTTTATAATCACAAAAACATTCTGTCCAACCATAAATCTATGGGTTTTTAAAAAAATAATTTGTCTTACAAAATTCCATTGAAGTGTTTGCATAAATAAAAGAATATTTCCTGAGTGTGCTTCAGTTAAAATATGCATTAGAATTCTAATTTAGAGAATTCTGATACAAACAAAAGCTAAGATAAGTGTAGAGGTAGGTAGTACTTTTTTAAAACTATGAAGGCTGCTGAAATTGAAATAAATAAAAATTAAAAATTTAATCAAAATTTGTTAAGCATCCATTTACTTCTAGAATGGTTGTTTCCAAAAAAAAAAAAAAATTTATAGAAATGTAAGAGAAAGTGATTCATTGATACAGATGATCAAGTCTGGACTTGTAAGGACAATTGTCACTGTAACACTTTTGACTTGTAGTGTCCAGCCCTTAGAATTTTCTTATTTCCTTCCAGAGTTGTTCTGGTAAGGGCAATTATTTGGCTGTGGAGTTCAAACAATATGAATTTACTTATCACCAAGCATTGATAATTGAGCTGTAAATTTTCAGCAATAAGATGGTTTATATACGCTTTGTTTAAAAAAAACTTTTATTGAATAAGTATATAATCTAAATAGTGGTCTTTGTAAAAAGTGGGTAAAAAGATACACAATGTGGAGGCAAGAGTTAAAGAAATCAAATCACTTAGCACACTATTATACTTAAAAATTGATTCATATAACTAAATAGTAGTAATCATATACATACATTCATCTTGAGTCCATCTTTCCTATGTCCTTGAAATATGTAGAGACTAGTTGTATACATTTCCGTGGGTTCTGCTTATTTCCTGAGACTTTTTAGATGTTGTGAGATGCAGCAGCTTCACAATTTTTTTGCTATGAAAAATTTTTGATTGCTTTAACCCTTCTAACTGATCTTGTTTTAAATGTAATGTATTTCCTACAGTCTAATCTTTTATTTTACTGATTACAAACTACTGTTTTACTTAGTGAGAATGAACAAGATGTACTCTGCATCTAATTTTATATAGACTGACACTAAGCCGAATTTTGTCACCAATTCTATTGACTTTCAGTGTTTCCCTTTTAGGAAAGAATGATCATATAGCTATTTTTATATTTACTATTTCTTAACTTTAATTCTAGCCACCATCTTCTTTTTTGTGTAATAACTTTATTAGCAATGCATATTTTAATTGACTTCTCTTCAGTTTATAATTTTGCATTTTATCAGCATAAACTAATTATAAAAGACCTTTGTCCTATATCCTTTTGACATTTTCACACATGTTAAATAGGTAAAATTAAGAACACAATGTTTTTATCCAAAAGAAGCATATATATTTCTGTTACTTTTTAAATTTATGCCATTATGCATCAAAGTTTATTATGTATAAAGTAAATATACATTTTTACTTATATTAAGAATGGAAAAGATGACATAAAATAAACACTTAGATACAAATAGATATAGACTGTAAAAGTACATGCAAATTAAATGTTCAACTTTAAAGTAAGATAGCTTCCCAAAAGATAGTAAATGATATATCAGGGAAGAGAGAATGATGATTTAGAAAATCTTTTTTAACAACAAGCTTTCTTTAGGTAGTACTTGCATTACTCAAGAAAGGTTCAATTTATAATATTATACAGTTAATTATACCCATTTTGGAAGCATAGGACTAGATTAGAGAAGAATATAAATTTTAAATAAATAGACACAATCAAAGTGTAAGAATAGAAGGTATATATGCTAAAGATATTGAAGGCTTGAAACTGAAACATTACTAATGAATATGTGGGAGAACATAAAACGTGCAGGAAAAAGTAGTGACCATCCTTAAAAAAGAAAAGGAGAAAAAAAAAATGATCCTGGTAATTATAGACCAGTCAGCTTAACTTTGATACCAAGGCAGATACTAGAGCAAATCATCAAGCAATCAATTTACAATCATCTAGAAGTGCAAAAGTTAGTGGGTAGCAACCGACACGGTTTTGTGAAGAGCAAATTGTGCCAGGCCAATTTAATTTCCTTCTATGACAGAGTGACAGGCCATGTAGATAAGGGCAAAGTAATAGATGTAATCTATCTGGACTTCAGTAACGCTTTTGATTCCTCTCCACATGACATTCTCATCAACAAGCGAGGAAGATACGGTCTAGACCATACTTTGGTTAGTTGAGTACACAGTTGTCTGTGGATTCATACTCCGTGGTTGATAATCAGTCATCATCCATAGGGGCCCTATAGATTGGCATACAAGCAGGTTGGTATCATTTATAAGACCAGTTATGTTTCCTTTGATGAAGATGAAATTAGACTGGCATAGAGGCACATTAAGCCAAATCTCTTTTATAATAAAAAGAGAGCCCAACGTCATCAGCATCTTGTATCTCATGGGCACATCTAAAAGGTGATAGTCCAGGGAATGAATAACATACAAATAAAGCTATCAGTTTTACTAATTATTTCAATCATAACTATTGGTCCAAGGTGTGTGAGTGGTGGTGTCAGATAACTTTTGGTATTCTGATGGGCTCCCTGAGAATAAATTATCTTCTTAAACTCATTAGAAACCATACTGAAAGGAAGCAACTAGAAGAGAGTAGAGGAGGGCTTTTATATTAAGCAGGAAGGAATGTTGATATTAAAATGACCCAGAAATAGCTGAATGGAGCACCTTTATCATGACCTAGATCATAGATTTGAGAACATTTAGTTTACAGATCGTATGATGGTGAGCAGTAAAAAAATTGTTAATAACTTTGTAGATAAGAAAAAAATTTCTAAACAATTTTGATATTTTGTGAAAATAGTCTATGGAAAAAAACAAGATAAAGGTCATGGGAATGAAACAGATAAAAGATAGGAAAAAAGACTGGCTCTTCACACTGGGAACTGGTTCCAAAATATCAGTGAGCCATACTTAGATAACTGTGACCAGGGTCATGTGATAATATTCTTAATGAATTAACAGGAGAGTGCCATGAAAACTAAACATTCTCAAATTTATTTGTAGAGCAGAAATAATAAAAATTAATGTTTATTAGCACACAGTTCCACTGAATAGTGAGAAGCACTCTTTAAGGAAGGTATTATTTATCTGCGTTTTATAGTGCCTCATTTAAAGCTATTCGAGTAGAAGAGGTATGTAGTAGAGGAGGGAAACATGTTCTTATTAGAACCTCCATTGATGATGACCTAGAAAACAATGGCTTTTAAGTGATTCAGTGGTTAACCTAACTCCTTGGTTCACAGCAGATGGGTTTTGAAGCTTAGCAGTTACTGCAGTCTCTGTTGGGTATTCATCCTGTTTGTGGCACCATTTGGACCCTGTGATTTTATGAATAACATTCCCCTGCAGATAGTTGATTAGAGCTGCCGTTATTTTAAAAAACGTTCGTATTCTGTGGATTCTCAAGAAATAACCAGCAGGGCTTTCTTAGAGATAACTCCCCTAGGATTAAATCCAAGGGAGTGGTTCTTAAACATTTTTCTTCCACAACTCCCTGAGAGTTCCTGCCAAGAGCACTGCCCATTTCATCCCTCTTAATTGCATACAGGAAGACAGAAGAGGATATTATCATCTCGTCTTTATTTAGTCTAGGGGAACACAAGATTGCTCAGTGAATATGGTTGACGGAGAGTTGATAAGCAGTAGCGAGAGCAGAGGAGAAATGGAAGACGTTCAGAGACAGACAGATACTGCCATCACTGTTAACAAGTGTGACAAACTTTAGCTCCATTTCCCTCACGTAATTTGCAATTTCCTAGTGATGTGTAGAAAAATTACGTTTCCTAAATTTAAGAAACTCTTCAAAGAGAAATCACAGAAGTGATGGCATCGGAACTTCAAGAGGCTTCTTAAATCGGATATGATTAACCAAAGCAGGGCCAGAGTGCTTTTTAGTTTGACTTTTATGATATGTTTTCAGTTCCTGGACTAAGTCAAAACACCATTAAGTTAAGCAGATGTTGATATAAGATGTAGAAATAGGGATGTTGTGACAATGCAAAGTTAGTGATGGCTTTAGGATCATGGATTTAGCACATGAACTGGTATATGGCAACCTTGTTCTAACACCATTTTATAATGATTTCTAGCTAGGAATAGATCTTTCTAGTCCTTACTTTCACACACCTTATTGAATTCTTACCTTTATTATATTTACTTGGGTTCCTAAGGAAGGGAAAAATTTTAAAAGAACCAATATATAGTATCTAATTATATTTCTCATAAATTATTATCAGAATACTAGTGTTTTCTTACGAGGAATTAATTTTAAAAGTTTCCAAAAGGAAAAAAAAAGTATCTATAATAATAAATTATTACCAATGGTGGCTTTAAAACAAACATTGTTGACTATATGTAAAAATGTCAGTCTCATTTGTATGTATGAAGTAATACTAGACAGGCAGACACAGCGTGGGCCTGGAATCACACAGACCTGGAGGGTGTGGCTTCGGATTCTTGACCATTATCTGAGGTTTCTGAGCCTTAGGTTTTTGAGCTGCAAAATAAAAGCAATTGTATTTACTCTGTAAAGTTGACTGCAGTGAGAATTAAAAGATGTAATATATTTAAGAAGAAACAAACCTCTCATTCAGTGCACACCCAGTAGGTCCTCTGTAACTGGTAACTACTACCACTACTACTACTCATAGCAGCACTTTGTTAGTATGAAAAAATATCAACAACAGAATGTTTAAGAATGGTAACTTTCAGTCAGATTGATTTGGGTCTGGTGAAACACACAGACAGCTCATACAAACTGGAACGTATGGCCATTTAATTTATTTCTACATTCATTCACCATATAGATATAAACTCAAAATCATGTTTGTTTTAGAAGATCTTTAACTTACGGAGGAAAATAGCCCCAAACAACAAATGCATATTAAATGATGTCCAAACATAATTTTCTAATAACATTCCAGTGAAGTCAGTAAGATCAAAATATATTTGGCTTTTGCTGTTTCTTGACTTAATCAAATGCTACCGTGTTTCACTAAAAACCCTATAATTAAGAAAGATTCCAGTGTGTGTTACACCTCAAATCTTCTTACTACTTCTTTCAGAAAATTGGTAGAGCTGAACTAATGATTAATCAGTGGTAATCAATGACATATATATATGACATATATATTTATAGGCAACTTATATACAAAAGGCAATACAATGTGATACCATAAATCTATTTTATGTCCATTGTATAAGGAAATTTTAAAGTTTCAAATTCCAATAATAGTAAAATATGACATAAAATATATGAAGAATATTTTGGCCTGTATTTGACAGAAATATTTTACCGAGGAAGAACGTATTGTAACTCTTTCTTTAACTGTATGATATTTTTTAAAGCATGAATAAATCTGTTTCCAAATCACACACAGTGAAGAAGCAAAAAAAAAGTGCCTTCCCCAAAGTCAAGTGTAAAGAAGCACTGTAAATATCGTGAATAAATGTCACCTCCTCACAGTACTAATAAATGGGGAAATAAAGCATGTCTCTTATCTTTTTTGGCATAATTTAAGATAGTTTATTATTTTGGAGCAGCAAGCAGAGCACTTGTTAGATATCATCATTTGGTCACAGATTTGTAAATATATCAATTCTGTGCCGAGAGAAGGATTATCCTCAACCTACTCCACTGAAAATAATTACAGACAAATTCATAAGTGTTTTGAACATACAACTTTCATCACGTTTTCACCTATATTCACATAGACACACAGAGCTTATTATTAGGATTTATTTCCCAAGTATTTTATAACATTTGATTCTAAATTTTCTCCATGATGAGGTAGAAACTTCTAATTCAGATTTCTAAGAAAAATTAAATGTAATATTAAAAAAGAAAACTGCTTTATATTTTAAACATTTTCCTTTCCAGCTCCTGAACCTCTCTCAAAGATTTCTTGCCTTGGGACTATTTTGTTCTGTTGTCTGGAACTTTGAGAAATATCATTAAATAAAATTGCATACATTATATTTTATTACTTATAAGAGACATTATCAGTAAAAGGTTCATTGAATTATTTTTACATAAATATTTCAACATAGATAGTAAAGAAAATATAAAACCACATAAATCAGTATGGTTGAAGCAGATTCCTTTAAGAGGTATATTAATAAGAGACAATTTTGGAAAAGTTGAGAGATGAGAGCAGACGGAATCCATGTATGTCAGACCAAGGCCAAGTTTAAAATTCATTCAAACAACTATTTTATTATTAGTAGTATTAATAAGATGATTTTCTACTTTTTAACCTAAGAGCTCCTGAATAGAGTTACCTAAGAGAAAATCATAATCTACCTGAATTAACATTTACCACATATTCACATTTTAAAATATATCTTGTGTCTCTGGAATGCTCCAGTCCACACAAATCATTGACTACAAGTGATCCCAGACTGGGGGTGAATACCTGTCTATCATCAAACCACCTGAGAACTGCCTCTTGAGTCCTTGGATCCAAAGATGAGGTAATTAGTTCGGCAGTATCACATATTGAGGAGGAATATGGGGATTGGTTACAAGTTCAGACTTTGCATCTAACCAACCCAGTGATTTTGGGCAAGTCATTTAATCCAGTTGAACCTCAATTTATTCATCATAATTTTATGGTAATATTGCCTATCTCAAAGTGGTACATGTGAAGTTCAAATATGAAAAGTGACAGCACGATGTAAACTGTGAAGTGCAATAAAATGTTATGTACCATTCGGCACAATAAAATAGCTCCTACTGGAGTAGAGAGTAAAATACGTCATGGCCTAAAACAACTGTACTCCGTTTCATTCTCAGTTGGTTTGACCACAGAGCACTGAGATGGTCCGGCCAACAACATGAACGTCTTATTTGGTTCCAGGTTCAATCCTTTGACTTCTGATTAAGAGGAGAAAAGAGTAACCCTGCCCACCCCCTCCCATCACCACCACTCTGTCTCATCATAAAACTGAATTAGAATGTATTCTTGAGAGTAATTGAAACTGATGAGTAGGTTGGGTTGATTGCAGTCTTTGTGGTGGTGGAAAATTAAGGATTTCCTTAGATTGAAACAAGGTATAAATAAAATTTATTGGAGAAGAAAAAGTTCTTTGTCAAGGAAGGAAAGAGGGGGGAGTTTCCAGGCTGCTCAGAGTGCCAAGGAACGAAAAGGTCTTCAACTGAGAAGCTGTAGAATTCCAGATGCTTCCAAGAAAGTCTTACACCACTTCATGTTATAGTTTAACCATTAATCGCATAGCATTTTGAGGGAGCCTCCAGTTTCTCTAGGAGAATACTTCACTGTTTACAGCAGCGACATCACATCTGATAACATGAGAGGTCCTTTTGGCAGCTGCTAGAGCACCAGTCCAACCAGTAACGCACAGTTTCCTGGCCGCGTCACTGATTCCTGTTGGAAACTTATCAGCTTCTGTCTCTAGCAGCAGAATCCTGACTGATAAGAGAAGAGGCTCATCTGCTGGTAGTCGACGCCCACCCCCCCTCAGTTTATCAGCTCCGGACCAGTTCATAAATCAGTCTGTGGGAGTTGTTTTTTTTTTGGGGGGGGGGGGGTTGGTTTTATCAAAATGTATTTCTCTCATTGTAACAGTTAATACTTTAATAAGAGAACTTACCCAGGGACATTAGGAAGTTAGTTAGAGACATTTTGCAGGCGCCTCCTCCCTTGTCAGTGACAAGGTAAGGTAATCCTATACACAGGCTGCTATTGTGAGCTGAGAAACTGGCCTCCTTCGCTGCCAGAGACCAGATGCACCTCTCTCTATCCTAATCTGTAAACGACTTAAAGGAGCCTTATCTCGGGGCTCTTCGGCTTCATTTCATGCTTGATTTACTTTAATTTGTCTGATAGGGCACAAGGATTTGGAGACAGCCCATCTTTCTGCAGAAAACGTTCAGATTTTTTTTTTTCCCTGGCATTGTTGTGTTAGGGTTTGGGATTTTTTTTTTTTTTTTGAAAAAAATTTTTTAAATGTGGAAGAAATCTTGCTCCAGTGCAGCAAGCTGCTTGAGTGTGTTTAGATTTAAGCTACCCCAGCAGAAAAGAGTTTGTGAAGTGGTGTGATTGTGTGATGGGCCCCATTTACATTGAAATCACATTATGCGATATATCAGGATTCCTGAAGGGAGCGGTGCAGTAGAGCGCTGGGCCCACAAGATACTTTGAAAGGCCTATATATAGCTGCAACAATTGATAGGAGATTTTACACGAGACTTTATAAATATGTAAATAGGCGTTATCTGATTGGGTTCTGTGGCTACACATCTGTACCTCAAAGGAAGCAGAGCTGTGAGAACTACCAGGAAAACAGTAGTTTGCATTCTAAGCGAGTCTGAGAAATAGAAATGTTTCCCGGGTTGACAGCAGGTCAGGGTGCAGGCATTTTGCATACCTTGGAGGGGAAGCTTCTGTGCCGAGGAAGGGATCCCTTCCTTCTCCCAGAAAGGGAGACTCTCCACTCCCAGAGTTTGCATTTGTTTTATAACTGCTCAGATCGGTAGCTGTTGACCTTTCACCCTTCTTGTTATTTCTTTAAATTGTTCATGCGATATGGTGCCAGGGGGAATCGCTCTTACGTTTTTTGCATTTTAAAAAATGTACTTGCAGTGACCCAAGGGAAAGAAAATAAAGTCTTTGGTACATTGATCCCTTGATTAGTTATTTCCTAAATGAAAATGGAAATACTATTAAAGCAGTAATAATGTTCCATCTTAATAGTTGAGGAGTCAATAAATGGCTCCCATGTGCTTCATTAAGGATCTTAATGAAGCCATTTTTGATGGCTGAACTTTACCTTATCCTTTTTTTCTGTTCTTTTCTCTCTTTTTATTTTTTTTTAAACTAGGAGTCATTTAAGGCAGGGAAGTGGTAGGTATGAAACATTTTCTTTATATTGAGATAGTTGCCACTGCTATAATAAAATGAATGGTAATTTGAGGGGAGTAAATTCTTATGCAGAAGATAAAGTGCAAGGATTACTTTTCATATAGTACATATTTAAAATAAAGTAGGCATGTTTGATCAGTAACATATTCATACAGTTAGCAGATATGTTCCCTGGCCAGTCTATGTTTTTTTATTCTGTGGTCATTCAGACACGGGATATATATATATATATTAGAGTGATCTGAAATGCCTCCGTCTAGTCACAGAGCAATAATTGAGATTAACCAGTACTAGTTCAACTTCTACAGCTTTTCCCACCGTTTGATACTGAGCTGTTGTTACCCTTTATTCAATCTTATGCCTCTTTTTCCTTTGCCACAGAAGAAGCTATGATTTCAGCCTTCTGTATCTAAATATGTGGCCTCGGAGACTGTTGAAGAGCTAAGTCACCTCACCCCCCTATGTAGGGTGTAAGTATAAAATGACTTTCATCAATTTACTTTCAAAAATCCAATAAAAACAAAAACAGCTTTATTGTTGGGGAACACTCCTTGCAGACAGGTTAGTTGGGCTATTTGGGCACATCCAGCAAGGGGCTGTGTGTCTTATTTTAGCTTCCAAGTTATCACTTCATTTTTGAATCTTATCTTGTAGATGATTCTCTATAATGAAATGATGGCTAATACTCTTCAGTCAGGAAATAAAGTAATTGATTATGGTTAAAAATATACAAAAGGTATGTTCTCTCTCTGCTTCTGATCTCCCCCCATCCCCAATTCTCAGCAAAGGCCTCTAGGTGCCATGACATGATTCAGGTATTTAGAATTTCTTTCTGACATTTTTGTGGAGAGGTTGCAGAACAATTCTGAGAAGAATGTATTGGCTTATTCAAGTCAGCAATAGTCTAAAGCACCCCTTCCCGGGGCAGTATAATAGTCAGGTTTCTAGTTAGGAAGAACGGGATTGCAGACTCAGGCACTGGAGTGAGGGTGCAGAAGGGCTGGATTGACCCTCTGATGCCTCAACAATGTCTAACCCTTTATACTCCACAAGCAGGTCTCCAAAGATGGAAGACTTATAAGGTCTCAAAACATGTCCACTGCCTAAAAAATTTCACCCTTATCTTAGGAATTTGTGTACTGGCTTCAGAGTGCTTAGGTGTCTGTGGTAAGCCTCACTGGTAGTTGCCTGGTGTTTGAGACAGAGCTGCAGGGAGTGCAGAACTCCTTTTTGCAAGCCTGCATGTAGCACTCAGGAATGCTCAGTCAGTCCCTGGACCAACCACTGAAGCTGAATCTGCTCCCAGAGCAAGAATGATCTTCAGAACTGGTGGGTCATGGCCAGATCGGCCTGGTGGGGGAGCATCTATTGTTGATGTTCTCCGCCTGTCCATTGACAGCCCCTCACCGTTCAGCAGATTCTGCTTTCACTAGCTCCTCACTCTGCCAGATGCTGAGCTTCCCATCTTTTGTTCACTTTCTCGTTTACAAACAAATTTTCTCCCAAGAAAGATTCTGATAAACCTGTCCACACTGAGAGGTAAATAAATGATGAAGTATAAGTTACTATCTCTTTCAGGCCCATTTGTATTATAGCAGGTATCAAGAAGAAATGCCAGATATATATATATATATATATATATATATATATATATATATATGTTTCTATGGTAGAGACATGGGCAAGTATTTCTCAGTTCTCTACCTAGAAGGTGATTGCCAGAGCCAACCCAATTTATGGTGGTGATTGTCATGAGCTTCTGTTTTATTTTGACTCTAGGGAATGCTGTTTATGTTCAGTGGACACAGTAGTATTCCATTTAGATGCCTTCTGAACTATTCACTCTGTTGATCTGATACCAACTTTTTTGGAATTTTAGTGGGTGAATTATTTCAGTGGGTAAGAGTTTAGTACTGAAAGGTCAAATAATCCAATGTAAGCTAGTAATTTCTTTAGAGGAAAAAGCCTTTCTTTTAAGGTCACAAAATTTTACCTGAACCATTAGCTACAGCTGTTACCAACTCTTCATTATAGAAATCACTTGAACTGTGCAGATCAAATCAGTAATCCAGAGCCAGCAAGCCAATTGTATTGGCACACAAGAGTGAACTTTGTGCACAAAAAGCCATAAATATTATATTCTTGAAATGACCTTAAGATATTGAGAGTTCTATATTAGGCTAAATTATTGGGCTGTTTTGGAAAATAATAGCATTTACATATCTTACATGTGAAGAGCATGGGTGTTGAAATCAGACGGTCATGGGTTCAAATTTCAGCTTTGACCCTTGTACCCTGGTTGACCTTCAGTCTCATTTCCTCTTCTACAAAATGGGGATAATACTAAGTACCTGACAGATTGTTAGGATTGAATGCAGTATTGTTTTGTAAAACATTAAGTACTATGTTTGACACATGGAAAACATTCTATGAATAGTGGGTATAGTCGTAATGATGAAAAAAAATCAGGTTTTGCATTTTATATCACTGGTTGTTTATTTCCACATAAAATCAATAGTCAATCATGTATTATAAGTTTCTCCTTTACTCTGGTTTTTAAGTGCTTTTTGATAAATGAAAACTTCAAAAGTTTTATTTATGTAAAGGGTGGGTGTGTTTTAAAAAGAATTGTAGAAAGAAAAATACACCTTTAAAATTTTGAATGATTTAATATGCATGATTAGCTTTATAAATGTCAGAGAAGTATATTGTTTGGTTTTCTGTAAATTAATTGGTCAAATAACCATATCTTTGATGTAAGGCGGTAGAGCCAAAAGAGGAGAATTTATTTTTTCTAAAATGGCAGTAGGTTGCTCTTACTATAAGAATTTTAGTAGGGAAGGCAGTATTGTGAGATTTTTATATCAGCCTACATATCGTATGCCAAAAGTACATATATATGTGTGTGTGTGCATGTTATAATATTTTTCTTTTTTGTACTTTTAAAATATAGAAATAGCTTCAGTTTCCCTCGTTAAATCATGGCTTTGTGAATCTCTATGTGGATACTATTATCCTAATTGAAAGTCTGCTTTCCCGATGAGAGAGTTTCAGCAAGCTCGTTAGCTTTTGTGCTTTCTGTTGTGAAATGGAGAAACTAACATGCAAAATAGCTGGTAAATAAGAAAGAGGCACTACTGGTAATAGAGAGAAGCAGGTGAGTCAGATTGGTAAATTACATTTTTCTTCAGATTGGACATAATTTTCTATCCTAGATATTTGTCAAAGCCCTTTATGAATTCCAGCTTCTGTCTTTTCTTATATTTATGGTTTCACTAAAATCCTCAGGTAGCAAAATACCTGCACTCATGAATCATTTGCAGATAATAGTGGTTCAGACACTCTCTGTCCAAATTGATAATGGGTATCTGATCCAAAGCAATGCCTATTTTTTTAAGGTCTATATAAGGAGTTCATGGGGGAAAAAAATCCCTTTTCCTCTGATCTCATGTTCATTATCACATCCAATAGTTAGTATCCTAGATGTAGAAATGAAGAATAAGGCAAACTAGAGAGCTGCTCTATTGTTTGAGTCTCCAAATTACTCTATAAAAAGCACATCTATTCCAGACAGAATCCCTGTACACTTTGTGCTATTAGCACTCTTACAAAAATGGAGGTTATATTTACCTTTCTCTTTCATGTCTGCATCATTCCTCAAGTATTTGAATCATTTTTTATGAAACTGTACTTTTAAAGTTATAAAAGATTTTCACTTATTAAAGATTTCATATGTGCTTTACAAAAGACATTGAATTTGTTTGTAATATTTAGTATATTTTTAAAAGAGCTAATATAGTCCATTTTATTAAGGTCTAGATTGACTTATTTGGACTGTTTTCTAAGGGTAGAATAGATAATTCCTTTCAGAGAGTAATGATGCTTTAATCACTAGCTCTCAACGTATGGTGTGCATGAGTGACCGTGGGAAATAGTGAAAAATGTAGATTCCTTGATTATACCCATAAAGACTTGCAATGAATTGGTCTAGAGTGGAGATTTCAAAGAGATAGATAGATAGACAGACAGACAGACAGATAGATGAAAGCCAGATAGTTGTGATGCAGATAGCGCTTAGATAAACATTGAGGTCTTAGAGACGCCATTGACTTTCTGACAGAGATTGTACGCTGATGAATTACAGTTTCCGATTTATACATATGTAGCCAACATGTATCTGGCATCACTTAGCAGATGCCTAGAGTGTACTGTGACTGTGAACAACATACATTCCTCACAATCTCCAGTCTCTTGTTCAGCTAGCTCTCCTGGTCGTTGTGGGAAGTCTCACTGTGAACACTGCATCTCATTTCCTTGCCACACACATGTTGTTCCCTGTGCCTGAAGTACACTCTTCTGTTCCCCCTTTTCTGAGCCTCACCTCAACTATTGCCTCCCCAGGCAAGTTCTCCTGACCTCCCTAAGGGTCTCCATCTTTAGAGTTCTCATCCTACCATGTGCTCTTCTTTCCAGCACTTGTCACAGTTGCAATTCATGTGTGATGTTTGATTATTGCTTGTCTTTCTCAGTAGACTCAAAGCTTAGTATGACACAGACTAGGACTTACTTCTTGTTTGTTGGTTTCTGGTTATATCCCCAGAGCTTAATACAGGGCCTGCACATAGTAGGCTCTTAGTCAATATTGATAGGAATAAATACATTAAAGGAACCCTTCATCTCACCCTCTGTTAAAGATACCTAAGTTTATTAAAGTTATGTATTATGTGAACGGTTGTTTGAAGGACCAGGGGTAACATTAGCATCTTTAGTAACTCAGGAAACTTGAGAGCCCCAGAAGGTAAGTGCTGAGACAGGAGAGAATGTGCACTAAACAATATCTCTATTTAAAACTGTTGAACTGTTAGTGCCAAATATACTTAACTATTGATTACTTTTATTTTTATTTTTATTTACTTTTTAAATTTTATTTATTTATTTATTTGGCTGCGTTGGGTCTTCGTTGCTGCACGCGGACTTTCTCTAGTTGCCGCAAGCGGGGGATACTCTTTGTTGTGGTGTGCGGGTTTCTCATTGCGGTAGCTTCTCTTGTTGTGGAGCACGGGCTCTAGGCACGCGGGCCTCAGCAGTTGTGGCACATGGGCTCAGTAGTTGTGGCTCACGGGCTCTAGAGCGCAGGCTCAGTAGTTGTGGCACACGGGCTTAGTTGCTCCAGGGCATGTGGGATCTTCCCGGACCAGGGCTCGAACCCATGTCCCCTGCATTGGCAGGTGGATTCTTAACCACTGCGCCACCAGGGAAGTCCCTTGACTACTTTTAAATAGGAATATATGTTGTTAAGGTAAAAAGTTTTGATATACATTCAGTTTTTTTCTCATGTAAATCTTGATTGTGGTATTAGAAATGCTTAACTCTGATAGCACTGTCCATCTTCTCTTCAGGAGGCTTTGATAGGTGTAAAGATGAGGATCAAGCATTGTGTACTATGCGTCAGGCACTGTGTTTATACTTTGCATGTAATTTTCCACTTGATCTTCGCAACTATCCTGTGAGTAGCAAGGAGTAAGATCAAAAGCCCCAGGGAACAACCGTTGACTCAAAATCATATCTAATTTTTTTAGCTAATTTTTTGTTTTGTTCTGTTTTAGATTCCTACACTAAAATCCTCAGCCCCTCCTCTTTTATTCTTATATTATTTAGAAAATGTTTGTAAATAAATGCTGGAGAGGGTGTGGAGAAAAGGGAACTCTCTTGCACTGTTGGTGGGAATGTAAATTGATACAACCACTATGGAGAACAGTATGGAGGTTCCTTAAAAAACTAAAAATAGAACTACCATACGACCCAGCAATCCCACTGCTGGGCATATACCCTGAGAAAACCATAATTCAAAAAGAGACATGTACCACAATGTTCATTGCAGCACTATTTACAATAGCCAGGACATGGAAACAACCTAAGTGTCCATCATCAGATGAATGGATAGAGAAGATGTGGCACATATATACAATGGAATATTACTCGGCCATAAAAAGAAACGAAATTGAGTTATTTGTAGTGAGGTGGATGGACCTAGAGTCTATCATACAGAGTGAAGTAAGTCAGAAAGAGAAAAACAAATACCATATGCTAACACATATATATGGAATCTTAAAAAAAAAAAAAAAAAGGTTCTGATGACACAGACATAGAGAATGGACTTGAGGACACAGGGAGGGGGAAGGGTAAGCTGGGATGAAGTGAGAGGGTGGCATAGACATATATACACTACCAAATGTAAAATAGATAGCTAGTGGGAAGCAGCCGCATAGCACAGGGAGATCAGCTCGGTGCTTTGTGTCCACCTAGAGGGGTGGGATAGGGAGAGTGGGAGGGAGACGCAAGGGGGAGGGATATGGGGACATATGTATACATATAGCTGATTCACTTTGTTATACAGTAGAAACTAACACTACATTGTAAAGCAATTATACTCCAATAAAGATGTTAAAAAATATTTGTAACAAATAACAAAGTCTTATGAATAATATAGAGAAAGGACTGGTTTACATAACTGAAAATGCCAAGGATCATGATGCCTTTAGGGTGCAGCCTCTGGTTCTTTGCTAATCTCCTGGCTCTGCACTATTTAGGGTTTCAGCTGCATTCTTAGGTTAGTTTCCCTCGTGGCAGCAAAAATGTCTTTACACACACACTACACAGCCCAGAGCTAAGGAGCTCTTATGTCTAGGCATTTTTTTTTTTAAACAACTTTTTTTACTAGCAGCCTTTTATTTATTTATTTATTTTTTAAATTTTATTTATTTATTTATTTATTTATTTATTTTTGGCTGTGCTGGGTCTTCGGTTCGTGCGAGGGCTTTCTCTAGTTGCGGCAAGTGGGGGCCACTCTTCATCGCGGTGCGCGGGCCTTTCACTATCGCGGCCCCTCCCGTTGCGGGGCACAGGCTCCAGATGCGCAGGCTCAGCAGCTGTGGCTCACGGGCCCAGCTGCTCCGTGGCATGTGGGATCTTCCCAGACCAGGGCTCGAACCCGTGTCTCCTGCATTAGCAGGCAGATTCTCAACCACTGCGCCACCAGGGAAGCCCTCTAGGCATTTTTTACAAAACACTTGACATTGATTTTGATCACTTTGGCTTGAATTGCATGTCAACTTCTTGAGCCAATCAAGAAGCATTATGGAGGAGAGAAGGCATAGTCTTAGTCATGTCCCATGTAGTACCCCTCCTGAGACAGGAGGGAATCAGTTTTTCTTAAACCACATAGAAATTATCGGAAGAGAGGGGAGGAATGGATTCTGGGAGGGCAACCCATGTATTAGCTTGTCTCCTCTTAAAAAGTGCTTAATTAGTGGGAATGTAAGCAAGAGTGTAGGATAAATATGTTTGGAGACAATTGATATTTGAAAATGATGCTCTTATCTGGATATACTTTTAGACAGCCCTAAACAATGAGAGTTTAAAAAAACCTGTGTTTTTAATCTTTGAGAAGATTGGTCTGTTATTAGTTGAGATTGAGCAGCATTTAAGGAAAACACCTATCTGATGGCTCAGGCTGTCCTTAAGGTGGCCGTGTATTTGAATATTTATAATGATAAAACAAATATTTTATAGCACATGGAATAGTGCTATTTGACTAATTGTTTCTCTTTTCTCTCCTTTGAAAATAATGTTTGCTACCCTGTATGTCTAATGCAGTTGTTTTAGAATTGATAGTTATAATAGTAAACATTTATAGAAAGCTATGTGTCCAGCATTGTTCCAGAGTATTATCTGTAATCTTCACCACATTCCAGCGAAATAGGCACAACTACCCCCAATTTCCAGGCCAAGAAACTGAGGTCCCACAGTTAGTAGTGGTAATGTAGGACTGCACACACACACACCTTCTGCTCTGGAGCTCTTGCCCTAACCACTGCTTTGTTCTCCGTCCAGAATGATGCAAAAAAAGATCTTCAACTCATTGCTTGCATAATGTTCAATTATTTGTTGACTTTTGTTCCTTTTGATTTTTAAAGTGTCCATCGACAGATGACTGGATAGAGAAGATGTTGTGTGTATAAATACACATATACACAATAGAATATCACTCAACTATAAAAAAAAAAGTACAATTTTATCATTTGCAACAACATGGCTGAACCTGGAGGGCATTAAGCTTAGTGAAATATGTCAGACAGAGAAAGACAAATACTATGTTTTCACTTATATGTGGAATCTAAAATACAAAGCGAGTTAACAAATATAACAAAACGGAAACAGATTCACAGATACAGAGAACAAACTAGTGTTGCCAGAAGGAGGAGTGGTGGGTGGATGGCAAAATAGGTGAAAGGGCTTAAGAGGTACAAACTACCAGTTATAAAATGAATAAGTCACAGAGATGTAATGTACAGTACAGGGAATATAGTCAATAATATTACAATAACTTGGTATGGTGCATAATCTATAAAAACTTTGAATCACTACTGTTGTGTACCTGAAACTAATAGACTGTCGTAAGTCAACTATACTTCAATAAAATTAAAAATAAAATTAAATAAATAAAACAAGTTTTGTAGGGCCGCTCACTACGCTTTAGTAATTTACTTGAGAACAAAGAATATGGAATAGAATCACATCATGTATTTAAGCATGTTTTGATATTTGCACTAAATCTTAGTAAGGTTTAACTAGATCACCACTGTCAAAGATAATAATTGTTGAGTCTTAAATAACAAAATGTTTTGGTCGAGACCATTAGTTTCAGTGAATGAATTCTTTGGCAAGAGGGGTCCTGACTCATTTGTGTTAAATATAGTCAACATGCACTTCGTTACTATGAAAAGCGATTCTCCTTGGCAACTTGATGATATAAAAAAACCCAATCATTCTTTATAACCTTGATAATTGTTTGTCCCTCTTTTAGAATTAGCCAATATTTACTCTATTACCATAACACAGATACTAACAAAATAATTGATGAAATATTTTTCCCTGAAAATTTTGGGAACAAGTTGATTTTGTCTCAGTTAATTCAGTGAAAGGCACTCTGAATATTGATAACACCTTTGTCATCTCATAGACACCTCTTCTGTAACTATCCAAGAATTTGGAAAAATAAATGCCATCTTTGAAGAGGGGCAGACCACAATTGTAACTGATATATTTATCTATTTGTCACCCTTTCCATCTGTGTTTACAAACCATGCCTACACACCTGTGAATCATCAGCATGTTCGTACAGGAGCCTCTGCTGCGGTTTCCTTGCGCTTACTGGATCTATTAACATAGATACAATTATACTTCATCTTTTTAGCTCAGATGGATAGCAACTCCCCTTTCATGGTAGAATTTATTTATTTAAATTAAAGTTTAATTTCACTTGTAGATTTGATAAAACGTTTGCTCTCTGTTGATTTAGTCTTCTCAAATGTCCAAACATTTTTATAGTTTTACACGTCTCTCATGCATGAAAAATTGAGAATGTGTGTGTTGATTTGCTGGAAATGAGTCATGCACTGAAATCATGCAGATTCCTTTGTGTTGTTACAACCACATAAGTGCAATAAGCAGAGAAGGAAAATAGGCGGAGTTGGCCTGAAAGGAGGTGTTTTCAGTGGCAACAAGTTCTTTTAAATGTAATTGTTATGAAGGAAAAGCCTAGTTGAACACTGCGCACATTTAAAAAATATGTGCTAGGCTAGTAAGATGATGTAGTATTCCTTAAACCACTTTTGATTTCTACATTTTGGAACATGGGCAATGCTGGGATTTTTGAGATTGAAATAGAGCACACTTTTAAAGAAAGTTATAAATTACTTTGTGATATACCTGATGAAAATTATGCAGACGTGAGGAAATATAGTGAAAGGACAGCAAAGTGTTTGGATATTTGTTGGTTAAGGGCAACTTTGCTTTAGGATTTGGGGACAAGAATAATAAATATAGTTAATATTTATTAAGTGCTTACTGTGTACCACACGCCATTCTACAATGCAAATATAAATAAATTATTTAATCCTCTCAACAACTTCATGGGGTAAGTATGATTATCATCTCCATTTTATAGATGAAGAAATTGGGGCCCAACAAGGTTCAGTACCTTGTCCAATGTTGCATAGCTAATAAATAGCTAATCTGAGATTCAAATCCATTTCCAGGACCCATGTACTTAAGATATTATGCTATGATGTATAATTGGTGTGATGAGTACAAAAAGTATGTATGCATGGATTTTGTCACATTTTTGTTGTGTGAAGTAAGGTAATGTATATAAAATACTTTACAATACCTGGAAAATAAAGGAGAAGGTGAGCAAATCTTAGAGCATCCCTCCCTCCTCCTAAAGATTCTTCTTTTGTTAAAATTTTTATTGGAATATAGTTGCTTTACAATGTTGTGTTAGTTTCTACTGTACAGCAAAGTAAGTCAGCTATACGTATACATATATCCCCTCTTTTTTGGATTTCCTTCCCATTTAGGTCACCACAGCGCATTGAGTAGAGTTCCCTGTGCTCTACAGTAGGTTCTCATTAGTTATCTATTTTATACATAGTAGTGTATATTTGTCAATCCCAATCTCCTAGTTCATCCCACTCCCCCTTCCCCCCTTGGTGTCCATACATTTGTTCTCTACGTCTGTGTCTCTATTTCTGCTTTGTAAATAAGATCATCTATACCAATTTTTACAGATTCAACATATATGCATTAGTATATGATATTTGTTTTTCTCTTTCTGACTTACTTCACTCTGTATGACAGTCTCTAGGTCCACCCACGTCTCTGCAAATGACCTAATTTCATTCCTTTTTATGGCTGAGTAATATTCCATTGTATATATGTACCACATCTTCTTTATGCATTCCTCTGTTGATGTACACTTAGGTTGTTTCCATGTCCTGGCTGTTGTAAATAGTGCTTCAGTGAAAATTGGAGTGCATGTGTCTTTTTGAATTATGGTTTTCTCTGGGTATATGTCCAGTAGTGGGATTGCTGGGTCACATGGTAGTTCTATTTTTAGATTTTTAAGGAACCTCCATAGTGTTCTCCATAGTGGCTGCATCAATTTACACTTCCATCAACAGTGCACGAGGGTTCCCTTTTCTCCACACCTTCTCCAGCATTTATTGTTTGTAGATTTTGTGATGATGGCCATTCTGACCTGTGTGAGATATCTCATTGTAGTTTTGATTTGCATTTCTCTAATAATTAGTGATGTTGAGCATTTTTTCCTGTGTTCGTTGGCCACCTGTCTGTCTTCTTTGGAGAAATGTCTATTTAGGTCTTCCGCCCGTCTTTTGATTGGGTTGTTATACCATGGAGCAAAGGCAGCCTCTTCATTCAGTGGTGCTGGGAAAACTGGACAGCTACATGTAAAAGAATGAAATTAGAACACTCCCTAACACCATACACAAAAATAAACTCAAAATGGATTAAACACCTAAATGTAAGACCAGACACTATAAAACTCTTAGAGGAAAACATAGGAAGAACACTCTTTGACATAAATCACAGCAAGATCTTTTTTGACCCACCTCCTAGAGTAATGAGAATAAAAACAAAAATAAACAAATGGGACCTAATTAAACTTACAAGCTTTCGCACAGCAAAGGAAACCATAATAAACAAGACGAAAAGACAACCCTCAGAATTGAAGAGAATATTTGCAAATGAAGCAACTGACAAAGGATTAATCTCCAAAATATACAGACAGCTCATGCATCTCAATATCAAAAAAAACAAACAACTCAATCCAAAAATGGGCAGAAGACCAAAGATTCTTAACGAGTTTAAGGTACTTTTGAATTGACACTCTCCTATACCTGTTTGCCTCCAGTCTGAGTTCATAACAGACAGGAGATAACATGGTTAGTAAATTAGGGAATGCATCGGCATTATGGACCTATTTTTGAGTTATAAAGAAACTGGATTTGGAACTCACATAGGTAGTAAAAGAACAAGTTTTCTCACACACAACACAGGGACATGTGATGACACGGTTTGAGCTCATTGATTTGGTTTCTCACTGATGATCTTAAATGTGTTGACCTTACTATTGATGGCCTAGATTTTGGTTTCCTTGTATGTGTTCTTCAGGATTTGCTCAGGAATGTTTAGATGTGATTTTGTGCATTTTGATTAACCTGTTATGTTGCAATAACTATTAGATATGTATAGCTATAAAATACCTTTGTTACTGGAATTCCTGCAGAAAAAATAACTGTGCTGGCCCAAAATTTTCTAGTTTCTAACTCTCCTTTTCAATTAAAACAATTTAAAAACAATGAATTTATTTAAAAAATTATAACATGAATTCTTTGATAAGCTTTGTTCTTAGGAACACCAATAACCTGTTAATGAAGAAGAGAGTATTCCAAAGGGAAATAAAATAAAGAAAATAACTATTAAATTTATGAAAAAGAATCAAAAATATAAATCCATTTAAGTGTAACTTCGTACAGATTTACAGGACATAGTTTAAGACAAACACTTCAAAACAAAATAAAGGCCAATTCCTTTTTTAATAGCAAGATACAAGTAAGAAGGGTAGCAAAATGTGTCTAAACAGAGACGGCATTTAAACTGATATGATAATGCAATGTATAAAGGGATCACAAGACGAATGTATATATGTATAAGTGAATCATTTTGCTGCGGTAGAAATTAACACAACTTGTAAATCAACTATAATTCAATAAAATAAATTGTAAAAAAGGGATCACAAGAGCATGTAGTATCATAGTTGGGTATCAGCTTCTCCAGTGCTATGCACATGCTTAATCACACAGGTCAATTACATATTAATATCAACAGGCTATGAAGGCACAGCATTGAAAAATAGAACAGAATCAGCTTTTTGTTTTAGAATACAATGATAAGCTTCATAACATTATTTAAGAGAAAAATATGTAACTTAATTCAACCTAATTAAGTTATACATTGTGGAGATACACACACACACACACACACACACACACACACAAGTATATGTGTATTTATGTGACACAGTCCCTTTCCTCTAGCAGCATTAATATAGTTAGGAAGATAGAGACATGCATAGTAGCAGATGGTTTATTGAGATAAACATTGTCATAGAGAAACAAAATGTTCCAGTGATGTACTGGGAGTGGACAGAGATTATTTATGGGTGGGAAGGATATGGGAAAGCTATTTTGGAATAGGTGGTTTTTGAGGTGGACTTTCAAGTAAGGGTAATTGATAAGGAGATACTTCATTATATGCAGAGAGTGCCTAAGTTTAGATAACAACTTGAGAAAAGATTTATGGACAATTTCAGATGGCAGGAAATATAAGGGGGTGACTGGAGCCGTAAAGCAGTGAGGTAAGTTGCTAATGGAGATATGCAAAGTATTGCTGAAGACTTTAAGTGCCAACTTGACTAGTTAGGGAAATTATGTGTGAAAATGATCATGAACAATTTACAATGTATAAAAAATGTGATGTTGCTAACAGGATCAGGATTCAAGATGGTAGACTGAGATATATGTGCCCACAACCCCTGCCGTCTCAAATCCCATAAGATGTCGGAAGGAGGTGTACACACACATACACAGTGGTCTGGAAAACAGGAAAGAGGGCCATCAGTAAACCCAGGAACTGTGAGAAATTTCTAGAAAACAGAAATTACATACAATTGGACTTAATAAAAAAAAAAAAAAATACAGCTCCAGGTACTTTCAAGAAAAAAATACTGTGAATAATGAGAACATTTCAGTGAAACTCCCAGCTCAGAGGAATACATTCAAGGGGGATGGGAGGGTAATGAGCCAATCACACAGTACGTAATTAGTGACTTTAAGAAATTATATAGATATTACACAAACTGCATTTAAGTCATTGAATTGATAGAAAATTGTAGAATACAATATGGAAATTAAAAATATGTCAGGATTACCATTGTAAGAAGCGTAATAAGATGTGTAACTTTCAAATAAATACAGGAAGAGCTTGCCCTCTACGGATATAAAAACCTATTATGTAAGTGTAATAATTAGATCACTATGTATATGATATTAGTGTAAGAAAAGACAAATGAAAGAGTAGTGCAGAATCTATCCAGGAATCGAGTCACACACACATGCGTATTTTTTTTTAAATAGATACCATTTATTAAGAACAACTCTTGCTTCGTATACATGATCTCATTTAATCTTTAGAACAACCTTCAAAGGGAGAAATTATTGTCTCCATTTTACAAATGAGGATATTGAGGCTCAATTCAGGAATTAACTTGTCAGAGTTTCAGTAGGACTGCGATAAATGCATATGAAAACAATGAACCAGAATGAGCTATTTGATAAGTGTTTGATCAATTGGCTTGCCATTTGGAAATAAATAAAATAATATGATATCTCAAATTGTTAACAGTATTGGCCTCTGATGAGATAATTGGAGTAAGGGAAGCCCAAAAAAAACTTCTACTTTTCAAAAATAGATTTTTTGGATGATTTTTATAAAACCATATTCAGGCATTACTTACATAAAATTTTAAAAGGAAAAATAAGGCACAATGTTTGAGTGAGCAACATCTTTAAACTCATCATTCATAACCAAACTAAAGTTTGCTGTTTCCTACTAGGAGCAGAATACAGCCTTGAAAATCAGAATAAAAATACTGTGCTTTATAAATCAGCAGAGTTCAACTCTGTATAGTCTTATGTTGAGAAATGGTACTGAAAATATATTTATTTAATATATGTAGAGTTCAAATATTGTTATTTCAATTTGAAATTATAATTTTCATCTTCTCTACTTGGCTATGAAAATTTAGAATTTAAAAGTTTTCCCATAAATACTTAACTCGATCCCACTGCAAAGCATGTTCTTCTAATCCTTAAATTGCATTGCTCCTCTGTGTAGCTCAGTGGCTGTCATATATTAGGTAAATATTATGAGTAGAAATATAGTATAATGGTCCGAGAGAATTAAATACTAGGTCTAACTCTTCACTTTAGCCGTTGCTTTGACTTTGAGCAAACTAACCTCAGTTTTTTCTTCTGTAAAATGGGGATAAAATTATCTATCTCATAGGATTGTTTCTTGAAATGATGAAATGAAAGTACTCAGTGCCAGTACTTTGCACATACTAAATATTCAACAAACGTTAGGTACTATTCCTGGAAAAGGATTATCCAGTAAAATTTTCAAACCTGGACAAGGAAGTTTACGAGTCTTCTATGTCCAAATTGTATAAGACCTTACATTTACACCAAACTCCCAGAGAACATGAGCTTGATATTACTTCACCTCTATTGGAAGATATTAAAAGGTAGATCCAGTGTACAAAATGACAAGCTGTTTCCAATCCACTTGATTGTGCTTCACGTTGTCCTAGTATTCTGTAGCTACACTGCTTGTCCCAATCTTGGGTCTCATCACCTTTCCTAGGATTGACAGCATGCAGTGACCTACCCAGGAATGGTGCTAAGGTTATGCCTTTTTAGACATCAAGAAGTGGCATCCAGAGCTTTGAAGTAAACCCTCTGAAAGAGCAATTTCTTCTCTGCTCTGTTGCCTCAGACAATGACTACACCTCCTTACCAACGGCTGCTGGTGATAGCTGCTACTATGCTAGTAAAATTCTTTGCAGATACTGACCTGAGAGGAGCTGTGACACTAAAATAACAGGAGTTTAGTTGATTTATTATATAGAGGAGATAATCAACCAATTGACTCTTTGACTCATTAGCAGATTATTTTTGTGTGAAAGTTGTATTGTGTCCCATCTGGACATCAACTCAGGGTAATGATGTTTAAGCCCTTTATGGTCAAAAGCAACCCGGAGAATATAGCAGCAGGACAGTGCAGTGAAAATGCATGGACCATGTGTAGCAGTCCGTGTTCTAGACCTGACTACTTCAAATTGTTCCCTGAGTAAGCCTCTTTATTTTTTTCATTACTTCAATATATTTATTTTATTTTTTGCCATTTATTGCTTTTTTAGTGTGGTAAAACATAACAGAATCTACTATTTTAACCATTTTTAAGTGTACAGTTCAGTGGCATCAAGTACATTCACACTGTTGTGCAAACATCACCACCATCCATCTCCAGAACTTTTTCAACTTCCCAAACTGAAACTGTACCCATCAAACAAAAACTCTCCATTCCTCCCTCCCACCAGCTCCTGGCAACCACCATTCTGCTCTCTGTCTCTATACAACTTGACTACTTTAGGTTCACCATATAAGTGGAATCATACAATATTTGTCCTTTTGTGTCTGGCTTATTTCACTTAAAATAATGTCTTCAGGTTTCATCCATGTTGTAGCATGTGTCAGAATTTCCTTCCTTTTCAAGGCTGAATAATATTCCATTGTATGTGTGTAACATATTTTGCTTATTCATTCATCCATTGATGGCCACTTGAGTTGCTTTCACCTTTTCGCTGTTGTGAATAATGCTATGAACATTGGATTCGCAAATATCTGTTTGAGTCCCTGCTTTCAGTTCTTTTAGGTACATACCCAGTCATGGGATTGCTGGGTCATATGGTAATTCTATATTTAATTTTTTGTGGAATTGCCATACTGTTTTCCACAGAGGCTGCACCATTTTACATTGCTTCAATTTAAATCTGTATCTATGTAGAGTACCTGTGTCAGATTAAAAATGATGTAGAATTACTCATAACCTCTAAACACTTATATGTTAAGTATTAGCTCTACTGAGATCCCAAATGTACAGGAAAGTGTTTATACTGTATAATTGAGGGGTATTGGGGAGGTGTAATTATGTAAATGCTGGAAAGTATACTAAAATGGATTAGATGCTGAATAAAATGTAACCTTTTCTTGATAGATTAAGGCCAACATAATATTACATATTTATGACCTTAAATCTCTAAGAGAAGAAGGATTTTGATTCTCAGTGGTACCCCCAGTGCCCAAAGTTATTGCTCAAAAACATTTGCAGAGTGAGTGAACAAAGAAAAGGTGTCTAAACTATACTTAACACTTCGACCTATTTTGCCTTATCTAATTTGTCATGGCTTTGGCAATCGTAGAAACATTCTTGGGGGTCTCTGTCTCTGTCTCTGTCTGTCTTTCTCTCTCTCACACACACGCACACATTGACTTTTAAATGTTAGCATTGAGCAACATTCAGACCAATAATTTGAGCAAGGTACCCTTTCTTTACTCAGTGGGTAAAGTCAGAAAAAGAGTTTGTAAAGCCTTTGGTGCAGAACAGGATTTTCTCTCCACATCAGTTTTAGATGATATCTGTGATCAAAGAGACATATGCTGTTCGTATGCTTCCTCTGTACTTCAGAACTGGCTGTGACCTGGAGGGTGTACGAGTGCCCTTATGTGGTTGCCTAGAAACTTTGGCTGCACAAGTGTCAACTTTCTTTCATGGCTCTAAGGGAGAAGGAGCCTCGCAGAGAGCTCTAGACTTTGTAGAGAGGGAAAAAAAGGTCCTTGTGTGTTTTAAAACAAGTGTCTCACCAGGAGATAATGGTTGAGCTGTGGGTTATAAATGATGCATTTTGTTCTTTTCGTCTTGCTGATGGCACAAGGGAAAAAAAAAGTTCATCTCTCGCTTATCAAAATACTGTGACATTTCTTCTTCCACAGGAAAATTTTCAATCACAACCTTCTGCAGCAACCGACACCAAATTTAACAATTGTAAAACTCTGCAGTGTCTCACTAAAACCTGTGTTTGACCTCTATTCTTTTATGTACCTCACACAAAATAAAACACACACACAGATCCTCATAAAATTTGCTATCATTTCCTACTTCATTTCTTTAGGAGCACATTTGCTACTGAGGATGCAAGTTGTCTTTGTTTGGTTCTTGTTCCAAATTTTTAATATTTTGTGTTGCCCTCAGCACAGTTACCTCTAAACTATCAGTTTTATTAGATCTGTCAGCTTTGAAGAAGACAAGCTTCACAAAATTTCCTTGAAAATGAATGTATTTTTGAAAGATATTTAGAAATATGTTAAAGATGAAAGGACCTTTCTGTGCCAGTCGCCTCATGAGTATGTCATGAATATTAATTTTTAATTAAAATCCTATGTCCATTTAGGTTTAGTTATTTGTCAGGAGAGGTTTCTGCTTTCCAAGCTGCATGTTCCATGAGTGGTGAATTGGTCAATATAAGATCAATAGGAATGATGCTTGTGTAACCCAGTTTTCAAATACAGAGTGCTAGGTGGTTAGGTGGTAGGATTCTCATGTCCTTACTGAGATTAAATTGATTTTGTAATTTTTACAAAAATAAGCAAGCATATAGAATTTAATATCCCTGAGCTACAACCGATCTGTTATAGGAAACATATGCCCCAGTTATCTAAAGGACAAACTGATACAGTGCAGTGCCCAGACAAAGGGCTTTTCAGAAAGCTAACAGTTGTGTGAGCCTACAGCCGCAGTAGTTGACTTATAGATAAAATAACACCTAAAGTAATCAAGGCCTAAAGTTTGAATGGTTGTCCATTTACAAATTTTAATATGTGGATGTATTTTTATCAGCCTGGTTGGCCTGATAAGTGCTCAATAAATGTGAAATGAATGATCCCCACAGAGGTGTAAAGTGTATCCATGTTGTAGGTGAACTCTATTTTTTACAGTTATCAAATATTTCCTGATAAATTAATTCATTATATTTTTACAGAAAATTGAGATGATAGTGCTGTTTTTTCAACTTCAGACTTTCTTACAACAGTTAACTGAATTGACATTTTGCCTTTTTATAGGGATAAATTCTTCCCCTTTCTCTTGAAAGCCTTCTCACCCATGTCCTGATGTCCTTTGCTCTTCAAAACATTCAGAATTAATATATGTACTTAATCCATCAAGAACCTTATATCTAATGCTAACGAATCTTGATGCATGTATTAAAACCTTAAAACCCAAGAAAAAATAAGGACATAAAATAAACGTTTGGATTCATTCACACTGCTACATGTTATTTTCTACTATGAAGGAAGTACAGGAAAAATGTTATACACTGCTAAATGTTCAAATCTGATGTGAATAGAAGACACAAACTGTAGAGTGTAGTTGGTTTTCATATGTTTTTTTTAAAAAAGATTCCCCTCCCGCCCCGCTACTAAATCTAGGAACTACCTGGCTAGCCTCTTTTTATTTTCACATTTTTTGCTTAAATTAAGGTTTTAATATTGATTCTTTTTAAAAACACTGAGAATAGTAATCAACAGTGAGATACATTAAAATGGAGAAAATCAGTACCAAAGAAATGGTGAGTTTGGTAAAACACCCAGTTTGCTTACGGAAAATGAAATCTGTTTTTAGGGGTTTCAAATAAAAATAGGAACAAATGTAATGCATACATCTTACTTCCATAAAATCATGATTAAGACCAAATTATCTAGTTTATATTTAGTCTGAGTTGGGATGCAGAGAGAGAAAATGTTTGTAACTTCACAGGTAAGCATCCGATTTCTCTCCCTCTTTCTCTCTCCTTGTAACATGGAGCCCTTCATGTCCTCTACATGGTAAGTTTCCTCCACTTACCAGCTGTGGGACCATACTTGAGTTAGATCTCTCTATGCCGTTCATCATCTTCAAAATAGTGATGGCAGTATGTATTTCATAGAGTTGTTATGGGGATTGAATGACTATTTATAAATTTCATAGAATGGTGGGATGAGAATTTCTTAAATACAAATAGCATTCCTCTATCTGGGCATACTTCAGACTTCAGAAAGCTCACGAAGAGTGTTTCCAGAGTCAAGGAGTGATTCCGCTTTTGCAGTCACTTGGTATTTTTGAAAGTGTATTTTCCTTGTTCATTCTGTGAACTATCAAGGGTTTTACTTAAAACTTCAAAAAAGCCTCCAGTTTCACGAAAACTACCTGGCAGCTGGTTGGGGGTGAGGGGATGCCGCCCTTTAGTCTAGGACAGAAGTATACATTTCAAAAAATACATGAGGAACAAAAGGGCAAAGTTCTCTTGCTTTTGCCCTCAAAGAGCGGGTACCAAAAGGGTCTGCCTGAAAGTAGAAAAATGGGCATACTAGAATGGGGTAGAGTTGTTTTTTTTTTAAAGTTGTACAGTGGAACATATACATCAGCGCTGAACCAGTGATTGAGTCTTATTAAAGGGGGCCGACCTAGGGTTTGTTAATGCCCTCTATTACTTTTAAAGTGTTATAGGCTTGTACGAGTGGGATTGTAGAGATCAAGAGGTGGTTCTTAGACTTATGTTGAACTTTAAGACCTTATTATTCAAAGTGTTCTAGCATCAGTATCACCTAGGAGCTTGTGTCAGAAATACAGTCTTAGGACCCCTGTGCTGACTGAAGCAGAATCTGCATTTTAAAAAGATACAGCCTGAGTTCAACCGTGAACAATGTGTGGCACCTCAAACCAGAATTAGAATTACGTCTTTATTTTAGAGCTTTGAAGGATCTTAAAAATCAGCTAATCCAACTCCTTTATTTTCTAGTTTCATGGCTTTAGGAGATGGTTGTTCGGTACTTGCTCTATGTCAGGTTTTTAAACTCCGTGTTGTGTTTAAGAGGGTTGATAGGACATGGTTCTTGCTCTGGAGGTCTCTTCAGAGGGGAGATGGAATGTAAACTAGTAGCTGGGACACAGTGTGTGCACTGCTCTTCTACAATAAATGCAGAGAGCCCCAGAGGAAGGCTCTGAGACCGGACGGGAGAATCAAGGAGGCCTTCCCAGGGACAGTTACTTTGAGTTTGGGTTTTGAAGGATGATTGAGTTTTCCAGTAGCTCTGGGGTGGCCCCAGAAATTCTGCATTTCTAACAGACTGATAGGGCTATGAAGGAAACTCACAGCTACAGCTTTGCATAACAAGTGCCACAGATTGGATGGCTTAAACAGATGTTTATTTTCTCACAATTCTGGATGCTAGAAGTCTGGGATCACAGTGTCAGCAGGTTTGATCTTTTTTGAGGCTTCTCTCCTTGGCTTATAGATATCCATCTTCTTCCGGTGTCTTTACATGGCCTTTCCTCTGGGTGTGTCTTTATCCTAAACTCCCCTTCTTATAAGGACACCAGTCATATTGGATTAGGGTCCACCCACATGACCTCATTTTATCTTAATTAGCTTAAAGGCCCTATCTCTAAATACAGTCACATTTTGAGGTAATGTGGGTTAGGATTTCAGTATCTGAATTTCAATATTTTGAACATTGAATTTGAACAACTCAGACCATAGCACCAGGGAAATCTTGAGCATAAGTTTGCCATCAAATATTTCTATAAATTTATTTACATGATTATTATAATTACTATATATTCCCAAGCTGAAATCAAATTACTGAGTTTCAAAGTTAATTACCAGTATACCAAGTAACACTGCATACTTTGCTTCTTAGTGAATGTAACCCAGGCATCCTAATTCACCGTCAGCTGCTGTGTGCACTTTTAACAAGAGAACACCAGCAATTTTTTCTTTTGGGGTTCCTTGAACTCACCACTCAGTCAGGGCTAAGTGAGCACATCCACTCAGGAAGAACCAGTTCATCAAATAAAATGAAAATAGAGCAAGAAGATCAGCTCAGTTTATGGAGAAAACCTGCCACCTTGATTTTAGCTCATACACTTATGAACGTATTTGGATAAAAATTTTGAAAAGACGAAATTCATGACCATATGGTGCCTATCCAAATTCTTAAATATTATTAAAAGTCAGGCTGTCATGTTAACGAATATATTTTAATTCACAAGATAATTGCAGTCTTTGGCACTTGCTATAAAGGAGGCATGCCAGTAATTGTTTGCCCGCAGTGGAAAACTCTCTATAACTTTCTCAAAGCTATTATTATCTTAGGGAAGCAGCAATACCATATTTTCCCAATCCTTACCAAATCTCATAATCCTTGGTGGATTAGCCTTATGACAGTCTGATGTTCTGTCACATAGTTTTGTTTTGGATCTTTTGCCGCAAGTTGTGGTTAGTTCATCAGTTAGCGTAGGCTGCCATAGCAAAATACCATAGACTAGGTGGCTTAAGCAGCAGAAATTTATGTTCTCGCAGTTCTGGAGGCTGGAATTCTGAGATCAGGGCGCCAGCATTGTGGGGTTCTTTTGAAAACCCTCTTCCTGGCTTGTAGATAGCCTCCTCAGTGCGTGTGTGCAGAGAGAGGGAGAGGGAGAGAGAGCTAGTGAGCTGTGGTTTTTCTTCCTCCTCTTATAAGGACACCAATCCTATTCGATTAGGGCCCTACCCTTATGACCTCATTTAACTTTAATTATCTCTGAAAGACTCTATCCCCAGGTACATTCGCAATGGGGGTAGGGCTTAAACATATGAATTTTAGGGGGACACAGTTCAGTCCATAGCAACCAGTAACCATTTATTGAGACACTAGTAAATGTGAGATGCTGTACTAGGCCCTGAGCTCTACAGTATGGAAGATACAAATGTCCTGACATGTTGGACTAACATTCAAATATGATAGTTATATGAAATTTTATATAAAGTTTATATATGAAATTTCATACGTTGTATGAAATTTTATTTAAATTCACTATGATTGTTGTTCAGTATAGTTAATGATTTTTGTTTTATATTTGGCTCAAACTCCTTTAAAAAATAACCATTTTGAAGAAATTCAGCTCTTACAATAGTAAAGATCTGAATTAGGAAGAAGATGACTACAAAAGCTACTTCTGTGTTCCAGTGATATGAGTTACTGAGATAACAGCAAGAAGGTTGGTAAGTAGTAATGCTTGAGCTGACTCACACTTTATGTCGTTTATTTCCCTCTTGTATTAATTTCATAGGGGAGCTGTAACAAAGTACCACAAATTGGGTAACTTAAAACAACAGAGGGGCTTCCCTGGTGGTGCAGTGGTTGAGAATCTGCCTGCCAATGCAGGGGACATGGGTTCGAGCCCTGGTCTGGGAAGATCCCACATGCCACGGAGCACCTAGGCCCGTGAGCCACAATTACTGAGCCTGCGCATCTGGAGCTTGTGCTCCGCAACAAGAGAGGCCGCGATAGTGAGAGGCCTGCGCACCGCGATGAAGAGTGGCCCCCGCTTGCCACAACTAGAGAAAGCCCTCGCACAGAAACGAAGACCCAATACAGCCATAAATAAATAAATAAATAAAATAAAAAAATAAAAAAAAACAACAGAAATTTACTTTCTCATGGTACTGATGGCCAGTTGTCTGAAATCAAGGTGTTTGGGGTCATGCTTCATCTGAAATCTGTAAGAGAATCCTTCCTTGCCTTTTCCTAGCTTCTGGTGCCTTGCTAGAAATCTTTGGGTTTCCTAGGCTTGTAGATACATTAGTCCAATCTTTGCCTTTATCTTCACATGGCATTCTTCTTGTGTGTCTCTCTTCCCATCTTCTTATAAGAATACCAGTCATATTGGATGAGGGGTACACCATATTCCAGCATTAGCATTTCAGCATATCTTTTTTTTTGGAGGGGCGAGTTCAACCTATAGCACCTCTGAAAGTGAAAATACTTTGAGAATCAATTTTGAAAGTGGGAAAATCTTTTGTTTTACAAAATTATGCAGAATATAATAACTACCCAATTTCCAAACTCTTGCTAAAGATGCCTAGGTAAAAATTGTCAAAATATTGACAGTTTAAATAAAAATAAAATTCCAAATAACTTTTCTGCTGCTGTGGTGGGTCACAAAAATATCCAAGTAAATTACTATTTCTGTTGTTAATCTCTAAATAACATTTGTATTCTATACAATGTAATTGTGAAGAAAAAGTTGTCTACAGAAAGAATGCCTGGTTTTATATATTCCATAAGTTATATGAATTTTTAAAAGCCAAACTTACAAATATCTCTAGATATTCTTGTCACAAATTCAGGATTGAATCACTTTTATAAAACACCTGTTTCCACCATAAGGTTGTAATATAGAAGGTCAGATGTGAACCTAACAAATTCGAGTGTTATTGATTTTTGAATTTTACTGCCCTAGAGTCACAAGACATGATTATTTTTATTGCAGTAATGTTGGTTTATAACCTTATGTTAATTTCATGTGTACATAATTATAATTTGACTTCTGTATACACTACAGCACCACGCTCATCACCGAAAGTCTAGCGTCTGTCTGTCACCACACAAATGACCCTTTTAACCCATTTCACCCTCCTCCTGCCCCCCCCTTCTCCTCTGGTAATCACCGATCTGTTCTTGCTACCTGTGTATTTGTTTTTGTTTTGTTTGTTCATTTATTTTGTTTATTTTATCTTCCACATGAGTGAAATCATACGGTATTTGTCCTTCTCCACCTGACTTATTTCACTTAGCATAATGCCTTCAAGTTCCATCCCTATTGTTGAAAATGGCAAGATTTCATTTTCTATGGCTGAGTAGTATTCCATAGTGTGTGTGTGTGTGCACGTGCACATGTGTGTGTGTATATATGTGTGTGTGTACATATATATGTACACACACATATATATATATCTATCACATCTTTATCCATTCATTTGTTGATGGGCACTTAGGTTTTTTTCCATATCTTAGCTATTGTAAATAGTGTGCAATGAACATAGAGGTGCATGTATCTCTTTGAATTAGTGTTTTCGTGTTCTTCACATAAATACCCAGAAGTGGTATAGCTGGATCATATGGTAGTTCTATTCTTAATTTTTTGCAGAATCTCCATACTGTTTTCCATATGGTGATTCCCACCAAAAGAGTATGAGGGCTCCCTTTTTTTCACATTTTCACAACACCTGCTATTTCTTGTCTTTTAGATAATATCTCATTGTAGTTTTGATTTGTATTTCTCTTATAATTAGTGATGTTGAACATCTTTTCATGTGCCTGTTGGCAATTTGTATGTCTTCTTTGGAAAAATGTCCAGTCAGATCCTCTGCCCATTTTTTAATTAGGTAGTTTGTTTTTTGTTGTTGTTGAGTTGATGAGTTCTTTATATATTTTGGATATTAACCCTTTATTGGATATATGATTTGCAAATATCTTCTCCCATTTGCTAGGTTGTCTTTTTTGTTTTGTTGATGGTTTCCTTCGCTCTGCAGAAGCTTTTCAGTTTAATGTAGTCCCATTTGTTTATTTTTGCTTTTGTTTTTCTTTCCTGAGGAGACAGATCTAAAAAGCTATTGCTAAGGTCAATGTCAAATAGCTTACTGCTTTCTTCTAGAAGTTTTATGGTTTCAGGACAGGACATGATTCTTAATTCTTCTAAAGGAAATTACTGTTTAAAAAGCTAATGGAAATATTAAAATTTTTCTTTCAATGTGGTAATATTTTCCCTGATGTTATTGCCAAGAATGCTTACTTGCATACCTAATTCTTTTGCTCAACTTTCTTGAGCATAAAAAGGATACAATAACATTGACAAGTTCTTGTTGACAAACTGTAGTGATTGGGCATTTTATATTTCAGTTACATAACTGTGCTTGTGGAATGATGTAATTTGGGGGCTTGTATTACTTACTCTGCTGGGTATAATTCTTACTTATTATGGCAGGTTTATGGGAGCTATGGAAGAAACTAGAAAATAAGAGTGATCACCAGTGGCATTAAGTATCTGTGACAGAAAGAGACATAGGATGTAGCTAAAATCCCAATATTGGAAGATTGGTTTTTGAACTGAGAGGGGAGGAATGTCTGTAATACTGCATCAGTATTCAGAATCATAACTTTTTTATCATAAATTCTTGTAAGTCTCCAGAAAATTGAAGAATGTTTAGAATTAACAAATTTGATTCATGTGTAGGAGGACTAAGTGAGCTCTGAATATATTTGAGCTATATATATTTGAATAATATGAGCTTTGTGTCATATTTATATGACACAAACAAAACCATTTAAAAAATCCTCGTATGAAATATAGGTAACCTGACACTACTTTCCTTAAGTACCACTGAAGTAAAGAAGACCGTAAAAATAGTATTTGTATTGCCTGTTTTATAACTCTCATAAACATAGTTTAATCAGACTGGCCCAAAATGCGCAATTTTAAAAGAGAAGATGTTTATAGGTTTTGGTGAAAGCTGTGACAGTGTAGACAGGCATCCCTCCAGGTGGTCAAGATGTACTTCAAAGTTCATAAGGGCTAACCAAAGAGATAAAATACAAACTTTCTTTTCCAGCTGCTGATTGATAAGGAATGTGACTTCTTAGGCAATCTTCAGAAAAAAATTAAAAGACTTCTTGTGTATTTAGAAGAAGTCTATATAAAGAAAACATATAACATATTCCTAGAGAATTTGGAAGCTGTATTATACCAGTTACCATCATAATTTGTCATAAGATCAGCAGAACAGAGAGACTAATATATTAATCTTTTAGACAACTCTTAAGTGTTACTCCCTAAACTCCCTAAGCCCGTATTTGTTTCCCCTTTTCCCTCTCTTCTCTCTCCCTCCTCTTTTTCCTCTCTCTTTTACTTCCTTCCTCTTTCTTTCTTCCTTCCTTCCTTCC
Organism: Balaenoptera acutorostrata; assembly: GCF_949987535.1. NCBI lineage: Eukaryota > Metazoa > Chordata > Mammalia > Artiodactyla > Balaenopteridae > Balaenoptera > Balaenoptera acutorostrata. Next base: position 31,909,391 of record NC_080080.1, on the reverse strand, counting down.
TTCCTCCCTCCCTCCCTCCCTCCCTCCCTCGCTCTCTTTCTTTCTTTCTTTCTCTCTCTCTTCCTCCCTTCCTTCCTTTCTTCCCTTTCTTTCCTTCCTCCCTTCCCAACAAGAAGGTAAGTGCTGTAAGAGGAGGAAAGTTTTCTCTGAGGGAATGACTTGAGGATGAAGAGGAGTTAATTTGTCAAAGAGAGAGAGAAGAATATTCAGGCAGAAGTGACAAGCCTATGTATGCATTGTCCCTAGTACATACAAGCAACTCAGTGTGAAGAAGTGTGGCTGAAACACAGAGAACAAGAGAACAGGGGAATGGCCAAGCCATTTAAGAGATGTTAAACATTTTGCCTTTGTCTTTTTTTTTTTTTTTTAACATTTTTATTGGAGTATAATTGCTTTACAATGGTGTGTTAGTTTCTGCTTTATAACAAAGTGAATCTGTTATACATATACATATATCCCCATATCTCTTCCCTCTTGCGTCTCCCTCCCTCCCACTGTCCCTATCCCACCCCTCTAGGTGGTCACAAAGCACTGAGCTGATCTCCCTGTGCTATGCGACTGCTTCCCACTAGCTATCTAGTTTACATCTGGTAGTGTATATATGTCCATGCCACTCTTTCACTTTGTCCCAGCTTACCCTTCCCCCTCCCCGTGTCCTCAAGTCCATTCTCTAGTAGGTCTGCGTCTTTTTTCCCATCTTGCCCCTAGGTTCTTCATGACCATTTTTTTTTTTTTAGATTCCATATATATGTGTTAGCATACAGTGTTTGTTTTTCTCTTTCTGACTTACTTCACTCTGTATGATAGACTTTGTAGTGAGGTCCATCCACCTCACTACAAATAACTCAGTTTCGTTTCTTTTTATGGCTGAGTAACATTCCATTGTATATATGTGCCACATCTTCTTTATCCATTCATCTGTCGATGGACACTTAGGTTGCTTCCATGTCCTGGCTATTGTAAATAGAGCTGCAATGAACATTGTGGTACATGACTCTTTTTGAATTATGGTTTTCTCAGGGTATATGCCCAGCAGTGGGATTGCTGGGTCGCATGGTAGTTCTATTTTTAGTTTTTTAAGGAACCTCTATGCCTTTGTCTTAAGAGCAGCGGGAAGACATTAATTTTTTTGAGCAAGAGGCGCTGGAGGAAAAGATAATGTTTACAGTTTGAAAGTGATTGCTTTGGCCATAGTGTGGGGCACAGGGTAAAGGGAGTCAGGAGTATGCCTTCTTCCAAATGACCAAAGGAAGATGTGTCTATAGTAACAGCAAGTTTTCAGAGATTAGTAACATTGAGATCATAAGATGGCATTCTCCTAATACATGGTGTATCTCCTACGACACGGCATTTGGAGCTTAAAATTTTCCCCACAATGTTCAAATAAGGTCTTGAATCAAACATGAAGGCGTATCATTGGGGAATAAATAGACTGGAAATTCCAAGTGGCTTTGCCATTGGCCTCCTTCCCATTAAATAAATAACTACTTTACATTATGATCCAGATGTCCATAGAAGCTTCATTATTCTTAAAGACAGTCTGTTTCCCAAGTAACTTTTGTGTTTCTATGTAGAAACCACAGTTGTGGGTTGTTTTTTTTTAAATTAGTGTATGCTACTTGAGGTAGTCCTATTTCTTGCACATCTTTTATGAGCCAGTGATTCAAAAATTAGTCCTAATCTTGAATGAGTAGAGTGGCAACCACAATTAAACTGATATGATTGCATATCAGCAGAGAAGACTGTTAAGGAAATGTTTCAAAAACTTACTCCTATATTGCATGTAATAAACAGGATTTCAACATGTACTCCATCACACAAATGGAGTATTTTGTTTGCTTTGGAAACAAACTGACCTTTGTATTACAGTCTACAGTTTGGATTCTCTGGAAAGTAATCCTTTGCTTTGATTTTTCTGGGCTTCTTTTCAGCATTTCAAAGAAATTGTAAAGTCAATCTCAGGCCTAGAAGGACTTAGGTTTTCTGGAAATTACAGTGTCTATATTCACCTGATTATTTTAGCCTCTCAGCTCACTTCAGACGTTCAGCCCTGGAGGGAGAGTTTAGCTCTGTCTGCTTTCTGATTAGAGTCATTTATAAGCATGTTACATGGGATACTGGAGATTTATGGTCATGGACTTCAGGTTTCACAAATGACCACACTGTGACATTATTTTTAACCCTTTATGACTGTTTTCAAAATTTGGAATTTGATTTTACTTTTCATCTATTCATTATTTTTATTCAACGTGGCTTTGCACAGTTTTCTGAAAATTCTAGTTAGAGATGAGAACTTGTCTGCTCAGACAATAGGTCTTGACAGAAACCTCTGAATTCTAGAGAGTTATGGAATATTCAAAGTTTTAATGAGCTGTAGATTTGGCTAAAACAAAGATGCAGTTTGAAATTGTATGAGGTTTAAAAAAAATTCTACATAGTAATAGACCTTGAATAAATTATGTATTAGTTAGCCCTGAGTTCTAAAAGAATAAAATGTAACTCGACTTCTAAAGACACCAGGTCATATTGGGAATATTGCCATTTTATTTTTACTGTTTAATAATGAATGTGGTCTGTTTTAATATTTGTTAACTTTCTCCATACCACCAGTTTCTTTAGTCTCAGGGTATTGTTACTGGTAGTCTATGTCTGATTATCTTAAAAGGAGAGAAGAGTTGTTTATAAGTCTTGATGTGCTTTGCCAAGTTTCTTTTCTCCCTCCTGTCTCCTTTCTATTTTTCATGGTTTACTGTGGAATCTTATCTGGTTTTTTGTTTTTTTTTTTTAATGCTATACTCCTCAAGTTGAAGGTCAGGGGGCCTTTCATAATGTTCAGTAAAGAAAACAGATTTCTGTTAAGAACTACTTTTATTTGCACCAAGATAATGGGGGCTTTGTCCATGTTACAAACAATGAAAATTCCTCGAGATGATTCGAAAGACATATTTATGAACACAGGACACATTGTTGGCTTCTAGTGCTGTTTTCAGTTTTGAACGCTGAATAAGATAGGCAGAGGATCACATACCTTTAGCATGATTAGTGCTAGGGAGACTCATATTAAAACATGGGGGCAGTCAGGGAAGAATGGGTGTCAGAAAAGAAGAATGATAGGACCAAGGCTCCCTTTTGGAAGCTGTGGGAGAGCTTTGGAATGCATCCAATCAAATGGGCATTTCAAAGCCGTCAAATCAAAAGTCTGCTCCAGTTAAAGCATCTTCCCTTGAGCTATAATGTATCATTTGTGGATATTTCTCTTACTACCTTGTGATTATTGTATTCCATAGATTCAGATATTGGGTTACTGCTATATTTTCCTTTTTTTTAACATCTTTTTTGGAGTATAATTGCTTTACAATGGTGTGTTAGTTTCTGCTTTATAACAAAGTGAATCAGCTATACATATACATATATCCCCATATCTCCTCCCTCTTGCGTCTCCCTCCCACCCTCCCTATCCCACCCCTCTAGGTGGTATCATAAGGGTAGTAGTGATTTTCAAAGCTTCTTTAGTTGCTAGTCCTTTTGCTAAATTGGATCCTCATAATCATGGCCCAATACTTGTTCTATTATAGTCATAAAAATTTTAAGTTGAAAATCTACCACAGTCTCATTTCTTAAGATGGTAAAATATTGTAGTTAAATTCTTATTATGGTTGATCCAATGATGCCAGAGGTAATTCAGATTTTTTTTTTTAACTTCTCTCAAAATACTTGTTACCAATTCTTCCTTTGTTTAGGTGCAGACTACTAAACCAGACTACTGAAGTGTGTAATCTTTGTTAGTAACTTCAACTCTCAAATGCAGAATGAATTGTTAATTTCCCTGGTAGAAAGTTAAAGTCAAGATAGCTTCATTGAAATCTTATATCTGGTATAGGCTCTATGTTGACAACAAATATTTGCAAATGAACAAGGCATCCCTTGCTAATTTAAAAAACAGACATATGATATATTCTTAATGATTTTGAGAATGATATTGAATACACATCCCTTAATGAGGAAGGGAGTGGTGTGGTATAATCTGCAGGCATTCATTCGAAGTCCAGACAATGCCCAGGACAAGTTCTCTTTCAGCCTTTGCTTCTCCATTTGTAAAATGGGTATGATAATACTCACCTTATAAGATTATTTTGAGGATGAAAGGAACTATATCCCTAAGATACCTAAAAAACCTTTGATAAATGGTAGCCTGGTTTCATCTCTTCCTGACTCCTTTACTTCAATGAAAGGAAAAATATGCTTATTCCAAAATGATAGATTTTATTTACTCTGGATGGAAGATGTTATATTTGGGACACTGTTGACATGCTATTATCATATCTTTGGAAGAATCTCACAGACCTTTTCACTTTTCAGCAGTTTAAAATTATATTTCAATTGATAAATGTTGTCTATCTCAGAGAGGCCAGGAGATACTGGAGGCTGTCACTAACAAAAAGTTCAAAACTTCATCTGTGACTCTAGTCATTATTTTTACAAGTATTTTTAGAATTCCAAGGTCATTGCTCTTTTTTGATCTGTTTAAAAATATAGCTTCATTTTGAATGAAAGCAATGAGACGGTTTGTATTTTCTTCTGCCGCTTGCACCTTTTGTTTATAAGTCCATTCCAGGAATATTTTCCTATCCCAAAGGGATAGTTTGGGATGCCTGAATAGCTCAGTAAAATTATGAGCTCACTGTCAAATATTTATTACTCACAAAATGTTTGTATTCTGTTCAGTAGTGACAGCTAAATTATATTTCGTTGAGGCACCATAAATGGTTTCACATTATGGTTTACATACTTCGGTTGATTTTATGAAAAGCCTTAATTTGATCCTAAAAGAGGGATGGTGACACATGAAATTGCTGAACGCAGACACATTGGAGAATTATCAGTGGCAGAGACTCCCTGTTCTTCCATGTAAACACCAGGACCACCCACATATGGAAATTTGTTCAGAGTAAACCGAGGAGTGACTTTCTAAACGTTTTCTGCTCTAGACATTTTAATACACTGCATATTTGGAACCACAGGTTCGTCGCAGTGACTACACATTGAGGAAGAGAGTGAGGCCTCGCCTGAGAAGTATTTATTGTCTACAGGACAATTTTTATGTGTAGTCATGACTATGATAGATAGTAAACGAACCCGTAAAACTGACCTTCAACAATTTACATGCACCTTTGTGAGCTAAAGAGCCTTGGATTTATTATATACCTCTTTTATTGCAAAACTGTAATTGTATTGGTGTAGGGGAGAGTCACAAGACCTTAACACAAAGTTGTCCGGCATCAGCCAGGCCGACCATGGGATATTTGTATCATTTCACAAATGTTCAATCCCTGAAGTGTACCTGGAAGAATATTTAGATCTTCACCCTTTCTTGGTTATCCAATTATTTATTTTATTATTCATTCATGTTTTCCCTGCCTGCCCAAAGAACTTGGACTTTATTCAACTTTAAAAAGCAGATTATTTGCATAGCTTATTATTTTAATAGTCTCAGAAATATTATGTATCAAATCTAGTTTTCCTCAATATTGTTTTTTAAATTTCACTTTGGATCGTTGTATCCAGATTATTTGCTCCTTTTTCACTCTCACTTTCTCAGTCTCTCTTTCTCCGTCTCTCCCTCTGTCTCTGTCTTTTTCTTTGTTTCTCTTTATCTCAATTTCTCTCCATCTGTCTGTCTCTATGCTTCCCTATTTTATTTCAAGATGAAAGACTATTTTACATGGTATAATTTTTTATATAAAAATAATTTAGTAATCAGTTTTAACCAGAGATTTGAGGAGGACTCAAATATATTCAGAGGAATTTTTTTGGAAGATATTTAGCATGAAGAGTTCATTTTTACAGGTACCTCAATGCAGGCTCTGCTACTTGAGCAAGGTTTTGTGAACATGGTCAAATTACTTAATCTCACAGCCTCAGCCTGTTCATCTGCCAAATGGAAGCAATACGCTTCATATAGTTTGTATAACAGTTAAATGAGATAATTCAAGAAAGGCAGGTAGCTTAGTACACGGCACATGGTAGGCACTACAAGGTGTTAGTTATGATATATGATAAATTTGTAATAGTAATAACATTTGTTTTATAATCAATACACTATGTTAAAGTTACTAAAAGCTAGTTAAATGAAGCTTTTTAAATGTAAGTTAATAGATTTAATCCTCCCCTAAAAATTTAGTTGAGAGACCTTGCTTTAAAATACTTCTTCCATTTAAAAGAAGCTATGTAGCATACATTTTAATGTTTAAGTGAAAAAAGCAGTCACCGCATGTCAAAGAATTATTTTCAACAGACCGCATTCTCATCCCTTTTGTAGATCTTTTATATGAAATTTCCTAACACCACAAAGAAGAAATATGAACATATGGTTGAAAGTAAGAAATCAGCAACAAGGTCCCACATTCAGAAAATTACAGCTGGAAGCTTTTTTCCCTTTGCTTATATTTTGTCAAGATATTTAACTGGAAAATATGTTTCTGAACGTGGAATTTGTTTTTTACGCTATGCATTATTTTCATCTCAATGCCACTACATGACTTTGAAATAGTTTTCTGTGGCTGCCAGTTTTGGTAGTTTTACTATTGCACACTGACCTGTAAGTTCAAACTTCTCCAAAGTTAAAACATGAACCCATGTGTCAAAATTAGGCATCTGGTGCTTATTTGTAAAGCAGTGGAGTGGGGGAAATCTCCTGTATTAATTCTACTCTGAGGAACCGATACAACATTTTAATATTATTCCTGATATAATATTCTTTTCGAAGTACATGCTTTATGTTAGGCCTTGTCATTGCATATTATACTATTTAATTATTACAAGGATCTCATATGATAGGTATTATTTCCCTCATTTTATAAATAAGGGCTCTGGATTTCAGTTTAACTATTCTATCACACAGTTGTTAAGTAGCAAGGCTGGAATTCAAACGTATGTCCATCTGACTTCAAAACATATTTTCTTTCAACTCCACCATGCTGTGCTTGTACTTTTAAGTGAAATATCATGAATATCCTGGATCAAAGAAGAATCTTTATATTGCAAGAAACACTTGACTTATTGAACAGAGTTTCAGATGAACATACCCATTTAAATGCATTTACATCTTGCTTAAAGGCAGTACTTTCCAAGGAAACTGAAAATAAGCAATTAGATTTAATTCACTTGTAGGTGTACACCTAAGGCCATACCTACACCAGCCAAATAAATGGAGATTTTAGTATCTTTCACCAGGGAGCAGTAATATCTGTGTCGCCATTTTAGAAAATGTATAACCTTAACAATATATTTCCATTTAAAACAGTGTAGCAGATTAAATCGATTTTGGCAGTGTATTTCTCATTTTTCACTATTTTACTGCAGTATCATAATGACTTTATCTGACTAAGTATAGCGTCTGAATCCCACAAAAAGGAACAGATGAGAAAATGGCCATCAAATGCCATTTAAATTACCTGCATTTTGAAGAAATTGCTAATGTTTTATAAATTTGTAAAACTATTTTTCCAAAAACAAACCAATATTTGAAGATTAATAATGAGTATTATTGATAAGTCTTTCTGTATGTTGGGAAATTAATAATGTGTTAGTATTTCAAAATTAGTATTTTGAAAAAAATCAAAAATTACTTTTTCCAGACTCAGCAGGAGTAAAACCAGATTCAAAAAAAAGGAATATTGGGGTGGGATAGGGAGGGTGGGAGGGAGGGAGATGCAAGAGGGAAGAGATATGGAGACATATGTATATGTATAACTGATTCACTTTGTTATAAAGCAGAAACTGACACACCATTGTAAAGCAATTATACTCTAATAAAGATGTTAAAAAATAAAAAAAATTTAAAAATTAAAGAAAACAAAAAAACAAACAAAAAAGCAAAAAAAGGAATACTTTGTTATTTATACAATGAAAAATTCTTATATGACAAATAATTATTTTCTGACAGCTGCTGTAACCAATTTTTATTTATTGATAGTGAGTTACAAATATTATAGTTGAAGTTCTACAAATCAGCAATAAATATTAAAAAGAGAAATGTCATATTGTTCATTTTCAGTTCTTCAGTTATCAATTAAATATGTGAATATTCAGATGATTTCTCTCCTTACAATTGTATAAAACCTAGGTAGATAGATTTTATATTTGCTTCAGTTGCAGATTATTTTTTCTATAATGAGATGGGTTAAATCTATTTGGTTGACTTTGTTTTCAATAATTAGTATTTTAAAAGGTTTCAAGGTCATAAATCCATATTTTAGCTGAACTTTTTATTGAGGTAATTATAGATTCACATGTAGTTGTAAGAAAGAATTCAGAGAGATCTCTTGTACACTTTTCCCAGTTTTCTCCAGTGGTAACGATTTACAAAACTTTAGTATATCATCACCACCAGGATGTTGACATTGACAACCCACCTACCTTATTCTGATTTCTTCAGTTTTACTTGTACTTGTCTGTGAGTATGTGTGTTGAACCTACACATATATTTTTTAGAACTAGAAGTGTTCTCAGAAAGTCAGATAGTTCATTAGGCTGTTTCTACTGTCCAAAAAAATGTTTACTGGCTAGTGATCTACTGAAATCCATAATTAAAGCCAATAAAAGATCTTGGCAATGTTAGTAGACTATTTGTTTAGTTTGATTTGCATTTCCATGATTAGAAGTTAAATAAGAACCTCCTGCATTAAAACCCTCTGAAGAATTTACCTCCATTTTCTTTGAAGAGAGGGGAAACACAGTTCCCCCAGTGTGCCTTCCCCATGGATTAAAAGAGTGCATTGTTACACAATAAATTCAGCAGCCAAGGGGAACTTTATTGTATGACTCTCCCTGACTTGTCAGATTATATATTCATTAATATCTCTCTTTTTTAAATCATTTTTGTATGTATATATCTGGAAGAAATTAAACCTATTAATCGAGTATAAAAGAAGGAATCTTTGTTTTCTAATCTTTAAGGGATGGATCCTTTCCTTCATTTATACTTTCATGTTCATCTTATCCTGTATAATTGAAATGACTCTATATCCTTTTGCAGATAGTCTCTTCATAATCTCTCTTCCATCCCTCTCTCCATTCCTTCCTTCCTTCTTCTGTGTATTCAAATAATATTTATGAAATCCTTACATCCTCACATTAGTCAGACATACACATGCACATGCTACACTATGGTAGGTACTCTGATGGATTTGGTGCAAAGGAAGAAAGGACAGTGTGAATAATTCTAACTGGGGGTGGCTGGTTATCAAAGGGCGTTCTGGAGGACTGCCTCTACGTGTCCATTTTGGTACTCTACACAATATTTCCATGAGTCACAAAACCAGGGACCTTTAGGTTTCTCAAATAGTAAAATTCTGAAATAAAATAGCATGTTCCAAAATACATTTCTTGATTATAGAAGTAGAGAAATCTGAAGAGTCTGAACTATTAAGGAGGATAGTCAGTCCTAACATGCATATTAGAATATTTATAAAAGAAATGAAGTTCTGTCATTTTCATTTCATACATAGAATGTATTTATGACTAACAATATTCTAAGTGAGGTCAAGTAGGGATCACCATGGTTTGTAATTGGAGTCTTCTTTCACCCTGCCCTAATGATGCTGGCCCCTTCTTTTCTTGTAATTGCATTGTTTGTATGTAAATTAATTTCTCTTAAGTGCTTTAGAATTTATTCTATTAAGTAGTCTCATTTCAAATCTTGTTTATATTATTCTTTTGCTTCTAGCTCCTGTTTCAAATTTTAGGTCTGGTCCTGCCAGCTTGATTATAATTCCATATAATGAAGCTGAAACTAGAAACGTTCTGCTCTAATTTCATGTTCTGGAAAAAAGGAGGTATAATGACTCATATGGTCATGATTAAATATAAAGGTAGAAGTGTTTGCTTTATTTTAGACACAAGTTGGGTTTGAAGTATTGATTTAACGATCTTCAGTTGAGCAAAGTTATTTAAGGAAAGTGATACCCAAAATGCACGATAATTATAGGGCCATACACAAAAGTGATGCTCATTGCATGTTTGTTCAGCAAATGAATCAAAAAATGAATTGGTTAGGACTAAATACTACGTGCTTGTCCCATGGCTTGCTTACGGAACCATGATCTTTCCTGGCCTATGTGGGTTAGTAATAAGTAATGGTTAAGTAGTCATTGTGTAGTAACCTTGATTTTTTCATACTTTGTTGGCTTTGAAAATTCAAAAGAATAAATTAATAATGTATTTAAAAATACTGTTTTTTCTTGGAAATATGCTTTACTTAGGTTTAATATCCTTGGTCTAGAAGCTCAAATTGTTGATCAGAATGGCCAAAAACAATGATGATAGTAGTAATAATAATAAATCTGCATTTTCACGAGATTCTGGCAGAGGAAAAATTTTTGATGTTGATAAAGAGAGATATGTAAGTGTGAGGGATTACAGTAATGTAATATTTTTGAAGGACTTTTGGAGGGAGTATCCGTTTATATTTGGAATACTGACATTTTTCAGGATTGCTCTGACTTTCATATAATTGTCCATTATACACGTAATCACTGTTATTCAATATAGCAGTGTGTGTTAGGGACTTCTCTTTCTTCCCAGTAGCCATCTCTCATGTAGTGGATGATCATAGCTATTCTTTAATCTTGATCAACTTCTCTCCCCACCTGCTGTGACTCATTTAATTGCAACAATTTGAGTAAAAATGTTCTATTAAGTTAAAAAGAAAAAGAAGGTAATATGTATATCTACCCTAAATAATTAGAAAAAATAAAGACCAATATTCTCAAAAAAAAGATAATGATAACTAATAAAAATGCTTTTACTTTCACTTTTAAGTGGTTTACCATGGGCATCAATTTATTTCTCAGTTGCTCCTCTTAAGTTTGTTTTGATAGTGAGACCATTAGGTAAAGGACTCAATATAAACACTCAATAAATATTACAAATGTATCCTGATAATTTTATAATTGAGAACATTTGAGGAGGGAAATGAAAAAATCTAATGATGGACAGACAGTAAGGTAGGGTAAATATTTTCCATTGTTTTAAATATGTTTGTTCAATTTTTTTCATGAAGATATAAGCATATTCCTTATTTTCTCCTGTCTGGAATTCTATATTGTCAGGATAATATCAGTGGAGCAGTTAATCCTGGTTATCTAGAAATGGAATGGGTGCCTCACCTTTGATGTTAAACTTCACAGCTACATACCTCAGCCTGGCTTAGCTACGAAATAAAAAAGAATACCAGTGTGGGGTTACTGTGGACTGAAGCTCTCCATTACCTCCAGGGGCTGCTCCTGTCATCTTTTAGATCTTTTATGCCTCCCACTTTTCTTCATCTGGAATGAAAGTGGTTCTGGGTGGAAGTAATTATGATTATCAAGCAAGTCTGCATATTGAATGCCAGTAGTTTTTATCCATATACCTCATTTTCCTTCTCAATTTAAAAATACTAAGGTAAAATTTATAACATTTATTGAACACTTTCTGTGTACCAGACATGGTATTGAGTCTTTCACCTTTTTGTTCTCATGTTCACAACAAACTTACGAGGAACAATTAGGAAATTAAATTGATACCCATGGGAAATAACAGCAAGTCAGTGGGTACACCAAGAATATAAGCTGGTGCTCAAAATAATCAATAAATTTTTTTCTCATATTATCTGAATTATTGAATCCCAAGAGTGTATATAATCTCTATTCTCTAATGATTTATGAAGTTATTTTAAGAATTTGTTAAATCTAATTTAATAATGTCCCATTGGCCATCTCCTTATTATCTATGTATGCAATTATTTCCCAATATGCTCATAAAAGTGTCATGGTTTCCTGTTTTTGGTCAGATTCATCATATAAGAAAAATCAAAATTGTGGTACACTCATGCATTCAGTGGGGGAGAAAATATTATGGATTATTATTACAAATTGAAAGTAAAGTGCTTAAGCCTATGCTCTTAGCAATGGAAAATCATTACTTTGACTCTAGTTAACACGTGTGCTTAATTATTTCCATAGTTCAATATCTATTATATTTTAACTCTATTCCAGATAACTAATATTTAAGATGAATAATATAAAGAAACCAGAATGGATCTACAGAATACCATTTATTATCTATGGTTTTAATTAAGTTAGAGAAGCTAGAGAGAAAATCAGACGTAACATGTATTTGATAGCTTAGTGCAAATTATCTTTACATTTATATCCATCTTTTTTTTAAAAAAAGCCTTTTTGAATATGTCACCAATGTTTTATACATATTTGACAGATATACATTATCCCAAACACAATTTCTAGCTTCTAATATTTATTTACAAAAGCTCTTGGTATTTATAGACAACATCTATTCATTTGCGTGATAGAGTTTTACAAATATCCTTTAAATTTAATACATTTTTGACTATGTGAGTATTCTGGTATGTAGTCATCAAATAATAATAATGATGTAAAATCTAGAATTTTTTAAAAAAGAAAAGCAGTTGACTTTTGCATCAAATATATAGTTTAGATAATTGTGGTTACTTCCGGGTGCCTGATTCTGGTATCAAGAAGCACACCGTTAGTTCTGGATGTGCTCATCTGTTAGAGAATACAGATCTTCCTTGACTTACGTACAATGGGGTTACATCCCTGTAAACCCATCAAAAGCTGAAAATTTGTAAGTCAAAGATGTATTTAATACGCAATGCCATAGCTTAACCCTGCCTACCTTAAATGTGCTCTGAACACTTACATTAGCCTACAGTTGTACAAAATCATCTTTCCCAAAACTATTTTATAATGAAGTGCTGAATATCTCATGTAATTTATTGAATACAGTACTAAAGTGAAATTGTCGTATGGGTACAGAATGGTTGCTTACCTTCAAGATCGCGTGGCTGACTGGGACCTATAGCTCGCTGCCCAGCATCATGAGAGAGAGTATGATTATCGGACCGCACATAGCTAGCCTGGGAAAAGATCAAAATTCAAAGTATGATTTCTACTGAGTGCATTTTGCTTTTGCATCATCGTAAAGTGAAAAATCCTAAATTGATTCATTGTAAATTGGTGACCGTCTGTAGATTACTTCACCTGGTCTATCAGGTGACCTGTCAAGGAACAAGTGATGGAAAGGGTCCCTTCTACCTTTAGTCACTATAAACTGTGGTAGTTACATACATTTATAGAGAAGATACACTTATAGATGAGCTCACCTCTCTGATCTTTAGTGCTTGAAGTGATAGCTTCTAGTATTGTTATCTCAATTTCAGGAGTTTATGTGAAATTATCAAAAAAGAGTGAGGTAAAATTTTCTAATATTGAAAATATTTTATAAGAAAAGGCTAGTATTGTTTAAGATGAAGGCACATTACAAGATCTATTCCAACAATTTTAAGAAATGTCATTTTGTCTAAAATTAACCCATTTGCAGTATTGAACAGCAGAAACTTTTACCATCAGTTACGATTTCTATGGTCTTCAAACTGTTTTTTACAACAAATTCCAGTCATTTGTTTCTTCCGATTTGGCAGTAATTTTAACTCAAGGCAACACTTTCTAGTTCATTAAACCTCTGCCTTGCAAGCAGTTTTATTTGTAACATAACAAATGTGTTTAAATGCTCATGTTAGTGTTGTATCATGTTCATTTTTGAAATAAATTATTTCTGATCTATTTAAATAAAAAGATGGTTTATACTGTCTTTTGCCAGCTTTCACTTCTCTGAGATGTCATTCCTGATCTGAGTTGACTTAGGAGACTTTTCTTCTTGCTGGTCAAATTTTATCTCTTTCCTTTATCAAAAACTTCATATGTTGGGTGATAATTACCTCATGATCATCAGAATAATCACATAAGGAAAGGATCTACATAAGATTCATGTTTATATCTCAAGTAACCAGCATTGCGCCTAACATTATGTGTTCAACAAATAATTCTGAATGAGTAAATACTTCTTTAAGTAAAGTTTAGTTTAGTGTGGTTTAGTTTAGTTTAGTTTAGTGTGGTTTTATAAAAATAGTCCTGGATTTGAATAATTGCAGAAGTTTAATACTTGGTGAGCTCTTGGGCCATGCTCCAAATGAGCATATGTAAAACTTCCTATCAGACGTCACACCACAGAAATGATGTTTTCAGAGGCAGTTGCTTCTATGTGAAGAAAAGGATCAAACCTTAGCTCTGCAACAGCAATCTCTGAGTTTATGGAAACTACACTCATGAGTAATAATATCAGCCAGCCAGCCTGCTTTCTTTCCTTCCTCTCTCCCTTGCTTCCTTTCTTCCTTCTTCCAGATCTGGCATTTCTATATCCCACATTCATGTTGGAAAGGGAAAGATCCAGGGAAAGGAGAGAGGAATTGAAGAGAAGAAGAATATATACATGTATATATAACATATGCCTACTTAACCCAGTGAGTTTGTTAAATGTGTGACATAGGAATATTTTACAAGTTAGGCACTGTGAAAGCACCAGATTTTCTAGTTTGCAATCACTGTGTACAATTTCACATGAGAAAGTTCTCTTTGGAGAAAATGCTATCAACCAAATAAAAAGGTGGGAAATTGTTTGGAATGTTCAAAATGCCTTTTATACTTTGTATATTTAGAAAAGTTTATATTATTTCTTTTGCTAGTAATGACATGATATATTTAATCAGACTTTCAATTTTTAAATTTTAGTTTATTTAGTAACTGAACACTTTCTCTGAAGAATGAGCATCAGGGGTTGTCATGAATGGGGGGAGGGGTGGGAGGCATTCCACTGTTTTAAAACCATGTATCTTTGATTTCTTCTCTCTGAAATTTTTGGGACAGAAATGTAAAATTTTATTGTGAACTCTGATAATCAAACAATAATTTTGCCACTCTTCCCCCGTAACACTTTCCCAGTGTCTTGTTTGTTTAATCTTTTCTACCACTTGCCTCTTTCAAAACTCGCCCTGTGGCCCCATCCTTCAGGCACTCACGTTCTGCTTTCCAAATCGACTGGCAGCTAATCTTACAAATGAATCCACTCTAATGGCTGCTGATATGATACTGGGGCTTGAGGTCAATCCTTCCACATAGTTCAGTTGTTAAAATTTTTTAAAAGGGGCAGTCTGATAAAGTGAAATGAACACAAGAGGGTCAGAAAACTGGGTTTGGAGTCCTAGTCTCACTACTAATTTTGTAACTTAAATAGTTATTGATACTTTAGCTTTTAGGTCCAGCCCAATGAATAGGATGATAAATGGTAAAATAATAATAATAATGCCTACACTGTCTGAGAACTTCTTATTAAAGTGTGTGTCATAAAGTGAAAAAGTATCATGAATATACAAAAGTGATCGTTTCTTTGAAACAATAGTTTAACCCAAAACAGTGAACACACACACACACACACACACGTTTATATTTTCTGCAACACTACCAGGTAAAAGCATTGTGGGGTAATCTAGAAAGTTCCATGTACAGAGATAATAAATACATACAAATCACTATTATAAGGAAGAAAATGGTTTAAAAAAAAAGTATTAGCGCTAAAATCAAATACTCTAGGAGTTCAAAGGGAGAGATCACCTCTGAATTTCTGGCAAGGAGAGGCTACATGAATCAAGGAAATGCTCTTTAGGAGATGACAGACAGACTTCAAAAGATGGTAGGGTTTAAACATAACACTAATGATGGGTATTTCAAGTAATATACCAGAGAGGTAAGGCCTTCACAACACAGAAAGATCAACTATATACAGCTCCCCAAAAGCCAGAGTGTCAAGGAGGCTGCTTTTGGCAAGATTACTCTGGTCAGTTATGTGTAACTTAAGAATATATACAACTGTGAAGATATAAAGCATTAATAAAAGACTCTAGAATTACGAATAAATGACTGCAGCTTGCTTGATCTTTAGGAATTACATTTTTGGAAGTATTTTCTGAAACTAAAAATATCTTCAGCAATGAGTTCAAACTTTAGAAATAAAAAACGTTGTGCCAGTATTATAGCCTACATATTAAATCTTTCTGTAGACTAAAGACATTTTCAAAATAGATAAATATATACATATATTGTATTTATTGAAGAATCTATACAATTAGAGAATTAAGTGGCTGATATAGTTGATGCTTTAATGTTTAGTGTGCAGGACTTATTCTCGCCAATTTGGGGACCCATGTCAAGGTTTCATAAAACACTTCAATATTATATGTGATGCACTGACAATAGTGTTAAGTGTGAACTCAATATCCTAGGATCTGTATTCATTGGTAACATATTAAATTTTTCGTCTCTTTATCGTTCTGTTTTCCACTTATTTTTAAAAACTCTTTTAAAAAATGATACTTGTTCTTTGGATAAAATTTTTAAAATCTATAATGGAATATCACTTTTAGACCAGTCTTCTGCAGTCTTCTTCTATCTTTGACTGAGAGTACTCTACAGTGCACTGTTACTTCCCTGGATTAGATTAAAGGGTTTCAAAGTAATGCTGTAGTTGTCCCCATGTTATTTGTCAAGTCATTCTGCCATCCTTTGGTTCTCTGATATCACGACCTAAAAAGTGAACTCCCCACTCCCACATGGAGCTTTACATAGATCTTCCTTCCAGGCAAAACTCATCCTAATCACAACTGATGCTTAAGAATGTTTACCTGTTAAAGCTTGTCAGTACATTTTCTTTCATCTCCATCTATACCATCTCACAATGTTAAAAGCATGACTATATCTGGGTTAATAGGTGTCAAGCTGAAAAAATACCTCATAAGGCAGTGGTCTTTAAATATCAGCAGTGGCTTGTGAAAAGTTCCATTGTGTGCCAAATATAATATCTTTTTCTAAATTAATAAATGTGGACTTCCCTTGCGGCACAGTGGTTAAGAATCCGCCTGCCAGTGCAGGGGACATGGGTTCGAGCCCTGAGCCGGGGAGATCCCACATGTTGCGGAGCAGCTAAGTCCACGAGCCACAACTACTGAGCCTGAGTGCCTAGAGCCCGTGCTCTGCAACAAGAGAAGCCACCGCAATGAGAAGCCTGCGCACCGCAATGAAGAGTATCCCCCGCTCACCGCAACTAGAGAAGGCCCGTGCGCAGTAACGAAGACCCAACATAGCCAATAAATAAATAAATAAATAGATAAATGTAACTATGAGAAAGCATGCAATTTTAACATACAAAAGTAAATGTTGCCTAAAATTTAGAACCTTAAATATCAACGAAGTCTATTGATGTTCTGTATTAAATGTTCTTTAAAAGCCATTCCTTGCTTCTTTTTCATCGAACAGGAGCTTATGGTTGATTTTTACCCAAAGTTTCTCCTTTAGAGTTTGTCCTCCTGGAGAAAACAAGCCTTCTCTGACCAGGGCTCTGCAGGCCCTGACCCTTCGATGGACCTCCTGCCGACAGAGACTTTTGGCTGTTGCTCCCCCGCTGCTGTTTCCTGTGTCTGCTTACCCAGACCTCTCACGTCCATGGTATTCCTCCCTACCTGTACCTCCCAAAGCATGTCCTCCCTCCATGTCTCAAGATTTGAATCAGGAAGTGCTGTTGGGTCAGCCTGTGGCAAGGAATGGTGTCTGGAAGGTCAGGGAGGGTTTCTGGCATCAAAGAAGTATACTGTCCAAGTTTCTTGAGCAAAGGAGTGCTGGCTCCCCTCCTCCTTCCAGCAGCTGAAAAGTGTCCAGAAACTACAGCTCCTCCTTCCAGCGACTTTTCCAAACATCTGCAAGAGCTAGTCACACTCCAGGTGAATAGTTTCCGACACCTGGGATGAACTGAGTTTTTGTTCATATAAATAGACATAGAACAAAGGGCAAAATATGGCAGTTTCTTTCTCCCAATCTCGAACATGGTCTCTGTATGTAAAACTTATTTTGTATGTGAATATGCAGGTAGAGGTTTTTTATTTATTTCAGGTCATAGTTTTGTTTTTAAAAACATCTTGAATTTTCTACTTCATTACCAATAATATTACTACCTGAAACAACATTTTCTCTCTCTATTTAAAGATGATAATTTGTAGGTTTCAATGGGTCTTAGGATAGAAAGAATATTTAGACATATAATAGCCTCAGAATTAACCCTTAAGGTCAGCCAGAATAATAAAAGTTTCCTGAGTTTGTAATACCTGCCAATATTTGGTAGCGTATGCATGTCAATTTGCTTCTTAATGCTGTACACATTGATTTCTATGACTTTTTAGAAACTATAGAAACTATAGCCGAAGGGTGTGTTTTGTATTCTTAAGAAATGCAGTGAATTAACTTTGCTAGGTTTTAGACAATTCCAGTGTCTTGTTTTAGTTTTTAGGTACTGAATGCATTGCATGAAAAGGGAATGTTTCTATTTTGCCACCACCATTATGTTATCTTTTCCAGTGCAATTACAAGCTAATTCAGGGCTCTTTGTGTTACACTAATAGCTTCTGATTCGCTGCTGTTACCCAGTACCTCTTCATGCACTTTCAATACCATCTGCAGTGCCCCCAGCACTTACCTTAGGTGAGCATTTTTCTCTAAGTAGAGACTCATCTTTGGCAAATCATTAATGGAACATCAAAAAGATCCCATCTGTTAGAGTTACATATGGCTAAGATCAGAATTATCAAATATCTCATTTTTTTCTTTATTCTTTTTTTTTTTTTCTTTCTTTCCTTTCTTATCCACACAATAAATGTAGTTGTCAGCAGGATAAGTTCATGCGCCGGATAAGGTCACAGTTTCATTTAGTGACAACTTCCAACAGTAAGAACTTACAAGGTTCAATTTATTAAAAAGTCAGAAGGGATAAGATCACTGCATGGCCAGCCTGATTTATCAGGGTTTGACTGGAGTACTTGAATAGGGAATGTCGTATTTCAAGTTTATGTTCAAAACTGTAGTTTAGTGTGTGTGATGACTGTATGACTCAAAAATTGAGAAGGAAAATTAGAAAAGGTATCCCTATAAGGCGATTTGTAGCTACTAACCAAGAACTATCATTTCCTGTGCCAAACCATGCTTTGAGATGGGTCAACAGAGTGTAATATAAATGGCACTATTTGTCTTAGAATGCAGATGAAACATGCTGTTATTAATGCCTGAGGAAACACACATAGTGGCAAGACTGCAGTTTGGCTGTAAAGATAATCAGCAGTAAAATGATCATCTAACCCTCTTATGTATCTGGCAGGCAGCTGTCAAATGGTTAAACCATAAAATAGCAAGAGCTCTGCCATACTTCAGCCACCTTGGCTGACTTTGAAAATGTTTTGAGATTTTTAGAATCTTTGAGTGCTTTTTGAACTCAGCATGACTTCGGGGCTGTCCATGTTTGATACCATGATGAATAATGTTTTCCAACCATGAAGAAAATATAAATATGGGTTCTGACGCTATAGCCTTCTGCTGTAGTAAGACCTGATAAACATTATGAGCTAATTCATGTGGTCTGCTTTAAGATTTGGTTATATATTTAAAACCACGTTCAAACCAATCCGAAGTTTATTTTCAGCAAATGAAATAGGATCTTCTGTCATCTCATTTACTTGCAACCATGTCCTTCTATGAAATCTGAGCCTGGAGTTAAGGGATGTTCTGTAAATACCATATACATTTATGCCATCAACTTAATGCTGAATTCAGTTGAAGCATGATTGCTGATAATTATGCTAAAAGGCCCACATCCTGTCTGTTCCCCTTTGGTATGCTACAGTTTTTATATACTTTGCTCTCTAATGAGGCATCAAAAGGACTCTATTAAAAAGAAACAAAATGATGACTTGATAGCACCTTCAATAAAAAAAGATTTGAGGGTATCTCCCTTGATTTTAAGTATTTGTTTCCACCAGTACATTTCTTTTATTTGGACAAAAAAAGTGGGTTGATATCTTAAAAGCTGCAGTATGTTTGGTAGTGATTTCTTACTCAGAGCTTTTTTTTTTAAGTGAAGCTATCATACGTCTTTGAGTAATCACAGACTTTTAAAAGTATACGTTATCAAGAAGATAAGAGAAACAGCCCTCAGCACTAACAATATTATCTTTTACCAAAATTGATTAGTCCATCCAGTGTGTCTCAAATATTTTGTGTGAACTTACCCAGCATGTTAAAAATATGAATTGGGCAGAAAAGAAAAATTTTTCCTCCTGCTCCATGTTTCACAGATGAGGTAATGTAGTTAATGCAATAAAATGTTGAACAAATGAAATGTATGATTGTTGTAATACAAAGAGAAGACACGTATTAAGACAACTTTATTTTGTCTTTAAAATCAACTTTAACTGTACTACAGTTAAGTCTGTGAATTTACGAAAATCCTTATCCAGTCAACGATGTTCAATTTGTATTTTGCAATTACCACATGTCACAAACTATATTAATTACCATAGAATAAACAGAAATAAAAAATGCACCTGTAGTTCAAGATGTTGAGGTGAAAGAAGTTATCAAGGAGAAACCACTAGGGAAAAATTAAATGCAAAACTGCATGGACTATAAATGTTATGGGAGAATTAGGGAAGGAGAACTCAGTTTGTTCTGGAGTTCAGAGTTGTTTGGTGAAAGAGAATACCTTTGAGTTTGATCTTGCAACATTAATAGGGTTTATCAGGGCAGCCGGGAGGATGGTGTGTCTGCCAGGTAGCAGCAACAATTCTCAGAAGGGTGTGGGAGTTAAACTGGAGATGAGGAGGAAGCTGCCATAAGGAAGAGCTTCTTGACTGGAAAGAAGAAGAATAAACTCTGGAGAGCAGAACAGGCAGTCAAGCACATTCTGTGGAGCAACTCTGCGGTGGTATTAGGATTCAGGCATAGATGTTCAAGTTGGGACGGTCAAAAGGAAGCTAGTGAAGGGACTTGCACAATTGAATGACAAGATGAAAGTGGAGTTTTAATACGTTTATCCTGGCAGGAATTTGGAGCCCAAATCAGAGCGGTAGAGTGAGTTGAGGCTGATTGGTCCTCTACATCTGAGTTGATAAAAACTGGGAAATGCTGATAAGAAAGGTGAATCCAGGAGATATTTAAAAGGACATTAAAAGTCAAGGTATGGAGAGTATTTTGGATAGAGGTGTTAAAGAAGGAATGTGACCACAGACACTGAATAGTTAGATGTGATGATGGACGTATGTGGATATGCTCTTAGAATGCTTCAGTTTCTTTGTGGTGAAATAGTAAATGTTTATTAGGTACTTTGCTTATGTTATCTGAGTGAATCCTCACAGCAGCCATACGAGGAAGATATTGTAATTCCTATTTGGTTTGAAGAAACTGAAATTCAGAGGGTTAAGCGACTTGCTCAGGATCACATGACTTGTTCCACTTACTTTTCTCCAATTCAATTTTGAATCTGTGTGCTGGCCTCCCATTCTAAAACATTCCATTCACTGCAGACACCCATGGTCTCCATCTCATCAAAAGGAATTTTCCCAGTCCTTTTCTTACTTTTGTAAATGTTCAGGTTACTTAATTGATCCCTCCTCCTTTAAATTCCTGATCAATCCATTGGATGCTATGGTACCATGTCCAGTTTATTCTCTATTTTCTCACACTTCTCTTAAATATTCTGTGCCTGTTCCTCCATCCCTCTGCTTTTTGAAGATCCTTGGAACTCTATCCTAGATCTTTTTATTTTATCATGTTATACTCCTAGTTCAAAAATTCTATGACTTTTACCATATACAAGCTGGTTTTAATTAATAAGTAAATGCCAACATTTATCACTCTAGCTAAGACCTTGCTTCTGAGTCACAGACTTGTACCTCTCCACCCCAAATCACCTCCTGCCTTGCTTACCAAGCCACTTTGACCTCAATATTTCCAAGCTATAACTCCTTATCCTTAAATCTTTTTTTTTCTGTGTACCCTATCTCAATAGGTACATGATCATTGGCCCATTTGCCCAAGCCAGATATGAGAAGATCATTGCTGGATTTTTCCTTCCCTAATACCTAAAATCTAAATAATCACTAAGTTCTATGACTTCTACTTACCAAGCCTTATGGATTACATTTCCTCAGATTTATCCAGAACCCAAGCTTGTTTTGTTGGTTGCTTTATGCCTGGGTGTAACCCACTATCTGGTATTTAGTAGTTACCCAATAGATATTAGTAGAATAAATGAATGAATAAACTAATGAATGGATGCAGGAAAGAATAAGTAAACAAATCAAATGAGAATGGAACTTTGCTTTCTGATTTTGAAATCTCTGATCTTTTCCAGTCAAACATTCTTTTTATGATAAGCTAGTTCTAGGACCTGCGTCTTTGATCCAGCATCTCAGTGTTCTTTCTACCTCTCATAATATATCACATCTGGGGAAAGAAAATCTTGGTGTCACGGACACCTTATCAAGTAGCAAGAGAGTGCAAACCCCTCTTTAACAATGACAAACCAAAGACTTAGAAAAGACATAACCTACTCCTGGCCATTCAGCTGGCTATTTGATAGAGGGACTAAAATTTAATCTTAATTTAGTGCAATAATGTTTCCTCTATTTCATGACACTTATTAATCTTTGAAAAAATTAAAAAATATTATACTCTTAAGCAACATGTATGTTAAATGAAATATAATTTCTGTTTATACAATATCTTATTTCTCTTGCTATCAGTAAACTATGTAGTCTTAGTAGTGTATAAATGCTATTTGCAATGTGCTTATAGTTTTCTATAAAGCTGCTCTGAATAAATGAATATTTTAATTTAATTGTTTCAGCAACAGAAGGGATTTTCCCAAACCTCAAACTAACATCTGACATCTTGATAAGCAAGAAAGGAGACTGAAATTTGCCTGTTTGTCTAATAAAGTTGAAAAGATTGACTTGAGAGCTTGAACAGTTACTGGACTTTCTGTTATGGCCGTCTTTAAGAGCTCATAAAACTATTTTTGGCCTGCTTAAAATTTTAATGCATAGTCAAAGACACCTCAAAAACTTTGGAGATATTTGGGTATCACTTCATGATCTGCCCTAAGTTTGTAGTTCTTAATCCATTAAAAGACAGACCTGCTTGTAAATCCACAGGTATAGATAAGAAGTCACTGTTTGACTGAGTCGGAACCCTTTTCAAATGAAAAATGTCAGTGGCAGAAAGAGAGGATTAATTACATTTTTAAAGGGTTTTCAAAGATTTTCATGATTCCTCTGGTATCACTTGAAATGTGACATAACTAGGTTCTTTTTTTTTTAGTGTGTAAAAACAAGCAAATTATTTGGGCATCATTTTTATGTAGAAAAGAACATTTTAAACTAGTGTTTAGCTGAAGGATTGAAATGTATTTTATTTTTTGAGGGTAAATTGTAAAGAGATTGTTTAAAATGTAAGCATGAATGAAAAATAAGAACTATCAGATAGAAATTAAACAGTTTCTTTTCAAATAGAAAAATTATCCCAAATTTTTAAATAACTGCATTATCAATATGAAAATGCATACATACATTAATAATGGGATATTTCCCACTGAGCCCTATTTGACATCATAACAGGTTGTTGGCTATGCTCTATCTTTGAGGATTTTCTATACAAGTCTCTGATTCTAATGCATTAATCATTAATCAAAAAGATTGTATGAGGATGAAAAACGTTTTCAAGAGAAAATCTCAGAAATGGGTTTGTTATTCTGCATGCAGAAAACAAATTATTATCGTTCCATATTCCCTGGATTCTGGGTAAGCTTCAGGGTTTGATATTTAAGCATTAATATGTTATTTTAAATGTTTTTTATTTATAAAACTATGTTTCAGAAACTCAGACTTATTGAATTTTTGGGGGTCCATTTGCCTCGTTACTGATCATCTTTAGCTACTGACGCATAAGAACGAAAAAAAAAGTGAGAAGTGTGTCTGTCTTAATTTAATAAGACAGACACACACTGTCCATTTTTAGTGTATTTGACAAGCAGAAGAGGAAGGAAGCGGGAGAAGATGGATAAATGGTGGTGTAGTCCTTGAATTTAAATTTTTCCTGTGAACATGGAATTTTTCCATTACATCTTCACTGTTCAGAAACAGATAAATTTATATTTCATAATGGGCACAGTGTAACCATTACACAATATTTTAACTAATTTTTGTTTATTTACTTTGATTTTTGTTTTTGGGTCGAACATGAAAAGGGATGTCTGGTATTGTAACTATTAAAAAGAGGTGACACAAAAATAGAGAAATAATAGATATAATTTAACTCAGGTTGATGGTGTTGCTTTTATGTTTTAAAAAATTTTATTGAAATATAGTTGATTTACAGTGTTGTCTCAGTGTCAGGTGTACAGCAAAGTGATTGTTATATATATATATATATATATTCTTTTTTAGATTCTTTTCCATTATAGGTTACTACAAGATATTGAGTATAGTTCCCTGTGTTATACAGTAGATCCTTGTTGGTTATCTGTTTTATATATAGTAGTGTGTATATTTTAATCCCAAACTCCTCTAATTTATCCCTCCCCCTCCTTTCCCCTTTGGTAACCATAAGTTTGTTTTCTATATGTCTGTAAATCTATTTCTGTTTTGTAAATAAGTTCATTTGTATCATTTTTTTAGATTCCACATATAAGCAATATCATATGATATTTGTCTTTTTCTGTCTGACTTACTTCACCTCCTGTGATAATCTCTAGGTCCATCCATGTTGCTGCAAATGACATTATTTCATTCTTTTTTATGGCTGAGTAATATTCCATTCTGTATACGTACCACAGCTTCTTTATCCATTCATCTGTCGATGGACACTTAGGTTGTTTCCATGTCTTGGCTGTTGTAAACAGTGCTGCTATAAACACTGAGGTACATGTATCTTTTTGTATTATAGTTTGTGGGAAAAAAATAAGAACCCTCCTGTACTGCTGATGGGAATGTAAATTGGTGCAGCCACTATGGAGAGCAGTAGTCCCTTAAAAAACTAAAAATAAAGTTACCATATGATCTAGTGATCCCACTCCTGGGCATGTATCTGGAAAAACTATAATTTGAAAACTATAATTCAATGGTGTTCCTTTTAAAAGCCTCAAGATTAAATCTATATATTTAAATTTAGTTATTGACCTGAAAAGAAACTAAGGCCATATTAAGGCAAATATTTCATAATATATTACCTACCATGATTTATATATCATTTGCAAAGTGTAATTACTGAACATATTTTGTTTTATTTAGAACTTTCCTCAGCTGTCTATTCTATATTGGTTTCCATTCATACTTCTTCCTATTCCATTCCTTCCATTTTCATGTCTGCTCTTGAGCAGACTGAGAGGAAATTCCATTAAAAAGAAACAATAAATTATATTATTAAGATTAATATTTTGAAATATAGAAAATACTGTGATAATATAGTATGGTAATACTCTCAGAACATAACTGTCATAGATTTAATTACTTAAAGAGAAGGTCTCCAATTCCTGATTGAGATTCTTTTCCATTTATTCCAAACAATGTTTAGGCTTAATGACCAATTTTTAAATTTTTGAAGGCTTCGTTTATTTCTTTTTTTTATTAATCTATTCATTTATTTCTTGAGTGAGCATTTGATGAATTCCTACTTTATGCAAGTGTGTATACTGTCTTGACTTCCTGTTTCTCTTTAATGATCCCAAAGTAATAATTAGGAGGAAATAAAAGGAAGAAGACCATCCTAAACTGGCTGTTTCTTAAGGGTTTTTGTCCAAACCCTTTTGGTAACATAGAATCTTACCTAAAGTACCAAATATAAAAAAGTAATGACTTTGATTAAACATTTTTTTAATTTGCAAAAACATAAATGTCCATTTTTTGCACATATAGTTGTTCTATCCACTGAAACGTAGTAAATTCAGGAAATTGCCAAGTGCTTTCAAAAACTCTCCATGTTGTTCACCAAGAGTCTTGAATCATTGTAATACAGTTATTGCCTAAGTTATATATCTTTAACTGTAATTTTTTAGTTACTTTGGTGATCAAATATAGGAATTTTAACTCTAAGTCATTGTCCTAACGCTTCTGGTCTATCTGTTTTGGCATTGGATCAATGCTTTCTGAGGACGTGTTATCATTTCTGCTTCTTAAGAATTTACTAAATAGAGTGGACTTCAGTAGGTAATAAGTGTGCAAAGCTCAAGAAAGAAATAGGACTAAATGTGAATATAATTATAAGGACAAGTTTTATTATCCTCTCAGGATACCAAGATCAGTTGTTTTTCAGATGAACATAATTAATTCTCTTTATATGAATCCTGAGAATATTGTTCGTGTAAAGCAAGCACACAAAAAGAGACGGCTGTTGGTAAAGCACAAGTGAAAGTACTTTAAACGCCTCTTGTGTTCATTGTCTGCAGGAGAGCTGGAGGTGTTTCAGAAAGATGGAGAACGAAAAATTCAGAGTCGGCAGCAACTTCCAGTGGGAACCACCTGGGGGCCGTTTGCTGGGAAGATGGACCTGAATAATAATTCCTTGGTATGTGGATGTTCTGAGATGGTTGACTCTTAATACTTTGTCATAGCACAGAAATTATCTCTGCTTGCTTCCCAGTGAAATCACTAAAAATAACTGTTTTTTCTTTCTCATGGACCACAAAACTGGGATGTCTTCCAAGTGGTCTGTCTCTGACAGTATTATACGTAGAATTTAGAAGGAAACAGGTTAATCATACTAAATGGTTATCTAGTAAGGTAATTTATAAGGTTGTGGCTTTATCTGCTTAGCCAGACTAATATTGTCCATATTTAATAATATATACAAATGCTTTTATTTTTTAGATGACACAAATTAATTGTCATACATTACAGGTTTACATGATGAACAAGGAATAAACAACCTTGATATTGCTTGGTAATACTATTTGTACCTTTAAGAGTGAGAATGAGTGATCAGCATTATAATTTTTCCTGTTAACTTTTTTGTAAAAATTCTGAGATCAGAAAGTCTACCTCTAGGAAAGATTGTATGGACAATTGATTGATTAGATGTTTTAAAAAGTTATGGAAAGATGGACTATTTGGTTACATTTAAACTTCATTTCTTAATTGAATGTTAGCTTCCTATTGCAGCTGTAGCAAATTACCACAAACTGTGGCTTAAAACAACCCAAATTCATCATCTTGTAGTCTGAAAGGAATCTCTCCGGGCTAAAATCAAAGTGTCTGCAGGGCTGAGATTTTTCCTAGAGCTTCTAGGGGGGAATGGGAATCTGTTTACTTTGCTTTTCTATCTTCTTAAGGTTGTCCACAACCTTTGGCTTCCAACCCCCTTCCATCTTCAAAACCAGCAATGGCTGATAGAGTCTTTCTCATATCTTTATTCTGACTCTTGTGTCTCCCCCTTCCACATTCAAGAACGCTTGTGATTACATTGGGCCCACCTGGGTAATCTAGGGTACTCTTGCAACTTTAATTCCATCTGCTTTCTTAATTCTCTTTTGCCTGGTAACATTCACAAATTCCAGGGATCAGGACATTAGGACTTCTCCTATTATAAGTAACAATACAAGTGATAAAACTTGGGGATAAAAAAGTTTTATATTCTTTAGGAGATCCAGAAATTATTTATATGGATGGAAGTCCTTCTCTCTAAATGCCATTTTTGTAGGAAGAGTTTCATGCCTGCTAAATATCTCCATCTACACTGGGGGTCGGGGGGAGACATAAAAACTCCCAGGGGGATTTTGACAAGTGTGCTCAACTCAGCAACATCGCTTTCCTTTTCCAATTGATTACATGAAAGAAATTTCTTCTTCAAGCTATTACATGAAAGAAACTGGTATGTGTGGATTTTTGCTTATTTAGTGCCATGTGGATGAGACAGATGTCATTGATTTAACTAAAAGTAATGATTGGAATAAATAAGAAACATTTGTGTCATCAAACTTTCAAACAACATAAGAGGTTCTAGGGGTGTGCTTTTTACTTCCTAAATCCATGTGTTTAATCCATAAAAGGATGAAGCAGGAGACTGTACATGTGTTTAAGAACCAAACAAGTTGATAGACCGGGCTAAATATTTAATAATCTGGGCAGTTTAATTTGTGGTGGTCCAGTGCACCTACTTCAGAAAGGGTTTGAGAAGTGGCTTCACAAACATTGCAGACCTTAGTTGGTTGAGTTGTATTAGTGGACTGTTCTGCTGATTCCTTTGATAGAGTAATATTAGCTATTATACTGCTTTATCAAGCAAAGGCAAGAGGAAGATTGTGTCAACATCAAAGGTTGAATTCAATGCTATTCAAAACCCATTTTATCTGGGGGTTTCTATTGGTTCTCTAGCATTGCTTTAAAAATGTTTTAGGCAATAAGATATTTATCTTATTTGTCACTGTATATCAGACACCAACATAAACTTTAGTCATTTCTCTGATATTTCTTCAAGAGTGTACTGCCATTGAAGTGGCAGCTATTGTTGATATAAGAAATGCATGTTTTCCCCTTTATTATATCAACATAATATCTCTATGAAAATGCAACTTTTGATTAATCTTTGTATCATTATATATATGTAGACTGGTGCATTTTACACATTTTTAACGTATGCTAAATTGTGATGTGTGGAAAGTAAACCTATTTGTGGAACTAATTTTTCAGTGAAATATTTTTAGACAGGTGATATCATTTGGTTCTTTTTTCGTGCTTCTATACCACTCTAAAGCTATCTTGTGCCATACATAATATCTTTTAAAGGATTCAATTTATAGATATGAAGTTTTTGGTGTTTTTGATACTATTTGAAGTGAATGAATGCTCTTTAGGGTATCAAAAACCAATCGTGGGGAATAGCTTTTAATAGAAAATAATCTTAATACCCTAGTTTTCTCCTTTTTTCTTAGGATTTAAATATTTAATTCATGTTAATTCCCTAAGCTATAGCATTTTCCCCATTTTAAAATGTAGTTGCTTTGCTAAAATATACTTAAAAAATTTTTTTTGACAATAACATTCTTTTCCAGAATTTACTTTTGATTTTATATCATTAAATACTACTAATACTAATATTGACACTACTGTTACTTCTGTAGAACAATTGTCTAAGTTATACTTCATACTTATTCTTTTCTAGACACTATGTGGAGAATTGGAAATGGACTAGCTCCTTTACTCCTCAGAACAAACCTGTGAATTTGGTTCTATTTTTATTTATTTATTTATTTATTATTGAAGTATAGTTGATTTACAATGTTGTGTTAGCTTCAGGTATACAGCAAAGTGATTCAGTTATGCATATTTATATCTATTCTTTTTAAGATTCTTTTCCCTTATAGGTTATTATAAAATATTAAATATACTTTCCTGTGCTATACAGTAGATCCTTGCTGGTTATCTAGTTTATACATAGCAGTGTGTATATGTTAATCCCAACCTCCCAGTTTGTCCCTCCCCCTCTTACCCCATTGGTAATCACAAGTTTGTTTTCTATGTCTGTGGGTCTATTTCTGTTTTGTATGTAAGTTCATTTATATCATTCATTTTTTAAAATTCCATACGTAAGCAATATCATGTGATATTTGTCTTTCTCTTTATGACCACTTCACTTAGTGTGGTAATCTCTAGGTCCATCCATGTTGCTGCAAATGGCATTTTTCTTTCTTTTTTATTGCTGAGTAATATTCCACATCTTCTTTATTCATTCATCTGTCAATGGACATTTAGGTTGTTTCCAAGTCTTGGCTATTGTAAATAGTGCTGCTCTGAACATTGGGGTGTATGTATCTCTTTGAATTATGGCTTTGTCTGGACATATGCCCAGGAGTGGGATTGCAGGATCATACATTAGCTCTATTTTTAGTTTTTAAGGAATCTCCATACTGTTCTCTATAGTGGATGTATCAATTTACATTCCCACCAAAGTGTAGGAGGGTTCCTTTTTCTCTACACCTTCTCCACCATTTATTTTTTGTAGACTTTTTGATGATGGCCATTCTGACCAGTGTGAGTTGATACCTCATTGTAGTTTTGATTTGCATTTCTCTGATAATTGGTGATGTTGAGCATCTTTTCTTTTTTTCTTTAAACTTTTTATTTTATATTGGAGTATAGCCAATTAACAGTGTTGTGATAGTTTCAGGTGCACAGCAGAGGGACTCATCCATACATACACATGTATCTGTTCTCCCCCATACTTCTCTCCCATCCAGGCTGCCACATAACATTGAGCAGAGGTCCCTGTGCTATACACTAGGTCCTTGTTGGTTATCCATTTTAAATACAGCAGTGTGTACATGACGATCCCAAACTCCCTAACTATCCCTTCCCCCCATCCTTCCCCCTTGAATTTGGATCTATTTAAAATTATATTTATAGATAAGAAAATAAAGGCTCAGGCCTTTTGATTCCATAATCTGTGTTTTTAAAGACCAGGCCACACTCCTCCTCAATAGTATCTATAACATGATTTGAGTATGATAAAATTGTTAGGGATTTCTTTACATGAATTCTAAGTTTATAAAAATCTCTGGGAGAAAATATGCAGTGATTAGAGGTAGACTTTTTTTTTCTTACTTTGGGCAAAATATTAGTTATTATACTTCATAACTATCATGACTGAGGAGTTATGAGTTAATCCAAAAACTACCACAATTTTATTACCTCTTTATAATTTGGACAGTACTTTAATATGTGTTTTATATCATGAAGATAAATTTTCTTTATCATAAAATGTATAGCCTACTAAACCTTCCTTACCCAACCTGGAATCAAGTTTGGAATTAGCACATTCTTTTAAATTAGCACACCCTTTTAAATTGCTTATTCGCCAACCGACGTAATGTTACTCTGTTCAGACTCATGGTGTTGTCTCAAGAGATCCAGCACACTAATTAATCCAACACAGTAATTAATTGAGTCACCATGCCAGATGTCAAATCCTTTTTATATCTTTCAAGTTCCCATCTTGAAGTGCATTAGCAATATGCCACCTTCTGCAGGAAGCTTTTGCAGACCAGGCATTTGGATGTATATAGAACATTTCCAGAAATATAGGCTATATAGAAACACCAAATGAATTGATTTGACAAAAAGTTTTCCTTGGAATCATGTAACACACAGAACACAGAAATAAATAATCTTTTCCTTACACCTCATTATCTTGTTAGATATTTCATGCTTAATGGCAACGTATAGTTAATATTTTCATTGGGCCAGATAGGGGTCAAAGTGCTTTATAAGTTTTATATCTCATTTAGTTCTTACATAAGCATATGAGAAGATAATATCCGTTTTTTCCTCCTTTGTTATGGAGGAGGAAACTGCTACTGTGAGAAGTTGAATGACTAGCCCAGGGTCACCTCAGTCTGACTTGAGAACCCGTGTTGCAATCAAATACTGTCTGAGAAATTTTATCTGTAATATAGGGATAATAATGCTACCTAGCTTATCAGAATTTTGTAAAGACTAAATGAGGTAGCATACATGAGTTATCCAGAAATACTGACTACTGTTACTGCTCAGTCACCTGTAAAAATGGGTGCATTAAAATCTGTCAAGTTTAAAACCGAAAAGACACTCCAAATTAAATAAGTAAAACTATAAACTTTTGGCATTTGGGGATTTTACATGCCTAAATTTGACTATTTTCCAAGGACACTGTATTAGTCTGCATTCTCCAGAAAAACAGAATAGGGTGTGGTGTGTGTGTGTGTGTGTGTCTAGAGAGAGAGAGAGAGAGAGAGAGAGTGAGGGGGAGAGAGAGAGAGAGAGAGAGATTTATTATAAGGAATTGGCTCACATGATCATGGAGACCGGCTAGGTGAAAATTTGCAGTTTAGGTCAGCAGGCTGGAGAGTCAGTGGTGTAGATGAAGTTTGTTACTTGGGGAGGCCAGTCTTTTTGTCCTATTCAGGCTTTCAGCTGATTGGATGAGGCCCACCCACATTACAGAGGGCAGTCTGTTTTACCCAAAGTTCTCTGATTCAGTTGTCAATCTCAACCAAAACTCCTTCCAAGTTAATACACAAAATGAACCATCACAGATTCCAAAGGTCTATGGTATATTGTAAGTTTCAGTTTTTTCAGGCAGTCTTACACCCCTGAATGAATTGTTAGCCAGTAAGTGAGCCTAGACTTTTTTCCAACATTGTACCTCTGTGCCAAGGAATAACTTAATGTACTATCGTGGTGACACAAATTTCATGTTTTTGAAAGTCTTGTAATTTTATTCATTGAAAATATCAAAGGACTATTGACAAAGAAGGAATTTTTTAAAGCACTTTAAATTGTGATCAATATCTGTTTTGGAGGTGTTTTAGAATTTCTATATTTATATGTTGTGCCTTTGATGTTTTCCCATTTTCTCCTGAGGACAAAGATCTTTGTAATATGCTAAATCTCTGCTATGCTAGCCCAGGTAAGTGCTTAATAATGATCAAACAACCTTTATATAGAAGGTTAGGTGTCTCTAATATTAGTGACATTTGCCCTCTCTCTTGAATATATCAGCTGTCAGTAGCTAACGAGTCTTATTCAGTGAACTGCATGCTGGAATCATGCAACATGCATACTTAATTAAACAGAACATAAATAGAAAGTCCCAGGTTTCTTAATACATAATAGTAAACTTATCACAATCTGTTTAATTCAACAAATGAAATTTGACATAGAAATTTCATTTTATTGTTGCCATTCAATCAGAATAGAGCCTTGTTTTATTTTCCCGTGGGGTTGTGACATTGAATTCTACAAATAGGAAATACACATATAAAGGATACTATAGGCAAAATTTTATTGACTTAATAATGACATAGTGCACACATTAAATTCCACCTTACATTTTTAAAGATAGTTATTAACATAGAAATGTGGTTGAGGAAAGAATTAGAGATTCCTGATCACATCACAGGGAAATATTAGAATTGTTAGATATCTCCATTGCTCCCCTTCCAGTTCTATCTCTTCCAGTACCCGTCTCTGAGCCCGTTCATTGCCATGGTCTTCAAGCTTCATGTTGTACACACTCTAGAACAACTATATCCCTAGCCATGTGTCTCTAGCATTCACCTGTATTGCCAAAGGCTGCTTAGTGGAATTATCTCTGACTTTCTATTTGAGAACATTTCTTCCAGCCTCAGGAGCAAACCTAACTGCAAGCCCGGCAAGCTGGAAGTGCTGGAGAATTAACACTTCCAAAAGTAATCTTCAACCAATTATGGGCAGAAGTAGGTGGATAAATACCCCTGCTTCCTCACCTCTCCATTAGGATATGAGAAGTGTTCTACACAGTCTCTTGGAATTTGCCAGTGAAATTGAAGTCCAGCTGGCTTTATAACACAGCGTTTATGGGTTTTCTTTTCCTTCCTCCTCCACAACTCTACTGAATTTTTCTGAGATCACCCCTCCAATAAACTACTGACACTTGAATCAGTCTCAGGGTAACTTTCTGGGGAAGCCATACCAACACAGCTTCTAGGATACAGTAATGAAGTAAATTGGAAAGTTATATCCAAATTATTGTTGAGATTCTAGACAACATAGATTTTTTTAAATTGTTAGTATTCAATTCTAGATCACTGCCTCTGGCAAATAATAGATACTCAGTAGATTCTCTTTAAAATAAAAATATGATCTAATTGAATTTCTTTACCAGGAGCAGTCTGACTGACTCTACCCATACCCTCCCATCTCCACCCTCTGAATGATATAATTTATAATGCTGCTGAGGCATGACTTTTTGTGGGGTCTTATATTTCTTATCATTGATGTTGACATTGTGAACGATATCCTCCTTTTAATATTCATTCTAATCTGGGCTCAGGACTACCATACTTTCCTACTTCTTATGTCTCTCTGGGTCTTGGCTCTTTTGAATTTAACTGTGAGTGTTTCCCAAAACACTCTGGCCTTTCTTCTTTTCTCCCTCTGTTCCCAGTGCCTCAGGGAGCTTATCCACTTGCAAAGCTTCAGCTACTAATTTACAAATGACATTTAAATTAAAAAATCTCTAACCTTGCCTTTTTACCCTTTCTCTAATAGCACATTTCAACTGTTTTACAAGCCTTTCCCACTGACTTCCTCCAACTAAACAGTCACAAGGCAAGTTTATTACTGTTTCCACACACTGTCTCTCTGTTCTTCTCCCTGACTTCCAAATTTTAGTCACCTTTAATCCGAAGTCTCTCCCTCTCCTTTCCTGACTCTGCAGGAAGTTCTTTCTATGAGTTATCCCATGTTTCCCTCCCATTTCTACCTCTCCTTCTCTCACATCTCAAATGCCTATTTGCATATATAGTCATACACACACACACACACACGCACCCCTCTCCTTTATTGGTTATAAATAACACCCTTGTTTTTGTCATCCACTCAGAGCCAAACATCTTCCAAGACTCTCCTTTTCGTGTCCAGAAACCAAGTACCGTAATTCCTGCTTTCTTTATTTCTGTTCCCTTCTTTCTGTTCCTGCCACCACTGCTGTAGGCGAAACCTCCATCATTTCTTCCTTGATTATCACAATATTCTTCTAACTTTCTTTCTGCTTTCCTTCTTGCCTCCTTTCTCTTTACCCAAATCACAGTGTGTCCTAAAAGCAAAACTAATCACTTGTGTGCTTAAGACATCCTAAAGGGCACAAGAGAACCCAAACTTTTAGTGAAAGGGCCTTCATGATATCACCTTCTCGGCTCTTGTCCCTTTTCCACTCTCAGTGTAAGTTTCAGTCCGCCTCACCTCCCTGCAGTGCTCTGAATACACTGTTTTCTTACATCTCTATGCATTTGGCCGTGCTGTTTTATCATCCTAGAAAGCCCTATGACCTACCCCTCGGCCCCTCTTCATCACATTAACTCCAATTGTTACTTCAAGACTCAGCCCAAGGTTACCCCAAAGTGGACCTTCCCTAAAGCCTCCAGTCTGGAATAGATATCCACTCCTCAAGTATTTCCATGATCTTTAGGTTTACTAGGATAAGAACATTTATAGCATAATTCCAAATGTTTATTTACTTGTTTGTCTCCCCTGCAGACTGTATGCTCCTTATTTATCTTCTATATTTGTATCCTTCTTACCTAGAACAATGTCTGGTTCAAAGCAAGTCCTCAATCAATAACCTTTAGAGAATGAGTCAATTAATCCTTTCCTTTAACTTTTCTCCAGTAACAGTGAATGATGCACATCTTTCTTTATTCATCTTTCTTTATTTATTCTTGTATTCTCCCTGAGTCTTTTACTCATTTTTCCTGCCTCCTCTGAGATCTTACTTCATATGCCCAAGTTAGCAATACAATACTACAGTTAATGCCATCTTGTGCCTGTTTTGTTTATATTTTTTCTTAATCTCATTTGAGGGGAATATATAATAGGGGAGGACAATGATATCTATTTCTTCAGTTTTTACCCAATAAAAAGATATGCCCATGATGGCTTCTTGGTAAATATTGAGTAATTTCAGTGTAAGATTTGCGCCCCTTTGAAGCAGTTAAAGAGGACGAGGTGGTGAGCCCATTGAGGCAATTATGATTTGTTTATAACAGAATCCATTTTAGATCCCTCAGTATGACATGGGTGAAGGCCAAGAAGGTATTCTGCTCTACCATGCTTTCTGTGAAGTCTCATCCAGCATCGCACTTTCCAGTGACAAACCATCTGGGAAATTCCATCTGTCTCTGCTTGGAAACTGAGGTGGCAGTCGCCCACTGTGAGCAATTTTCTATTAACTTCTTGGATAAGATCAGTCAGATTTATACTGAATTGATGGGAACCGTAAGAGCAGGGTTGTTCCAAGAGAAGACAAATGTACAGATTCCTCTAATTGGACTTAAGCCAGTTTCATTCACGGATGCCCTTAGGTTCTAGTAGTGCAAGGACTTATAACCTTTTTAATTGTACCCTGTTCCTCTTGGGAAATGTTGGTGAAATTCATTATTGATGGAGACTGTAGATTTGTCCCTTAGGGAGGCCGAGATCCTGGCTTCTCTTATACTCTATCTGCCATGTGGAGAATTAATGGAAACTGAGTGGGCAGGGAAGCTGCTCCAAGAAGACATGAGGCAAGACATTTAGTGCAGCAGAGCCTTGGAAAATGGTGTGTTGGTCTGGTTTCTAGAATTAGAGGACAATTTTGTTGTTGTTTTGTTTGTTTGTTTGTAGAAGAGGGGAGAGCTCAGGGAGAGGAGAGATTGGTATGGAGTCCCAAGTTAGTAAAAGCATCCTGTAGAATTTGAGTCAGAAAGAAAGAAACCAAACCGCAAATAATTACTCCACAATTCAAATCTCTAGAAGCAAACCAGCAAGGTCAATTACATATGGATCCGAATGGACTTATTGTATTATAATGTAGGCATAGTGAGGTTGGCAGTGGATGGAATTATATTGTAATGTGGGAAAATAACCATTGAAATGAAAACATAAAGTTTGCATTTCCTGATAATTTGTATCTGGCTCCAAAAAATACACCTTTTATATGTAGCTAGTCTGTCTGCTAATCTCAATCTCCCTTTAATTTGCTTTTTCTTCTGATGGTGAAGTCTTTCTAGATATGTTTGGACTTGGATTTGAAAGGCAGGGACACAAGACACAATTCCTTGCCGTATATAGACAGTTTTATTTATGGGTCTAACTTACTGGCCTGTGCCTGAAATTTAAACACATTTTTGCCTTTGGGTTACGATACATGGCTAAACCTCTTTACTTATACTTAGGCCAAGTTTTAATAAACAAAAAGCATCTTTTTTGTTTAAGATTATTCCTTGTTCCCTTTTTCTAGAATTCCAAGGAGAATTTTATTGAAAGTGATCTTCTCATGGAGTTATCAAAATGACTCTGTGATACGCTATTAATTTAATCAATTTCTGGAAGGAGTAGTTGTTCATATCATTATTAAATATGATTAAAGTTGCTCTACTAAGAAGGGTATGTGTGTAAAGTTGAAGAGACTAATGAGACACTCTACCTTTTCCACAGAGTATAGGTATGAAAGATGAAGTCTGGCTATTGGTTTATACATCCAGCTACTCTTTATGGAGTAGTTCCTGTTTGTAGATCTTTTTTCACACTTCAGGGTCCCTTAGGGGAGAGAATCTCTTTTCCCTCAGGGGAGTCTATCAGATTCTTGGGTGGTGAGGAAGTATTTTGCAAAATATAACTCTGTTGTTTTCATAACACAAATTATAGAAAAATACTTTTGGCTGGAGGAGAAGGTAAAATGAGAAAGCATGTGAGGAGCAGTTGTTTACAAAGTTGACCCAAAGTTTCATCGATTATTTTATGATATATCTGGCATGCCTTTCAAAGTCTTTCTCCTTGACTTTTTTGGAGACTTGCTGTTCAACAACTCTTTTTAGAACAATTGGTTTGGCATGTGCACTTACCTGTTATTTGTGTGGTTATAATAAATATTGTTCCAATGTTACGAGAATTTAGCAGTGATGTCAGCTAGGCATAATAATTAATTCATTCAGTAACTTGGAGATGATAGCTGTGAAAGAATGGACATAAGTGCTATTTTGTATTCCTTCTGTTTGATCTTAAAAATCAATATTACTTAGGCATAACCGTTTAAATATAAAATATTAGACTCATAAAATATCAGACTCTGTTTTTTAACTATCAACAGGTATTCCCAGGACACCACTAATCAAACATCATAACTTAACATTAGCTCTCAGTTAGCATTGTCAATCTTTAGTCTCATAAGAGGTTTTCCTGGTGTAGGCAGGTTTGTGAGTCTGATCCTGTCCAAACCACTCCTACAACGTGATGTTGTATGACGTCCAGAGGCAATAATTCTTACATACATTTATAAAAGAAAAATAAAGAAGTATTTCTAAAATGTTTTTGTAAACTTGAGAAATTATTTGAGAAACTCTTTTTTGGAGATGAACATCTCTTTTCCTTGTTAATTTAAGTATTGAATTTAAAGTCATTCTTTATTATTCATTTACTTTTATATCACTTTTTAAATAAAATCCTTTGCCCTAGTTCAACAAAACTGTGCTTCTTGATTCTAGTAATTTGTATGTCATTTGTGCTATTCTATATGTTTTATGTCTCTTTCTATTTTAAAGGTCAGGAGCTCAGAGTCAGGCGTAAGGTTACGTGTGTTAGTCTTGTGGTTTTCTCATACTCTTTATTTTCTCAGGGTCAGAAATATGAGCACAGCTTGTCTATGTGTCTTTGGTACAGTGTCTCATACAAGGCTGGATTCAGAAAGTGACAGCCAGAGTTGTGGTGTCATCTGAAGGCTCAACTAGGAGAAGTTCTGCTTGAAAGGTCACTACATGGCTGTTGACTCAGTTCCTTGCCTCCTGGGCTTCTCCATAGCGCAGCTCACAGCATGGCAGCTGGCATCTCTCTGAGCAAGCAAATGAGAGAGCAAGACAAGGAGCCCAGGACTGAAATCAGTCTTTTTGTTACCTAGTCTTGGAAGTGGGTATCCCATCACTTTTGCTGAATTCTATTCATTGGAACTGAGTCACTAGGTCTAGCCCACCCTGAAGGGAAGGAAATTGCACATAGGCTTGAAACCAAAGGCTGTGATCACTGGGGGCCTCTCACGGGCTGTTTACCACTAAAAGTAATTTGCATAAATAGTTACCTGGCCTCTGAATAAGGAAGGACTTTCAAATAATAGTAGCAATGGGAGAAATCACAAAAGAAAATCCAATTAATTTGAATAGAAAAGACTAAATCATATATTATAAAACATCATAACCAAAATCAAAGTTTAACTGGTAAGTAAAAAGACATTTGTGAAAATGAGATACATTTTATTCTCGTTTTTGAAGGTAAATAAGGTCTTCCACATAGAAGGTCATGAATAAATTCTTGATTAATTTGTTTAGAAATTGTGAGGACAGAGAAAGATGAATTAAAATATATGAAACATAAGTTATACAAAATCTGATGGGAAATAAGAACCAGAGGCAGATTGTTTGCTGACTATTTCTTCTCCTTCAGTAGTTTTGAGAAACGTACACTAACATATTGTAAAGATCAGAAAAGGGGAGAAAGCACGGGAAAGAGCCCATGATGGGGTCGATGCAGCCCGATGCTAGTCCCAGCTGTTATTACCCAAAGTGGATGTGCTCTCTTGGGTAATCACACCTGCTCTCAGTTTCCTCATTTGTAAAATGGGGGTTATTATACCAGCCCTATATCTTAGAGTTGTTGTAAAATTATATAAAATTATATGCATTTAGTCACTTTGAAAAATATACAGATTATTATACAAACCTAGATTACTTTTTATTGTGCCTGTGAATAGAAAGTAGATTACTCGTTCCTTTAATTCACCAAGCAGTGCTTCAAGCCTTTTCTCTTCAGTCCCCTCTCTGAACATATTTAAAAAGCATTTTTGGTTGTCGTTGTACATATGCATCTTCATACACATGTGCACACATGTATTTATATACACACAAACACACACACACACACTCATTGATTAGCTAACACCAGTATTCTGAGAACTCATAGCCTAGAGGAGTACAAGGTATGAACTTAGAGCATTTATCATCTAAGGAGACAATCACCACAGAAGCAGAGAAAAAAACATGTATTTTTAGGAAGAGAAAGAAAGGTTAAGTGGTCATACTGCTTTTTGAATTATGCTGGCTTCTCTGTGTTTTCTTTTTGTAAGGAGTTATTCTTCAGAAAGCATTTCTCAGGTGGGTGATTGGGGATTTCAGGCAATTGGAAAAGTAATTTACCCTGATTCACTTTTGAGTTACGTTTGTATTTTAAAATGTTAACTCAGTTCTTTCATTACTTATGGCATTTTAGAGCTCAGTACAGAATGGCGTGAATAAGGCAGTCATAATGCAGACAGCAATGCACCATAAAATAAGAAGAAATGGGGACAGAGTTCGGAAGAGCAAAGACAGTTCACGTGCCTTAAGTTTTAGCTTTTATTAAGAAGTCAAGCAAATACCATGTGTTTCTCATCACCCTGTGTGTGAGCATTATCCCGTGGGCAGTAGCAGCACCAGTCCCTTGGGTTCTAATATTAATCTCAGGTGTGGCATCATTACCATCTTGCATTTTAAAGTCACTGCTACTCAGGCCCGTGTAGAATATCAGTCGGTGGAAGGTGCCCAGTGACGTCCTCATGTGCATCTGAGATAAGCATCAGGGTCCAAGTACATGTCAAATAAAATATCTACAGGAAAAAATAAGATAGCATTTGCCTTCACTGAAGTAGTTCAGAGGTGGTGAAAAGAGTTTATCCTTTATCTGAATATTGTTAGCAGGGAACATAGGCAGTTTTATAATTGTTGCGTTCCTTCAAAACTTTGTGACAATGACAACTCTTCAGAGAAAGTTGGACATTGGCAGAAGCGTTCCTCATCTTTGCTGATACTCCAGAAGGAGATGGTTGAGGGAAGAAGAGTGCGTGACAAAAGTCAACCCGTGGTCCGCTCCATTACTTCATTAATCAAGTGGAGGCATTCTGAAAAATGTTTCTCTTTGGTTGCAGCCATCTATTTTTTGGTGTTAATCGGCGCCCTGTGGCAGGGTTTTGTGAAAGGAAACAATGAACACTTGTAGCATCCCCCCTACCCGCAACTGCTGTCGCCCCTGTCAGAAGGCTCCAAGGATGATGCAGGTCTGTATCATCCTGATAAGGAAAAGAGGATTCAGAATGGCTTTGGAGAGAATTTGTGGGAGTAGAGTGTGCCGTTTTGGACTAGGCGAGCTATGGAATACAGCAGAGGCCCTTAATGGGATCCTAAGGATTCAGTGCCAGACCTTCTGTTGCTTCTTGAAGATTTTCTAATGAAATATTTTGATGGTGAAATTCTGAGACTGTCAGAGGGGCTGAGGTTCAAGATGCTGTTTTAAGTTGTTTGTTCCATAATCTGTGATTAGTCAATCCAGGTCAAAAAATAACAAGAAAAGAAAAGAAAAAAACAAAACAAAAAAACTCAAGAAACCTCCCAGAGTATGTATGGAGGTCACTTTTACTCTGCTGACAATGCATTTCTATGCCATTGTCATCATGAGCTCTGTGCAAGTGGCCGATGCATTTTATATACTGTCGGTTCCTATTTTATGGCTAGATGAAATATGAAACTATCTTTTATAATGCTGATTCCATTTTGGCAGGCCTTTGGATCCACATATGGTTCAGTCAAGCTGTTTTGGAGCCTAATGTACCTTTGTTATTTATTGGGATTTTTGAAAGGGGATAAATGTTCTATTTTCACTCTGGATTAAAAAAAACACATTAAATGTTTCCTAAAAATTCATATAGCTGAGAGAACTCTAGTGAGCTTTAGAAACTGATCTGCTTTTCTCAGCTAAAATAAAGTCATTCTTACCCATGAAGGAAAAAAAAAAAAGGCAACTGAAGTTCTAGCAAAATAGAAGTAGTATTGTATAGAACAACACAATAAAATGAAAACAGAGAGCAGTTAGTAAATGGGGGCCAGGAAAGTTGTCATCCTGTAACCAGTTGTAATCTTTAAGTATCTTTAGGCTTACAGATGCTGCTAGGATTTTCTTTCATTCATTCCACTGTTATTCTGGCACGTTATAAATAAACATACAGGCATAAAGAGTAGAAAACAAAGTGGTTGTCAGAAGGATGAATGATAGGCAGTGACCTCACATACCACGGATAGTACGATGCTCAGTTAGGCAGGCTTAGTTGCCTAGAGGTGAAGTGTATTCCCTCTACTGAGGCCTGGCTCATAGAGACTCCCTCTTCAACTTTAATCTCTTTGTTTTGTTGAGTTTAACTCAGGCTCTTAACTTCTGTTTAAAAGAATGTCTGTATGTAAATATGAGGAAAGATAAACTAGAAGGAAAGTGACATATTTACCAATGTCATTTCAAAGCACAACTTTTTCTTCCTTAAAAAACTCTGGAAGGAGAGGTATATTTGGATAATAATAGTCATACTTTGCATTTGTGAAGCACCTTCAGATTTTTCTTATATGGTCATCTATTTTTTTTCTTAATTTAAATTTATTTATTTATGTATTTATTTATTTATTTTTGGCTGCATTGGGTCTTCATTGCTGTGTGCGGCTTTCTCTAGTTGTGGCGAGCGGGGGCTACTCTTCGTTGCGGTGCACGGGCTTCTCATTGCAGTGGCTTCTCTTGTTGTGGAGCACGGGCTCTAGGGCACACGGGCTTCAGTAGTTGTGGCACATGGGCTAAGTAGTTGTGGCTCGCAGGTTCTAGAATGCAGGCTCAGTAGTTGTGGCACACGGGCTTAGTTGCTCCTCAGCATGTGGGATCTTCCCGGACCAGGGCTCGAACCCATGTCCCATGCATTGGGAGGTGGATTCTCAACCACTGCACCACCAGGAAGCCCCCTGGTCATCTATTTTTATTTGAAGTTAATCACTAAATAAACTTGCTAGAACGGGCACAATCTAAACTTTTGGCCATTGGTTACCTAAGGGGCTGGATAAAAGAGTGGAGATAGACCCATTTTAACTTATCACCCTAATCCCCCACCAAATTGTATGCCTTCCAAGTGGTATGTTGTTTTTATCTTTTGTACAGGTTATTTTATCCTTTTTACATGACAGGGTAGTGGAATAATTATTTTTATTATTTCGTAACTAATTTAACAGTCTTCCCCTGCTGTTAACTACTAGCAATTGAATGACTAAAATCTCTTTCTTTCTCTAATGTTAGATGTATTGTGCTAAACATCTTGAGGAAAATGTGACTCAATATTTATTAAGTGTGTGCTGTAAGTGAGGAACTCTGCTAAGAAGTGAGGGTACAAAAATCGGAATTCTCATCAAGCAGAATTACTTCTTGTATAAGTATTTAAATATAACTGAATTCTATCCATAGCCTTTATATATTACTTTAAGCAAACCTAACACACAAAAAACTACATTCACACACACTCAGCCATGCACACACATAAGTCTACACACACACACACACACACTCTCTCTCTCTCTAAATGGTTGATTGTTAAGCCAATAAATAAGATTAATATTTTCATTTTATTTTGTTTAACTCAACTTTCCTAAATAAAACAATCTCATGAAATAAAGCACACCTCTATTGTTGAACAAGTTACATAAACTTAATATTTTTCCTGTCATTAGACAACATTATAAATGTTGATAATGTTTCTCATTTTTTCCTCATAATTTTATTATTTTATCTCATGGCAAAACACAAAATTTCAAATTATCATAGAGATATTTTAAGTACTCCAGTAGGTAACTTAGAATAAACATAGAGCATTTTAGGTGAATAAATTTGGAGAATGAAAAAGATGTTTTAATTCTTGATCACCTGGAGAGTTATAGAAAGTCCCAGTTTCGTTAATGGCAAATATAGTAAGAAAAGAAAAAGAAAATGTGAGAAATGAAAAAATATGCAAACATAAAACACAAAGTACTCTCTCATATTATTTGATATCCTGTGAGTTTCCATTTCTCCTTACTCTGTATTCGCTATGTGTTTGAATTATTGAGAACTGTTTGTAACCTTCGTTGAGATGATATTATAAGTATTTTGTGATTATTCAGGATTCAAACAATTTAATTGAATTAGGGATACTGAATTGTATGTTTGGTTCTCAGTATTTATCTTTAAAATTAAGAAATAGAGTGGTTTGGTAACATTATTTTTGTGAATTATTGCTAATATTTGCTGCAAGTTTTATATACCACTCACATTGTAGGAACAAAAGAATACTCAATCTTTTGTTGTTTTTATACCTCCTTAGCCACTGAAGGCATTGAAAAGAGAAGCAAGTCATCTCCTTTCAGCTTGTTTGACAGCATCCAGAGGAACATGGAGCCTACTATTTGAGTTGCATCTTCTCAATAGTTCTCCAACTATCTTTCACTAGTTCACATGCAGTTATCTTAAAGTTGAAAGGAAGGGAAATCAGTAGAAACAAAAAGTACAGTCCATTTTAGCGTATCAGTTCCTACAATCAAGCTTTCACTTACCTCATTTTACTGTATTGTTTTACCATAGTTTCTCCTGAAAGGCATTGTAGTGTGAGCTGAATTTTTTTTAACATCAAATAATACAGAGTATTCATAACATTTCTGGAGCTTAAGAATTTCTCAGTAATTTGCTTCTATTTTTCAGATGTGACTCATCTCAGTTCTACATAATCCATGTTGACTAATTGTGAAATGATAGAATTAAAAAAATTTTTTAACTAGTGAACCTAACATGGTAAAAGTGTTGGATTCCATCAGCGTTTCACCTGGGCATTAATATTAATACTCTGTTGGTAACAGGGAAGTTCTTTCATCATTGGGGTATGTGGGAATAAAGCAGATTCCCCAGCAAAGTGACTGAATGTTCACTAGAGTTGCTTAAGTTGGCACTTGAGTTTCCTTATTATGCTTTAAGAAGAATGCTGCATATTGAATACAATTGAATATACTAGAAAACTGATAAAAGAGAGGTAACTTCATAACTCCACAGGCATTAATTACATTTTTATAGTTTCCATTGATATTATAATGCT
Source organism: Balaenoptera acutorostrata (assembly GCF_949987535.1). NCBI lineage: Eukaryota > Metazoa > Chordata > Mammalia > Artiodactyla > Balaenopteridae > Balaenoptera > Balaenoptera acutorostrata. The sequence goes on along the minus strand of NC_080080.1, from coordinate 31,865,115 downwards.
CTTTATGCCATTAAAAATCTGATCCTAAATCAGGATGAACTTTATTATTATTCTATGTGCTCTTATTTATGAGATGGTAGGTAAGTCTTTATAATATTTCTATTAACCTTACATTTAATGAAATATGATGACTTCTGAAATAGCTAAAGGAAAGAAGTTTCTTTTAATGACAGTGTAATTAAAGGTGCTACAGATTTTTTAAAAATATGTTTCAGCATCTGTATTTCTGTCAAATTCTTGGAATAAACCACACTGCATTTGTGATACAGCAAAATTTCTGGATCAGATTCTATCCACTCTTCTGCAAAAAGATCATCTTGGTTTTAAGCATTTAGTATCCAGTATGGCTGTTCTTAATTTGTCATTGAGATTAGAATGTGGATATTTGGGTTAGAAAGTAAAAACTAGCCTTAAGCTTTTAAAAAAGAATTTATTTAACTGAGTCGGTCCAGGTCTCCAGATTTCTCCCTCTAATTCTATGCTCCCTCTTTAAAGACAGTAGCACTGATTTGTAAGGATTATTGTCTTTGGTTCCTGTGTCAGAGAGTTAAGAGGTGAGAGCAATGGGATTGCATTTTCAGGATGCCACATGTGCACTCTTTGATCTGAGGTACAGTGTGCCCCAGGGAATAAGTTCAATCTTGATTTCGTTAGTCAGTCATCCACTATCAGGTACCACTGCCCTGATTAGCAGGCTGAAGAAAAAGAGCATATCGTGGGAGTGTGTCACAAAGATGAAAAATAGTGATGACTCTGTTGGCAACAGTCAGCCCCTGGTTTCACTATGTGACATTTGCCTTCTCTTTGCATAAAGCCCCTTAATGGGTGAAGGAACAAAAATCAGTATTTCCATATATCTTTCCACAAACTAATGATTTTTTTTCAGGTAGTAATTTCCTTTCTTTGTTTAAATTCATTATTGCAAAATGGAAACTGGAAGGACAATTAGCAGGGTGCATTGTGGTGGTTGCTAAGAGAAACTCAAATATAGCTGCCTAACATTCCTGCCATTCTGTGAACCAAGCCAATGGCTAACTCTTGTGAAATGTTCGGAGTCTGGAAAACTAGCATCATACCTCTGCTGTTGCTACCCCTTCATCTGCTACATAGATGTAAAATAGTTCTCTGGACCCAGAGAGCATCAGTATCCATCCATTGATCAGTGATGTCTCTGCCAAAACATTAGAGTCCAAAGATTTTCTGAATCGCTTGTCATGTGTCCTTTTCTCTTTGATCAAAGTAAAAGATAGAATATCTCCAAACATGTGAGGGTATATGCTGACAACAACTACAACTGCTGCTCTTGGTCTCTTTAGATACATATTTGGGATCTGCCCATGTGTATTGTATATTGTGGTGTTGAGATAGAAATGGAGGTTCTGAAAAGAAGACTAAACAGTGGATAAACTTTTATCTTAAGTCTTTGCCAAATCTCACTATTCTATTTCAAAATTAAAATCATTTACTGAAAAAGTATTTTTATTTGTGAGTACTTTTTATAAAAAAATACAAGGTACATATATCGTTGTATCATAAATACTTATGGTATGCTCATGTCCCACTGAAGTTATTTACTATTGTATTTGACCTTGTTGATGGGACCAGTTTGATAAGGTTAAGGTCAATGACTGCATTATTTTTAGACAAGATACAAAATGTAGAATGTTCTGTTTTGCTTTACCATGTTAACAACTAGTAGCATTTAGAGTTCTCTATGTGCTGCTGATTTCAGCCATGCATTCGTCGTCAATGATTATCCAAAATATTTCAGCACCTGTAATTAATCACACATTTGAGAAAAGAAACACAAACTAAGATATAGTTTGGCTTTTTCCCCCTCCCAGAAAAGTCTGGACAGAGTGCTAATAAGAATAATAACAGTGCTTGTAATAATCATAATCATGCTTTCAATATATATGGAAAAAAATCACTGAGAGAACAATCCTTTTGATAACATTTACTAATTTAATCCCCTTATATCATTTGCTTAACTTTATGTGTTACATCATAGTGGTAAGAAAAGGACTGTCTATCTCTATTTTATAAAAGAAGAGGGAGTAGTGACCTATTCAGTAGTAAGTTTCTAGCAAAAACATTTGTGTTCTATTAATTATTTAGACTAATGATCACTAGCATCTTTTCTCATGCAAATATTTATTTAGCTCAATGTAACAAGCATAACAATTTCGGTAAGCAGCAATGGATTTATATAATAGACCTCCCAAAAGATAAAATCTTCTAGATGCCATTATGGCTATTAAATTGTCATTAATGAGTTTAAAAAGTCATCCTGACTTTTTTGTAGATTGCATGCACTTCCCTGCTTCAATGAAAAGTTAAATAATGAAGTGACAATCGTGAGCTTTTCTGTACTAGGGCGTAGGAGCCAAAGAATGAATGAATCAGTGTAGTACAAGAATCTTAAATTTAAAAGTTGAAGAAGCTTCTTTTGAACTATTTTTGTATTAAGGTGCCTTACATAGTATCCTAAGAGTATACTAGAGCTGGACCAAAGACTTAAGGAATATAAACAAACCTTTTCAATTTCTTGTGATGGAGATTAATTTATCAGGTTGATGTCTGGTAGACTGCAAATAGCTAATGCATTTAACCTCATTCAGTAGCTAGAACTAACCTGTTTATAAATACTCTAATTAGATCAAAGCATAGAAATAACCAGAATGGACGTAATGGGCAAAAAGATAAATGAATGCACCTGTATCAATAATAAAGGGGCATTTTTCCCCTTACATGTTCATTTTACTAAAATCATTCTACACTTCCCTGTTCACTTAAAATCTAGTTATTCTAAACTTTGAAAAATGACTTCAAGAACACCCAGTGCCTTAAACTATGATTCTCAGCAACCTTGGTTTATCTCACTCAAATTTGTTTAGGCCCCAGTCAGGCCTGCTCGTTCCTGTGCCAGGATCTATTAATGATAATTACTTAGAATACTATCCCCATTCTGTGATACCATCACATCATTGTGAGGAAGATTGCGATCTTATCGCAGCCTATTCTGTTTAACTCTGACACTCCTTCCATTATACTGGGGCCGTGATAAGATCATGCCTGTTAGGATCAGACATTAGTTGGAATCAATATTTGAAAATGTGCCTGTTTTTGCTTAATAGTAAAGTTAGTGTGAGTGTTGAAGTGAGATCATTTGTTGGATGAAATTGTACAACTTTATCTTGTCAAAGGTTCTTTCTAGGACTTTATGCTCAAAAGCACAGAATGAGGCCTTGGGGAAACCGTAATTTTACTGACCAACCCACCTGGATATCCTACCTTGATGAGAATATATGATATTTTTAAACTGATTTAGATCAGAAAAATGAGTTGGACAGAATGAAAGACTACCTTCATAACTCTTCATTAATGAAACCCAGTTAATTCACTGGTTCTTAACCAGTGACTGTTTTGCCCCCAAGGAACATTTGACAATGCCTGGAAACTTTTTTGGTTGCCGAATCCTCGGGGCGGGGAGTGGGGTGGGGGCGGGCGGCGGGGAAGGGAGGGAGGAGAAGAAGAGCAGTACTACTGCCCTCTAGTGGGTGGAGGCCAGAGTTGTTGCTAAATTCCCACAATGAAGAATAAGCTGACCCAAGGGGTCAACAGTGCCGAGGTTGAGAAAACGTGCTGTAAGGTATACCATGAATATTCCAAAAAGTAGAAGTGTTTGGCAGCAACGGATTTCAGTTTTTAAGGTGGTTATCTATCGGCCTGGGAGGAACGAATGCTGCAGCTGTCCGTTTTCCTCCTTTTTCTGGTTAGGAACAACATCTGATAGATTTGTAATTAAGGAATTCTTTTAGGCATACACATCTAGAAATCTGGGTGGTCTCCTTCAAATTTGTGCTGAATGGAACTTCAGGTAGAAAAGGTAAAGTGAGAAATCAGCCATGTAACATCTTTGGTCTTAATAAAGCCAAGCTCTTGAATCCTTATTGGATACTACACTCCACGTTTGGAACTTATTCATATTTTTTTTTAATTAATGAAATATGGCATGGAATATCCATATTTATCACTTCCCAAAACTCCTCCAACTTCATAAGATTTGCTTATTATCTGGTTATATATTTTGTTATATATACAATTTGGTTATTTATTTAGTATATATTATTTGGTTACATACTCATGTATGAAAAACAATATTGAGTATTATATTTTTCATAGTATTTGGGAGATTGTTTTGCACAATAAATGTTGGAAAATTTAGATAATAAGGTTGTTTCAAAATTTTTTTTAGCCTTTGAATGCTTACAGGAAAAAAATAGGCAACACATTTACAGTGCATTTGAAAAAAAATATTAGAGGATGTCTTTCTTGGGTTCACGCATTTTATGATTACTAAAGTCTATGCAACTGAGTTTGAGATGAAGGTTTTTCATCTGCCAGGACAGTAGAGAGAATTTTTTCCTTTTTGTATTGTTGAGAATCCTAAAAGCTTTTTTCCTGACTACTCAGATGGGAGCAGCAGAAAGGGGGCTAGAAGTGCCAATGGCAGTGAAACTGTGGAAGATTAGCACACTTCTTTTGATGAAAGGTGACTTCCCAGAGGGCTGGAGAATAAACATGTGGGCGGAAGTGCTAGTTTGGAGAAAAGGCACTGAAGTAAATGAGAGGAGTTTTCCACTTAATTCGAGTTCAGGGCTCAGAACTCTGAACCTGCACAACCTGTCCAATTCATTGCTCATTCTCCATCTATTTCGGTAAAAGCATCATGGAATAGCCCTCTTGCCAACTACTGTATTCATAAAACCTTGTAAGAAAAGTTTATTTGCAATACCTAAAATGTTTATTAGAAGCTGGCAGGTTAAACAAACATTTTTCTGTTTTATTTCTAAAATTCCTCATGAAGTAAAATATTTTTATCATACCCCTCCCTTCTTTGCTGTTTAGTGTTACAATTTTTTGAAAAGGGCTGAATTATATTTTAACCTTTCTGGCAGCTGAAAAAAATGACTTTACAAATGAAAAATTATTATTTTTAAATATTGAGAAATTCTAAATTATAATACTGTTTAGGAGTGTACTCTGAACTAATTATAGAGATTACTCTAAATGTTTTTAAGGTTAGTTTTGGAACTATAGAGTTATTAATTCTCTTTAAAATTTTTTCACTTTATTTTTTTCTAAATTTTCTAAAAATTATTCCTGTATATCCTCAACAGAGTATGTTTTATCACATATATTCTAACAACCAAAAAAAATATTTTAGAGAAAGTAAGTTACTTCCTTCTAAATTCTGGCTCTGAATACACCAAGAAAAAGGCAAGCAGGGAGTTTAGTGTTGTGCGTAGATTTCTTTTTCCTCCTCTGGTGTTAAAAGCACCAAGTAGCCTGGTTTTGATAGAGTTAAGTAAACTAAAGACAACCCCCCTGCCCCCAACCCTCTATCTCCTAGTACTTTTCAGTCCAACAATCATTTCTTCTCATAGAGTAAGATAAGTTTTCATGTGTTTGTGTTTGATGGATTAACAACAGAAAATTAAGGAATTTTACAAAAATTCCAACTTGGCAAATAGTAGCAACTCTTATCATGCGGAGGCCTGATAAAACCCTCCGATAAAGCCGGGGAGACTAGTCTGGACAATGTCCTGAAAAGTACTAGGTATCTGACAGTGGCCTGTATCTCACCACTTGAGTTGGGATGATCAGTTAAATGCAAACACCACATTGGATAACAGAGCTGTTATTCGAGACTCTATGTTCCTGTCTTTAAAGGTGGGACATTGGTTACGATAAGGGGCAAGCATATGGCTGTAAAAACTGTGTTATTGGGATTGTGCTCTTTCGCCTTACTAATTTTGACTTAAAGCAAATGACCCTTTTGGGGAAGGGGAAGTATGATGGAATAAATAATACCACTCGTAACTTGGGACAGGGAAGCATTGGGACCTAATCTAGGCAAGACAATGCTTCACACTGTAATCCTTACAAATTATTAGCTATTTAATAGTTGTTACCATGTTATCTGACCTATATAGAAAAAATTTTAAATATCTTAATGTTCCTTTTTTGGGAGCTGGGGGATTTCCATACTAGGCATACAATGAGAATAAGGTGTTTCTTAAAGAAGGAAGCGCAAAACAGCTATATGAATAATAGTACATATACCTTTACAGTCTCTGGTTTAGGGTTTTTTTTTTCCTTCCATTGATATCAGCACCCAGGGCTGTCTAGTTTCCTCTCTAAAGATCTAGATCCCCAAATCACTTTAACCTTGAATTATTATTTGTTTTAAATACATAACTGTCCGGTCTGAGTTAAATCATATATGTGCTCTGAGTAGGAGCAGTTGCATACAAAGTAACTATTTATATATTTTATTTCATTCATCTATTCATTAATTTAACACTTATTATTAAAGAGATGTCAGTTGTGGTTGTAGACACTGAAGATATTTCAGTGTACTTGAAATAGATACTGATCTTGTTATCCCAGAGATTATATTCTAGTGGGAATAACAAACAAATAAATGGGCAACTACTGTACAGTAGGTAATTAGCAATAATATTATGAGTGATAAAGGAGGAAATAGAGTATACTAGAAGAATACCTAATGTATATTTAGGGATAAAAAATAGAAATGATATCTAAGGGGGGAGGCCTGTAGAATGAATAGGAACAAATTAGATTAAGAGTATTTGTGAGTTGGGAGAGGTTCTGGGGTGTGTGTGTGTGTATGTGTGTGTGTGTGTATCTGTGTGTGTGTTGGGGATGGCAGAAGATTTAGAACATAATTAATGTGCAAAGGCCTAGAGGCAGAAAAGAACGTGGTAAACTTCAAGAACCGTTGGGTTGTCCAATAGGAGTAAATGACTTTTAGGTCAGTTTAAAAATATTTCAGTGAGATACTAAATCATCAGCCCAGTTCACTTCAAAATATACTGCAGATTATTTCCATGTGATTTTTAATTTTGTTTTGATTAACCCATGGTACTTCTTCTAAATGTTGTCAAAAGAGATTAGAACTAGAAATAATTCTCCCCCAACTTCTTTTTTCTGCCATTTCCCATTTTTTAGAGAAATTTATGCAACTGAGTTGTTTAAAATCATTAGAGGCCTCTCTGGAAGTTGCTGGATCTCTTTATTGTGATTGATCCAGTATCAAAGCGTATTTGAAATTTTCTGGCCTTATTAAATCATGCGTTTGGCTTTCAGGGCATAATTTTTTTTTTCCACTTGAGCAGACATAGAAAATAAGAAAAATATCCCTGCCCTCAGGGAGTTTACAATCTAATTAAAGGCTTAAGCAGAACAGATAAAATTATTTTGAGGATTGTGTACAGAGGTGAAAGATGTAGTCTTAACACTCTTAGAGATGAACGGCACATATGTGGAATAAAAGTGAGGATGACACCTCACAGCACTAAAATAAAGGAGTGCTTTAGCTATAAGCAAAGAACTACCCTTTATTTTAAACTTAGAGCTGTGGACCTTTAACTGTGTTAAATTTGACATAAGAATAGTCAAAATGCCTTCTACTTGAGAATGCATGCCCAAAACTTTTTTTCTATGATAAAATCAAGGAAAAAATGACGTACAGTTACTGTGTTGACTGCCCCTTACCTTGTAAAAGTACTACAGGTACAGCATCATCCAAAAAGAAATTGATGACCAGTCTCTTTTCAGGTTTCCATATGGAGCATTTCTATAAAGCACAAATAATAATGGAACTATTCCACAGTGTTAAAATTATAAACCAGGAAGTGTAGAGTAGTAATACGGATTTAAAAAGGAATCCTTTCCTTTCCATAAAAAGGGAGTATTCTTGGGAAATCATGGATTTTGCCATACCAGAAACTGAGTTTCCAACCTTGACACTACTGACATTTTGGACCAAGTGATCTTTGGTATGGGGGCTGTCGTGTGCATTGTAAGATGTTGAGCAGCACCCTGGCCTCTATCTACTAGATACCAGTAGCATGCCCCCAGTTGTGACAATCAGAAATGTCCCTAGACATTGCCAAGTGTCCCCGGGGTGGGGGGAGGCAAAATTGCCTCCAATTGAGAACCACTGGAATAGAATATTTTAAGAGATTAGTAGTGTGGTTTACAAAAACCTAAGACCACCACAGAAAACATTAAGGAAAATCTACACATTTTTTTTAGCTCTTATTGTTGATCTTTTTTGCTTGTTTGTTTTACTAGCTATTAAACTCTTATGTTTGGTGATAATATATGCATTTGGAGGAAATTGAAATATTGGTTGAATTTGAAAAATACACTTACGTTCTTACCTATATAAGCAAGAAAATAATTGAAATAAAAATGCATTAGGTAATATTTGAGCTAAGGATTAATCTTACATGCATCGGGCAGAGACATGAATTCTCTTAAGATATCCAACTCAGTTTCTGGTGTGGCAAAATCCATGATCACCCAAGAATACTCCCTTTGTATGGAAAGGAAAGGATTCCTATGGTAAATGTAAGGGGCATAGAGTGATTGGCAGATAAATGATTTTTCTTCTTTCAATAATCTTTTCCAAAATAATTTTGAAAGCACATTTTATAGGAAAAATTCATGTTGAAAGAAAAGAGAGTGCTTTGATTTCCCTTCTGCCTTCCTCCAGACAGAAAGCAAGCAGGTCATTACACAAGACTCTTCAGGTTGACCCTTTGGTGCCTGGGGTAACTTCAGTTTAGGGCTCCTGGAGGAGCTCTGGATGTTGGGTCAGACTTCAATCTCAGTGCAAGTGATGATGCTGGAATCAAACTTTCAATCTTTTCTAAATTTCTTTTTTATTGGCAACTTGAATGGCCTACTTTATTCTCTTGCAGTAGGGTCTTCCATTGGCATTTGTTTTGTTGACATGTGAATGCTCTTTTGTCAAAGATTAACCACACTGCCTCCACACAGGCAGGATGCCATTTAAGATAGTTCTTTACTAAATTCTTCAAGTAAGGATGTATGTCAGGCAAGTCAGGGGGCAAGTTAAGGTGACAGCTGCTGATAGGTAGGCTTGGGGGCTCCCTCCTTGTTGACCTGTTGAGAACATGGTCACAGACTGAAGTCGGGAAAAATGCCTGATCCATAGTGCACACAGCTGTATGAGATTTAAGGATGCCTAATCCCATTATGTTTTAAAACCTTTAGTAGCTCAAAATGTGTTATACGAAGCAGTTAGTCTGCAGAGTCACCTGAAAGGTGACTCAGTGAAAGGGGAACAGCAACCCTCATAGGTCTTAGAATCCAAACTCCATGGACTGCCCTCTACCTCTGTTATTAGGTCCTACTTGACAATTTACCATCAGTATTTATGTAAGGATTTTTGGTGCCATTAAGTTACAATAGACTGTCATTTGATCATGGTTTTAATGACTGTCAGAAACAGTCCATTAAAAATGACAGTCCCAAATTTTGCCATATCATTCAGACTTAAAAATGCATATAGCAATAATTTTCTTAAGCCTCAACAAAGAGACAATCTTGGCAATAGCTACCAGCCATATGGCAGTATTTTATATATAATCAGAAAAAGTAACTTTCGCATACAATTTCATCTCCTTTGCCAACAAAGCTCACAAAACCTAAAGTTAAGGAAAGCTAAGGATTTGTTTAATATAGAAATTTGAATTTAGAACAAGCAGACTGTTGGAGATGTTTGTGATATATTTAGGTTAATGTACATAGTACTTTTGTCTAAATCACCTATATTTGACCTTGTCATCTCTACTACTAGCTTAGTTTTGTGTTTTTTCTTCACAATCATATTGTTTACTTTATTCTTTCTTTTCTTACTTTTTCCACTCTGCCATTCATATTCTTCCCATTCTTGGCACTTTCTCTTTACCTCAACTTCTGATTCATTTTGTTTACAACTATGTTATCTGTCCCCTTCTTTTTCTAATTAGCTTCTAAGTGGCTGTCTTCTACCCACTTTTATTATTTTCCTTTGGTTTTCCTTGAACCAGCCTGATGCTCCAACATGTACTTTTGTTGTATGCTCCATTCCTAGCTCTGTTAGTGAGGGGTTATTTTTTGTCTCTGATGAGCTACATTTTAATTCAGCTTCCTATGATGTCATCATGATGTGTCGAGTCTAAGAAACCCCCTCCAGTGTGTTCCAGCTATATCAAGTTAGTGTCCTTCTTCTGTTGCAGATAGGAGACCCGTGCAGGATATTAATCACAATATTCACAGCTGAGATGCATAGGTGTCATAGAGCAGACAACCTGTTCATAATACACTTTTATCACTTATTTTTCAATGCCTCTGTTTTGAGTCACACATATACAAAAAATGCTTTGTGTATTCCATTCTTAGGGTGCTGTATCAGTTTACTTCAAGTCCTGAGAAATGGTTTTGGGGGCCATAGATAAGACCAAAGGTGTTTTTGAGTTAGAGATTTAATTTGAAGTAGAGAGATGTGTGTATCCAAAACTTTAAGAGTCCTCTGTACTGGACAGCTTTTACGATAGGTTAGAACAGTACCTTGAAGAAATTCATGTAACAATATAAGAAAAAAACTTGTATATACATATACACACACATGCACACACAGAAAAAGTCAATGCAAACGTAGCTAACATTTACCAACACCCACTCAATCACTTTACACAGACGTGAGGTGCACTTTAGAAATAAGCATATCAGTCTTGAAAGACTATAGTTCTGCCATAGTATTAGTAGCTTGGGACCTATCCAGGAAAATAAAAATAGGAGGGATTAGAGGGATAATGCAAGGTTATTATAAGTATTTATCAGTTGTGGGTAGATAAGTTAGTGGGGTAACAATCACCCCTGTTCTCTTAAAATAGCCTCCGTTTTCAGACTTAACTCCCCACTAAAGCTCAGAGCCTTAGCTGAATGTTCTCAGATAAAGAAAAAAGTAAATATAGGTTATGAATCAGTGGGCTGATTCTGACGTTCTTCTCTTTGGTGGCCGCAAACTGGGTTGTAAACAATAAACTTTATATATTCATGAGATTAAATTTTGGAAACTTCTTAGAACCGTGTAACATTCTCCTTGAATTAATTATTTGGGAAAAAGAAAAAAAAAGCAACAACAACAAAAACCAAGTGACACCTAATGTTAAAAGATTTTGCTTTATAAGTTGGATTACTTAAGCATTTTTATTCATGATAGATTTTTTAAGTCACAAAATGTGTTTGTTAAACATAGGGTTTAATATAGTTCTTTAAAAATATAACACTTTTTCATTCTTACAACTGTGGTGCTTATAAAGATAGTTCTGTAAATATAGCTTTTAATTAACACATTGAAAATGTTAATGTTGAGTCTTTAATGCAATTTTAAATTTGTATGCAAGAAAAATCAAATAAATCAAATAAATGCTAAATTTTCACATTATAAAAATTGTACTTAAAGGCATTTTATATTTATATTATTTGATAAAGCTCAGAAATTGGATTATCTTAATGAATCTGAAAGTATGCAGGAAAAATAGTCATATTCCTGTTGCTGAGTAGAAATGCAATTTATGAAGTTGTACAAAAAAATAACCCAGGAATATTATCATTTATTAGGTTTCCATAGTAAGAATGTAAGTAATATTTTTAAAGTCCTCCAACACCTGTATCAGCATGACATCAACATTCTCCCAGTTTACAAAATTAATAACAAAGAAATGGTGAATTTGGTATCCTGAGTCCCCAGAAGTATAATACCATGTCAGCCATTAAAAGGTGAAAATAGAACAGAAAAATAAACCCCAGATAAAGCAGAATTGTTTTGTTTGTTAACTGTGTAAAAGAAAAAATTGATAAACATTTTTATTCTGTTCTCAAAACACAAGCAGCTTAGCTTTAAAATTTCATCAGATAGCTGTTAGGCTTACAAGGCATTACAAAAACCCTCTGAAAAATAGAGTTAAATTCCATTTCAAAGCACTGTCGTGAGCACAGGAAACCTGCAACAAGCCGTTAGTATCATTTGGATAAGAAATAAGGGAGACTCAAAGCAAAAATATCAAAAGGTCAAGAGGATTCTTTACTCTCAGTAATTGCCTTGGAGGCTTTTTTTCTTCTCCTTTTTTTCCTCCTGTTACATTGTTTTTCAAGGATTGTCTGAGATGTGAAAATATAAAAATGCAATCATAATACGAATTCAAAAATCATCTGGGAAAGTGAAAGGATTCTCCTATTTCTCATTTGGCTATTGAAGAGTGGCCAAATCGGCAGGCCATTCTTGAATCCCCAAAGTCTTTCACATTTTGGTACAATTTTATTTGATTTAAAATACATTTTCCCAGTTTAAAAATGTTAACTATCTCATAGTGCAATTGAAACTTGCCTTGTGTCAAAAACAGGAAATTCTAAGGAGAAATAGACTGTGGATATATGTCAGATGTTTCTCTTCTTTTTTTTCCCCCCCCTCACTTCCTTTTTTAGACACACAAAACCCATATGCACACACATATATTAATATATATAATATATGCAGATATTGATGGACTTCTGTGAGTTGAAAGAGGAGGACGATGTCTTGAAGGATCCATATCTCTCCCAGCAGATTTGTGCTATTATCACTGAAATGTGGCCTTCAGTCTTGAAACAGTTAAAAGAGTTCTACAGCCACAAAAGAAGAGATGTCTTCAGAATTATCTCCTGCCTCACATTTGCTCTTAGGCAAGCAGTTTAAAAAAGCCCAGTGATTGAGCCAGTGATCCAATTTGAAATGCAGAAATGATTAGAGCTGCTTGCCTCATTTCATATCGAAATTCTCTGATTTATGACAGGGCTGCAGCCAAGATCTATCTCCAAAGGGAATTAGTGTGCAAGTTTGCATATTTTTGTTATTTAGGTTTCTGATAGCAGCTGCTAGCTAGAAATACTGAGCTGGGAGGTGGTGGGGCAAGGATTTTCAGCCACTGGAGCAAATGAAAGATAAGAGCCTTCTGTTTAGGACATCGAGACCCCTTGACCAGCGTATATCTGTGTTACATATGCTTCTTATATGTGTGTACATTTAAGAACTTGCTAATAGTGTAGATGTGAGAGTGTATGTATACATAAATTATGAGGTTCAGGGAGCCCAAGAATGTATTGGAATGGTTAATTCTAGTAATGTAGAAAAGAATTACCAAAATTCTGTCTCCATGTTTTAACTAGTGGAATTTTAATGAGGCATAATACTTCAATCATGCGACTGACCTGTGGGGCAGAGTATAGAACATATAATGAAACAGAAATAGAATTCTGAAAAAAAAATTATTACCTTATCTGGAATTTACATGAAGTGTTAACAGGAAATTATGCAGCAGTTATAAATGAAAAATATGGGATTTAATGTACTTATTAATAAAGATTTGTTACATACATGATACCAGTGTCCCAAATCTGCTGTCCGCAGCCGTCCCCAATTTCTAATGTTTCTGTCCTCAGATGCCTCATTTACAGTCATCTTTATTACCATGAAGCTAATGCCAGTTTCTCTTCAGTGAGTATTCCATTCCAAGAAAAAAAAAAAAGGGAAATATCTTTGTGCGCAAGTCGAGGGGTGCAGACTTTCTATCAGTTACATTAAAAGATTAAACAGGCACACACAATACATATTTGCAGACAACTTTGTTAGGTTGGGCTAGTGCTTTCCTTGAATTTGTAGATCGTAATCATTGCTGGCAAAAAATTGTGGTTCTTCAAGTAAAAAATTCCCTGGAAAGAAAGATGTGCAACTGTCAGTCTATGTTAGGCGCTGCACGGAGCAAAGAAATCATTGTGGGAAAGTTTATTACCTTCGCTTCTCTCAGGCTCCATATGGAGTCATCGTGGCCTCGAGTCTCAGCACTGCTCCTCGGCTGACCTTGCTATAACGCAGCTGGGATTCTAGGTATTAAAACCACTCTCATATTTCACTGAGTATTCTCCAGGGGGCCCAGGGTTATTGTAGTAAAAACTTTAAATTTTGATTATCTTGTTCGTTGACAAAGAATGCAGTGAGATCTTTAAAGACATCTTTAAACTACAATGTCTGAGTTATTCCTTTTAAATCAGCCCATCTCTTCTGTTATGGGGCTCTTTGACTTCCACTTATCTTGTCTAATTTCAGGACAGTAACCCTTCGTTCGGTCGATGCCTCTTGCCTTTAGGAAAGAAATTGTACCGGTAGCTCAAAAAATTAATTTCTAGAAGATTCTTCACTCCAGAAGTGTCTGGAAATAAATTTTAACTTGATCATCCCCTTTAAAACAAAAAATGAAGTTTTCTTTAGTATTGTAGCATTTTTTTATGACTTAAAAAAGTTTTAAGACTATATTGAGGATTTATTATTATAAATCACTTCATTCTGAATTGCAAAAGCTCACAGTTCTAACTTACAGTAAGTCATTTTATTCACAACCTAAATATTAATAATAGATATTTTTAGTGCCAAGGACTGAGCTAAGTGTCTTGTTGTTTTATACATTCATAACTCTCTGACGCTGATCTAGTTCATCCATTTTACAGATGAAACTGAGGTTTCAGTTACTCCTCCAAAAGCACTCAGTTAATAAGTGCGAATCCTGTATTTGAACTCTGGTCTGACTTAAAAGTTCTTAACTACTTTATTTATTGTACTGCCTCCCTACGGTCCCATTCTAATAATGGCCCTCTTCAACACTCAACGTTAATCATGACTCACTCATGAAGTCTTACCTATATTCAACAAACACTTTTCGGATCTGCATCACGGGTCAGGCACTGTACAAGGGACTAAGGAGAGACAAATGATTTAGATTTAGTCTCTCCCCTCAAGAAGCTCAGTCTGATGAAAGCAATAGATATGTAAACATATAACTGTAGTATAGTGAAATGATTTCTGATGGAAGCACATACAAGAAATTATTTCTTTAAAACAAAAAACAATAAGCAACAGAAACAGCCTCTGGCTAACTGAGGCAGAAACAGAATTTATGGAGAAGATATAGGGGAGTTCACAGACATAGAACAAGGTCAAAGAACCAGGTTAAGAAAGGGACAAGAATCAAAACTACTTGAGGCTGGGAGGTGTCTAATAGTGGGAGCCACTATACAGTCTTATCAAGGCACTTCTGTAGGCAAGAATGAGCTCCAACAAGTTTTGGCCTTTTTCTTTCTTTGTTCAGGATTTACGTTTAGGAAGGGAGTGCCCTATCAGTCTAGCCTGGGTTACATCTCTGCCACTTGGCTAGATAGGGAATGGCCCCTAGATTAATACTCCAGTGTGTGTGTCCAGTGGAGGAATCACCCCAAAAGACACAGGAAGGTATTATCAAAAGGAACTGGACCAGATGCTGGCCAGCCATAAAATAGAAATTATCCCCTAAGGGTAAGTCTGAAGATGAAACATTTAACTGTCTCAAGTGCCCAAGGAAAGCTTCTAGAGGGCAATTTTCAGAAAACTTTTGAAGGATGAATTTACTCAGCAAATAAATTAGGAATGTAAATTCCAGGGAAAAGCAAAAGCATATACAAGGGCATGAAGGCATGAAGCAAACAAGTGTTTCGGGAGAAATGTAAGCAATTTGGGATGAAGTAAGGCTAATAATGAGGGTAAAAAGAAAGACTATATCCAGGTAATGTGAAACTTGCCACACCAGCCCCAAAAATCTGGATGTTATTTTCTATTCAATGGGCTAGAGAATATTAAATATGGTGAACTTTTCTGCCAACTTTTAAAAAATCAACTTCATGGCTAAGACCATCTCTTTTATTGGCTTTAGCCACTGGGTGGGCACATAATTTTTTCTTACACCTTTTTAATCTATGTATTCTTCATGCTCAAATCCCAAGGGAGAACTGTATAATACTACTATCCCATAATTTGTTTCCAAAATTATCCAGAATCTATGTGTATTTTTAAAGAAGCTGAACTGAAAGGGAAGCAAAGCAAGCAAAATTAGCTGATATCTTACCTTTGTCTGAAAGAAAAACAGAAAAATGACGAGTTGTGTGATAAAATTGACCAAAAGGAGTGAAGCATTTCGGTATTTAGTGGACGCTAATTCTGTGTATCTTTTAAACACTTATGGCAAATAGTGGTATCGATGTCAGAACAGAAGAGCAGGTTGTAAATTGTATGAGTGAAAACATGTTTGGATTACTGTTGGTTACATGCCTAGTCTAGTTAGAGTAAAAGGAATAAGAATAAATGAAGAGAAATCATCAAGAGAGAAAACAAAACAGATGATATAAATCAGAAAGAGCAAAGGAGTTTTCTTTCATTCTCCTTTTCTTTCAGTCTCTGCATTTTTCTTAAAAAAAGAGAGAAAGAGAAAGAGAAAGAAAAGAAGCCCATTTATAATAAAGGTTACATCTTCCTTATTAACACTATCCCCACTGCAGAGAGATTTGCATGCTCCCTAACCATTCTGGTATGCCATATGTAGGGAAAGAAGGTATTCTACTTTTCCTCTGAAAACCTTTTCAAGTTTAGCATCAATCCTAAAGCTTCTAGAAGTTTCTTGGTTAATTTGGGATCCAAAGCTTCTCTTGCATAGCAGGGGTGAGAAAAGAGCTTGGGATAGTTAAATTATTTCTGTCCTAAAAGAGTTTGCTTCATCATTATATACAGTAACTCAGGACAGAGGAGATCTCTGTGTATTAGACCTTGATCTGCTTTTTTTGTGCGTGTGATTATGAGATTCCCCAGTAGATAAAGGATCTCTGTACCTCTCTCCCCAGTTGCTTTATCTCTTAAACCTCAATTAAGCAAGGTAGCATCTATGGTGATTTTCAGCATATAGCACCAGGAAAGGAGCAGACATACTCCCTGCCTTGCTTCTTGTTTCTTACTCTAGAAATGTAGTTAATGATATTGTTCTTTAAAAAGTAGAACTCAGGGACTTCCCTGGTGGTCCAGTGGTCAAGACTTTGCCTTCCAATGTAGTGGGTGTGGGTTCAATCCCTGGTCAGGGAGCTAAGATCCCACATGCCTCGCAGCCAAAAAACCAAAACATAAAACAGAAGCAATATTGTCACAAACTCAATAAAGGCTTAAAAAAATAAAATAAAAACTAGAATTCAAATTGTACATTGAAATATTTCTATTTTTCAGGCTTATATATTTGCGCTTCCGTTTCCCAAGATTGCTCTTTGGTATAATGGCTGCATCCTTAGCATTACCCAGTATATATGAAAGCTGCATCCTGGTATCTGTGATAAAAGGGACGTTATTAATAGATGCTGAATTTTTGGCTTAAGTTGAATGTTAGGGCCCTGTTATGCCTAGGCTCTGTTTAGCGTCTCTGAAAATCAGGAAGAAACCTTTGGATTGGCAGAAATTGACACGTAAGTTTTAAAAACCTTATTTTGTTTTCTGTGTATATTTCTAATCATCTTGAAAATTCATATAATTTGGATAAAAGTAGTGTCAGATGCTGAAACATTTCTACTTATTAAAAACTGGACATGAGATGATATGTTTTAAATATTTGTCATTTAGAAGGTTTTGTGTATGTGTGTGTGTGAATGAGAGAAAGAGAACAGACTTAAACTTCTCACCTGTGTGATTTTCTCATACACATACTAGGTTTATCCTCATTAACACTAGATGAAAGCACAGCCGTGTATGAAGTAATAACTGTGATAGAAGAGTAAAGGGAAAAATTGTGGGGTTTTCTTACGTTTAAGCCATTTCCAACTTTTCTTGTTTTTCTTTCTATTCAATACAGATAAATATTCTAATAATAATGATACAGGTATCAACCTATCTTAATGTAATAATAAAAAGATAACATAGTAATATATTTGAGTTATCCTTATCCTAAATTAGTAAGAAAATCTCTATGTACTACAGCATCTTTTAAATGGTCTCCTATTTAATTTTTCCTGTGAATAGTGTCTTTTATTTGGGAATGGTAGTGAATCAAATTCCTCCTAGCACTGTTGCACTATCACTACATTATATAAGACTATTAATGAGGATAAATATTAAATTTGAATAGATATTGCCGGTGTGAGACATCAGATAACTCCAAAGGATTAAATTCTACAGAGGATCATTATTTAAGTTCTTTCCAGCCCTGTTGTTCTGCTGTATAAAACTTACTTTAGTACCTCTCTGGAGTGTTATAACATCTGTTGTTCTTGGGAAAAAGGTTTTTGTTGTTGTTGTTGTTTTGGTTTTGCTTCTTTTTGGTCAGAAATGGCTGTGTTATTCTGCAGTGTTGGCCCAGAATGCCTTGCAGGGAGTAAGCTGTGTTCTTCTCGTGTTCTGACTAATTAATTCCCTTGAGATCTGCTTCTTACAGCCAGACTCGCTCATTCCCAGTCCAGCAGTGGGAAGGACCGCCTTTGGGAAGGTCACTTGAGAAAGCTGTACTACACATACATGAGCATCATGTAAATAAAAAAGAAGGTGAATGACAAGATAGTTAACATCCAGGGAAGTTTTATAAGAGAGAGAAATGATTGGAATGATTGCTGTTATTTCTATAAAGGGCTTTTTAGAATATGCACTTGCCAAGTTATAATCGTAATCTTTGATCTTTGCTCCTTCAGGTTGCTTAAGTGTGATTAAATTTTACTGACCGGGTAGAAGATTTTTTTTAAATTAACTTTTGGGAAAATTATCAATTCTTCCCTTCATCTCCCTTCAAAAATAAAATAATTCCATATATGTCCACAAAAGTATCTTACCTCACCCTCCAGCTTCTCGTATTAAATAAACTCTAGTTTTATTTCCAGAAAGCCGATTTTCTACATCTTCCTCCTTTTTCCTACATCTGCCTTATAAAAGAATTGGTTTTAATTTCTTGGGACTGACCAAGAAAGATAATGAAGTTCTTTCAGAAACTCTTTATGTGTGAAACCCTGGAGAAAAACCCTAGGGCCTTCTTACTTCTAGCAACCAATTACTATATACAGAAAACTTTCCCCAATTATGAAGTCCACTAATGCATCCAGCACAGACTCAATTTCACAAACTCTGCTGCAGAAGCAGCGTTCACATAATTAACAGGAAGACACTGCATGTGGCCAGACCTTCTGCTAATTGATTAAATGAGTCTATTCCTAAATCAGATTCTAATCACACCAGCAGAGTGCTATGGAGCGTCGCATTTCTAACAGAATTTGCAGAAATCCAAAATGTGCACCTACGAACATATCCAGAATACGCCACGGAGAGCTGCTTCAAAATTGAACCAAAGACACAATAAAAAATAAAAAAAGGCCACATTGCTCTCTTGAATTGCCACTCTCCCCAGTGGGCTTTCTTTAGTATTCCCACTTCTATTTGATCCTTGTCCTTCTGTGATTCATTTCCAAACCTAAATGATACAAAACATGCCATACTTTGGTTCTGGCTTCATGATTATTTTAGTTAGCAAGTGCAGGAAAGTTTACCTGCCGTTTTCCTAGTAAAACACAAGACCTCCTGCTTGTCAGTTTTTCTTTTCTTTTTTTCTTTTCTTTTCTTTTCTTTCATTCATTTTTTTTTTTTTTTTTAAGAAGGCTGTAGTGTTCCCTAAGGGTTGTGAGAGAAGTTCATCCCATTGAACTGGTCAGCAAGATATCATTAGCTCGTTGTGTACATGAAATCCAGGGGTTAGAGCACCAAGCGTCACAAGCCAGTTTCTTTACCTCCTTGAGCTGATCAGAGGATCAGAGTATCAAGGAAGGATTAGCACTGACTTGGGATTTGTGTGATTGGTTAATTTATTGCGGCAATGGCAGGCCTTTCATCTATGGCAACATTTAATCAGCACAGCCATGGAGGCTATTACCAGTTCGCTCCTTTCTCAAGTCAGCCAGGGCTGCACCATCAGCCCTATCACAACTCCCCTGAAATTTCCAAATTATCTGGAACAGGCTTTAGCCTCACAGTAATAAAAATTAGAAGAGATTCCTGATAGTACTGGTGGAAAAGGCTTTCACTTGCACAGGGCAAATTATAAATAGTATGAACGTGCACTTTAAAAAAAAAAATTCTCCACCTCTTAAGAGAGGTGCAGGACTTATCACCCCTGCTCTGATCCAAATCCTCATGGTTGAAAATTTATATTAGATTTTATCAGAGAGGCCTAAGTCTAGAAAAATCAATGAAGGTTATCTTTTATGTTGCAGGAACTTGTGGAAATATTGATTTTCATTTTATAGTGAATTTGGAGCATGAGTTGGTAATCACTGCTGAGCCGACCACAATGTTTGCCTACTGTATCTTTTACTGAGTTTTGCTCAAGTATTTAAGATAGTATATTCCTGGTGATTTTAGTCTACAGTGTGAAGACAGATGTTCCTAAAACACAAAGTTGTACTTGATAATAAAAAATACACGCAGAAGCTTTCTATTTACAATGATGAGTTCAGTGTTTTGAGACTACAGTCTGTCTGTTAATGGTGAATTTCAGAATGAAAATACTCTGAAATTTTTGTAAGAGGATTTCCTTTGTGTTTCCTTCAAGTTTATCAAACAGGAGAGAGATTTTTAAGAAGTAAAGAAGAACTGCACATGTACCAAAAGAAATGATTTGAGACATTGAGGTTCTACTGAATAAAAGGGGGGATTTCATTTTTTTCAACTTATTAGTATGTCTTGGTAAATGACAAATATTAGTCAAAATGTCCCCCCCATAGTATTTTTTGAAGTTTTTATTCTCTTGAATTCACTCATTTATTTTTATTTCATTCTTCCTTCTTTTGTTTAACTTAAAATGTTTTATAGTTGATATAAGCTAAACAGCTTTAGGGGATGATTGCTCATTTTCCTTTTTTTTTTTTTTGAAATGTTGAAACCATATTTATACCTCATTTGTTAACTATTTTTGTAGAACTGGAGTATGTTATGTTGTGTTATTGCAGTTTATTTATAACGTGTATCTGAGGTTTTATAGCAATAGTCTTAAGTTGAGAAACTTGTTTATAAGTAATAACTCTAGTATAGGCTCAGGAATCCTTTTCAGTGGCTAAATCTTTCAGACTTTAGCATGATTGTTGCAGTATTTTGTCAGATTTTCAGAGAAAATAATGCCCTTTAACATTACTATGGATATTTTAAAATGAGAGTAAATTTAGATATATTCTTGCATTTTGTTTTGTGCTAAGTACCAGATCATCATTTAGTATTCAGCTTTACTCTTCTCCTCTCAGCCCAGCAGAGTTCAGTGACAAGCTCTCCTGGGTTCCACGGGTGAGCCGTCTTCCCTCTCTCACTCACAGTTGTTTTCCTGAACTTACCCTTGGCAGCCAGCAAAGTATCATTTCTCTCAATCACCACCTAAAGCCATGCTCCATACTGAAAGGCTCCAGGGAATAGCCAGCAGTCTTGTTATTCCTCTGAACATACCCCAAAGATGTCGAAGCCAAGGAATTAATAAGATAGCATATGAAAACACTGAGCCCAGTAGCTGGCGCGTGGTAGGGCCCTCAGATGGCAGCTAGTAGTTCCATGATTGCTTGGGAAAGTCTGTAAGGGCACTCCAGAGAATTCGTCACCTGTTCCCTGGGCTTGTTACCTAATTAACTGGATTTGGACATGTCTATTCATGGCCAACCTTAGGTATAATGATGACAAAATTGTTACTTTTTTAACTCCCTGTGCCTCTTTATCCTTCTTTCCCAATGTCTTATGCCCTCACCCTTCCTTACTCTTCAATTCTAAATTACAGCAAATGCATCTGAAAGTAAACGTAATGGCATAACTCATGTTTGGATGTAGCTGTATCCCCATTCCTGTATTTTGTCCCTGCCTATGCTTCTATATAGGAAATAAAATGTTGGGACTAATAGGTCCTGAAAGGCACAGAGAACTTGTAGAAAGTCAAACTGTTGATGACGGTACCTGGATTTTAGACCTGGGCTGCTCTATTTCACATGTGCATTAATTGAAGTAAATAAGAATGTGTCAAGGACCCTTGGGTGCAAGCAATGGAAATGCTATTGAATCAGCTTAAGGAAAAGGGGAAAATTTTTATCAGAACTGTGAGATGTCTTTTTTTTTTTTAACATCTTTATTGGAGTATAATTGCTTTACAATGGTGTGTTAGTTTCTGCTTTATAACAAAGTGAATCTGTTATACATATACATATATCCCCATATCTCTTCCCTCTTGCATCTCCCTCCCTCCCACCCTCCCTATCCCACCCCTCTAGGTGGTCACAAAGCACCGAGCTGATCTCCCTGTGCTATGCGGCTGCTTCCCACTAGCTATCTATTTTACGTTTGGTAGTGTATATATGTCCATGCCACTCTATCACTTTGTCACAGCTTACCCTTCCCCCTCCCCATATCCTCAAGTCCATTCTCTAGTAGGTCTGTGTCTTTATTCCCGTCTTACCACTAGGTTCTTCATGACCTTTTTTTTTTTTCCCTTAGATTCCATATATATGTGTTAGCATACTGTATTTGTTTTTCTCTTTCTGACCTACTTCACTCTGTATAACAGACTCTAACTCCATCCACCTCACTACAAATAACTCAATTTCGTTTCTTTTTATGGCTGAGTAATATTCCATTGTATATATGTGCCACATCTTCTTTATCCATTCATCCGATGATGGACACCTAGGTTGCTTCCATGTCCTGGCTATTGTAAATAGAGCTGCAATGAACATTTTGGTATATGACTCTTTTTGAATTATGGTTTTCTCAGGGTATATGCCCAGTAGTGGGATTGCTGGGTCGTATGGTACTTCTATTTTTAGTTTTTTAAGGAACCTCCATACTGTTCTCCATAGTGGCTGTATCAATTTACATTCCCACCAACAGTGCAAGAGGGTTCCCTTTTCTCCACACCCTCTCCAGCATTTATTGTTTCTAGATTTTTTGATGATGGCCATTCTGACCGGTGTGAGATGATATCTCATTGTAGTTTTGATTTGCATTTCTCTAATGATTAATGATGTCTTCTGGAAACCTAGGGGAGGGATTCACGGGGCCTCAAGATATAAATATTAGTAACAAAGATTCACTACCCATCAAGACACCTTCAACATTTGTTATGGCTTCTGGTTTCTCCTGGTCAGCCCCATTCTCCTTCCTCTCCCTTCCAGCTGCTCCTTCAATGGGGAGAAGCCTCTGATCTTTACAGCTCATAGTTGCACCCACCAGTGATATCCATCCTGGACTCTTTGAGTTTATCATCAAAAACCCTACAGAGAGACTTATTGTCCTAGTATATGTGACCATCTCTGGACCAGGGCCAGAAGGTAGAGGAGAAGTCGTTTTCAAAAAAGTAGAGATTCTGGGCAATTTCATAAGGGTCCATTACAATTGGAGAAAACATAGTCTGCCTTCAGAAGGCCTCTCATGCAGAAAAATTATTGATTTTATTCTGTGAATGCAAACTATAAGAAGGTAGATTTTGGTCAGTATAAGTGGGAGATGTGCTGCCTTTTAAATAGTGAGTTTGTCTCTTTGTCTAATTACTAGAAATATTCAACTTTGGGTAAACAATGCCTAACACAATTCGTTGCTACTGCTTATATTTCCTACCTGACATACTCTAAAGAGAAGCTTGTGCTAAATTGAACCTGGTCCAGATGAATTTCAAGATTCCAAAATTAACTTTTATCTAGTCTACATTCTGATAATGGGTTTATATCAATTGTGTATTCTTAATAATGAATTGGTACATTAAATGGCTCATGTGTATGACATATATGTGTGCATTTGAACATAAATATGTGTGTATATATTATGTATTTGTTTGCCTGGGACAGATTTTACCTTCTTCTGTTAATTTTGACCACAGACTTGCCACTTGTGTGCCATTCGTATGAATATTTGATGTAGCATACCTTAGGCTAAATTTTGATAAAGAAAATTATTTGACAGGTAGGTGACACATTGGAACCACGCAAGTATAGAGACGTCCACAGCTTTCTCATTACCATTGTTGTTGTTTGCCTGAAGCTCACAGTCTAGAAACTTTTAAAATGAAGTCACATTTTATATTATATCCTCCCCAGGTGAGGAATTTATTCTGAGAAGTTTACTGGGAAATTATTTTCAATACACTTTATTTTAGTCTAGGCAACAAACTAAACTTTGTTTGGTAGACTTATAAATGGCCTGGGATGCACAGAGAATCACTGTGATTCATTTCATGATTCTTGCGTTATAGCGTAGTACGCATCCTCTCTCCAAATGGCAGCTCTTTGCTGCCAGAAATTTTGTGGTGTTAGGCAATAGCAAAGGGATTTCATACCAAAAGGTGCTTCAGCTTTGGTTACATCACACAAAATAAAAGACTTGGCATAGAGCATTTTACAGTCATGTCATACAAATCTGGAATTACACAGGTTCTTGCTTACAGCATACAGGATGCTCAAATGTTTTGTCACTGAGTTATTAAGAGTGTACATCTTTATAACCTAACAATTGATTTAGTCTGAGGACAGAATAAAATGTATATCAAGGTTATTAATGTACAGTGGCAAGTGGTTCTGCAAAATTAACAATACAGGGAAATTGTGGTAAGGACAAGCATTTTTGGGAATTAATATGTTTCTCCCCACAAAACATGACTGTTAATTGTTGGTTGTTTTCTTTCTCTAATAGATGAATATGATTAGTCTTACCCAAATTTTCACTCACTGTGATTCCGTAATAGCTCTCATCTCTATATTTAAATATCCATACACTCTGAAAATGTGGAAATTATGATTTTTCAAATCAGAACATGCTGGTATGAGTCCTAACTAACACTCATTAGTACTGTGGTATTTTGTACAGTTAATTGACCTCTCTTAACTTCATTTTCCTCATCTGTTTGAAAAAATAAAAGTGGGTACCAGTCCAATTCATATCTGCTTGATTGAGAGGCTTAAGTGAGCCTCATTTACTTAGTCCATCACTCCCTCCTACCTGAAGCACTTTTGCCACTTGGTTTCCATGACAGGATGCTCTATTCTTTTCTCCCACCTTACTGGATACACCTTCTCAGTTTCCTTGGCTGAGAATTCAACTTCTAAATGTTGGTAAATACCAGGACTCGATCTTGGTGTTCTATTCTTTTCTTTAGACGACTTTATACCCCATGGTTTTAACTGCTGTCAATTAACTGATAGGCAAATTGCCAAATTTAAACCTCAAGCCCAATCTCTCCTCTGAGCTCCAAACTCATATTTTTAATTGCCTACTTGACATCTCTACTTGACAATAAAGGTGTAGAGATCAGAACTCCAAACTCTTCTCTGAGTCTTCCGTGTCTTGATAAATGTCACCACTGTTCACTCAGTTGTTCAGACCCCAAACCTTGGAGTTGTCCTTGATTCTTCTGTCTTTACTGACTTTCCAAATTCACCCATGAAATCTGATCACTTCTCACCACCTCCACAGTTATCATCCTGGTTCAGGCCACCATCACCTCTCACCAGATGTCATCAACAGCCTCCTAACTCATTTCCTTCTATTCATTCATGTCCCCTAGGACTGTTCTTCACGTGGTAGCCAGAATGGTATTTTAACATGTAAATCACAGTATGGTTTTGCCCAAACCATCCACCTTGGAGGAAAATCTGAACCTTTTACCATTGTCTGCAAATCCCTCACACGATCTGGCCTTTTCCTAGCCCTTCTCCTTCCACTCTCTGCCTTGGTGACTTCACTGCTACCACATTGGTCTCCTTGCTGTTATAGAATATACCAGATTCCCACCTTGATGTGTCTGCAGTTGCTCTTCCCTCTGCCTGGAACATTCCACCTCCAGATCTTCACACAACTCACTCCTTGATTTCATTCAGGGACATGCTCAGACACCCTCTCTGAGGCAGGGCCTTTCTAGACTAACTACTTAAAAAACAAAACAGAACAAAGCAAACAAAGTTTTGTCATTGTCTCTGTATCTCTGCTATACCTAAAATTACACTTATTTACCCTTGATGCGTTTATTCTTTTTTGTCCCTAACAAGATCGTGAGTTCCATGAAAACAGATTATCTTTGGTATTTCACCAGGACCTAGAACACACCAAATAAATATTTGTTGAATGTATGAATGAATGAAATAACATTTTTTTTTTTTTAAGAGTTTCACTTAATTTTTATTTATTCATTTTTGGCTGTGTTGGGTCTTCGTTTCTGTGCGAGGGCTTTCTCTAGTTGTGGCAAGCGGGGGCCACTCTTCATCGCGGTGCGCGGGCCTCTCACTATCGCGGCCTCTCTTGTTGCGGAGCACAGGCTCCAGATGCGCAGGCTCAGTAGTTGTGGCTCACGGGCCCAGTTGCTCCGCGGCATGTGGGATCTTCCCAGACCAGGGCTCGAACCCGTGTCGCCTGCATTGGCAGGCAGATTCTCAACCACTGCGCCACCAAGGAAGCCCTGAAATAACATTTTTAAAAGATTTTAGCATAGTGCTTGGAGAGTAAAATAAATGTTCATATTCATTCCCTTTTGCATTCTCGTATAAATTACTTTGAAGTAACTCCTGTGTAAAGATGTAGTTTGCATAGTCATTTGGCTTAAAACATTAACAATAGTCACAGTCTCTGTTTGGCTTTTTAAGATATTAATGCCACCACAAAACAGCTAAGATAGTGAAAAAGTTGGACCCAGGTTCAAATCCTGATTGACCACTCTTTCAGTTGTTAACCATAGATGAGTCAATACATTTCTGAACTCAGTTTCATTACCAAAGAAATGTAGTTAATAATTACCTCAAGGTATTTTCCATAAAGAGAAAATGATACACTTGTTTACCTTATGTGATATTTGAAATAGAGTAGGTACTTAGTAAATATGACTTGGATCTGAAGACAGTAATTCCTTCCAAGTTAATGCTCCCAGCAAACTAAATTAGCAAGTGATCTCTGGTTTCATCGTGTCATTAATATAATTGATAAATAACCCCAGAGGACTGACAGTTGTGTATTCCTAAATGCTGCCATTGTGCCATAAGCAACTATTCTTTGAAAATCCTTTGTAATTAATTTCTGTGTTGATTTGGAGAAGGTATAATTTTAGTAGCTTTTAAGGTTTCTCGAGTATTTCATGTGAAATAGTTTTTTAATCTGACGAGAGTAAAGATTTGTCATATCAGCCTGAATGGTTTCTCACTCTTATATGAGAAAATGGGTTAAGAAAATTATATTGATTTGTTGAGACTTGTCCAGTGCCACACTACATTTATCTTTGTCTAATGCCCTCCATCTTCAAAAATATATAAATGAAATTGGTATAACTCAAGTGTTTTTCAGGCATATTTTTTGGCTGCCTAGAACAGTTCTCGATTCACGGTTTTATTTTGCATATGAGCACTTCCTTGGTCCTCTTGCGGCTCGTGTTGCTCTGAATCATGATTCTTAGAGTGTGCAACAAAGCATGACATTTTCTCAAATCACCTTGTGTGTTAGGTGACTTGGCCCTTTAGTTTTAAACGCTAACCATTTTTCTAAGTACAATTTCATTTTCTCTTTCTCCCATTAAGCTTCTTTTTTTAAAATTTTTAATAAATTTATTTATTTATTTATTTATTTTTATTTATTTTTGGCTGCATTGGGTCTTCATTGCTGCACGCAGGCTTTCTCTAGTTGTGGCGAGCAGGGGCTACTCTTTGTTGCGGTGCGTGGGTTTCTCGTTGCAGTGCCTTCTCTTGTTGTGGAGCCTGGGCTCTAGGCACATGGACTTCAGTAGTTGTGGCTCATGGGCTGTAGAGTGCAGGCTCAGTAGTTGTGCACGGGCTTAGTTGCTCCGCAGCATGTGGGATCTTCCCGGACTAGGGCTTGAACCCGTGCCCCCTGCATTGGCAGGCGGATTCTTAATCACTGTGCCACCAGGGAAGTCCCTTTCTCCCATTAAGCTTCTTGTTTTTCCTCTTACATATTTGTTATTTATATCTAAATAAGTAAACCAAAGACAACAAAAAATAAAGTTGGTTGACGTGTGTGGGTGCATGTGAAGACAGAGATGAAACATATTTATCTTTGTTTTTCATGTCTGCTTTTAAATATTATATCTGTATCCCAAAAGAGGACATATTTTATTACATTAATTTCCATGAAACATTTTTTCTAGTCTTGGTCATGTGTTTTATTCATTATTCTTTATATATATATATATATATATATATATATATATATATATATATGTTTTGATTTTTCAGATCTTATTTTAATTTGGATTGGTATAGTATGGTGATGGAGAGCTCAGCACTGGAGTCAAAATGTCTGGTCATAAATCTGGACTCTATCACTGTTGAGCTTGTGGCTCTGGGCCAATTACTTTACCTTTGTCTGTGCCCCGTTTGACTGATCTTGTGACTGGAGCTATTAATATGACATAAGTACATGTTTTGTGAATTATTGTGTGAAGTACAAAGCATGAAGGCTGGCATAGAGTAAGCACTCAGTAAACACTAATTATTACTGTCATTATGTTAATAATAAACTATAACAGGCCGTATTCTCTCTCCTTTTGGAAAATTACATGTCATCTTTTGGTAGTATTCCCATTTGGGCTTCATGTTACCAAATCACAGAATAAGACAGGACAGCTTGAAGAAACCTAGACCAAGCCTTATTTTCTAAATAAGGAAATTGAAACTTTGAGAAACATCTTAGCTGATCACACACCCAGTTAGAGAAAGCACTGTTTCTGATACCCTGCTTACAGTTCTTTCCACCTTTTGTTTGCTGGTTGGTTTGCGGTGAAGAGGAGAAAATAAGTCTTGTCTTTGACGTTTACCCCCTCCAAATTATCCTCAGCTATACTCTCCCTGGATTGAGTAAAGCACTCTTTTCATAAGACTATGCTAACTTTCTAATAAATCTAACAAAATTTTCCACTCTTTAAGATTTCTGCATAGGTCCCTCAGATCTCCTCATACCATTTGGCCCTCTCTCCTCCTCAGCCATCCCTTAGAATTTTTTCTATAGATTTATAGGATTGGCTTGCAAGTGTGATTTTAGAGGGAAAGTGGCCATCTCCCTTTCTTCCTTACAATTCTCCCTTCCTCCAGTTGGTTGAGACCTGAAATTTCATGATGAAAATCTTACCCTTTAAACTGAAGACTTGATTGACTGATGAAATGCAAATGCGCCTCTGGGTGAGAAAGTGCTTTAAAATGTAATAAATTCTGTCTCATATGAATGAAGGATCTGAGAAAATAGGAAGGGAACAGAGAAGGACCCTGATATCTCAGAAGAGCAACTCCGTTCGCTTTCACTCTCAGACATTAATATCTCGCATCCCCCAGTTAATTAGTTGTTTAGATCCATAAAATGCTACAAGAGGGAGTGATCTTTGAGAACTGTTAGTTCATTTTTTTTCACAGATTCAAGAGGTATAACTCCAAAGAGTTAAATGCATTTGTACAAAGTCACCTGTTTGTGGTACTAGATGGCCTATCTTACCATCTCACTAAGCTGAGCAGTTTCCACCAGGTAATTGGTACTGCAAGTCCACTCTGCTGGTCAAAACCTTTCCTAATTTAAGCAAGCCTTCATATTCACTCTCCCTTGTATACCTGAATTGATAGCCAGCTCTAGTGCTTTTGATCCTAACCTCTAAATGAGTTTCTTAACATCTTTTTAGTTATGTGTAGTTAATAGCTATTAAATATGTAGTTAAATATTCTTAAAATCTCTTTTTATCAGTTATTGTTGCATGTTACGTGTTCTTTTACACTTCTGATCGTGTTGACTTCAGTTATTATTTCCCAAGAGGAAGATGTACTGCATACTCTGTGTGAATACCCAACCAAAAAGTGTAATTTATTAATGAATCATTTTTTGAGTTCTTCCTATACGATATCATATGCAAAAGTTAAACATATTTAGAGGTTAGAAATGCTAGATAAATAGAAAAGTTTTTTTTTAATTGGTAACTGTAATAGAAATATGTAAATGTAATAGAAAGTTGGGTTTTTATAGATATTGTATCTCATTTTAGACATGTTGAATTTGACATAATAGTAAGAAAGAAGAAATATGAATATATAGTATCTAGGAAGAAATATGCTTAAAGGAAGATGGGGGATATGGCTATGAGCTGAAGATTTGAGATTTGAAAGCCATTCGATGGAGGAGTTGTTACTTTACAGAATTCAGTGTGAAGAACTAAAACTAAAAAGCGCTGAAGTGATTTATGAACATTATCTATTTTAATTAGTTGTAAAGTATTGATGAACTCTCCAGTGTGCAGGACATTGATACTGAGGTTGAAATGCCAAAAATCATAAGACTAGTTGAAGAGAGCAAGCAGAGGCGCATGGAAAAAAATGTAGACAAATGAGATCAAAGCAAATGCAATGACAGGGACACGATGGGAAAAAAAGGCAATTACAAGCAACGTATCAACAAGTACAAAATGGTACGATGCAGTTATATTCCAAGGGGACATAGAAGGGTGAACTGAGGGAGGGAGGGAGGTTAGCTGGGAAATGCTTCCTCAGGGCAGTGACAGCTGAGCAAGGTCTGCAGGAAGCGATGGGTATGAATTGGTCGAGAGGAGCAGGCAGGGAATTCAGGATGGAGCGAATGGCTTATCCAGAAGACGAAGGGAGAAATCAAGCCATGTGTAGGGAATAACAAATGGGCCATTTTGCCTCCAGTCAAAAGACTAGGTGAAAACTAGCAAGACATCCTTCTAGAAAGGTTTGGAGGGGGAGTGGTGTGGAGGCAGTGGGAAGTGGGAGTTTATAAAGGACCTTGGCTGCTAATCATGAACTTTGAAAGGTCCAGACATTTTAATGTAATTTCGTTACAGGACTTGGTTTTCTAAATCTAACTATTAATGAATTTCTAGTGCACAGCCTCCCATTGTCAAAATTACCTGGAAATATGTGTTCTTATCCCCCTCTCCCTCACTGTTGAACTCCCTTTTTGTTTAACTGTACAAGGAGAATAGAGAGTGCCTGATGGATATTTGTTCTTGGCTAAAATTCTGCATAATGCTTTGAAATATTATTCTTCCTAGCAAATGTTAACAGTTGCTAATGTCACTCAAAAATAGTTGAGGAAAATATGTTTGTGAAACATACAGCTTTTACTGTCAAATTATTTCCTGAGTGAAAGGAAAATACAGTAGTACTTTGCTGTTTACTGAATGGGAATCCTTTAATGTTGTCAAGGATTTCATCAAACTGATGCCTTAAGTAAGCAGAAAATCATGTGCCCTCTGTTTTACTGTCTGTTTCCTGGTGGTGAGGCGGCCACCCCCCTCAGCGGTCCAGATGGGACTACCACCCATCACAGTACTCCCAGATAGGATAACCAGAGCATAACTACTCTGGAGCAATGCAATTATGAATTTCTTGAGGGGGAAAAAGGAGAGATAAGTGCAGGGAAGTCAGCTAACGTGGTACATGGGTAGTTCCAGGCAGCAAAAGGGTTAATCAGATTTTCATTTTAGATAGTCGCCTTAGTAACAATCAGGGAGCCCAGGCTGTATCTTTTCCATTTGTAGGGAATGTTTAGATTTACAGAGTAGCTTAGCTTATTATATACCTGCCTTGATTGCTGGATAAGGCTTGTGATTAAAAACAGAATAAGATCCATTTTTATAATATTGTAAAGTAGAGCAAAACATTAAAAATGATGTCACTGGTGGTCTAGGATTCTGGGAAATTACTGATCTTGGAACTCTAGTGGAGACAGGGCTCCTTGAAAAGTTAAAAATAATGAAGGTCAGTATATTTTGCTTAAATGTTTAGTAAATGAGTCTCTATTTCCCACTTTTAAGAGAGAATCTGAATCCAGCAAATAACAACCAGCTAACAACACGATGAGAAATTGGACATCAGCCTCATTTTTATGCCAAATTGCATTAAGGTCTCAGAGATGCATTTGTTTATATCGTGGATTAAGTGCTATGTGGCCCTTAAATCGGGAATTGAAAAAAAAAATCTTGCTTGAAAAGTGCTTATTTTCAGAATATCTGAAAGAGTGGACTAGTGACACTAAAATGTTGAGGTCCTTCCATCGGCCGAATAGTAGGAAAACAAACTTGACATTGGGCTTTGCACATGGCCTCAAACCTCACCTGGAGAGACACATTTCCTAAGGGCAGAGAAAAGCATTCAGTCTGTTTCCCAAGACCAGGTCTGTCTGGAGCAGCTCTGCCAATTAGTGACAAGCGCTATGTAGTGAGGCCGTGATACAAAGAGCTACCAGAGTTCGACGGTTTCAGAAATTACTCTCTGAAACAAGAACACAGCTCTTAGGAGCACAGTTCATTCCCGTGCTGTGGTAGTAACTTGGTAACCACTGAGCCTACTCAAAGCATCTCAAAAGTCAGTATGTCAGGCTTCGGTGGCCACCGAAGTTATACATTATTTACAGACAGCTTCTGACTTACTTTTGCTGATTATATTGACTTAAAAACCCCCAAGTTCCACCTTTGCCATTCTGCAAGTATCAAATATTTAGCCAAGAGAGCCACGGGAGAGATTTTAAAACAAAATGAACGAACAAACCCAAACTTGGACCGTACCTACTCAGATTGGAAAAAAGGGGGAAAAAAGTCTTGAAAAACAGAAATAGCTTGATAATTATATCAGTAGCGTAGCAATCATTCATACCTTAATGTCAGTTAATTCAGTCAGACTGCTTTCCTTCTGAGAGCGACTCCACAGAATTAGTGGATGTGTTTGTTTCATGGTGAAAGAGAAGAATGGCCATTTTTGTGCATGGGGCAATTTGTGAGATAGGACATCTGTACCTCAAGTGAAGACCTGTTCTAGGGGAGTTGATGCAGCTCAAAAAACTCCAAGGATTAGGGGAGAATGATTTCAGAATCTGGGAGACAGGAACGTAGAAGAGAGAAGGCAGAAGACAAATCCTATTAAAATTTTTCCTGTCGCCAGAGAAAGATAAGGAATATCGTCCCTCCCTTTCTGTCCTTCCTCTAACAAATGACCCTTATTCCTGGACACAGGAATTTATACCTAATATATAGCTAGATTAAGAGCTAAATAACTTTCTTGTAATCTAACCTTGAAACTTTACCATTTGCAGTATTGGGTCTATGCCAGTTCTTTGCTCAGTTTGAGTAAGATACAGATTCTTTTTGAAGAAAAAAACAATTCAATGGGTTCAAGGTTTTCCAGGGATTTACAGACTGCTATTTGAAAAACACCAAGTGAAATAAATTTAAATAGTCTACTTACTGTATTTCGAATGTATTTTTTACTACAAAGACATGGTTTGCCATTATGTAAGATAAAAGTGTATTTGTTGTCATGTTTGTTGTGTTAGGATCAAAATGCAAACATCAAATTGGAAAAAAAAATGCCCATAAATAGTGAGACCCCAAAGGGACTGCAGCCTCTGGTTTGAGAAACACCGGTGAAGGTGAAAAATGTATTTTGAGTTCCCAATGGTGAATTTTCTAATGAACTGTTATAGCCCATTTATAACGTGGACTCCCTGTGTTTAATCATTTCACACTAATTGTTTTCCCGGTTTGATTAAGGAATGTCTTTAGCACAGTCATCTAACATTTCCAACATAGTAATGTCATTCCAACCAATACTGAAAAATAAAATAAGATTGTTGAGAGAAAACAAACTATAAATATTTTGTTGGAGTATGGAAGAATTTTTCAAATGTCTAATAATATATTTAGACTTGGCTTTTTATTAGAAAGTCTGTGAACTTTCCTGTCTCCTATGTGTGCGCTCTCTCTCTCTCTCTCTCTCTCTCCAGGGTCACTACATATTTAAATTGTTTGTGTGTCTGTAACAATTTAGCATGTGAACCAGGACATAGGCAAAAAGACAGATGTTCGAATAAGCTGAAAAAAAATAAGATAATGTTCATTTTTCTGGGCTAAATAGTGGAAAATTCAAACAGGATCATTTTCCTAACATTCTTCCAAACTCACGGGTGAAGCTTGGATTATAACCCACTTATTTGACAGAATTGTCTTCCATCTCCATCTCAAAACTCCTTCCTCAGTATCTAAGTCGCTTTTGCAGTTATTTGTCTTCTCCTAATTCTCCAGCCAAGTCCCTCATTGCCTTGGGAAGGTTTTTTGCCCGCCTACCCCACTTGATTCTTGATCCTTTTTCTCTCCACAATTCAAAATTTAACACTTTGCAGACATTTTCAAAATAATGGCTCCTTTGTCATCTTCACTGCACACAGGATTGCCATCCATTGTAGGTCATCAGTACGTATCTGCTGGTTTAACTGAAGTAGAATTAAGTTGATTTCAGCAGTCAAAACCATATATGTACTAAAAATTAATGTACAGACCAAATAGCAGATTATATGATTTAAGTTGAGATTTTCAACTGATTGTTCAGTTGTCAACACAGGCAAATGATGACTGAGGTGAGTAATGATGTTACCATGCTACAAAATTTTCTATTTGGACAAAGTAAACCCTATTGGAAGGGGAGAGAGAGATGGGGGGAAGGTGGTTAGGGAAGGAGTGGAAAGTGAGGGGGATAGATGGGGGAGGAGTGGGGAAACAAAAGAACACTGGAGAAGATGGTTATAAACAATATGAATAATTATTATTGGAGTAAATGTCAAAACAGTTTGGGTCAAAAGCTGATGGATTTAAGGATACAAAAATTTTAGGTGAAGAAAATAATAAACATGATACTCAGAAAAATCAATGAAAAGATAAAGAATAAATATTCAATAAAGAATATTGAATAGTTTCTCTGAATTTTGGTGGGAAGGAAGGGCAAGAAGAAAGTAAAAGGTGAGAGGAGGTCCAGATAGCTTTTGACATCATTTTTTGATCTCTTTGAAGAAGAATAAACACTCTCCAAAGCATCCTTAGCCTCTAACCCCATGCATGGACTAGGTCCTCATAGGACCCATTAACTTCCAGGTTTATCGACACCCTTGTTAAGATAGGAGTATTCAGTTTGAGGCTCTCTTAAGAGGAATGAGGAGACCTTGGCCAAGATCCAGAGAAAAGCAGTAAAAATAGTACCGTGAGAAAAAGATTAGGGTTCCAGAATATCAAATAATTCCTTCTGAAAAATAGGAGGCTAATACATGCCATAACTGCCTTTCAAAGCTGAAGGAATATTACCCTAAAAGTGGAGTTCCATCTTCCTTTTTGGAAGCTGAAAGGAAATGATTTTACATCAAAACTGGACACACTCAGGGTAGACCTTCTTGTGGTTAGATTTTGGGAATCTAACAATTAAAAAAAAAATTCCCCACTTGTGGTTAATTCTCTCCACTGCATCTTTCAGTTCTTTTACCTGTTTTATATTAGCCAATCACAGTTCATTATATTTTCCAAACAATTCCAGGGACACATGTTATTTTATAAGACAATATCAGAAGTCCAAGATATTACCTTATTATTATTTGTCTCTAAGCCTTGGTATGTTAAATATGAGCATTCCTGAGTGTTTGCTTCATGTGTTTGAAATACTGTATTGCATTTCTTTGACTAAACTTGTTCATGTGTAACTTCCTAAAAGGGACTTTTGAAGAAATACCGGTTCATCAGTAACTTCCCCAAGTTTGCAAATTTCATCCTACTAAGTTACAATAAGAGTCACCCCTCTTTAAAATCTGAGTCATATTTTGTCTTCTGTAACAGTATATCTAAAATAACTGAGGAATTCTGATGCCTTTTCTTTGTTTACCGATTTTAAGATCATTATGCATACTCAAATGCATAATTATAATTATGCATTCATGATGTTGCTTGTGCTGGCTTAACTCAGAAATAGTGTGAAGCAGCTAATCTCGAAGCTACAGGCTGTTTCCCATCACTTAGATTCTGATCAGAGCTGTTTGTTGAGTCTTATTGGAACGCGGAGTCTATATGCACCACTCCCACTGGACCCTTCGTTTTTATCACTAGTTTCACTCTCTGCCCTTTCTCCTTCCCACCCCCCCCCCAAATCTTTGCTTTTAAGATGGGAAAACTACAAGATAATTTGGTTTGGTTTTGTATGTTTAGTCTATTCACAGTAATTAAATGGGAAGGATTTTTTAAAGTCTCCAGTTTATTTATAATCCACATTTAGTATTATATGTAATAAGTAAAGACATAATATCATTTCTGGTGCTTGAGATTTTACCATCCACTGACCTTATCATTGAGTTTACTTTAGTGTAGCTTAAACTGGTCTAGTGCAAAACTACCAAACTTTCTTCTGTCTGTGGTAGAATAGTATGATTTTAGCCAAAAGGAAGCTGGTCTGTGTATCTTACATTGTAAAGTATTCATTGAGTGACTATGGTAGCAGGATGCTTTTTACAACACTGTGAAGGATAGTGACAAATGTTATTTGGTAAAAACTCTTTTGCCTTGGTCTTCAGAAACTAGAACTTGGTTTAGTCAGTAATAGCACACCATGGAAATATATACTCAAGCTATTGTGCTATCTAGGAGTATAGTCTCAAAAGACAGGGAAGACAGAGAAGTAAATTAAGGCATTTTTGCTCTGCATGAGTCAAGGGGCAGAGCAAACTCC
Organism: Balaenoptera acutorostrata; assembly: GCF_949987535.1. Taxonomy (NCBI): domain Eukaryota; kingdom Metazoa; phylum Chordata; class Mammalia; order Artiodactyla; family Balaenopteridae; genus Balaenoptera; species Balaenoptera acutorostrata. The sequence goes on along the minus strand of NC_080080.1, from coordinate 31,828,839 downwards.
ATTTGAGTTTCTAGTTTAGCTTTTTCCTTCTGCAGAGTTGAATTAGGGAAAATCTACTTCAGTGTGAATTAGTGACATTGTTTTTTGATTCTCAAAGTAATGGGAAAGGAACTTCATCAAGAGTACACATGAAAGTATATGTTTTCGTTGAAGGGATTATATCTTTGTTCCTAGAGGATGGGGCACCAGTGTGTCATTTCTTTGACATATTATAGTCCCCATGCTTGTTTAAATGTCTAAATATTAAAGGAGACCATAAATGTGGTTTCAACATCAAGAAAGGGGAGCATAGATTTTAAGAGGCTGACAAGTCTAGACAAGACTAGACAAGTCTGTTTCATGAGTTTCTTCTATTTAGAGTACATGAAATTCTAGAGCCAGAGGTCCCCTACGAGTTTGGGAGACCTGGTCTTTCCCTTCACAAATGAAGAAAGGGGCTCATGAAAGTGATGTATTTTGACTAAGGTAATCCAACCACTTAGTTACAGACTTTGAACAAAACTTACATTTGGTGAATTCTCAGGTCATTTTTTAAAAAATATATACAACTAGCATGAAATAGGAACTACTAAGGAAAAGGTCATGGTCTTTGTAATCATGCGGGATTTTGCTTTGCGTTCAGTTGGTTTGGTTATAAAAGACAAATGAGACAACATATTAAAAAATCAAATGAGTACTTCAGATTATGGTATTTAAATTTAAGGCTTTGTTCCAGCATATGGACTAACTCAGGATTCCCAGTTTAGAGCCCAAGGCAGAGGAATGGCATAATTAGGAACTCAATTTCCAGAACTTTTTCAAACCATTTCCCAAATGCCCTATAAGCAAAGTTTTAGATCTCGTGGGTACTAGTAAAAGCTATAGGTAGGAAATTTAGAATAATTTAAACAGAATAAATTATTTTATTTACTTATTTTAACCAATAAGTAGAGCTTTTCATCATGTGAGGCAAGATTTTATTCCACTAATATTAAGTTGCCATTAAAATCTTTTCATTGCGCTAGAAGTAGTGAAGTTATCTACCCACTAGCCAATCTATTAAGTGGATAAAAAGTAAAATGATTCATCAAAGTAGTAAAATCTCTTACACATTTATATCTGTGTTACAGTGATCATTCTGTTGATGTCTGGATAGCATAAATTAAATAGGCACAGATATTTATTTCTTAAATTTTCCCCATTTTCTCGAATCCATGTTCATAATAATTATAAATGAACACCATTAGTATTTGTCAAGTATCAGTCTAAGTGATTTATAAGTGTTAATTTATTTCATCTTCACAACAGCCCCATGAGGTATTATTATTCCCATTTCACAGATAAGGAAACTGATGCACAGAGAAGTGGAGCTACTTGATCAAGATCACACCATAGATGAGTAGCAAAGGTTGGATTTAAATTTAAGCAATCCGACTCTAGAGTCCATGCTTTTAGACACTGTGTTAACTTTCCTCTCTGTTAAATTCATAAGTATACAAACTGAAGTTTCTGCTTCTTTTCCTCATCGTTCTCATCACATTGTGGAAGAACGTTGTCGTGAGTATGCCATAAATCATATTTGAATTACAACTGAACTCTTTGGTTTCAGACCCACTGGGTCAAAAGGACTGCCCCTTTTTCCACCTCTATGATATTTCCACCCAGTGCTTTTCACTGAGGCTTCTTTTTGACTTCCCAGTTTGACCTTGAACTTTTCCTGGCCGATAAAACTGCTCTGTGTTTTGATCCCTTCTACCTGTGAACAATACCAATTTAAGCTGAGGAATGTGCTAACTGAACCCAGACTGAGCTATTTCTTTAAGTGGAGAATCCTCCATCAGTGAGCCAAGACCTCACAAGGCAGTTTAGATTCCTTCAGTCGCTGCATCCAGAGGTTCTAAAGAGTGGAATTGACCTACCAGGCATGAAGGACAGCTGTACTACCTTGCAGCCCAGATTGCATGCAGATGCCTCACCATAAAGTACTGTGATGAGGCCCTACTATGTCTCTTGACCAGTTGAACACCAAGAGCATCTGTTCTTCATGTGCTCTTGCCCAATCAGTGCTGAATTGAGTGAATTTTAGCCTAATGACCTCTTGGATCTCATCATGAATTCTGCTTACGATTGGAAACTTTTATAGAGGCTAATTTTTATCCATTCTAAGCTGTAACCATTTCTACAGGTATAAAAATATCTGCAGTCATAAAATTAAGAATATTGAAAAGTATTACCTGCTTTTCACTATTTTTTATATCCTAACTAGACTATGTTAAATTCTATTCCCCTTATACCTACTCGATGCCCGATATTGGTATTTAGTATCTCAACTAGACTTTCAAGACCCCAAACTGGGCAAATGTGAGAAATAATTCACTACAAAGCTATAAATTTCACAGCTCAAAAAACTCTGAAGATTATTAATGAGGCACCGTGCAATTAGTTTATACAAAGTGCAGCTAGGAATCATGCATAATGTAAAACAGAAACTGCTAGCCACTGACTCATGGAAGATCATTTAAACTAGCTTTCATGGATATGAAGAATTGATATTTAACACAATTCCTAAGAAGATTCTTATTGCTTTAACACCATGGAAAGAATTTAGTTTCTTATAGATTTGCTAAGAGGAAAATAGAAGGCAGTTTATGATTAAGGCAGTTTTGAGCCATGTGCATTTGAAAAAGTTGTTTAACATTCTAGAGTCTCAGTTTGCTTATACAAAATGGTCATAATGATATCTTTCTCATAAAATTGTTGTGAAAAATTAATTTATAAATTACTGTTAACACCTAGAATTTTAGCACATAGTTAATGCCTAACAAAATGTTACAAATCATACATTAGGGTAATGTGTCACTTTTCCACCCGGCCAAAATTCTTGTTTTACTGGGAATTCTGCATTTCTATGGAAATACATTTCTTTAGCAGTATTAGGAACATTAGCCAAACACTTGCATAGAATAACATACCAGTACTTCCTTAAGCCCATTACATACATTAACTCATTTCATCCTCAAAATAATCTATAACATAAATACTTTTATTATACTTATTTTAGAGATGAAGAAACTGAGACACAGGAGTTAATTAGCCCAAGGTCATACAGCTACTAGGTGTTGGAGATGCAATTTGAACTCAATCAGCTGGCACCAAAATACAAGTTTTTAAACCATCAAGAGATGGTTTACTTAATACTCACCAAGCATATTAAGCAAGATAATGAGTAAACACTTAAAATAGTATATAGATAATTTATCTTGGCTACCTTCCCCCAAATATTTCAAATTTTGAAATATTTTTCAATATATATTTTCAGTATATGTGTATGATATACTTTAGCAGTAATAATAATTAAATGTGTGTATAGTGAACTGATGTTTGATAGAAATGGAAGTGCATGGCTTAATCCTAAATATGTATATAAAAGACTTTATGATTAGGTTTTAGATGTAATTTTTAAAAACATATGCCATATTTGATAGACTTTCCATCCATATTGGAGAAAGCCTTAGTGTTTTTAAACTTTAAAATTAAGGTATAATCCTAAATTCTCATAAAGATCCCTTAATATGTGTCTATTAACCACTTCTCATCTATTGCTATGCTTTTGTTTGGTCATGGACCATCAAATATGCATTGCAATTTCCAAATGTATGAGGCATATACTTAAAATATAATGAGCTTGATTATTAATATTGATTTAAATAATCTGTGTGTATATCATTTAGATATTTTTAATATTGAGGCATTGTGAGCATCTAGAGGAAGTGAAACTCATCTTTTTATCTCTTTATTCTTAGGGCTTTCTATATAAATAATAGATATTTATTAACTGTTTGTTGAATGAGTAATGAATATACTTAATTTCTAATAAAGTATAAAGTGATTATTTTAAAAGCAGAATAACCTAAGTCTCTCAAAATAGAAATGGTACAGAGAGAGATTTTATTAATGCTGATCAGTTATTAATAATTGGAATAAGTTTATACATAACATTATATCAGTTATGTGGCAAAAAACATATCTGAACAATGTAAGCCAACTTGCTGCAAGCTTTAATATCATTCACACACAACTAAATGCAGAATTTATCCTGGTGTTTGTTCTCAAAACATGCACATTTATGCTTTTATTCACATTTCTACTCCTTTTATAAAGAGCATGGTTTGAGAAATGTGTCCAGGGGCAGTCTTAATGAAGGTTTATCTCATTTGGTTCTGACTTCATCGCGTGCTCCTTTAGTTGCCCCATACTGACTTCATACTGAATAAAGGTCCCCTGGATTGGGAGCATATAGAGCTGAATCTGTTTCATTGGTTGGAGTTCTCTTCTCATTGTTTGTCCCCCATGGAAAGCAAGGCAGCTGATTCCAGAATGGAGGGCCAACCCCTAGTGGTGAGCACTTGACTTTTATTCTCTGAAAGAGGGGAAGTAGTACAGTCCTTCTGCATCTGTTGATTTGTTAAAAAAAAAAATATTGAAATCCAATCTCATGGTCAGAGTCTTACTTTAGATACTTAAGTGTTTGTAATATTTGTGTTATTAAAGAGTCTCACAGATTAGATAAGCTTTGTTCGATTTGACTCAGTAGCACCTTCACACTTCTGCCAACTAGTTTGCCAAGCTTTTAATTTTTTGCACCCAACTTTCAATAACTTGTCTCATAAAAATCTGCCTTCCCAAAGGGTACTATATTTATCACAGCGCTTAGTGTATAGTTCAACAATTTCATCTTTTTTTTTTCCTCTTTGGAGGGGGAAATGTTCCTCGTTCTTATTCTCCCAGTCTTACCATAGACCCTTTCCATCACTTTCAAATCTCAGAATATCAGGTATAATGTTAAGTTAAAAACATAGGTGAGTTCTTAATAGTTTATGGTCCTAGAGGGAAATAAGGGTGCATATCATGAAAGCAACATGTAATTATAAAAGAAACCTTTATATATATTTTTTAAATTTTACTATATTCTTAATATAAGGAATGCCTTTTTTTGTTTTTTTGCCTTAAGACTGGCTGAAACAATAATAATGAGACAGTCTAAAAGGTGGCTGGAAGATTGCTGTGGATTAAAGCGTGAGGAACACACATATCTCAGTATCTGAGGATGGCTTTGTGCAGGATAGAGCTTTCTCTTTCTTCCACAGAATGCCTTTGGGTAATTCTCAAAAAGAGACTACTGAATAGAATTTACCACCTTTTAATGTAAATAGACCATTGATAGTTGAATGTGTCTATATATCTATTGCATACTCTCTAGATTCTTTATACAAACATTTTTATTTTGACCACACCGCTTTCTCTGTCCACACCATTTTCTTTGGTATTAAAATACCCAAATAAAATAAATTAGAATGGCTTCATTTACTGCCTCCCCAATAAAAATAGTAGCATTTCCTGAAGTTAAGTATAAACCCAGTGTGTTGAATTTTCATATTTATTGTCTCCTCCACACTTGAGATTTGAGTTTAGACTTGACAGAAATTCTGTAGTAGGAAGGCTTATAATGATATTATTGTCAAGCTGTAAGGACATATGAGATCATCTTACAGAAGAGGAAGATGAGACCTGGAGAGGTTAAGTGATTGGCCCCAGGTCACCCAGCTGGGACCACGGCTTTCCAGATCCCTGAACCCTGCCCAGGTTTCTGTGACAGCCTCATGTGAGGAGGGCTACTCTAGAGCAATTTACTTTTCCCTTCCCAAGGTTTCAGTGCTGACACTCTTCTGCACATTGCACTAAGTGCAAGCCCAGAAATTCTGCCAGGAGCAAAACAACACTCCTTAAACACTCTGTGACTTTCAGAGCCGTATAAAATAAAAGGTTGAAGTTAATGGCTGCCAGCTTGGAGGGAGTAGTTCCTCTTTGGAGCCAAATGTATGTGGAGAACAGATGAGACTGTGGGAGTGAAGTTGGCAAAAGGGAAAGAGAAATGAGTCTATTCTTTTTTTGAAAATGAAAGTATAATAAATATCTGGATAACTGAGATGTTTATTACTCATGTAAAGATTTTTCCCATTTGAAAAATGAAATATCTATATCTTTAGTATGAGTACTCTTAAATAATGATTTTATATTTTGTTCTAAATATCATGAAATGAATTTTTTATTTGGAAGTTAAGAGATTGTTTTAATGACCTGTATATGTGGAACTATTTGTGTTCCCTTTCCTAAAAGATCATTATTTCTTATACTAAGATTTCTACATTTAAGCAGTGACTCATGTTAAGATAATGTGTTTCAACCATTTTGAGAACTAAAAGCAAATATACCTCAGAGATAATGATTATTTAAATTTTTGGTTCATAGAGATAAAACTGTCTTTGACATAAGGAGTATGGATATAGTAGCCAAGAATTCTATCATTTTATTTCACACTCATTTTGTTTTTGAAAAGTCTCTTATCGTGTTTGAGATCCCACATACCACAGTGAACTTGAAGACATTTGTTAGCTGAAGTTCTCTGGAATTTCACTCTTGTGCTGTCCTCAAATGATATTTTGTAGAACTGTGCTCAAGAAAAACACAATTCTAATGAAACCTTCCTGGGATTTCCATTCATAAATCTGTTCTGTGCCTAATGGTATAGTGTAGTGGTTCTTATAATAGCACAGTACTGATGTCCTTCCCATTTAGACTTTTCATATATTTTCTAATTGAAGGTATTCTTAATTTCTTTGAGCTTGAGTTTGAAAATTGTGTGTAGCATTTTTTTCAAGCAATGCAAGTTAGATAATCTTTTACTAAGTTGTTTTGTTGTTTCTTAAACAGTAAATGTAGATAAGATACTTGGTATGAGTTTGGAAATTCTTAAAGTTACTTGTTTAAATCTGTTTCTACAACACACACACACACACACACACACACACACACACACACACACACACTCCTTGTTTTCAGACAAAGAAATAAAAAAGGAAGACTGCATTTCTCACTCAAGGGACATCCCAATGTAGCTCAGTGGCCATTTTATTCTATTTTAAATGGAAGCATATGATTTTAATGGAAGCCCATGACATACTTAGTCATATTGACTGATGTCTGGCATTAATTAGTCATGAAGAATATTCAGGTGTTATAGCTGAGAAGCTTGTTCTATATCACCACACAAGTAACTTGAACCCTTTGGTACTACATGGAGTACAGCGATTCTGTTTGTGTAGTTTAAAGTGATACTCTTATTTTCTGAAAGAAAAAAAATTCTTTACCTTGGTAGCATCAAGCCCAAACATTCATGCGGTGTCCTGAATAACTTTTTAAAGGATATTTAGTATAAAGCACTGTTTTATTAGGTGGAAATCATCATACTAAAAGTTTTATAGCTCTAGTCAAATCAGTAATGTTGAGGCTATATACCATGCCCAGAATTACTGAAAATACAATTGTGGAGGGCCTTAAATTATCACTTGACATTTCTCCCCACTCCAGGTAGTCCAAAATATTAAATTCTTATGCCTCCATAGAACAGGCTGTTGGTGAAGGGAGTTTTTAAATTCAAGCTCACTGCCACTAGAGCCTTCACACAGTTAAAAGGACAGGGATACAATGTTTTCACGATTGTCAGATTGAATTTGAATTTAATTCCAGTGTGGAGAACTGCTTGGATACATTAACTGAAACTTTTACTCTGTAAAATTTTCCCTGTGGTAATACAAGGTCAAATCACATACAGTAGCATTTTTTTTTTTCCATTTAGATGTAGAGAATAATTCAGCTGGGAGAGATTGGCAGTGGTGGTGGCATCTCATTGCTAAGGGCCAGGAATATATATATGTGTTTTTCTGGTACTAATTATATTAATCTAATGTCTACAGTAATTTGGAAATTCTTCAATGCCTAATATCAAATACGTTTTTATAGCTGAGAGAATAGAAACAGCTATGAATTGTTAAAACAGCTATGAATTTTGTCAAACAGGCCCAACCCGTTTTTCCTATTACCAAGTTATGGAAGCAACACACCAGGAGAATTTTCAGCAGTGTCAAAGTACGTCTCATGGCACTGGCTTGAGATTCTCTCATGAAATTTTGTTATGTTTCCAAACTAAAGTCAGTGGAGGTGAATGTTTCCATCAAATGCCACTTCTGGGTGTTTTTGGTTTTTTTTTTTTAAAGACTGTAATGTCAGGCTCTTTTCATAGGTCAGATTTTCCTAAGACTTCTAGCTCTTTGTAAGTAAGCCTCAGTTTGGAAATGTTCAACAAATATTTCCAGCAAGATTTGGAATCCCTAAGACAGCATTATGTCACCAGCCCCTTGGGTTGGAACTACCCTCTATTCTTTGCCTTTGGGCTGCCTGCTTTTAGCCCAAGCAACCTTTTGGCTTGAGTGTAAACATTTACTGAAGGCTCCCTCCTTTGTCGCTTCAGTAACTCCAGAGGTTAGTGAGAAGTGGATGCTAGTTTGACCTCTTTTATCCACATTAGATGATTCTAATTATTCCTAAGAAATGACACTTTTGACCCATTTTGTCCTTGTCAAGTTTGTCTAGTTGTAGACTGTCTAAGCGTGAAACTCTGGGTTCAAACAGTGTCCAGGAGTGCAGATTTTTTAAAACTTACAATAGGGAGCCTCAAAAGTGCACACTATTTCTTTTTAAAACATTCCAGTTTAACTGAAATTCAGGCTCCTGTTATATACCTTGAATTGATTTATGACTGATTTATGACTGAACGAGACTGCCTAGATATAAAGTACAAACCCATGGGTTATTTCAATACAGAAAAACAAACAAACAAACCAACGAAAATGAAGAAAACCTTTGTATAAGTGAGGATGAGCTAGGTTTTGCTGAGGTTGTAAGCAACCCTAATATTGTAACAGTTTTTTACATTAAAACAGTCTCTTTCTTTCTCATGCTACATGGCCACTGTAGTTAGGAGGTCTTCCTCCTTTCCATGCTTGATGGTCAATTCAGCAAACACAAGGAAAGATGGTGAGTCCATTGGTCTTACAGCTTCTGTGTAAAAGTGACGCGAGTTACTTCTCATTCAATTTCATCGGTGAAGTGATGTCATATTCCCATACCTAACTTTGAAAGAGACCTGGAAAGTGGAGAGTTGGAAATAATTGGTCAATAGCATTAATGACTAGCACCATCTTTAAACTGGATCATAATGAGTTTTTGTCTTGACTTCTGTCCTAATCCCTACAAACATTACCAGTGCCTGAGAAATAGGGATTCCAGAAACGCTCTTTGCACATTTTTAATTCATTTATTCATGTAGGTATTCAGCAAAAGTTTGAAGTGCATCTGTGGTGTATGAAACACTGTGCTGGTCGCTTCATAAGACAACCTTGAGGTAGAAATTATTATCCCCATTTTACAGATGTGTATCCTGAAGTTCAGAATGCTCAAGTTTAAGTGATTTTCCAGTCTCAGAGCCTGCCAGTAGCACATATCAGGATTTCAGCCTAGATCATCTGACTCCAAGGAGTCAGTAATGTCCTTTCTGCCACACTTCAACTGTAAGGTTAATAGTGAATCGTAAAATGTTTTAAATACCCAGTTATAGAGGCAGGAATTGTTAGTCACCACTGTGTATTTTCTCATACTTTAAGGCAAGAACATTAAATATATCTGATGATTGTGGAATAACAATGTATATTTGGTGTTATTCCAATAAGGGAAAGTTGTTTCACTTCTGAGCACATTTGATAAGGAAATTAAGTCATTTTTTCAACTATAAGTCAGTAAATCTGAATGTTTTTTGTATCAGTTTTCTGTTGCCACCAAAACAAATGGCCAAAAACTTGGTGGCTTAAAACAACACAAATGTATTATATTAAAGCTCTGTACATCAGAAGTCTAGTATGGGTATCACCAGACTAAAATCAATTTGTCAGCAGGATGCATTCCTTTCTAGAGGATGTAGGGGAGAATCTATTTCCTGCTTATTCAAGTTATTGGCAGAATTTAGTTCCTTGAGGTTGCAGAACTGAAATCCCTGTTTTCCTCACGTCCTGTAACTGAGGCCCATTCCCAGTTTCTAGACCCCAGCACACTCACTTCATGGCTGCAATGTACCATCTCCAAAGGCAGCAAAGGCAGGTGGAATCCATTTCATGTCCAATTTCTTTGCCCTACTGTTTTGCCTTTCCCTTCTACTTTTAGAAACTCGTGCTTAGATTGGGCCCATGTGGATAATCTAGGCTCCTCTCAGCACGTCGTAGCCCTAAACCTTAAGCATGTTCTTAAAATCCCTTTTACCAAGTAAAATAACATATTCACAGATTCCAAGGGGTTACGGTGTGGATATTTTGGGGGGACCATTTTTCTGCCTACCGTACCTTTTACAACCATTCTCTTTTCCCAACATGTTGTACCAACTGTATGCTACCTCTGTAGGATGCTAGATAAATATTTTGGCCTTTCTTCATTTGTCAAATTAGTGAATTAAACTCACTGAACTTTAAAGTTGCTTCTGGCTCTTAACATTCTAGACTTGTATGAATCCTTATGATAGAGAGAGACATGGGAAAGTAAACCTAATGATCAGTGTGGATATTATTGTTATTTTCTACTAATGGATTTTGCTGGAGTGTAGATTTCATATAATCCTGGCTAACTCCTTCCTTCTCACACTTGGTAATCTTCTTTGAAGGCAGTCAATCTCTATAAAAGTTGACTTCTTCAGAAAGAAATTGACTTACCTCCTCCAAACTGTAATAACTGGCCCCTTGAGATTTTTTTTTATCTACTTATTCTTTACAGCTTGGGTATAGCTTTCACCAAGTCTTTGCTACATTTTTGCTTTTGCCTTATTGATTTGGAGTCAAAGAAGTTGTTTTCCTTTCAATTCAGTTTCTTGAAAAGTCAGATTCTACCTGGGCCCAGGCATAATAAATGTTTGCCAAAGTTTTAAAAGGTATAATGCCTGACTTACCATTAAGGAAAGATATTAAATAACTATTTTTATTCATGCCACAAAGTCAAATCCTCTAAATCTTAATTTGCTTATGTACAAAATGGAGAAAATGTTAATACCTAACTCCTGGAGTTGTAAAAATCAAAAAAGATAATTGAGGGGAAGTACTTAACACCCAACGTTTTGCAAGTATTCAATAGATGTAAACCACTAATACTGTTCTATAGTAGGAGGTGCAGGGGTGGACAAGTCATCTGAGTTTGCCCAAGACTTTCCAGTTTTAGCACTGAAATCCAGCATCCTGGGAAGCCCTTCAGTCTCAGGAAAATGCAGACAGTTGGTCACCCTAGGAGCAGTAGTGTTTGGAAACAGAGCTAAATGTAAATATGGGCTCTGTCTTCTGCCAGCTATTTGACCTAAAAGAAACTATTTAATCTTTGAGTTGCAATATCTTTGTCTGAAAATACATATGAGGACTAAATAAGTAAGGGATTTTGCACAAGTAGCAGCAAGAGTAGCAACCGTATTCTTCCTAATTAAAAAAAATCTTTACTGTCTTCCTTCTGCTTAGAGGTTTAGGCACAAAAAGGTTTTGCTTGATATGAAAAGGTCCTTCAAGATCTGATTCTAACCTGCTTTTCTAGACACATATGCTGTTATGGCCCTTCCACTTATAGGTAGTGATAATAATAGTATAAATGATGATTCCAGTGATGACAGGTAACTGTTATCTTGTGCTTTCTGTATATGAAGAACAGCTCTAAAGACTTTATATAAGAACTGAAGCCAAAGAATCCCAGAACTAGTCACTATTTCCTGTCCATAACCACTCTTATACACTGCTCAGACTTCGCCCAGGCCATGACTAGCAATTGCAAATGCTTCCTGTCTCTCCTTCAAGATCCTGCCTGAAGGTCACTTCCTGCATGATACTGTCCCAGAAGCCACGGGACAGGAGTTTCTCTCTTGCCCTTCATTGACCCCAAAACAATTTACACATGACTTTGCACTCCCTACCTGCTACTCTTTGCCTTATAGTAAACTTTTTTTTTAATGTATCTGTATCCTTCACCGAAAAAGACCTCCTCCTATTCCTAGCACCAAGCACAAGACTGGATCAGTAGGTTGCTTTGTAAAATTAATGGAAGATTGTGGTACTGGCAAACCAACTGATTTACTTTACAGTAAAGATTCCCTAAAGAATTTGTGATCAATGTTTATTTTTCATATTATCTATGGAAAATTGTAAAAGCTGCTTTACTGTGTGGAAATTCATGTGGCTTTAAGAACTTTGGGTATAAAGATTAAATAATTTAAGATGCATATCTTTCTCATGAAATAAGAGAATACAGTAGAAATGAGCCAGATGCCTGTTGTTGAAGTCTGTTATTTAAGATCAGAAGAGAGCAGATGTTACAAATAACACCACTAAATCCCCCATGCACAGGTTTATTGAAATGGTGGAGTCTCTCCCATGACTAGTTCTGCTTACTGCTTGGAGACCTGCTGACCCTGATCTATGGACTTACCTGCTTCTCTAGTATTAAAAGGAGCTGAAATATGCATAATTAAGACCTATGATTTAATTGGATATGGGCCACTATCATTTCAGATTGAAGAAGCTTACTTGTTCTCAAATTCTATTTTGAAAATAGAAAAACAAAATCATCACTTAGCCCAGCGGTCCCCAACCTTTCTGGCACCAAGGACCAGTTTCGTGGAAGACAATTTTTCCCCAGGGTGGCGGGGAGGGAATGGTTCAGACAGTAATGCGAGCAATGGGGGGGATGGGAATGGTTCAGGGGGTAATGCGAGTGATGGGGAGTGGCAGATGAAGCTTCGCTCGCTAGCCCACCACTCACCTCCTGCTGTGCGACCCGGTTCCTAACAGGCAGCAGAGAGTACCTATCTGCAGCCTGGGGATTGGGGACCCCTGACTTAGACTAATAACCAGAGGGATAACTTGATAACACTTTGTCTAGATTGTTTTAAAAAATTATAATATAAAATTACTTTCTTCCCCCAGGGCTTTCAGATAACTGTTTTTCATGGTTTTACTTTCCAAATATTAAGACACATAGTTGAAAAATTAAAGACTTTTAAAATGAAATAAAGTATGAATATGAAAAATCAGTATGCTAGTATTTCTTATGGTTGATCGGGTTTACCGCCTCCTCTGTTTTAATATTTGAAGTATTTTTTAGACTTATTTTTAATTTGTCCGTCATGGTTGATTTTTTCCATTAAGTAGTAAATTTTATGGTAGTTTTACCTCTTACAATATAATTGATACATCAAAAATGGGTTAGCATTGATTTTATGCATAGCTTTTAATATGGCTTTTCAGTATCAATAGATCTGTGTCTCATGCACTATCAGTTTTGTCATTTGGCCAGTGAAACGAGGTTTCCGGATTCCTGAGAGATTTGAAATGGCCAGATTACATAGAACTCCTCAAGTGGATACTTGCTAATGCCAATTTGGGAAATTTGTGATAGCACATAACGTGGGAAAGTCCCAGAATGGGCTGAGATCTCTTCGGCAGGATCATATCTAGGTGAAAATTCAGTTCAGAAATTACCTTGAGACCCTTGTATTGTACTCTGTGTTGTGGTTTCACGATAGTTGATATACAGAATGTGGGCTGGTGAATGATAAACATCTGAATGCCAATTCGCTCTGACTCATCGGGAAACACCAGTCTTGCTAAGGCTTACTTATTTCCTCCCTGGTTTATTTCCTGCCATGTTTAACATAGTTAAAGACAAATAATTTGGGTGCCAAACGGCCTAAAATGATGACCCTTTTGAGCCTTATATTTAAAATGTACACTGAAAATATTTTGTTAGAACTAGAGCACTTGTCTCCCTGCTTCTATGCTTTTCAGAGCAAGGAATGTCATGCTTTAGTTGCTCTGCATCTGAATTTATTCCCAATTCCTCTTTTATAGTCTTTTTGGAGACAGTGTACGGTGAGTCATTAGCATTAATATTATTTCAGTTTCAGTGGGACTACATATCCATACTCAGAAAAGGGTGTTGGTGGATTTCATTATTCATTCAGAATAAATTCCTACTCTAATATAAATGTTGCTCAGGATAGAGCTTTGAAATGGATCCTGATTCTTTAAATTCTTTCCTGTCTGTTTCAGGAAATAGTGAGATCCTGTTGATAGTAAAGTACAATGTGTCTAAAGTTCACTTCTAAACACACTGGTCTTTGCAATGAAAGTCATCTGCATTCTCTTTATAATTCAGAGCTGCAAGAGATCTGTCTAATCTTGGAGATCTGATCCAGTATCATTTAGAAAAAAAATATTCTTGATAATAATTCTACCATTCAGATTAGTGAAAGCAGTAAAGTTTTACAGCTTCTGTCGTCTTAAAAAGATATCATGAGACAGGGGAATAAGGACTTGGATTATGGTTTAGGAGATTTAGTTATTTGGAAAAATAAAATGATTAGTACAGTTATTATTCAACTTTTTAATCAACGAAAGCAAATGGCATCCGTTTGTTATCATTCTTTCCACAGAAGACAAAGGCTCAGGTGCCGATGGTGCTGACTGCTGGTCCCAAGTGGCTACTGGATGTGACTTGGCAAGGAGTGGAAGACAACAAAAACAACTGCATTGTGTACAGCAAAGGTAAGTGCAAGATCATTTCCCTCTCGCTTTGGATGTGTTGAAACCTGAGTGTTGCAAAATAGAACCAAATGAGCTGAAATGGGAGTACAAAGTAAAATGGGATCCTCTCTCTTCCTTTTTCCCTTATGAATCTCCCTAACCTATAGTTTCAGCAAGGCTACTGGGGTTTTTTTGTTGTTGTTGTTCTTTTCCTGTACAGCATAAAAGAAAATGTGTTAGACCATTAATTACTTAGCGCCATACACATTCACCTAACCGTGGATTGGAGTGCCTTGACTAGTACCTTCCTCACTGTTACTTTTATTCAGAGGGGGTTTGATGAAATCCCGGATTCCTCTCTTAGGCATCATCCATCAAAAAGTAAATTCCTTTTAAAATTTGGCAGTCCGTGTCAGGGTGTCAAGGTGCGAGTTCTAGAAGGCACTGCATTCCAGCCAGTTTCCTGAAATCACACACGATGAGGGGACAGCTGAAAAGGAAGCCATTGCAAAGACTGAGAATTCCTCCCCATGGTGATTTCTGAAGGGCAGGAGGCAAATGCTAGAGAGGAAGCGATGGCTTGCAGAGCATTGCCTTTGATTTGCTCAGTGTGGCATCAACCTAGACTGCGTCAAACAGCTACACCCTGGCTGCAAAGGAACCGCTGCTCCGGGACACACAACATGGGACCAACTCCCCCAAATTCAGGCCCCTCCACGTGTGTGGTGTGATTTGCCGCACTTTTCTCCATATTCACGTTCTGGTCCCAAGCTCTGTACTTTTACAGTGAAATCCCTAATCTCACTCCTTCGTAAATATTGCAAAACTTTGTGCTTCTCATGTTTAATTTCTTTTCGCTTTCTTTTTTAACCAAATAGACCTACTGAGATCAAAGATGTATTTGCACATTGAACCTAGAAACCATAAAAGCATACAAGGGAACAAGCAAATAAGCACCCCTATCAATATATTAACATATAAAACACTAATCATGACATCAAAGACTCTTAAAAACTTGCTAGAAACAATTACAACTTGTTCCTATAATCATTACAATTTGTATACTTATAAGAGGATTGCCTTTAAACTACCATAAGCCTTTGAAAGTTGAAACACCAGAAAGAGGGAATTTGCAAGCTAAAAAAGACAATCTGCACACCAGGATCTGATTATATTCCTTTTCCTTCTGTAATTGCTGGTCTCATACCCACTTATTTTCAAACACCAAATACCTGTAGTATGCTGGTGGGAGCTTTTAACTAGAAGGGAAGTTAAGATTTTCCCAGGATATGTCACTATGTTCTATCAAAATGGGAAGCAATATTATAGTGAACCAGCTTACCAGTGTCCGCATTCAGAATGCAAACACTACAAAAGATGGCTTGGAGTGTAGGATCAATGACTGGGGCTAAATTTTTGTTGTGCAATATCTTACCTCTATGATGGCAATATAATATGGAGGAACCAAGAGGACAGCTATTCTATCATAATCCAAATCCATTACATGTTTAAGTCGGGCATTGTTTTAGAAGAGATGATTATTATATTGTTACATAAGGAAAAACACTATAACAAAATTGTAATTCTATGTTCAATGGAGTACCTTAGTTTGAACACGTTTACGTGTTTGCGTTATGGTTAGATATACCTTAAGCCTCTTGGCAGTAAACATTTTGGAGTAATTTGTAGAAGCTTATTAATTAACTCATAAAGCATGGATTGAGCCCAACTGTGTGCTAGCTTTGTGCATGGATAATAACAGCCACCCTTTATTAAGCACCCCTGAATCCTCTCCTTGGTACTCCCATAGCAAATTCTATGCACTTCTCTCATTGCTCTTTTAACCTCGTTTTATGATCATCATTTTATGTTTCAAAAAAAGAGTAGTAAAAAGTTAGGTATTATTGCCTGCCTTTCCAATCTACTCTACATTTACTGAGGGCAAGGATTATGTCTCAGTCATCTTTTTATCCTTGGTCTGGCATGCTGCCTGTACAAAAAGAGCACAGAGTAAATAATGATTGGTTGACCAGATAAACAAATGATGAATGGTTGCTAGAAACTATAATAGACACATCACATACTGTGATGATGAACAATATGAATTCCTAATATTCAGTAGTTTTTAACCTACAAAAGGTAAGTCGATATTGTTCAACTTACAAGAACAGATGGCATTGCAATTCAAATAACAAGGACTGCAGTGACTACTGTATATGCATAATTTCATTTAATCATCATTTAATACCTCCTAGTAGGTAATTAACATCCTACCCAATTTTACAAAAAATGAAATTGAGACATAGCTAGATTAAGTAATTTGTCATGGTCACATAGCTACTAAGTGTTTGTTTTTTTTTTAATTGAGGTATAGTTGATTTACAATGTTGTGTTAATTTCTGCTGTACAGCAAAGTGTTTCAACTACTAAGTGTTTAAAGTGGGATGCAAACACATCTGTCTAATCGAGGGCCTGAGTTGTACATATTAGAATACGTTCTCCCTGCATTAAGCTTTCAAGCAGCTAGATGAGATAAGTAGTGTGTTTCTCATTTTACACAACCTACATTATGTGTGACTTAGAGCAGTAGTATGGTTGTCCCTGGTCCAGGAGAGCTAACAGAGAAGCCAAATTTAAATCCAGGTTTTGATAATTCCAAATCCTATGCTCTCTGTGCTGTGTGACTCTACCTTTCCCCTTGACGCTATTACATGATGAATAAATTCTCTTAAACTACGCAAGCATTTCTGTGCAGAAATCACAGAGTATTATTATAATATGGCACTTACCAAAGTACACTTCACATAACCCTAAGATTAAAGGAAAAGTCCCAGGACCAAATATTGCCTATCTTGGCCCCTCTTGAAAACTCACAAGGCCTTCTGGTATGAGTGCTCTGAGAAGTCCTGTAGTAAAACAAAACAGAATAAAAACCTGTGTAACTCGTTTGACTATATGATATGCATATTTTTTTTTCTCCAACCAGTGGACATCCATTGGAACATTGGAATTAGTTCTCTGGTTAACACACTTGGGAAAACTCTGCTGTAGACTCTACTCTGATCTCCTAGATGGGCTTCAGAGGCCTGATGCTAATTCCTAGAATTCAGGTTGCCTTTGGAGGAAGGGAATAGTTCACTCAAAGTTCTGTGAATACCTCGATATTCTAGGATTATACTAGGGATTGTTCTCATCATGGCAGATAGGACCCCAGGAATCACTCCTACCGGGACCACATGAGCTCTGAAGCCTTCTGTCTTCACAGGCTATGGGTATGATAAGCCTTCTCAAAGCAAAAGAGTTTTGTAGTTGGAAGGGTTTGGTGATTTAGATTTAATAGGTACATATTGACGTGAACATCTGTAATGTGTGAGACATTTTCATAATGTGTATGTTATTTATCAGTTGGGGCTGTTTTGTTTTCAAATGATAGAAATCCAAATGAAATTGGCTTATACAAAAAATAATCAAAGTGTAAGTGTGTGTGTGTGTGTGTGTGTGAGCGTGCGTGCGTGCGTGAGTGTATTGGGGGTAAGGGAGTTCATCTGCTCATATAACTGAGAATCCAGGGATCTTCTAAACTTCAGAATCAGTTTAATTCAGTTGTTCACACTTTGTCCCCAGACTGTCTCTATCTTCTGGCTTTTCTTTCTTTGTGTGTTTCATCCTCAGAAATGTTCTTGTCAAGTGGTGGGAAACTCCAAACTTATTCTACAAGCACAGCAATCCCAGTGAAAAGAGAGCTTTTCTGGGTTTTATTTGGGGTACATCACATACCAATCCTTGAACCAATTAATCACTATGACTCTTCCTTACAAACTACAATCATCTGTAGACCTAACCCCACATAAACCACTGAGACAAAGGAGAAGTAGTTCCCCAAGTGAAACCAAAGTGCTACTTCCAGACAGAAAAGAATGGTTGCTTGATGGGCTAACATCCTTGTACCCAGATGCAACACATTACTCCTAATGTCTAAAAAGCTCTCACTGAAGATGAAAAGTAAATTCCAGATGCCAAAATTGCATTGCCTTATTCTGTTTTCTAGCTGAGAACCTAAACTACTTATGAATTCTATGCCAAAATCACCTTTATTGGGCCTGGCTATCTGAAAGTATATTAGTACCTATTTACAAATAGAATGTAAAATGCGTATATGTAGCATTTTAAAATACCTTAACTGTGAAATTTTTTATAATATTTTCTTATGGCATGTAACTATTACCATTTAAGAGACATGCTTACTTTTTGAAGTGTTTTTAAATGTGGGCTAGTAGTAAAATCAAATATAATTATAAAATTTTCATTTCCAGGGTGTCCATCAAATAATGATTATCAAATTACATCACTTAGTGCTATTTGACAGGCTGCCATCATCCTATTTTATCAAAGTAAAAAAAAGTATAGTATTTGGCATTAATATTATAATCTGATGTACTTTTTTTTTCCTGCCTCAACTACCCCCTGTCATTCCAGAAAGTAATTAGCTCATCCAGACACTGATGGACCAGACTTGTTGGGTTGTCTGGTTTCTGCCATTATTCTCAGCAGACTCCAGATAATTCTAATTTACTTATCTCCAATGGAAAAATACTAAAAAGCACCATGCTGAAGTTAAAGGGAGGCTGCTGGAGAGGAGTGTGAGCAGAGGCCTGCCCACTTACTCCTAAAATCCATGAATGCCTGTCGAGCATTGGAAATTAACTTCTTCTCTTTCCTATACACCTTTGTGTTTTTTATAGCATTTGCACAGTATGGTGCCCGTTCTCATTTGTGAAAAGTAAATAAGTTACTTCGAGTTTCACGTTTTTGAACATTCGAAATTAAACCTTTAGCATCTTGCATGTGAGTTTGTTCATTCAGTTCACTTCAAATGAGGAAAAATTAAATTATTTGGGCTTTCGTGGAGTGTTATTTCAGAGCAGCCACATTCTCTAGGTAGCTGGATGAAGAGAATAAACATTGTCAACCAAAGGAGTGAAAAAGTATCAGCTAACCCTCAATCTCACCTTAACCATGGAAGATTTCTTTTTATATAAAAGCACAATCTCATTGTAAAAAACTGTTGCTTAGATGGAACCTTGGGCAAACCACTTTTCCTCTTTAAATCCTGATTTTTTTCAGCTGTAACAATGAAATAGCAGTGGCCATCTCACAGGATTTTTGTGAAGATGCACCCGTATGCATAACTGCATATGTTATTATAAATATTATATTGCTGATGATCTTATAGTCAGTCCAGTTTGCCCTTTTGGTTATATGTCAGGACAAATTTAGAGGAAATGAACCCAGGCCTCCATGTTGGTATCAAGCAAGTGTGTGAGAAAACCTGGTCACCAGATACCAGATTTATAGCCAAGAATTCCATAAATCCCATTTGGTCCCTGTGAACCCACAGTATCTGCAGAGAACTGCATTATAGAATCAGAGGCCAGAAGCCTTTGCCTAAAGATATTTTTTCCCTTGGGCACATGATATTTTTAAGAAAGTCATATGTAAAATGCTAGTATAAAGATAATAATGATGATAATATTAAAACTAGCAATAGCAGTTACCATTTATTAAGCACGTATTCTATGCCAGGCATGGTTTTAAACAGTTTACATACGTTTTCTGGTTTACCGCTACAAGAAAATTATGATGTAAGCAGAATTATTCCCACTTTACAGATGAGTAAACTCAGGTTTAGGTAAGTAAATAGTTCAAGGATATATAGCTCATATGTGATGAATTGATATTCAATCTTAAGCGTGTTGACCTTGATTCCCAATTATACAATTTAGCAGAGTTTTGATGATACCATTTACTAGGCCTAGATTGTAGGCTATTGGTCTTCTTCACAAATTTACGTACATATTTATCAATGAAACTGTTTTTTCCTCGCTCTGTGGTTTGGTTTTTAAGAAAAAGTTTTCCAGAACTAAAACAGCAGTGACAGCAGTACCTTATGCTAATTTCTCTGTTGCTTCGAAGGCCACAGCAATTTAAAGTCACGTAGAAAACTAATCTCCAAATCATTCTTTGACCATCTTCAAAGTTCTGATTTTGCTTGTTTGGACAAATGTAATCATGCAATTAATTCAGTTAAGCCCTGACTGATTGTGTACTACGTTCAAGGTCCTATACCAGGTACTATTGAAATAATGACAGTAATTCTAATATAACCTAACTTGAATGAGCAACTTTCTGCACACTGACTAAACTGATCAACTGTTTAAAACAAAGATCTTTCATTAGAAGGACGCTTGCAAAAGTCTGGACTATTTTCCACCTTAAAATAGAGGGTCTGTTGCATGTTCCTAGCATTTTGAAACAGCCTTGTCTAACATGGCAGTCAATTTTCCCAACTAGCCTACAAGTTCATGGTTAACTTTACTTAAAGGACCTAATGCTATATAAATATGAAAGTAATTTAAAAAGAAAAACTTGTGCTCATATTTAAGTGTTTATTTAACCATTCTGTAGTTCACAGAAAATGTATAACTGTTGTCTAGTTTTACAGTGTTCTTAAAAGAAGGTGGGTGCCTGTACCAAATATTTAGCAGCAGGAATTATAAAATCATAAGGCGATTAAGTTAGCTAGCCGCAGAATTCCAATATTGCTTTTTAAATGACTTCAGGATATAGGAGGTACTAAGGTTATTATCTGTTATCAGGAATACAGTGGAATTGTACAACTGGATAATAACGAAACAAACTGACACAATGTAAAATTACATTATCAGTGTGTTAAAACAAAATTGCGCCCTAAAGGAGTCCACATGCCAGCTCAGAGCCGCAGTGTAATTATGCTTAACTCTGATAATTAAAATACAGCGGAGATCAACAGAATCATTTTCATTAAGAAAATTATTAATGATGGTGGTATAACAGTAATTGATTGCAGAGCACCACAGGATAACGCGATGCCGAAAACCCAATATGTTTCATGAACATCTGAGGTTTTTTCTGGTTATGTTCTCTAAGAATGAGAGATGTTTGGGGGGTGAGCCATTTATTATGCCTGTTCTAGGAATCAGTGATTGCTTTAAATGGCTGCTTTAGAAAACCATCGTTTTGATTCAAATTGTCATTTCTGAG
This sequence comes from Balaenoptera acutorostrata, assembly GCF_949987535.1. Classification (NCBI taxonomy): domain Eukaryota; kingdom Metazoa; phylum Chordata; class Mammalia; order Artiodactyla; family Balaenopteridae; genus Balaenoptera; species Balaenoptera acutorostrata. The sequence goes on along the minus strand of NC_080080.1, from coordinate 31,807,288 downwards.
GGGTTCTTAAGGTCGAGACAAGTGACCCCACCAGTGAATGTGTTATTTACAGTGGAGCTGTCTGTTGCAAATTGCAGAATGACAGCAACTTCAGCAAATATAGGGCCTTCTGCCATTTCCATTTTTTACTATGCATTTACTGTTTTTACAATTATGTTAGTGATTTACTGATGTTATTTCAGTCTGGGTCTGGTCATACTGAATAGTTTATGTCCTGAGTTATTATTAACGTATGCTATTTGATGTGGAAAAAATACATTTGTTTTCGTATCAACATCACTGTGAGTTTCCTTAATGAAATGTTGGTAAATAATCCTGCATGATAATACTATTAATTACTTCAGTGGATTAGATGCACTCTCATATGTTGGAGAAAAATATCCTAAACCATCCTGGATCCATGCATGAATGAAGCTTCTGTCTCTTAGGGGTAAAAACCCAGGTAGGATGTTGGCAAATGATAAGAACTAAGAATATATCAGTTTCATAAGTATAAAAATGAAAAATGAAGAGTGGGGTCTTCTGAGAGGTGACTCACTATCTATCATTCAGGGATGTTAGCTTGTCATTCAAAGTGATGCTAATCTTGAAAGCTACCCCCAAAAGGATCTTTGTCAGCTAAAATGAGGAACAACTCTTTAGGGTGAATGTTTTCAGAGTAAGATATTGTGAATACTTCTTTAAAACAGTGTATTACATAGAAAAAAAAATTATTGTATTATAATTCCAACTGAAAAAGTAGAATATGAGGTTTCGTGCCTAGTATGATTATAATAGTATTTTAAAAGTATATGTACAGCAAAACACCTGGGGAAGAAATATCAATACATTGAAACTATGAAAGTATTTCTGTAAAGGTGGTAAGGTTTGGGAAAATCTTTCTGTATTCCTCTTTTATAGTTTTCTTCACTTTGATTATTGTCCTTATATAATTTAAGAAAAATATTTGCAAACGAAAATCACTCTTTGTCTTAACTACACTCCTGCTCTTTTTTTTTAAAATTTATTTTTGGCTGTGTTGGGTCTTCGTTTCTGTGCGAGGGCTTTCTCTAGTTGCGGCGAGCGGGGGCCACTCTTCATCGCGGTGCGCGGGCCTTTCACCGTCGCGGCCTCTCTTGTTGCGGAGCACAGGCTCCAGACGCGCAGGCTCAGTAGTTGTGGCTCATGGGCCTAGTTGCTCCGCGGCATGTAGGATCCTTCCAGACCAGGGCTCGAACCCGTGTCCCCTGCATTGGCAGGCGGATTCTCAACCACTGCACCACCAGGGAAGCCCCCTGCTCTTCTTTTTATACAACCCAAACTAACAGAACAAAAATCTTTGCCTTACCCATGAAGTCCCTCATCCATGGAATTTAAATTATATTCGAGTGACATATATTTTTCTTTAGTATCTCTGTAAATGTCCTGACACTTTGTATTTCATAAGATAATTTTCCAAATAAAATAAAAGTAACTGAGCACAGGCTCTGCACGTGATATGGTCCCAGTTGTCATGAGGGATACAGAGGAATATGAAACACACCCCTGACTTAAGGAGTTTGTTGAAAGAGCTTAATTGATGAAGGTTGCATAACGCGGAGTTCTGTCTTACATGGTCAAGGCAAAGTTGACAGAAGATGTGGAATTTTGGTTGGATACTGAAAGTTAAATATAAATTTGAGAAACGGGGGAAGGCATTTGAGGAGGTTGAAATGTGTGCCTAAAAGTTTACAGGCTGCGATACATACCGTGTTTTCATGAGAGTGTCAGGGCACACTTTAGAACAGAGAATTTACAAATAAGACTAGTGAGGGGCAAGCCTGCAAACGTTTCTGAGGGCCGTGTTGTGGGTTCGGTTGAGTGCTCAGTCTAAAGACCTCATCAAGGGGGTAATGGGGAGCTACTGAAAGTTCTGAGGCACACATATTCACAGTGGGATTTTACTAAGATTATTGTGTCAAAGGTGAAGCTCAGGTCCATCCACTAATAAAAACAAGACTTTATCTGTCAAGAAATAATGTTGGTACCTACATCTCTCTAGAAGATAATATAAATCTTCTGCTTTTCTCCCCTCATTACCTGACTCCAACAATTTTTTCAACACCAAATGTACCTCCAATGCCCTTATGTCTTCACCATCATTGCCCTGCCCACCAACCTCCCATTCTTACTTTCAGAGGACCTGACTTGGATTCCATGGGTCCATCATTTTAATTACTCTCTTGCACCCTCTCACTTTTCTCTCCTTTTCTGGCCTTTAGTGGCCTGAATACCCTCATTCTAATCAATCCAACTTTCCACCTTCCCCTGGCTTTATCCAAGCAGCAGAAGCTAGGGGAAGTAATGTTTATAAAGTGCTTAGAATAGCACCTGATCCACAGTGAGTGCTATATAAATGTGTGGTCAAAATACAACAATGGAACCATCACCACCACTCACAACAACAAAAATACAACAGAAACCAATGCTGACCAGTTTATATTACATTTGACCACGAGGTGAACGTGATCCCTCAGTGTAAGTAGCCTGGCAATACAGATCTTTTTTCTGAATCCATCTTCAAAGTGACTATGTCAGACTTCTGTCTCCCTAAATATATACCATCCCCTGTTAGATACTGACCTTGCTTCTTGTTTTCCAGAGAAAATGGAAAACTAGAAGCACATATAAGCCTCCAACAAGTGGCTTCCTTTTGCAATTAGCCTGATTACAAGGATCAGTATGGCCCGTGAGACCAAATCTGACCCACCACCTGTTTTTGTAAATAAAGTTTTATTGGAATATAGCTACCATGATTTGTTTGTATATTTTGTTTGTGGCTGCTTTCACACCGCAACATCAGAGTTGAGTAGTTGTGGCAGAGACCCTCTAGCCTGCAAAGCCTAAAGTGTTTACTATTTGACTGTTTACAGAAAAAGCTTGGCAACGCCTGAACTAAGCCTACAAGGTTATTACCTTGGCCTAAAATGCCCTACATGATCTGCCCCTGGATACCTCTGTGGGTTATTTACTATGACTCTCCAACTATTCTGTTCCAGTGTCACAGGCCCTTGCTTTTGTTTGAAAATACAAAGAATGCCTCTGCCTCAGGGCCTTTGCACTGTGCCCTGCTCTGCCCCCACATGGGCCCCTCTCTTGCTTCATTCAAAACTCTCTCCAAATGTTGCCTTCCCAGAGGGTCTGCCTAACTACTTTGTCTCTGTTTCTCTCTTTGTTCTCCTCAGTATTAGTCAATTCAGGCTGCTATAACAAAACACCATAGGCTGGTAGCTTAACACCAGACTTCTTTCTCACAGTTCTGGAAGGCGGAAAGTTCAAGATCAAGGTGCAGGCAGATTTGGTATCTAGTGCGGACCCATCTTGCTGGTTTACAGATGGCCACCTTCTTGCTGTATCTTCATATGGTAGTGTGTGTGCGGGTGTGTGTGTGTGTGTGAGAGAGAGAGAGAGAGAGAGAGAGCTCCCTCCCTCCCTCATGTCTCTTATAAGGGCATTAATCCCATCATGAGGTCTCCACCCTTATAACCTAATTACCCCCCAAAGGCTTCACCTCTTATACCATCACATTGGTTGTTAGGGCTTCTACATATAAATTTAGAGTTGGGGACACAAGCATTCAGTCTATAACATCTCTCTCATTTATCTTCATATCTGGCATTTTAGCATTTATTTTAAAAATTTAGTGTGATCCTCCCACCTCTAGAATGAGAGTTCTTTAAGGACAGGAGTTCTGTCTGTTTTTTGAAGCCATCTATGACACATAGTAGGTGCTCATTAAATATTTATGAAAGAATTAATTGATAAATGAATGGGTTACAGCTTTTTCTTTACTGTGAAAAGCAATATAAAGTATGGATTTAATAATGTTCCCATGATTAGGTAATCTGACTTGGTTGAACTTTCTGAGATGTCCTCAAACTTTATACCTTACCTTCACTATTGAATTTTAACTCTCATGTTTATAATTTACAAGGGGTCTTTCTTGTTCCCTGACTGTTCCTTTTTTTCAACATCTTGCTCTTTTTAATATGGATATTTTTCCTTTATCCCTGAAGTAGGACGTGGAGAATGATTAGGAAGTTGTGTGTCCCATGCATTGTTTCTTACTTTCTCCTGCCTGTTTTTGTCCCTGTATTTAGTGTTGAAGCTTTCCTCAAGTGGCTAGAGATCCATGAATACCTACCTCATTGCTTAAGAGTGGGGCACTAAGTGGTGAATGCAAGAGCAACCTGAGAAGGCAGAGCTTGTCAACTGGTGGCTTTTGTGTGGGGTCATAGGATGACAACCTAGCCATGGTAATGAGGTCTCCAAATGACAGTGTATGTAATTTTTTGTCTTAGCATGGTTAGCTTCTCCAGAGAACGCCAGTCTCATTTCTGAGATGGACGAACCTGTAACCAGCCATCTGAGGACTTTGTGGGCAAACTGGACCAGGTGGTACATTGGGAAAGTCCTATCTCATTGTTGAGAATGTAGATGTTCCTTTAATCTTCTAATGGAGGTGAAACTTTAGTATTACCCTTGGCTGAGCCTGTGTCTCTGGATCTAAAGCCTCTATTCCATTTCTTCAAAGACTAAGCCTCCAGAGTGGGAAAGGAATGTCACTTAGCTCTGCAGGGAATAGCTGAGCAGGTATAGCTAACAGCTTCTTACTTAGAAGGCCAGTCCTGCAAGTTTTAGCTCCACTGCTTACCCTACCTTTCAAGGTGCCAGGTGCCTTTACTTTCTGATCTTTTCCAGGATTCTGCAGAATAAATCTGCTTGCTACTTGTTGGTCAGCTGCTCTTCAAGTACTTGGATTTCAGCTTTCTGTGCTCTGCTGTGTCATCTATCACTCCATCATTTTTCTAGCTTCCAAGATGTTGTTGACTTCTATTGCCTACTCTGCCCCATCTCTTTGCCCTTATCATTGCTTTTTCCTCTCTACTGTCATGTTACTGAAAGGGAGTAGAAATAAATGCATGCAATCAATTCATCATACTTAACAGGAAGCCCTCTCTGCTCCTTTTCTTAGGTAAGCTTCTGCAAAGTTTTTTGCATGCATTCCTTTAACTTCCTGAATTCCAGCATCTTCTCTTTTGCTGTTTCTGCCTTCATGATTCCATTGAAGTGACTCTGTCACAGGTCTCCTTGTTGACAGCTTTTTATTCCACGAGGCTTGATCTGATTTATCCCTTTCCACACCCAGTGCCAGGTTTCTCCATCACTGTCCAGCCACTAAACATCATTCTCTAGTCTTCTTTCTTCTCATTTCTATGTTTCCCATAGCTTATCTCATCTGGAATTTTTTTAAATTATCCTACTCCTTATAGTTTCATTTCTCACTCATCCTCCACAGCTACCCTGTACTCAAACTATACTCAGTTATTTAAAATTCCTCAGCTATTCTTTACTTGCTCATATCTGTCTTTATACATCATGTTTCTTTTGCTGAATAACCTTCTAGACATCTTTATCTTGGCAACAGGTATCATTCAAGACTTAGCATGTGTAAGTGGCTCTGAAAAGCCTTCTGTGCCCCATCCCAGAGAGGGAGCTCCACCCCAGCCTGTGCATTGTCCCAAGTTGGATGTGAACACCTCAAATGCAATGACACCATTTCTCACTTCTCCTCCGCACACAATACATAGAATATACTCACTGAATTTTGAATTATTTTTAATGGGTATTAGGATGCATCATTCAACATAGTAAACTCTAGTGGGACTTGCTTTAGTTTCAGAAATCACTAGTATGAAAATCATTTGAAAATCCAGTACTCAAAATGCTCTTCTCTCCATATCTAGAAAAGTATTCCATGTCTTAGCAAGATTATTTTAATGCTAGGGAATCTAATACAAGAGGATTTCTTTGGAATATCCTGTGTAAACACAGCATACATTGTGCTACATCAGTTAGAATGAAGGTGTATAAAAGAATTTAGAAAAATTAGAATCTATATACATGCCAAAGACACTGTCAAAGCTTAGGGTTTTATTGACATCTTTTTACAGCAGCCATGCCAAGACATTGGCTCACCATTACTACGCAATTCTTTGTGGATCCACTTGACTTTCTCCCATCAAGCAATGACTGTGTCTGTTGTTCTTTTTTTTTTTAAATAGAAATTTTGATCAAGATATCCTTAATTTTTTTTTTAAATTTTATTTATTATTTATTTATTTATGGCTGTGTTGGGTCTTTGTTTCTGTGCGAGGGCTTTCTCTAGTTGCGGCAAGCGGGGGCCACTCTTCATCGCGGTGCGCGGGCCTCTCACTATCGCGGCCTCTCTTGTTGCGGAGCACAGGCTCCAGACACGCAGGCTCAGTAGTTGTGGCTCACCAGCCTAGTTGCTCCGCGGCATGTGGGATCTTCCCAGACCAGGGCTCGAACCCGTGTCCCCTGCATTGGCAGGCAGATTCTCAACCACTGCGCCACCAGGGAAGCCCCATGTCTGTTGTTCTTGCTCTTCACTGGGGGGAAGTCAGCCAGACCTCAAGTCTTTGCTCTGAGACGTGAAATTGGAGGCTTTTCATTTTCCCTTGGTGTTTAAGTCAACCCCATTTCTGAAGGCTATTTTTAAACTATAAGGTCACCTTATATGCCATGACATACAGTAGTACTTCAGAAAAGTTATATTCTCATTAGTCTTTCTTAAGTATGTGAAGACTGTCAGACAACCGTGGGGTCAACCAAGACAGTATATCGTGGTGTTTCAAGCAAGAATATCCCAGCCAAAAGAATGGATCCGAAATACACACATTTAAGTATGAACAGTTAAGCTTTTTCTATCTATCTAGTTATGTAGTTCTATCTACCGCCCATTGAAATTCAATAAGAATAAATTACTTTAAGCCAGTTTTTCCTTCAGAAATCTCGTATTTATCATCACTGTCTGGTCTCTCTTGTCAGTAAAGATTTTCAAGAATGACGGCTCTCCAGGTCAGTACCCTTTACTTTGTGCTTTCTTTCAGGAAATGTTAAGTCTCAGAGGCTTATTATGAAAACTTAACATTTTCAGAATACTTATCAAATACTTCTATGAAGGAATTTAAGTTTTCATAGTTAACTTGATATAATACGTAACATATGATAGTCCTGCTCTCCTGCCCCCCAAAAGATACAAAATTTATCAGTTAACTAGTAAATAATAATTTGGAGTCTCTCAATATCAGAACTAGTTTGGTAATATAAGATCTTAAATATCTTAAGTATCATCTCTGCTGTCTTTCTGTGCTTTGAGTGTAGGTTTCTAGATTAGAGTGAGTGTAGGAAGCCAAAAAATAAAATAACATAAAGAGGCCTATGTAGGACATTTAAGCCAAACAATAGTTTAGTTTAGAAGTCTCACTTCATAGTTTTGCATTTTGACTAGAGATACAGATAAGAAAGATAGCTTTCTATCAGTGAAATGAAGTGAGGAGAAAATGTATATAAGAAAATGGGCATGTTACTTTTCATCTTATCCCTGGCTTTACATACACCATTGTAGTTAACTATCTCAAAGGAAATTAAGATAATCATCTTTACACACATGTAAAAATGAAGGGAGATTATAAAAAGCAGGCCATTGCATGAAATTTGGGAGTTCTTCAATTCATTGAAATATTAGTCAAGTACCCACTATATGCCAGATAGGGAATCTGTTAACTTTTTGCTATATATTCAAGTTAAGTTTTACATTGGTATGACACTGGGGTATCATTTGTCCATATCTAAGTTTGTCCTTTGTTAAAAGCTTGGCTAATGTCATGCTCCTTAAAAGTGGTCTGCCAACCAGCAGTACTGCATGGGCTTGTTAGAAACGCTAAAGCTCAGGCCGCATTCAGACCTACCGAATCCAAATCTGCATTTTAACTAGATCCAGGTGATCTGTGTGCACGCTTAAGTTTCAGAAGCCAAGGTCTAGTGATTACTGATGTGTCTTTAACTGAAGAGTACCAGGAGGGATGGAAACAGTTAACCTTGCAATATACTAGTGTAATAACTCTCAGAGACTTGTGAATTCATTTGCAAATAAACACCATTGTAGAGCATGAGAATATCATAAAGGGAAAATAAGAACATTGAAAAGTTCTTCCTGTTTTGTCTTTAAATATACAACAGCTTGAGTGCTATCTTTTTTGGCACTCCCCCTCATTCCCACAAATGGGATTATAGAAAAGAAAAGAAAATGCTGCTGTACTCTGTTTAATGGGAACATTTATTGCTGTTTTTCCTTTTCTCTCCAACACCTCTTAATTTATATTAGGCATTAAATCGTAATGTTGTTTCTTTTCATGGTGAAATTGTCCCCGTGCGTATGCCTTTAAATCAATTCATTGTTATTTTGCAAAACAAAATGCGAAATAAGTACTTAGGGGAAACACAGGCCCCCCTGACCCCTGGAACTCTCTGGAGGCTTGCCTCTGTCATCCTTCCTGCACAGCAAAAGGGAAAAAAAAAAGAGAAGGAAAAAAACAAATTTGCTGAGCCACACATTTCAAGTTGTCGACAACCCCATCCGCGAGAAAACAGAAGAAAATATATATGCTCTCTGTCCTGTCAAAAGGCTTTTGCCTTATCTTGAGAGACTGTCAGGGCAGGAACATCAGTGAATGGACAGGAGTCTATTAAATTAATAAGCTGCTGGCTGGTGTCTGGAGAGTTATGATGCCCCATAAATCCAGTTTGATCCTGGGGGACAAGGTTTAAATCTGCAGACTTCTAATACACATCCAGTTCTTGGATTGGATTTGAAGTTTTGTGCCAGAGACACAGAGATAGTCCTGCAGCATGTGAATTAAGTTTTATCTTTTTTTTTTTCTATCCTTCCTTTTTTTTTCCTTATACTACTTACAAAAATGAAAGCACCTTAGGGATCCTAGCAAATGTTACGGCTGGAAATGAAAGAACTGTTGTCAAGGTGAAACCGTGACCTAGAAGCCTAAAATCAAACCTTGGTCATTCTATTCAAGAAGCCCCATCAGAACGGAGTGTGAAAGGTCTGTGTGGAAGGAAAGATGCCTGAACTTATCTATCGCCTATTTTGGAGTGATGCCTGTCAAATTCTACTCGTCTGTATTTATGACGGAAAGAAAACTAATGGTGTCAGATCTGCCCTATAGTAATAAAAAAAATCAGGAAATATTTTCTTCACCCCATTAAATAAAGCCCTCTGATATAGCTTTTACTGTGATATAGGTTTATTTGAGTTTTCGGCTTCCAACCATTTTAAGCCAAAGAACTGTGTTTTATTATTCAAATAATTTCCCAAATAAACTATTAACTTTAGGTCAAAAACAACTTATTTACATGGTACTGATAAATAAAATCCCTGGAATAAAAAATGGAATTTGTTCAAAATCATAAAATTCTCTCTGTTGAGTAGGTGTATTACGCTGTTTTTAATATTCAAACCGCTAGTAAATTGTTAATTACATGTTTATTTCATCAACTTACAGTTATTGTATAAATTTAGATTTTTTTTCATACCTTGGAACAGATTTATGTTAGAAAAATCTAGAATGATGGACAATGCTTTGTTATAACCAGTGCAACTTGCCCATTTCAACATATTTAAGTCACCGTTAGAATACTTTCTCATAGAATCATCCAATTAACACAACTCTCTACTGTAACAACATGTTAAATCATTACAGGGTCAGGGAGTGTCTGCAAGAGAAGGGAGTCCACCTCCACTCAGCATTCGCTGCATACAAAGCCCTGTCCTGAATATTGAATCATTAAACACTGACAAATAAACAACGAAAGTAACAGGGTTATCCTCTGTTTTTTAATGGTTCCCAGAGATTAAATAACTTGCCCAAGTCACAAAGCAAACAAATGAACACAGCTCAAGTTGAACGTATCTCTGCTTTTCATTCATTCATTCACTTGGCAACTTTTTATTGAGGGCCTACTATGTGCCAGGCAATTTTCTAGGCACTGGAGTAAAGAAAACACATAATATTCCTTGCACTGGTGAGCTGACATTTTTGGTTAGGGGACCAAAAGTCACCACTTAACTGATTCAGAGGTCTAGGTTGTTCACACACACACACACACACACACACACACACACACACACACACACACACACCCCTCCCCCATTACATAGAACCAACCAGGAGGAGAGACACAAGAGTGCATGGATGAACCCCTCTTGGTTCCTGAAAGTATTTGCTCTGGGGTTTCTTTATTGACCTCTGAAAATTACTGACTTTTTCCATGAAAAAATTGTGGAATTTTTTTTTCCCATAACTTACTAGTACACTTCTGAGCATTAATGTCCTGTCCTGTCCTGTAATACCAATATACTGCCCGTTAATAGTCAGAGATTAAATAGATGCTTTGCTAATTACCTCATCCAGTTCAGTTGTAAATAAATCTCTGTGTCACTCTTTCCTCCTACCACCACAGTATTATGTCCCTAGCCAGGAAATGCTGAAAAGAACAGATGAGTCCCACACTGTGCCCTGCAGGTCAGAAAATTCTGGCTTGTGGGACAGATAGGAGGGGTAAGTCTGCAAGGCCACGACTCTTAATGGGAACTCCCTGCTTCTGGTTTTTCAAGTTCAATCCTAGAAACTGTGTCAATAGAAGAATCTCAGCTGCTCTCAAAAGCAGGAAGGAGACCATTATGATGTTTGCTTCCATTGAGACGCTAGCAGGACTTGAGAAAAGAATATTGAAAAGTTTTTGAAGTTTTCTTTTTTTTATCTAGTTAACAGTCCATAAATCACATCTCCCTTAAAACTTACTTGTATTTTAATTCCAGCTCTAAGTCCTAGGAACAGAGAGTTTGGGATCAATACCTGACTCATAGGACGCACTCAAGAAAATATTTGTTGAATAAATAAGTGAATATTTGGATTCTCTTTTCTCCCTTCCTTTTTGACCTGGTTTCTTATGTCTAAAGTAGAAAAAAATAGATTGGGTTGGGAAGCAATAAAATAGATAACAATTTATATTTAAAGGGTGAGATTAGCTGATACCTTTCTTCCTGTTAATGCTTTTCTATACTTATGAGATTTTGCATTATATAGTAGCGTCTTTGTTTTGCATCCTACCAAGGTGTTAGTCATGTCAAACACACAACTACATGGGAAGCATACCTGGTTCCACATCTAGCCTTATGTACAGAGATAAAACATTTGAAGTTAAGAGGCAAAAAAGAGAAACTAAAATTTGTTGAACACTTACTTTATAACAGACCTTATATACATTGTGCACTACTCCACAAGGGTTGCTATAATTATTACAGATGAAGAAACTGAGGCTATATTTTGGTCAAGGTTATATTGCTATTGGACAGATAGAGTCAGAATTTGGACCTTAGGTTTGTCCACAGAACAATATTGCCTACAAATAAAACGGTGTTCATTCCTATCCATTCATTTATTTTTAAATCATGTTAAAAGGTGACATACCTACCAAATTAATGAAATGATTCAGCCCACACTGGCTTGAATCTAAACAAAAAAGAATTTATTTTGAGAAACACTGAAAGATAGGAGATAAATTACTGTATAAATACAAATATAAATAAAGCATTTTCAGAAGAAAATTCTAGTTTCCTTAATCTGTTTTTTAAGTTATTTTTGGCTTACAATGAAATGTACAAATATTAAGTGTACAGTCAAGATATAGAATATATCCATCACCCCAGAAGATCTCCCATGTTACAAAAGACAACCACTGTTGATTTCTATTAGAGTAGTTTTCTTATTTTTAAATTTCATATGAATGGAGTTATCAAATGAATGGAGTCATACACTTTATGACTTCTGTGCTCAGCATAATGTTTTAGAGACTCATTCATGTCATTTGGGGTATCAGTAGTTTGTTCTTTTTATTACTGACTAGTATTCCATTGCATAATAGCTATTACAGGTTTTCAGACTCTCTTAATAAAAAATGTTTTCCTCCTTTGAGGATCTGTTGCTGCAGAGGTGAAGAGAATAACCCAAATATCCATCAGTAGGAAAATAGTTGAACAAATGATGGTAATGGAATCATACACATCTGCAGCAATGGATTCCTCAAAAGAGGGGCACAATTTTTATTGAGAGAGTCTGGAAACCTCTAGTAGTGATGGCCTCAAATCAGAGGACATTTAAACTAAAAGAGGTCTATCAGAAAAAGAATGACATGAGTCAGAATCCTTTGTTTTTGTATTTCAGTGACCTTAAAGTTTTATGGACCCCAGTCAGTCTTTAGGAATCAAAACAAATGACATCACTAGATCTTCCTATACTTCCAATTGTATCAGTCATCTTCTTAACCTCCTAACCAAAGTAATTCAAAGATGAATGAAATTTAAAGATTTTCCAGTGGTCTTGGTGTGTGAATATACATGGGCTTCTTCACTTTTCGGGTCTTTATTTCTCTTTGTCTTATTAACTGCCTTTCACAAAGCAACCGAGCTATCTTAAAAGCACTTTGAAATCCCTGGATGAAAACAGCCAAAGCCATAGAAAATATCAGCATTATTATATCAGTTAATAGGCAATTGAAACTATGGAAGGAATAACCAGAAACACAAATGAATGGCCAAGTGGGAAAACAATTCCTTAAAGGAGAAATAATGGGTAATATTAACCATGGTTCTGAGAACAGGAATAAAACACGTTATCAGGAGGAGATGGATCTTAAAGGAAAGCGGCACACTTCGACTTAGTTAGAGGACTGTGAAAATGGACACTACCAGACAATATCAGACAGCTTTGGTGCTCTTTATGTGAATTAGCCAAAGCATTACGAATAATCATAGAAACGCCTTGATCTGTGTTTTTTTGACGAATATGCACCATTGCTTGAGAAATACGTTTTTGAGAAACTTCTCAGAACATAAACTACTCAGATGTTTTTAAAAAAAGAGCAAATAAAAAATAAAATCCTGAGAAACAAGAAATCATACAGTTAACAGCAATTGGCCGCTGTGCCCTAACCTTCAACTCTGAAAGTATGATGAACTAATGTGGTTGATCTGTTAGTTGAAACAAATGTTCAAAAATGTTGGAACGGAAGCGTATGAGACATGAGGGAGTGAATTGGTTCTCTGGCCAGCCAAAAAGTCCACTGATATTAAAGGATGGGCAATTCATTTAAAAATACAAGAATAAATAAATGATTTTACTATAAAAGTGAAAGAGATGGCATAAGACAAACATAATCACTACTAGCTATTTATAACAAAGTTTCTTTTTTTTTCCTTAGAAAGGGCTATATAGACGTATATGGAAATAAATCACAAAACATCTTTAAAACTCTAATTAAAGAATAAAATAACTTAGATACAAAATTTGGATTCCAACCTTTGCAGAAATACATTCCTATAGAATTATATTTTTCATTCAGATAAACTATTTAAATATTCTGAGGATAAGGATGGTAAGTTCTTCAATCATTTACATGAGTTTAAAATTAAAGTAGAATATAGGAATTGACCAAACTTCTAGGTTCTTTAAAAAAAAAAAAAAGATTAAGGATAGATAAAAGCTTTTTACACATTAAGGTTTTTTTCTTAAAGTTCTTCATGATAAGAGTTAAATAACTGCTAGCATATATTCGGAAACATAACTGCCTTGGAATGGAAAAAATGTCTTTTGTTTTATCCTGATACTAACAAAGAGTTTGTTAAAGAGTTTGGAAAAGAAAGATAAACTCTTTCCTGAACTCTTTAGGTTGCTTTTCATATTAACTTATCTTATGAATAATCAGCTAATCTTTGAAAACTTCCTTGAATAAAAAAGCCCTGGAAACTCTTAATCAAGTATCTTTGCTAATTAAACTTAGAAGTCATCTTGGGATTAGAGAGCTGAGGCTCTACTCTTTCGGGTATGTCTTTTACTTGTTTCTCATTTGTTGGATCCCTAGTAACATCTAGCTTTGCCTCTAGTATGTCCACAGGGAAAACCTTTCTGGAACCCCAGCCAAAATCCACTTCAGCTGCATTTCCATTTTAAGTACTGGAGCTTACAGCCTTGTAATGAACGTCCAGAATAGGCAACACTTCCTCTTTCTGTACTAAAAAAACCCTGCAGACAATAGTTTATAATAGTGATGGAGAAGAATGAACCCCCGCTCCCACCAATGAATTACAACAAGATGCTAAGAGCAAAATTAAGTATTGTACGTGTGTTAGACAATGACTCTTAACAAGAAAGTGTGTCTAAGCTTACGTATACATACATATATACGTATACGAATGTGAATATATACATACGTGCAGACAAACATGCCCTTCTTTAATAACCACAGCTAAATTTGTTAATTGTGAAAATGGAACTTCTGGTATCACCATGCCCCCTAGCTCCACGTTACAGTACTGTTTTAGTTTTGAATAATCGGATGGTTATTGTGTGTCTTCTTAAAGCTTTTAGGATCTCTTAATAAACTCTTAATAACACTATATAGCATTTCAGGTCAAACATAGGATCATAGAATGCATCATACTGTGGACATAAAATAAATCATAATTAACACAGAAGGTAAAACAGTGCCTTAAAGCAGCCATTCCATCTTCCTCTTTGGCTACACCAGCAAATGGGCTGGGTACTGTAAACAAAAGATTGGGAGGGAAGAGGGCATTATGCTTTGAATTGCCAAAATTGGAAAGCAGAGAAATGCCTCAAATATCAAAAACCGTGAAGCTGGCAATATAGTAATATCTATAATTCTGATGAAAAAAGTTTTGGTCTAAATTTTGTAAACCTGTGGGAGTTGTGTAATAAACAAGCTTTGAAAACCCAATTAGGTGAACAAATTAAGAGGAGGATTGCCTCTTGGTAACCCAGATTAAAAATAAAAATTGTGGAAGAGGACAAGAAACAGAAATAGAAGGGCATAGTTTATAGTTAATAACAGTTTTGAGGTTCGCAGGGGTGTGGAATCATTTTTTTAGTTTTGTTCTATGAAGAGACGAATTCTGAAGAGACTAACATATTCATTGGGCTTTTAAAATTTCTGTGAATATATGTCTGCATAAAATCCCTTGCCCTAGGGACTCATGTCTTTCTCATATGTATTCAGGGGAATATAACGTTCTTGGTAGAGGAAGAAATCTGTAAAATTCACCTGCCCAAAATAAGGGAATTATATTTTCAATTGTTAGACCGCAGACCTCTGGAAGACTTTTCAGCTTCGAGTGGTCTTTTGGCAGCACAGTTTCAATAGAGGCTCCAGGGAAGTGCCAAGGCCAGCTTCACTTTCCCCCCCTTTTCTCTTTTAATCCCTGTGGGGCTCTGTGAATATTTTTTCATAGCTGGACTAAAGTTGTGCCAACGGGAGACTTGCACCATAAAGACTGAACTGTTAAAGAAAGCTACAAGGAACAGCTTTGAGGCAAGGTTTCAGGCTCTGTCATCACGCTCGAAGAATTTTCTGTTTAATGTACTGTAATGCAGTATTCAATGGGGACACGTTTAATTGAGTTTTACACAACCCAGTTGGGAGTAGAGCTGCAAGGTAGGTGATGTCTAGGTTTTTAATCTTTCACTCCGGAGAGGCTTGTTGACGGAGAGGTTCTTTCTCTTTGCAAGAAAAAAAAAGGAAGCATGAGAAATGATACATCCGTGGATAAAACCAATTGGCAACCCCCAAAGGAATGAGGGCGATAAGGCGAATCCAGCACTTGTAAGAAATAAAAGAATCCAACTGTTCATTTAAATGAGAAACAACACCCGCATGAAGAAGGAGGCAGGGAGGCTGGGGGCAGGCGTGGGGAGGAACCCAGGCTGACAAATAGAAGCAGTGATGCAGGAGGAAGGAATTCTAGCGAACAAACAGCAGCTTGTTAGGGGGATTACCAGGGAGATACTTGCTGGTGTGTATTTTTAAGGAAACTAAGAGGAAGAAGGGGGCATTTTTACGTTGGGAACAATGAATAACTGGCAGAAATGAGTGCAGAGGGAGCCGCTATTACACAAACAGCACTTAAAATAAATCATCATTTCTTCCTAAAGTCCTAACCTAACCCCTGCATCAACCTGGGTAAAAATAGCACCAGACCCTGTCAAAAAGACAAAATAATACCTTATACATCAGCTTCAAGGTATTAAACTTTCTTAGCTCAGACAGCCCCTTTTCCTCATGCTTTAGCAGCTAAGCAGGCAAAAAAAGCACGAAGCAGCTGCAGCATTCACAGATCGCATTTCTATTTTGTCTCCATGACACTAGGCCTAATAGTTGGCCTGGACAGAACCTTTCAAAAAAATTGCTTTAAATATTTATTACCAATTTTCTGGTCCCCCGCAGAGGGGGAGAACTAGATAAAGGATTATCTGCTAATATAATGAAAGCATCCACTTAAAAAGGAATGTTAGTACTCTATCACTTATTTTTTCTGCTGAATCTTTTTGGGCAGTCCATTTTGATGCTGTCCCTAACAGTGGATGGCTGGTTTCTAATGTGACTGTGAGCCCATCCCAGTAGAAAAGAGCGTGCATCATGACACAGATGCCTATGAATTCCTGCACTCCACCTGCAATGAGAGACAGCACTTTAAGGATGTTCTGCTATCTTTCATCAGTGTTTGTGGCATGCAGATAGCTAATGCATTGTTGCCTGTCAAGATCCTTTGCTAATTTAGGGCTGCTGACGTGGTGCCTGGTAGTCTACTCTTTGGTGTATTATTGCCATGAGAAGCCCTGCGTTTTCATCTTTTAAAATTCATTTGCTTTATTCAACACATATCTCTAGTACTAGGCACTGGGAATAATGTGGAGAACCATTTCAACACTGTCCTGGTCCTCATGGAGTTTACAGTCTAGTGGGGGAAAATATAACAATCAGGCCAATAAATAGAACGTTTTAAAAATGATCGTTATTGGGATGTTGATAGTAAAAATATGAAAATAATTTTTGTTTCATTCATAGATTTGATCTAAGTGACCACTTGGGTCATCCTATATGGATCACTTTCCTTGTTACACAAATTCATGCAACAGATATTTGTTATGCACCTACTATGTGTCAGGCATCGTCCTAGGTGCTAGATATAGAACAGTGACCAAACCATGAAAATTTCTGTCCTCATAGGGCTTAAAGTCCAGCATATTCTCATTTAATTTTTTTTTGCAACATTATAAAATGACCAGTATTATGATGATTTCACCTAACATTGGTAAAGCATCCTGAACTTCACAGAGCACTTTTGCTTTCATTATCTAGTCTAATGTGGGCATCAATCATGTGAGGTACATACTAGTTTATTTTACACAAGAGAAATCTGAGGCACAGAAGGGTAAAGTAATTTTGCCAAGTTTCACAAAGAATTAAAATTGAATGTGTGGCTTTAATATAAGCCGCCTAATTTTTTTTCCTTTTTTTTTTTCTTGTTTCTACTGAGGTATAGTTGATGTTCAGTATTATGTAAGTTTCAGGTGTACAACATAATGATTCACAGTTTTCAAATATTACCTTCCGTTTATAGTTACTATAAAATATTGACTCTATTCCCTGTGCTGCACTATATATCCTTGTAGCTTATTTATTTTATACATAGTAGTTTGTACCTCTTAGTCCCCTACCCCTATTTTGCCCCTCCCCGCTTCCCTCTTCCCACTGGCAACCACTGGTTTGTTCTCTATATAAGCCTCCTAATTTAATCCAATATAATTTTTACTTTACTATGTACTTTGTTACTGTGATTTTGTTTTTCATTTTTTCAAAAGGCTAGAACAGTGTTTTGATTTTTTGGAAAGTGAATGTAATCATCAGAATTCGGAGCTCAGTTTGTCAAAATAAATTCACTCACTTGAAATGACTGATACAGTTCCACTTGGGAGGGGATTCTCATTGAAAATCAGCTCAGGAGCTAGTGCCGCTAATAGGAAGGAGCCTTGGCAGCCACATGCTTTATTTAGGACAGCACGAGGCTGAGGACCATGGTTCTAGAAACTACATGATCCTAATCTAATGCCAGTTCTCAGTGACTTGAGTCTGCAGAGCACAGAGCAAAGTACTAGAAATGATTAGGCTAATATATGGTAAAAATCTACTTAATGAAAAGAATTATTAAGATAAACTTGGTTATTACATTGATACAAACAATGATAATGGTTGTAGTTGTGTTTCCTTTAAGACACCACCGTCATACTTTTATTATTTGTCACCTCTCGCTGAGATAGGCCTTAGTTTCGATGAATTCATAATTTCTGATGTGAAGCAACAACATGATTGCAGCCTCTGTCCAGGGATCGTTTAGAGAGTCATCTATTTTTGAGAAGAATCGAGAGCAACCCGTAAATGAGACAGCTCACTAAAAGAAAGGTCTGCAGAACACTCATTTTAGGGTTTGTTTTGCTTCTAGCGTAGTGTTTAAGTACACGGACTGCCTGAAATCTAAAGAGCCTAGGGTCAAACCCTGACTCTGCTACCTATTCGCTTGTGAAGACCAAGGCAAGTTACATCAATCCTCTGACTTCATCTTCTCAATACAAAATATTGGGGTGGCCTTACCTTACGAGGTAGTTTTGAGGGTTAAATGACTAAATATATGTAAAAGAAGGACTCATAACCATGCTGGGCACAGGATACATGCTACATTATGATGAACAAATACTATCTTGAATAAGTTTCTGCATTTATATGACAGTGTAGTAGGAGTCTAAGTCATAGATAAGGAGTCAATAATTCAAAGTTAAGGAAACTTTGAAGTGAATTGTATTGATAATTATTAGGATTTGGAGTTGGTATTATTTGAATCATCGATATTTTCATCAATAGGCAATATTTTGGCTCAACAACCAATCTCTGGAACACATTTGAGTTTGGGGGATGCGGTAGGTGACTGAGACAAGCCCAGACTGGGAACACTGTCATTCCACAAAACTGCCCATTTGCTCTGTTGTTTGCTATTCTTTGTTTAGAAAGAGAAGTTAATGAAGCACTTAATTTTCTGATGTAATATATAATCTGAAAGTACTTGGAGAGCTAAGCAGCAATTCAGTGCCTGGATTAAAGGAAGGATAGCTGAGATTCTTGATGGTTTTGTCCTATCCTAACACACCCCCTCCAAAGAATAGTTTCCTGTCACAGTGAGTTTGTGTGAGCTTGTCCCCAAAAGCACCACCTGCAAGATTCTGATATATGTTCAACTCTTCCCCCCTTCCTTTCCCTGTGCCCCATACTTGCAAGCTTATATTTTGAAAATCACTTTGTAGACTGTGTATACTGATGTAGTCAGCTGGCTCCATCTGTGGGTCATCAAATAGACTGGCAGTTCTGAAAGTGTGGCCCACCAACCACTGGTCCCAAGACACTTTCCAGAAGACCATGGCATCAAAACTACTTCCATAATATTACTGAGATGTTATTTGCCTTTTCCACGGTGTTGACATTTGCATTAACAGTGCAGAAGCAATGGTGGAACTTCTATGAATCGAGGGAGGCATTGGAACCAAACTGTACTAGAAGTCATTGTATTTTGCCAAAGTTGAAACAAGCAAACAAAGACAGTGCTACATAAGAATGTTCTTGATGAAGCAGTGCAGTTTAATTCTTTTATTAAATCTAAACCCTTGAGCACATGCCTTTTTAATATTCTGTGTGACAAAATGGGAAATACACATAAAGCACTTGTGTTTCATATTGAAGTACCATAGTTGTCTCCAGAAAAAGCACTTGTATGATTTCTTGAATGAAAAGTGGAATTAGCCACCTTTTTCATAGAATGCTGTTTTTGCTTGAAGAATGTCTGACCAACTATGTTATTTAAATTTGAGAATTTGGCAGATATTTTCTCAGAAATAAATATTGCTTCAAAGAAAACAACTGACAGTATTTATTGCCAATGATAAATATCAAGCTTTCAAGCAAAAATTAGAATTTTGGAAATTTACAGTGCCTGCCGTCATGAACTTGACAGCTTTTCAAAACTTAAAAGCTTACCTGATGAGATTCCTTGTCATAGCCATGAATGTGATTTTTTTGATGTTACACAATGAAATGTGCCAACATTTGGAAGATCTGTGTAACTCAGTAGACCAATAACTCCAAAATAATAGATGCATGACACTAATAAATTATATATTGGTAAAAAATTCAAAGTGCAACATGTATAAATGGATCTAAAGCAACAGAGTATGAAAAGCTAATTGACGTGGTGTCAGATTCCACGCTGCAACTCACCTTTAAGAAGATAACACTTGTTGAATTTTGATGCAGTACCAAGAAAAATTCCCAAATTACCTGAAAAGGCTACTGAAATACCCCTCTCTTTTCCAACTACGTATCTACGAAAGGCCAGATTTTCTTCATATATTTAAATCAGAACAACATAAGACAGCAGACTGAATGCAAAAGCAGTTATGAGAATCCAGCTGTCTTCTCTTAAAGCCTGACATTGAGAGACTTGCAAAAATGTAATACAGTGCCACTTCTCACTATTTTTTTTTTTTTTTTTTTTTTTTTTTTGGCTGTGTTGGGTCTTCATTTCTGTGCGAGGGCCTTCTCCAGTTGCGGCAAGCGGGGGCCACTCTTCATCTCGGTGCGCGGGCCTTTCACTGTCGCGACCTCTCTTGTTGCGGGGCACAGGCTCCAGACGCGCAGGCTCAGTAATTGTGGCTCACGGGCCCAGTTGCTCCGCGGCATGTGGGATCTTCCCAGACCAGGGCTCGAACCCGTGTCCCCTGCATTGGCAGGCAGATTCTCAACCACTGCGCCACCAGGGAAGCCCCCTCACTATTTTTTTTATTTTGAAAAATATAGTTATTTGTTACTAAAAAGATTTATTTTGCATTAAAATGGCACACTTATTATTTGCTATTTTTAAAAGGATAAATAAATATTTTACAAATTTTTTAGCTTTATTTCTATTGTGATACATATCAATAGATAAAACCCACATAAGCCAAAGATCTTTGGTCCTCAATTTTTATGAGCGTAAGGGGTTCCTCAGACCAAAAAGTTTGAGAACCACTGAGACAGCTCATATCAGGTGGACCCGAAGAGGGTTAATTCACAGGCTGCTCAGTTCAGTCTTCAGGGCCCAGACAGATAGGCCGCTGGCTCCTCTCAGAGATACACACACACCTTCCATAGCTGTTGCCAAATTGGAAAAATGCTCAGCCCAGATTGTCCCTCACTACCCCTTCTGATCTTTCAAGCCTTTGCAAGCTGTTCTCTAATTCATTCAAAATAAAAGGGATTTTTAAACATGTGCTGGCCTAATTTTAGATGAAAGTGAAATGTCAATTAAGAAGTCTAATTTAGCTCTAGCCACTAAATTAGCTTTTTCTACCTTGAAAAGCAGCAGACAGTGTGAGGCAGACATGGAAAAAGATGACTGAGCTGACATTTCAGTATGCCAGTATTGCTGACCTGCATTTTCTTATAACAGGGAAAAGTACTTCAAGCAGTAGAATTATCCTTTCTTTAAGAAAAAAAGTGGGGTACCTTCTTTGTCCACATATTCTATTTCTACTGTTCCTTTTTTTTTCCAGAATTATAAGAATTGCTCATGATGGAAGCCATAATTATAAAAGTAACTGAACTTGGACCTTACTAGGTTTTGAAAAGTACAGATGAAGTCTTATGGGCATTTCATCAAACCTAGTATATCATATATAATTATATATACTTAATCCTCAGCAAGAGTGGGCCATTTCCTCTTCTCTTATCCCCAAATATTGTACTACTATGACATTATGACTGCAGCATTACTCATGACATTGAGATGAGATTAGCTTCTTGACTAAACTTGGCTCTAAAAGGATAAAAATCATATTTAAAATTTTTTTGGATTCAAATACCTAGCAGAGTTTAGATTTTGAATGAATGAGTAAATTGGTCAGTCAATAGAAAACATAATTGATTGCCTGTCAGTGTGAAAGACCAAGTTATTTAAATATTTCACTTTTTATACCCATTTTTCTAAAAACTTGAGGACCATATGTGGAATGTTTTGGTACTATATTGATAGAGGGAAAAAAGTAATAAGCTAGTTATATAAATACATACTCTTTCCTACTGTGCTGCAAGCAAATGTTATATCCAATTTCTATGAAATCTTTAGAGAGCATTAGTGAAAATAGACCCGTGAAAACACAACTGGACTCTCTATGGATATAGACAATCTCCAGTAAATATATACATAACATATTATAATTTACTCTAGTTCTGTTCCTTCTAAAATTCTCATTACTTTAATTCTCATTACTAAATACTCAAGACATTTGGATTTTGCCTTATGTCCTGGGCTCACCTACTTTTGTATTTATTTTTTAAATAATGTAGTTTAATGCCTAGGTTGGGGCAAATGCCTAATAAAATACAGGACATCATTAAGTGTTGTTTTCCTTTGTTTTGTCTATTTTAAGGGAAGTGTGCGTGTATGTGTATGTTTGAATAAATAAGGATTACTTTGTAAAAATCTGGTTGAATCCAGATTTTTGTATTTGTATTTAGATCCATCAGCTTACTATCTAGTTTTTGATAAACGTGACGGGGTCAGTAACCATAATCCTCTTACGTGCCTTCAGAGAATATTTACAAGTATGATTCTCCTCTCTTTTGAAGGGTGTCGGACTGGAGAGAGATCTAGAAGCAAAGGTCTAGCAAGCATAGCCCAACCAGGGCTATGACATCTAGGATATCTTTATCAACATCATCCTCTTGCCACTCCCATCCAACTAGCCAGACAGTTCTTAAATTACTGGGAAGAAATGGTGGGAAGCAACTTTGTATGAATTCACTTTCCAATTGTCTGAGCTCTTTTCACCAAGAATTTTGAGAATGTTCAAGGCTATTTGACAGATAAATAGTAAAGTGCATAGAAGTCAGGGCGACATTAGCTAGAAATGACAGTACATTTCTAACAAAGGCAAGAGCCAAAAGCTGAATTTTGTTCTTTTTATATCCCAGTGAGAGATATTATTTCTCCTGTTCCTTTTTAATTAATTAATTAATTTATTTATTTATGGCTGTGTTGGGTCTTCGTTTCTGTGCGAGGGCTTTCTCTAGTTGCGGCAAGCGGGGGCCACTCTTCATCGCGGTGCGCAGGCTTCTCACCATCGCGGCCTCTCTTGTTGCGGAGCACAGGCTCCAGACGCGCAGGCTCAGTAATTGTGGCTCACGGGCCTAGTTGCTCCGCGGCATGTGGGATCTTCCCGGACCAGGGCTCGAACCCGTGTCCCCTGAATTGGCAGGCAGATTCTCAACCACTGCGCCACCAGGGAAGCACCTGTTCCTTTTTATAAATATGATTTTATATGTGGTATAAGCACAAGAATACCCACAACACACAGGTAAACTATGAAGCAAAACAACAAAGAACAACCGTGAACCCACCATCCAGGTTAAGAACTCGAACGATGCAATGTGTACTATACATTACTCTCCATTGTTAGGGGAGGGAGTACTCTCCCTCCCTTAACAATAAACCTCCATCCTGATTTTTTATACATTATCCCCTTCCCTTGCCTTTTAAAAACAGCATTTTCACATATGTATTTATTCCTAACATTTATGTTGGTTGGTTTTACTAAAGGTTTACTTCTTGGTAATTCAGTATCTTACTATTAGAAACATGAAAAAATAGACCCATGGAGGCTACCTTTAAAATTCTTTGTATGATAGATTTTGAAAACATATCAGCTTGAGATTGCATTTATTTTTTCAGTTGGTAAATTATTATTTCAGTTATTACAGTATATTAAAAAATTATTTCAGTTGATATTGGTATTGGTCATGGATTGATAACAACAGCTATCTTTGTGAAATACCTTTTTAACATCTGATTACTATACTAATGTATGGATAGGCCAAAATTTCCTTAGCTATAACCTTAATATTGAATATACTATCTATTTTCCATTACTCTAATATAAATAGTAATAAGCTGAACATGTTTGCATAAATTTTTATTTCTTGTGGTTATTCATTTTCTAAAAAATAGGAAACTAGGAATGGAAATAGTGGCTCAAGGATGAGTATTTTTAAAGGTCATGATACATATATTTTACCATACTGTATTTGGGATATCAGGACATGTTTCATTACCATTACATTCTCTATCCCTTGAGAGATTTAACTGTTATGAATTCTTTTGAATCTTTGATATTTAAGTAGATTAAAATGATGAGCTCTTCTAATTTTCTTCTATTTTTTGTCTAAATGAAATATTTCTTTTTACATCTTTATTGGAGTATAATTGCTTTACAATGTTGTGTCAGTTTCTGCTGTACAACAAAGTGAACCAGCTATACATATACATATATCCCCATATCCCCTCCCTCTTGAGCCTCCTCCCCACCCTCCCTATCCCATCTCTCTAGGTCATCACAAAACATTGGGCTGATCTCCCTGTGCTATGCAGCAGCTTCCCACTAGCTATCTGTTTTACATTTGGTAGTGTGTATATATCCATGCCACTCTCTCACTTCATCCCAGCTTCCCCTTCCTCCCTGTGTCCTCAAGTCCATTCTCTATGTCTGCGTCTTATTCCTGCCCTGTCACTAGGTTCATCAGTACCATTATTTTAGATTCCATGTATATGCGTTAGCATACGGTGTTTATTTTTCTCTTTCTGACTTACTTCACTCGGTATGACAGACTATTATTTTCATTTTGTATTTCTTATTTGTATATAATCTATTAGCAATGAATATATTGTTTTATTCTATAATTCTCATTTGTTATTTTCATTTTGTTAAATTTTTTAATTTTCTCTATTGAAATTTTATTTTTGATTATTAAAGTTTTTCCTTTAGAGGGATGTCAAATTTATAGTTTATTCCATTTGCAGTTTATTTGCTTCCTGTGAATCTTGCAAAGACCATTCACATTTGGAGATGAAAGAAATAGTTCAACTTTTTCTTTCTACTTTTGATGTTTTTATTTTAAATCACCATATCCCTTTAATATGCAACAGTGTATGTAATGCAGTTGCCAGCATTGTTAGGGTTCTTACCGTGTGTCAGACAATTATCTCAGCACTTTACATATTTACCTGTTTAATCCTCTCAAATACCCTATAGCAATGGGCACTATCATTATCTCTATTTTATAGTTGGGAAAACTAAAGCCCAGAGAGACTAAGTAACTTGCACAGAGAGAATTTACAGTTGGGAGCAAAGCAGTTATCTCTTAATTCCTATGTTATAAGTCCCCTCTAACTGATTCTGAATTTTATTCTACCTTACATTTATGCCAGTAAATGGTTTAAAGTAGATATCTAAATAAGTATTATTTTTCAGAAGAATGAGGTGTTCCCCAAACTGATTTGTTGCTTCAATCAAATAAATTCTTATGCATTCTAGATTCCTTTTCGAATAGTTGATTCTATCTATACCTTTGTCTTTCCTTATGCCTATATCACATTGATTTGATTTTGTACCATAATAGTGTGTTTTAACATACTACCTTGTATTATTCTTTTTCAAAATTATTTTGGATATTTTTATCTATTTATTCTACCAGATGAAAGAAGTAATTTTCTTTATTTCGAAAAAATACTGATGAGATTTTAACATTACGCTACATTTATAAATCAATTTGAAAGTAAATTGTCATTTAAATATTTTCTCCTTTTTAACTCTTTCTTCACATTAGTAAATTCTGATTTCTATCACTACATTTCTTCATACTGATCAGATATATATATACACACATACACACACACACACACACATACATATATATGTTTGTATATATATATATATATATACCTTTATATACCTTGTTAAAACATTCCCATGTATTCAGCAGTTTTTTTGTAATTGTGAATGAAACTTTGTAGCAATTATATTTTTCTCTATTAATAATACATGACTGGTATTGACATTTGAAGTAATTTTTGTCTGATATTAATAATTCTCTAATTATTTCTAATCTGTAAATAATGACTTTTTTGTCACCTTTCTTGTGGTTTTACAATTATTATTCTTGTTTCCTGCCTTATTACATTGGCTACAATTTCTAGAAAATTTCAAATAATATTTCAGATTTCCAAGCATTTAAAAAATATTTTAAATGAAAATATAAAATTAGGGGCATGGACTGTGGAATAACTTTTACATATTTGTCCAACCTAAGCCCTGTCTTTCAAGGGGAAATAGATTAGCACAGCAAGGCATGGACATTGGCCTTCCTGTTACCAAACTTGTCTGGCCAAGATACATTTTTCAGGAAAAATTGCCACACAATTCATCTGCTCCACTGCAGCAAACAGAGTTATTTTTAAACTCTGATTGCCAACAACCAGATAATAGAAATAACAAAGGGGAAATTGTTGACACTCCCTCTGGAATGAAACCCTAATTCCTAGATTTATCTCATTCTAGCTACTGTACAACTGTACAACTATAGGAACAGTAAAAGAGGGGTTGGGAAGAGGGAAAATGTGTGCCAGGGATGAACTCAAATATAGATTTCCATATTTCTGTTTTTTCAAATAGCATGCAATTTTGTCTTTTTTTTTTCTTTAACTAAGAATGCTTAATTATATGCCTTGTCTAAAATTCATTAACAATCAAGTCTCTTATTTTTTGTTTAAAAAAAAACATTTTATAACATTCTCAACAAAGATTAATTTCTTAATAAACAAATAATTAAATTGAAAATGAAATCTACACAAAGATATTCTCTTCAAAGTCATAGTCAACAGCCCCTCACTATAATACATTTTAGATTATTCATGTTGGCATGGCTATCACATAAAATTCTGAAATGTTCAAATAATCTAATATAAATGTCCATGAGGACTCTGAGAGTGACTGTTTCTGTGACAACACTTTTGATGCCTCTGTTACTGCTTCCTAAGCCACAAGAAGAAAATACAGTTAAATTCAGGGTTTATTTCTTTGTTAAAATAATTGTAAGATAGCCTTCACAAGATACACTGTTGGAAAGCTAGTACATGAAGAAATGAAACAATATTAATGGGACAGACTTATATTTTATACATATCATTGTTCAGAGCCTTGGTCCACCACTAGCTAGCTATGTGACATTGAGCAAGTTATTTAATTTCTCCCTAAACTTTGCTTTCTTCATATGTCACATTATTATGAGATAATATTATTTTCTGGTTCCATAAATGTCTATTGCCATAATGATGATGATGATGTACATTTGAAAGTCCTCTTAAATCTGACTCATCTTAGAGAGTTTATGAGTTATGTTTCATAATCTTTATTTTTTTTGTAAATATTACACAGATCTCTTCTGTGAGACTTAACATCAATGCAACAATCAGCTAATTCAAATCAAACAAATCACTAAAGGGTGTGATATTATAGCAAAAGTACAGAATTGTAGATCTGGAGATAAAAGCATTAGATGTGAATTTGCCACATCCCAGATGTTCAAACCTCAGTTTCTTCATTTGTCTTCCCTGCCTTACATGATTTGTTAAGATCAACTGAAATAACACATGAAACATATTATAAGTCTGTGAAATATGATTTGAATATGTTTTTCAAAATAGTGCATGGGTATTGAAATCTATTTCATGATATTGTGCAAGCAACTACACACTTTAAGGCCTGATTCTCATATGTTAATATAGCTGAAACCAAGTGTAAAATTTATGTATTATATATTGCTGTTTTTCTTAAATTTTGCAAAGCTAACCAACTTTAAACAAAATTGTTTTTATAATTTTATCATTCAGTATTCTGATAAAATTGGATATCAGAAAAAAAATTATTGCTAGGTGTTAATCCCTTTGTTAAGTACAAATCATTGCATGAGTTGGCAAGTCCTGCTGAAATGAAATAATTCAGTATATACATTGTTATGTTTACTTTTCTACCAAAGTTTATTATTCACTTCTTAGTATAAGACATTTTCCAATTTATTATATAATTGAATCAAGCTTTCATCACTAATCGTAGAGAATGGTGAACACTCTTACCTAGGTTCATAAAGATCTTTGTGCTCCTAAAAAGCTCCTCCATTAATATTTTAAAAAAGTAATTTTCTGGGCTTCCCTGGTGGCGCAGTGGTTGAGAATCTGCCTGCTAATGCAGGGGACACGGGTTCGAGCCCTGGTCTGGGAAGATCCCACATGCCACGGAGCAGCTGGGCCCGTGAGCCACAATTGCTGAGCCTGCGCGTCTGGAGCCTGTGCCCCGCGACGGGAGGGGCCGCGATAGAGAAAGGCCCGCGCACCGCGATGAAGAGCGGTCCCCGCACCGCGATGAAGAGTGGCCCCCGCTTGCCGCAACTGGAGAAAGCCCTCGCACGAACCGAAGACCCAACACAACCAAAAATAAATAAATAAATAAATAAATAAATAAGAAAAAAAAATCCTTAAAAAAAAAAAAAAAAGTAATTTTCTAACTTTCTTTTAAAGAAAAATACACAGATTTTATAAGTACATTTATACTACACTCTACATTATCCTCAAAGAGAGGGTTTATTTAGGGTGAGAGATAGCATTCCCTTAACTGAAAGCCACTTCTTTCTCAGGTTTATTCCATTCCTGTTAATGAAATGTGTGATGACTCCTGTGTCAGGGAATTAATGATACTCAATAAGTAAAGAATGGGAAACCTGGGTAGATGAATTATGCCTGTTCTTCAGTTCTTTTCAAAGAGGAAAATTGAAAGAATCCATGGCATCACACTTATTATGATATTAAAACTATGGGAATTTCATCAGATAAAAGAAATGTTAAATGAAATCCTCTCTGTAAACACTCATGTCAAGAAAGGCAATTTTAGCTATGCAGTGGTGTAGCATTTTGTTTTTTCTGCCATAAAACCATCAGATCAATAAAAAATTATGTAGCAGATTATTACACTGTGCTCACCATAGCTCTAATCGTAAATAATACAGCAGTTATCCTGGTTATATTAATTATAATTAGAATGCAGATAATGTAGACGGTCTTTTATTACTAGAGCCAAATCAATTTTCCAGTGTTATTCAATGCAAGGTCACACAAAGTTGTGGGAGCTTTTAGACTTCTTACGAAATGGCCTGCCTGCCTGTGTGAGAGAGGGTTTGGCTCAGCTGTGTAAGACACATTGACTGGGAAGATCATTGAAATAATTACAGCCATGAACCCTTGCCTATGATGGCAGAATTTCATTTTATAAAGTAAGCATAGCCATAACCCAACCTCCTTTATGGTAGGAAGCCTCATAAATCTTTCAGAGGAGACCAAGTCTTCTGTTTAGTGGTAAAGAGGAAATCAAAATGGATTTGTTTGCATTGTTCATTTCTCCTCATTGCCTTTTTGTTCCATGCCTTGGCATTCATATTTTTTAAAGACATTCCATATGTAATCATCTTGTAATGATAGAGGGAAACCACAGAACAACAAACTAACAGAAAAACATTAGGTGTTCAGTGTAGGTAGATGGTGTATAGGCTGATTTTGCATACTGTCATATGAGGATTTTTTATGAAACTGGAGTTTGGTTGCTCAAGAAGACATGAAATGGGAAGAATGCAAGAGAATGAGACAGAGGTTAAGTTCAGAAGAAATTATTTTACAGATGTCTTCATCATGGTTAAGGGGAAATAAGAGATTTAGGCCCCAAAGTCTATGGAACCAGAAACTGTGGTTCAGAATTAACCCACTATCAAGACACCAGAAAGGGGTGGCATGGTAATTCTGGAATCTCTGGTTGAGCAAATCTAATGGTGCTGGATTAGAAGCTTGTGTGTTACTGAGATTTCCCACTTGACAAACTCCCTCAGATGGTGGAGCCAAGGTCTGACCAGGTCACAAACTCAAATGAGAGCAGGCGAGTAAAACATAGAGTGTACTGGACTGGAAGTAAAGTAATATAACTGGTAGGGAATGTGTCAAAACGTTGGAAAATTCATGACTGGCATAAAGACATTGATGTTCACAAAATGTTTCATCAGTGCTTTAATATATCTTTGGGAAGAGGGTGGCCCACAGACCATCAATGTTTGACCTCTGGCTGCAAAGCCATGTTTGTTTTCTTGGTAGTTAGGAAATTTATGCATTCAGGTCACTAGGCAAATTTCTTCTGAGATTTGACAAAGTCACTAGTATTAACAGAAGTGATATTTGCAAAGGTAGGGAATGGGGAAGGTATTTCAAAGAGCAGAGTCAAGAAGCTATAACCAAAAAGGGAGCCAGGGGGCTTCCCTGGTGGCGCAGTGGTTGAGAATCTGCCTGCTAATGCAGGGGACACAGGTTCAAGCCCTGGTCTGGGAAGATCCCACATGCTGCGGAGCAACTAGGCCTGTGAGCCACAACTACTGAGCCTGCGTGTCTGGAGCCTGTGCTCCGCAACAAGAGAGGCTGCGATAGTGAGAGACCCGTACATCGCAATGAAGAGTGGCCCCCGCTTGCCGCAACTAGAGAAAGCCCTCACACAGAAACGAAGACCCAACACAGCCAAAAATAAATAATAAATAAATTATAAAAAAAAAAAAAAAGGGAGCCAGGCTGAGAACCAGAACTCCACTGGTGAGCAAAGAAAAGTAGGCATTGTGGATAAAGATCCAACTTCAGTTCTTCAGAGGGCCCATTTTGAAGTCCTGGACTAAAGCACCAACCTCAGTGAACTGGTTCCTTAAAGGCTGGAGTGTCAGGTTGACCAATGATCTCTGTCTGCAAGGAAGGAAGGGCAGCTTCAGTCCTTAGGGTCTCAATACCTGTGGATAGAGGTGAGGTATAAGTAAATAAATAGCCATGTTTCAGAGGTAGAGGTTGGCCAAAGGAGGAAGCTCTAAATGTCAGGTCTTTAGAAATCACAGCACTCAAAATAAATAGTAATAAAAAACCCTTGGCTACTATTTATTAAGCTTATGAACTGCACACTCTCTCAGGCACTTTACATGTGCTTTTTTTCTTTTTTTATTCATCACAGTCTTCGAAGAACTAGGTACTATTACTACTTGGATTTTATAGATGTGAAAACTGGGGCTTTCTGAAGTCATATAGCAAAAGGTGAGCCAGAATTCAGACATACATTTTTCTTTGGCTTGAGATCCCAGCTCTTCACTATTAAACACTACTGCTTCCAGGTTAACAAAATTTATAGAGATCTAAATTACAGGGCAAAAGCAATTGCATCTTTTAAGACCTCTCACCTAGGTACCATGTTTTCTCAGAATCTGAGACCAGGTAAAGAGAAGGTCTCTGTTGCTTTTAAATGAGCAGCAGCCATATATGGTCTTCTGATTGAACAAGCATCCTAACCATTTTAACGATAGTTCTACTCAGTAATACATTACATATTTAAAGCCACCAATCCTTAAGTAATGCTTTTAAACCACTTAGAGACTTGGGCAAATTGGTTTTTAAAATGGAAATTAACACCAGTCTTTCTCAAACTCTTCCAAAACTTTGAAGAGAAGCAAACACTCCTAAACTCATCTTATGAGCCCAGCATTATCCTAATACCAAAACCCAAAAAAAGACACAACTAGAAGAGAAAACTGCAGGCCAATATCTCTGATGAATATAGATGCAAAAATTCTTAATAAAATACTAGCAAACAATTCAGCAGCTCATTAAAAGAATTATTCACCATGATCAAGTGGTACTTATTCTTGAGATGCAGCAATGGCTGAACATAGGCAAATCAGTCAATGTGATGATACATCACATTAATAGAATGAAAGAAAAGAATCATGTGATATCTCAATAATTGCAAAAAAATCATTTGAAAGAATTCAAATTCCATTTATGATAAAAACTCTTAATAAATTAGATGTAGAAGGAACATATCTCAACATAGTAAAGGTCATATATGAAAAGCCCATGGCTAACATCACAAGGATGAAAGGTTGAAGGCTTTTCCTCTAAGATCAGGAACAAGACAAAGGTGCCCACTCTCACCACTCCTATTCAACATAGTACTAGAAGTCCTAGTTAGAGCAATTAGGCAAGAGAAAGAAAAGGTATCAGAATTGGAAAGGAAGGAGTATAATTGTCTGTATTTGCAGATGGCATGATTTTCTATATAGAAAAGCTTAAAGACTCAGCCAAAAAAACTGTTAGAGCTAATCAATTCAGTAAAGTTGCAGGATACAAAATTAACATGCAAAAATCAATAGCATTTCTATACACTAACAACCAATTTTCTGAAAAAGAAATAAAGAAATCGATCCCATTTACAATAGCATCAAAACAACGATATACTTTGGCATCAATTTAAGTAGGTGAAAGATCTCTACTCTGAAAATTACAAGATGTTGATGAAAGAAATTGAAGAAGACATAAATAAATGGAAAAGTATCCCATGTTCATTGATTGGAATAATTAATATTGTTTGTTAAAATGTCAATACTACCAAAAGCCATCTATAGATTCAATGCAATCCCTATAAAGAATCCAATGGCACTTTTTACAGAAGTAGAAAAAGCACTTTGAAAATTATATGGAAGCACAGAAGAGCCTAAGGAGACAAAGAAATCCTGAGAAAGAAGAACAAAGCAGGAGGTTATATACTTCCTGATTTCAAGCTATATAATAAAGCTTATGGTCATTAAAACAGTATGGTACTGGCGTAAAAACAGAGCAATGGAAAAGAATCAAGAGCCCAAAAGTAAACTCAAGCATATACGGTCAACTAATACTTGACAGGGGAGGCAAGCATACTCAATGGAGAAAAGACAGTCTTTTCAATAAACCATCCTGGGATAATTGGATATTCACATGGAAAAGACTGACAATGAACCCATATCTTACACCACTCATAAATATTAACTCAAAATGAATTGAAGACTTACCTGAAACCATAAAACTCCTATAAGAAAACATAGGAATAAAGCTTCTTGACATGGGACTTGGTAGTGATTTTTGGATATGACATCTAAAACACAAGCAACAAAATCAAATATAAGCAAGTAGGACTACATCAAACTAAAAAACTTCTGCACAGTAAAAGAAACCATCAAAAAAGTAAAAAGAAAACCAACAGAAAGGGAAAAAATATTTATAAACCATATATCTGATAAGGGGTTGATATCCAAAATATATAAAGAACTCATACAACTGAATAGCAAAATAATATATAACCCAATTAAAAAAGGGTAAAGGACCTGAATAGACATTTCTCCAAAGAAGATATGCAAAAGGCAAATAGGTACATGAAGAGATGCTCAACATCACTAGTTATTAGGGAAATGCAAATTAAAACCACAATGAGATATCACCTCATGCCTGTTAAAATGACAATCATCAAAAAAACAAGAGATAACAAATGCTGGTGTGGATGTGGAGAAAAGGGAACCCCTGTGCACTGTTGGTAAGATTGTAAGTTGGTACAGCCACCATGGAAAACAGTATGGAGGATCCTCAAAAAATTAAAAATAGAACTACCATATGATCTAGCAATTTCACAGGAAGTAAAAACACTAATTTGAAAAGATATCTGCATCCACATGTTAATAACAATTTTATTTGCAACAGTCAAGACGTGGAAACAACCTAAGTGTCCATCAATGTATTAATGGGTAAAGAAGTTGTGGTGTATATATATATATTTTTTTCAGCCATAAGAAATGAGGAAGTCCTATCATATGTGACAACATGGATGGACCTTGATGGCATTATGCTAAGTAAAATATATGTGGAATATTAAAAATAAAAACAGAAACAAACTCATAGAAAAAGAGATCAGACTTCGGGCTACCAGAGGTGGAGGGTGGTGGGAGAGGGAATTGGAGGAAGGTGAGCAAAAGGTACAAATATAAGATGTGTAAGTACTAGGGATGTAATGTACAACATGATGACTATAGCTAGCACTGCTGTATGATACATAGCAAAGCCGTTAAGAGAGTAAATTGTAGGAGTTCTTATCATAAGGAAATTTCCCTTTTTTCCTTTCTCTTCTTTTTATTGTATCTATGTTAGAAGATGGACATTTGCTGAACCTATTGTGGTAATCATTTCATAGTATACGTAAATCAAACCATCGTGCCGTACACCTTAAACTTATACAGTGATGCATGTCGGTGATTTCTCAATAATACTGGAAAAAATGTAAGTTGTAACATATTTGCCAAAGTACAAAAATTAATATTTTCAGTACATTTCTACTTATGTCAACACATCCTGTTTCCCTCTTTCTTTTATGTAAGTTGATGTATAATTTATATGCAATAAAGTGTATCAATCTCAAATGTTAAATAAAAGTGAGGGAAGGAGGTACCTGTATCATAGTTACAAATGAATTAAGTGCCAGAGTTCTTGTCTTCTAGAAAATCATTGTGTCTGGTTGATGAGAAAAAATATATACACAGACAACATACTTTTGAAATATGAAATACACATGAAGCAATTAAATACAGTTGTAAAAATATATTGCTATAAATAAATGATGCCACATTAACACCAAAAAAAGAAAACTGAATTGTGGGGATAATAATCCACATGCAAAGGAAAGCTCTGTGCTTAGTTATAAACAACCTCATTTGCAGTATTAAAATTTGTATTGTTTTCAAAAATGTCAGTAAAATTTTTCTTTCTTCTCCTAACACTTCAGTTTTATTCAATTACATGGGAAAGAAATTTGAGTTCTTAACGTTTCTGACCTAAAGCACACGATACCTAGTGTTGGACTGTTTTGACATAGCATTTCTTTCATCTGTTTTGTTAAAGAAACAAATAAATTGGAAAAGTAGACTTTTGAGTATGTTTTGATATTTAAGAAGAAATACATTTAAATATATAAGAGCAATATTTGAAAATACAAAAATGGCTAAATGGACAAAGACCAATGAAAGGTGGAATCAAGAAAACAAATTTCACAAATTAAAAATAAAGGAAAATTTGATGTTTCATTATCAAGAAATAAATGTTTTAGTTCTTGACTACTTTCTGAAAAATTTTTAGGGTTAAAACAAAGACTGCCTGAGGCTGATTGACTTTTGTGAATAAAATTTGAAACTCGTGAAAGTGTCTAAAAGATACACAAAAATGTTAACAAATTTGAGTATGATTACTATAGATTTATTTCTAAAATCTGAAAACTTTTTAAAGAGGTATAAAGGAACCATAAAGTATTATACTTTAAGTGCAGGAAATATATGAAGTCAAGGTATTTTAGATATTTCACATTGAATCTCTATCATTTTTCTTCTCCCTACCAAAAGTAAAACACAGCTTAAATCAGATATGCTCCCATAAGACTTGAAGTGCAATTCTTTTCTGATACAATATATTTAAAATTTTTTGTTTCAAAATATATTTTCTCTGCTACTATGAAAATACGTCTTTCTTTAAGATGAAAGCTAATTCTTACGTAATACTTACTACAGACTAGTTGCTGTGCTGTAAGTGCCTTACAAATGTTAATTTATTTAATCCTCACAACAACTGCAACAACTACATATGTGATAGATACCATTATCTATAGATGAGGAAATAAGGATACAGAGGTTATATAAATTGCCCAAGGTCACACAGCAAGTAACTGGCAGAATGAGGCTTTGAACCCAGAGTTTGCTCTTAAATCCAGGGCTATTCTACTGAATCTTCACAATAAGATATTACTAAAATCAAACAATTCTACCCAACAAATAAGCGTCTCTGGTTTGTTTCCCTTTCTCAAAACACTATGCATTCCATGATCTGTATCTTAGAAGTTTATTTTTTTTAAGTAGCTCTCTATCTCAGAGGTACCTTGAGTATGAGCAGATGCATGAATTGCTATGGTAACTTCAGTGCTTTGAATAATAGGATCTGGGAATTATTTTGAGTGCAAAACATAAGGGGAAAAAATAAAGTCTAAATGTGACCTTGTCAACTGAATTAACTTCTAGGAGATTCCACTTTAAAATGATATGTCTAGCATTATCATTTTACTGCTAAAAACTGGGAAGCTTTCCAAATGTTAACTTACAAAGTTATTGTACTTCCAAATGAGAAATATGTCTTCTGAGGTATTTTCTTTTTCTTGAATACTGTAATAGATGGTTCTGTAAAATCCTATGCAAATAGCCAGTGTTGTAATTTGGAGCTACCATAAGAAGTTATTATAAACTGGGCATTTTAGAGGACTTTTGTTTAATTATTTACTGTGTAATTGGTGTGTGCCTTACTGTGCGCAGACTACTACCATTGGCTTTTTTTTTCCAGCTAAGTTCTATACACCTTTTTTCTCATTAGTGCGTAGGAGATACTGAAGTTAGGCACAGAATTAATTCTGCATTGAAAGGAAAAAGCAGTATTTCTCAGTAGAACATTAGGCTTCTCTCTCGTTCATTTTGTTATCCTGCCTTTTGCTTTCCCATGTTTTACTGCAGAGCCTGCATGACATTGGGATCTATCTCATCAGCTCTAGTCACTTGTAATAGCATCTCTAGCAAAACCACTAAAAAATAGTACCCTTTTTTTTCTCCCTCATCAGTTGCCTATGTCAGTAATAGGGAATTAGCTTTAAAAATATAATCTGATTGAGTACATTATGTTGACCAGCCTTGTGCATTTACACCCTGCACTTACTTCATTGTCTCTGTTTTAGAAATGGCCTTTATGCCTCCTGGTCTCAACAGAGAGCAAAAAAGACCATCTGGACACCACATATGAGGAAATCAGACATCTCTAGGTTAAATCATGCCCATTAGGACAATTTCTTGTCAGATAAGCTTCTGTGTACTTAGTCTGATAACTAACAAAATTACAATATGGTAATTTTAACTGGAAATTGTCCATTTTTAATCCTCAGGTTTTCTCTTTTATCCTCATTGGTAACCACCCTGTGAGTTCTCCTCCAAAGCCCTGGTGCTCAAAGCAACCCCAGCTGTGACAGTCAAGCTGTGGCAGCTGCGAAGTGTCTGGACAGCAGAGTGTTGCACCATTGACTCAAGCATTATAATACACTGGGGTGGAAGCACATGACTGTGTAATGGGATAATTTGATTTCTCTCTGATTTCTAGACACATCACAAAATAAGTCATGGCAGTGAAATGACGTGTAGAGTAATTGGTGAGTTTTGAGCCACATAGTTGCCACGTGCTAGCCTATGTGACCTTAAGCAAATCACAAACTCTTTTTTTTTTTTTTTTTTTTACTTCTAGTGTTCTTATCTGTAAAATGGGATGTCTTTTCTCTTTTGATTATCAAATAGGAACAGGCACACCAGAGAAGGCTGGTTAATAGTCTATTCTCAATGTGATGGCTGCAAATGCCTTATGTTTTACTCACAGTGAATTTTAATTATATCCATCAATTAAAAATCAGAAGATGTTACATTTGAACGTCAATATTCTAAATTTTCTCTAGAAACATGATAATTTAACAACACCGGTCCCCTATTCCCACATGGCAACAAAAGCCTGTGAAGTAGCCCCTTCCCCTTTAGATAATGGTCTTCACTTTAGTCCCCATCTGGCCTGCTTTGCACATTTCTGTCTCCTGCCTAGCCCCTGGAAGCATTTGAGTTTGTTACCTGTGTTATTTATAAAAGCACATTTAAATTTAGATGCAGTGTTCTTGACAAACACACTCAATGTAGAACCTGAAGACTAGCTTCCAAATACTGGTTCTTAAACTTGGGTGAATCATGGAAATTTACTGGGTGAAAGTGATTTCTCTGTGCATTAAAATGTGCACAATAATAGCTATGTAATGGAATTGTAAGAATTTTTAATTTTTTTTAATTTTTTCTTTTTTTTTAACTGGAGTATAGTTGCTTCACAATGTTGTGTTAGTTTCTGCTGTACAGCAAAGGGAATCAGCCACACGTATGGACACCAAGGGAGGAGCAGGGGGTGGGATGGTTTGGGAAATTGGGATTGACATATATGTACTACTATGTATATAATAGATAACTAAGGAATTATAAGAATTTAATGAAACAATATGTATAAAAATATTTTGCAACAACCAAACACTAAAGGTATACTTGGTACTTTGCACATTTCTTTTTAAAGAAAAGTAAGTTGGCTCTTGCTTCAAGAAATGTTACTCATTAGACCTTAGGCTGACCAGCATCTCAATCTGATGATCTTATAAGGTAAATTACATTTGTTTTATTCCCCAAATTTTGTTATGGGGAATTCTATTAAACTGCATTTTTCCTCAGTTATTTGAGTCAAGGAATGATGATAATGATTCACAAGAATATTTTAAAATGAAATTTATTTCCCAAAGCTATTTGTGTTAGCTTGAAAAAGAATTAAGCATCAGCCATTGGAGGCTCCAACACTACATTGTTTATGGTTGACCTTTCTTCAAG
The DNA here is from genome assembly GCF_949987535.1 of Balaenoptera acutorostrata. Taxonomy (NCBI): domain Eukaryota; kingdom Metazoa; phylum Chordata; class Mammalia; order Artiodactyla; family Balaenopteridae; genus Balaenoptera; species Balaenoptera acutorostrata. The sequence continues at coordinate 31,769,224 of NC_080080.1, read as the reverse complement.
TCTTCCATTTTCTTTTCCGGGATATCTGGGTTACAAATGAATTTTAAATGAGGTAACCATGTTGTAATGGATTGAAAATGCCTACCATAGGGCTTTGCTCATTTTAGGAGTTCAAAGAATGTTAAAACTCAATGAAACAGGACAAGAGCAGAAACAGAAATCAGAAAATCCTGTCTTGCTATTTGAATTGAGTTGCCCTCCTGTTCCCTTGCTTTAAGCAAACAGGAATAAATTGTGATTTACGGTGATGCCTTGAAATTAATAACATTCTCCTCCAAAGAGCAGGGAATATATTATACCTCTTCCTAATTATGGATGTCATTACCTACTTTCTAATTCATTTGTTTAATATCCTCCATGAGGCAGGCAGGATTGGGTATATAGTATTACCTTATTTTATATGTGATGAAAGGAAAACAGAGAGAGATTAAGTGCCTTTTCCAGGTCAGTCAGTGATATAGTGGGAGAACTAAGGCTACCAGTGAGATTGCCTGGATCTTCAATCCTGTTGACAAGAAAAAAAAAAACAAAACTCTGAAGTCCTTGATACACTTTCAGCATTTAGAATATGTTTATGACTTTTGAATCTATAAAATCCTTCATGAAACCAAATGGTGACTATAATTTTACAAAACAAAAGCAAAATTATGCATTTATTTATTCAACAAAAATTTATTGAATACATCAAAAAATATTGAGGCCAACAACAAACTATAAAATATCTACCATAAATGTAACAAAGCACTGAGGTCCATATTTATTTATTATTAAGAGAACTTACATGAATGGATAAGAAAACCACCAAAACTTGAATGGAAAACTGTGTAAGAGATATGAAAGTATAATTTACACACACACAAAATTCAAATGACTAGTGGAGTACAGCCAGCACATTCTTTATAGTAACCAAAACTCATGAGTGTTCAGTGGTCCCTCATTGTTTTAAAAATAGGGTCAAATATCTTGGCATGCCATGTAAATTCCTTTAATTATGACCCCTGTGTAGCTCTCTAGCCATGCCTTTCACTACCCCATCTCCCCACAGCTCTACCCTATCCTCCTGCTTCTTAGTTCTCAGAATCCATCGTGCTGTGCTGTCTCTTACCTTCCTACAATCTGACCCCCCTGTACCTCTTTCTCTTCCAGAATACACAGACTGTAAATCAGTTACAAAACATGCTGTTTAGTTCAGATGACATTTTTCTTTTTTTGTAGCAAGAATTTCTGGAGAAAGGAAGCAGTTCATTGATTTATATTCTGCCACAACCTCCCTATTTCATTGGAAAACAATAACAGTTTGTCCATAGGTTATACCATGAGTAGCACTGTGATAAAATGTTCAACTTTATGTGTATGTGTTAAGGAGAGTTCTGTCCCACAATTTACTCAGGCTTACAATGGGAATAACAATGCCCACCTGAGTGTTGAATTTCCCATATCTGAAAATGGGAAGAGTAATAACTACTTTGTGGTGTTTAGCAAGAATCTTTCAGTAGGTGTTCAGTGGTATACCAGACATTGGATAACTATTAGATACTTCACTGGGCCAGGGCCCTTCCTCCCCCCAGTTAAATGACTAGTGTCAGAAATAAACTTATAATTATAGATCTGACTGCCAGAAGGAACTTAGAGGAGATCACAGTCTCTTAGTTTACACTGTGATCTCTCTGCTCTGAGCTTCATATCTTCTTGTTCAACATTCACCATGTTTGTAATAGCGGTCTGATGTCTGTCTTCCCCAGTTGAGCTCCATGAGGGCTGCCTTCCCAGTCACTCGTCCATCCCCACTGCTTGATACAGTGCCTGACACAAAGTAGCCTCTCAATAAATAAATGGCTAAATGATTAAATAAATGACTACATGAATAAGTCACCCATGAGAAAACCAAGGACAAGAAAATAACACAGATGACATAAAAGAATGACTAAAATTAGGAGGGAGACAATGAAACCTACATATTCTCCTTTTAAGTCATTTATAAGCAATGTGGTTAATATCAACATCATATTGTCATTTCATAATAATAACCATGGAGAAATGCAAAGCCAGGAAGAGAACCGGTGAGTGAAAGCCACAAGTAACTAGCTGGTGAGGTGTCAGTTTGCTCTTTGAGAAAGGTGTTCAGGACTGATCTCATCATTGAGGTGTCATTGGAACGGAAATCGGAAAACAGGAAGGAGGTGACCCATGATGGACATCTGGAGAAGCTGTTCTAGGCAGAGGGGAAAAAATGTACTTGATAGAGCAAAGCAGTCAGTATTGCTAGAGTGAACTATGGTAGTTAAGAGAATACTGACAGTAAGGTCACAGAGATTAGCACTGTGGTGGAGGAGATCATCTAGGTCCTTGTAGGCAGTTATAAACATGGAAAATTATTGGAGAGTTTGGAACAAGGTCTGACATAATCAGATTTCTACATTTTCATAGGATTGTTCTGCCTGCTATGTAGAGAATAGAAGGGACTGGGCAGAAGAGGGGAAATCACTTAGAAAACTACTGCAGCAATCCAGGGGAGAAATGACAAGCACTTAATCACATGCTACACCTCCCTTCAAGGGAAGCTGAGAAATGTAATCTAGCTGTATGCTCAGGGGATAGAAGAAGCTGGATTGGAGAGCACCTAACCAGTCTCTGTCATGGGATTCATTAAATCCCACTCCAGATAAGTAGTTTATTGGTCGAGTGTCCTCATGTGTGTGACTTAAGAGTAAGTTCAATTCAATCTGAGTACCTGTGTTGTAATGGAACCATGAAAACTCTCTCCCCCAACCCCCTTTTGCATGCGACTGTATATAGAGGAGCAGTGGTTCTCTGGTGCACATGCAAACTGCAGATCAGATCTCAATGGGAATTTGGTTTGCACTTCTAAAGTGATCGCTATTGTTCCAACAGCCTTGTGGAATCAAGAAAAAATTTTCATTAAGGACAAGGAGAGGACAAAGTAGAGAATCTACAGGATGGATGACCACAGGCTCTTGCTGTGGCTTTTCCTATCCACAGTGCACATTCTGGTGTGTGTGTGTGTGTGTGTGTGCATGTGCACACACACATGTACACAGTCAGCCATTCACTAGCCACACACATACACACACCCTGACAATCTTCCTTCCTTTTTCACAGAAAACGCTCTATTTCTGGCATCCTTGGCATGTCCTCATGACATCGTGTCTAACCAGAATCACCCAGTCTACCTCTTTTCTTTTCACTGGTTTCTTCTTCATTTATTAAGAATCAACACTGCAATAATCTTCTCCAAGAAGCCTACCCTGTCTTTACCAAGCTGAACTAGGAGTCCTTTCTCTTACCTAAAATAATTTGCATATATCTCTGTTAATACACTTATCAAATTCTAGCCAATTAATGCAGTTAACACTAGACTCTTAGATCTTTGTAATCAAGAACTGCGTGTTCATCAGTGTATCCCCAGTATTTAAGTGTCCAGTACGTAGCAGGTGCCCGTGGATTGTGTTGAATGAAATGAGTGAATGAATGAATCAATGGATTATTCTGAGTTGATTAGGATAAAGAACAGCAAACACACTGAAGACGTCATGATAGAGCAGAGGAATGTTCACAGTACATCATGTAAACAGGACAGGTAGAGAAATCATTATGAGCTCATTCCTTTTCTTTACAAGTTCCCTGGATAACGATGTGTCAGGTCACATTTATTGATCAGATTTCAGAACAGCTAAATGATACTGAATATAGAAATCACTTTACTTAGTTAATACTTAGTTGATTACATATACCCCTACCTTGTTACACAAAGGTCTTGAGATAGTGATGTGGAATGTATGCTTCAAAGATTTAGCTTTGCTGTAAAAGGTTAGCCAAGTTAAGTTTTTAAAAAGTAGAATGAGACCTGAGGTGGTATAAAACATTAAATTTTATCTTGAGAGATCGGCTTTTATCGGGTGGGATATTTTTGCAGATATCAGCACAAACACTCTTGCAAAGTCAAGACATTGGGGATGGGGAGAAGGTGGCAGGGAGCCAAAAGAAAGCGCTGCAATTTGGTTGAAATTAATAGGCAGCTGTTAGGTCATCTCTAAGCTATCACTTCATTATGCTGAAAATTCAGGATGGGTTGAAACCAGAGCTAATTCCAAATAAAATGTGGTTAGCTGAATTGTCAATATGGTTAAAATAATATACTAAATAGCTAAATCCAGAGTATGATTTTTACAATTGCAGGAATGGGGAAGGTTACTATGGTGGGTACTAACTCTTCTCAACTAACAGTTTTCTCGTCTGCAAGTCAGGTTAATAGAATTTTCTTGCTAGGAGAGTATAAAAAGTCTGGCACTTAGCAAGTCCAAACACACCACAGCAAAACCTTTATGTTCCATCTGATGCTCTCCAACTCTCCCAAAACAAGACTTCACCTGCTGAGGTCAGCAAACAAGTTTGTGGTTCTTTATTGCTGAAGTTACTCAGGAATTCTTTTTGTTTTTTTTAATTTTTTATTTATTATTTATTTATTATTTTTATTTTTGGCCGTGTTGAGTCTTCGTTTCTGTGTGAGGGCTTTCTCCAGTTGCGGCGAGTGGGGGCCACTCTTCATCGCAGTGTGCGGGCCTCTCACTATCGCGGCCTCTCTTGTTGCGGAGCAGAGGCTCCAGACGCTCAGGCTCAGTAGTTGTGGCTCACGGGCCCAGTTGCTCCGCGGCATGTGGGATCTTCCCAGACCAGGGCTCGAACCCGTGTCCCCTGCATTGGCAGGCGGATTCTCAACCACTGCGCCACCAGGGAAGCCCCAGGAATTCTTTATTTACTAGTAACTTTATTATTTGCACTGTTGATTATGAAGTATATGTTAACATGCATTAGATGTGAAAAATAAACTACCTCTTGAACCTCTTTCATGAATAGTTTATATTCTATGTTTTTTAAAAAATAAAAGTAATATGAATTAGAGTAAAAAGTATTATTAACTAAAAGCACTGTTCAATAGAGCTTTATGCAACAATGGAAATGTTCTATTCTGTACTGTCCAATATGGTAGCCACTAACCCCATGTGGCAGTTGATCACTTGACATGTAGCTAATGAGATTAAGGAACTGAATTTTTAATTTTAATTAATTTAAATTGAATTAGCCATATGTGATTAGTGGCTACCATATTAGCACAAACTTCTATCAAGTTAGTTTATTAAACAAATAAGTAAAACAGAAAACATTTCAGATGATAATAAGTACCATGTAGAAACATAAAGCCAGGAAGGAGACCACACTGTCCTCATGAAACTTATTTAATCTTTTAATGTCCTGATTTATTGAGCATCTATAGGTTCTTACCTACTGTCCATTTTCAATCATAAAATATTTTCTACTCAAAAAGTAATTTCCTTTTTTTGTCACAAGTGATATTTTTATGACAAACTTATGAAGAACAAATTGTATTTTTTTCCGACAATGCCTTGGTATCTATGTTTATTTTAGTCAGTCTTGTGGCAACTTTTCTATGATGTCTTGAAACCTAGAGGAAGGCAGATTGAAAAATTTGCATTCCAGTTTTGGAAAGTTGGTTTATACAGTCTGACTCAAGTAAGATATATTTTTTAAAAAAATACCTTTATTGTCACAAGATTGCAAACAGTCATATATATCCGGAACTGCATCTATTAAAAAAGTAAAGAAATGTTTAATTGGGGGACTTTAAAATTCAATATTGCATCAAAACAAACCAAAGCAAATTCAGACTCAGTGAACTTATCATACTTGAAATAATACAGAATAATTCTAATATTTTCAAAGAAGTAAACTCTCTAGGCAGCTTCATGTGACTATGTATTTTTTCAAGTATTAATGTCAAAAAAAAAAACAAAACAGTTTTGATTAGGAGCTACACTGAAACTCAGACTGGGCCAACTGGGAAACTGGACTATCACAGTGACGGTAATACTATTATGTGCCCTAAACTTTAGTGGGTTTCTGTAGTTCTGTACAAAGGCCCTCAAAGCACTTCACGTGTTTTGTATCATTTGTCTTCGCAGGATTCCTGTAGTGGAGGAAGGGGGCAACCGTAATTAAAGATTAGATGTGTCAGTTTTCCATTGTTGTGGAAACGCATTAAACTGGAACCTATTCAGCCTGCCAACCAAGATAATTAAGCAGTCATTTCACTTATCAATGTACCAATTACTTGATTTTTCTGTAACTTCCTCTCCATTTTCTCTCAGACAACAACTGCTTCTTCCATAATTTTAATGTTCAACTCTAGTGATAATACTTCTTGGGAACAGTGTTTTGGGACACTTCCTTTTGTGAAATTTCCTTAATGACTCTTCTGTAGCCACCAGATCAAGTTCATGTGCAGGGCCTTGGGGTGTGAAAAAATAGGTCCTCCTTTATTCCAAGTCAACAACATATGTTTGAGGCATGTTAGGTAATGTAACTAATTCCAAACATTTCTTGGTTTATACTATTTTTTCTTTTTTTAGGCTTAGGTCTTACTATACCCAGCCATACTGTATATATAGTACAACCACTCTTCAGACAAGTAACTACTCCCTCCCTATTGTTTTATAACATTTTAACATTCATATTTAGCATATAATGCTGATGTGAAAATTTTTTAAAAATCATATAGGTAGTGACTATAAAAAGATTTAGCTTTTAAATTTTGTCTACAAAAAATTCATCACACCCTTTTTTCATTTTCACTACTTCATTTCATATCAATAATTCATAATCAATAGCAGTAACTAGGAAAAAATACTTCCTTCAATTGTGTGACAGAAACTGCTGTTTCCTGAAACTGAGGATCCCCTCTTCTTCCTATGCACACAGCTGGACGAAATTTCCCAGTCTCCCTCTTAAATGCAGCCAAGTGACTGTTTTTACCAATGGAATGTACATGCAGGCAGTGAGTACTAACTCCAGGCTACATGCACCTTCATGTTATTTTTTCTCTGACTGGCTAAAATGGAGATCAGCTCAAGATGTCTTTGGAAGCCACGTGATGAAGACGTCAGTTTCCATCAGCCGAGGTCCTTGAATGGCTTTATGGAGGAAGGTCACACTGGCAGCTATTCCCCTCCCCAGTGCAGTACAGTGAACAAGAAGTCTATTGTGTTTGAGCCATTATACATTTGGGGGTCTATTTGTTACAGCAGTTAGCCTGTGATAACTATTACATCACTTGTTTTACTACAAAAATATAAATATGCAGGAGGAGCTTGACAAGTATGGTAAATATAAAACTACTGCAAATATTTACTGAAATAAATCCCATTGGCCACAAACTACCAGAAGAGAATAAAAAAGCTAAGAAGTCAATTGATTACTTATTGGGTTGAAATCGCCTCAAAACTTGTGGGCAAGATGTAAATTTTATAAATAAGACACAGAACTATATATATAGATATATATCCCTAGCTCTAGTTTTTCCACAGTTTGTGTCCAGTTGATATCAAACCTTACCCAAATATCTTAGTTAACATTTAGATTTTTGTAGACCCCTATTTGGACCACGTAAGTGAAAATGAAAGGTGAAATATGAAAAATGGATATTAAAATCTGAAGCAGTGAAATGAGAGCATCAGGATAAAGTTGGACCCTGAACTGGAGTTCCTGAACAGGAAGGAAATTAGAACATGCTTATAAGTGCCATGTTGAAGTAGAAATATGTGGAAATTTTAGCTGCATAAAGGATGTGACATGTGAGGATCAATCAAGAATTAGAAACATAAGAAGGACACATTATGGAAATGGAGAAGAGAAAGAAATAAAAGAAGAATACATAGTATATTGAATATAAATTTTTAAGCTGTAAAGGCTAAGAGGGCAAAAAAGAAAATAAAGCTGAGTGAATTAATGTTGGCTAAAAGGAGTAAGTAGGATCAAAAGGGGCTCTAACAGTTATATCAGGTGAAAAAGAAACATTAGAAAGAAAGTGGGTCTATAAATAACCTGAAAAGTGGATGAAATCCACTTAAATAATGTTTAAATGGTTGAACTACTCAACTTTAAAATGTTTTAACTAAAACAATGAAAGTTATAGAAAATTATTAAGTTATGAAGAGCCTATAAATATGGCTAACAATAAAATTCAACAAAAGAATATTGAAATGACTAAGTAGAGGTTGATCAGGAGTTCTGATGATATGTATCTTGAGGGTCAAACAGATTTTACTAATGAATTTACCAGCCCCTTATGACTTGTTTTTTTTAAAAATCATAGATTATGAAGGAACTAGCAAAAAGTAAAAGGTGAAAATAAACACTGTGCAATCTTAAAAATGTAGAGTAGTTATATCAATCAGGAAAATTATGACAGCTGGTTTTAATCAAGTGAAAAATAATATAAATTAAGCAAATTGTTTTGGAAGAGATGAAATATTTAATGAGAAAATATAAAATTTGAGCATGACATTTACATTTTCTATAACTGTTTATTTGAGCTCTCTGCAATTCACAGTTTCTTTTGTTAAAAATAAATTTAGGTAGTATAGAAAATCATTTGGAGTTCATCAGAACAAAGATGTTAGGTATTCTCTTAAATATATATATTTTTTTCAAGATATTTTTTGAATTGACATTATTTTCTAAGTTCAGGCAATAAACCTAAATCTTCATGAATATATGACACTATTCCAATTGTCTATCATGTACATAGCAAATATAAATTACTCATAAGAAATATTTTATTAAGCTAAAAACCTTAAAGTGGGAAGATTGTAAAAAGCATATGCATAACCAGTTATTGATCAGTGTTGAAATGGGTTGCCTACATGGCGTCTCTGCCCTAACTTCTGTACCCACCCCACACTGACCTTTATCCAGTCTTTGTAAGGGTCGGGCTTTGTTCTGCCCAGGTACACATGCTGTTCACCCCTATATACTTCCATCCCTCTCACCATCCGCCTTCACTCTCTCCTTGACCTAAGCATTTCCTGCTCTTCTGCACATCTCAGGCAAAGCATACCTCCCTTGTGGAAGCCCTCCTGATGACTTCAACCAGATAAATCCACTCTGTACCTCCTAGCATGTATTACAGCCAAACACACATCATACATTTTTTTTTAAGTAAGACATTGATGTCGATATCATTGTTGCAGTTGAAAGGGACCTGAAATTTTAATACATTTTTATCTCAAATGTTAGAATAGTTTTCTGTCTTTCAAGATTTCTTTATAGACATTTTTACAGTACGCTTACCAGTTAAAAGGGCTTCATCAGTTATAATAAACACTAAATTCACATAAGCATTGTGGCTGATGCCCAGACAAACTATATACAATTCAGTTTTTTCTTCATTGATGGAAATAACTGGGTTATTAAGATTTAGTTATTAAGATTTTCTTGTAACAGAGCAGTTCTTTGGCAAACAGTTAATCACAGGTCTGTTATTATTGCTGGCTAACCAAGTTGAAAGCTATTGAATCAGAGGCATGATTAAGTTGGTACTGGTGGTGGTGATGATGATGAAGAGTGAAGATGTTGATCGTGATGAATACTCTCATGGATTCCTCAGCAGAGCATTTTTTAAAATAGTGACTAGATGAAAACTGAATACACTGTTCTGGTTGGTTTTTTTTTTTTAATTTCAACATTCTGAGACATTCGTGTAGCACTTACAACACTGAGAGACATATTTTCATCTTTAACCTGGAAACCTGCATGCAGAGTGAGATGGAACAGCAGGCTGCCAATGATCTAGATGATGCAGGTAGACAGGAAGAAAAAGTGAAACAGATGATTCATCCCATCAGCTTCTTGATCTTCCTTAGATTTACCCTCCCCATGCCAGCCATCTTTAGGTCACCTTGAGATTAGCAGGCAAGAGCACTTCTAAGCTTTTAGCCATCTTCATATCCTGCACACCACAGAATATCCAAAGGAACTTGGATGGCCTTAAACTATCCAAGAATAGCAAAGAATAGCACATGACATAGACTTCAACTAGGAGAGTAGAGGGAGGTGCTGGTCTTCACTTTGACATTGCCCAGCTAGCTCACCCTGAGTAAGATAGTTCTCTCTCTAGGTTTAAGCTTCTTCATCTATAAAACATAATAAGGGTAATAATACAAATAACTCACAGTTTGCAATTATATGATTGATTCTGTGCTGCCCTAGAGCACTATGCCAAATTGATATACCTTATTTAATCCTCAAAATAAGCCAATGCTATCATTATCCCACTGAACAGTTAAGGAAACAGGTTAAGCATGGTCACCGGGGTGCAAACCTTCAGATTCTGGAAGCTACACTAGGCCATACTTGGTACCAGTCTACTGAGAAGGATACAGGACAAGATCCGTGAGTTTCAGTGCTAGAGGTTCCTGCTCAGTGGGAGTCCTTGTGGGAGTCCAAACCACAGTTCAGTCACCAGTCCCATCTGCCCACCCAGGAGATGTCATCTCCCCATGTGGCAGCTCAGGTGCAAGGAGATGAGACTCACCTTGGTCACATGTGGGAATAGCCTTGAATCCAAAGCCTCATGACCTACAGAAACCAGTATCTCTTGTGTAATAATTCATACACAGAGCTTCCCGGGACATGTCAGTTAACAAGAGCCCCCAAACTCTGGGAAGCTCTGGGCGTTGGGAATTCATTATTTATAGTCCTTCCAGCTCAGTTGCAGTTTACCAATCAGGAGTCATTTTTACAATAAGCAGTATGAACTAGTAACATAGTTAACATTTCAGCTTTGATCAATTTACCAGGGAACATATCTAGAAAGTTAAACTCAAGTCAATTTCGCTTGCAAAAAGGACGAGTTTTAATAATCTTTTGCCTGCAAGTCACTCTTCCAAAGAAACAGAGCTGATAGCAGAGGTGCTGGTGCTTGACCCCAGTTTGACTCTAGTCTCACCTTGCTCACCACCCAACAGTTACACTAGCCTTCCTTTTGTTCCTCAAACATTTGAAACTGATTCCTACTTCCTTGGTTTCTTTGTACTCTCCTATGAATGCTCTTTCTCCTGCTGTTCACAGAGTTGCTTCCATCTCTTCATTCGGGGTTGGCTCAAATGCCCCCTCCCCTTTGAACACTCTCACTTTTTTTCTGGACCATCCTTTCCTTCTCCACTATTACCTTATAATTTTCTGTTGTATCACAGTGTTTTGTTTCCTTTCTAACACTTCACTCTCTGAAAATATCATGTTTATTTTCTACTTGTTTACTGTCTGCTTCTCCTCACAAAAATGTAAACCCATGAGGCTAGTCATTTGAGTTACTTGTTCACTGTTGTTCCTCTAGTACCTAGAAGACTAGTTCCTGGCACATGATGGACATAGAGTGATTGATTGAAAAACAATGCTCTCCTACCCAGTTTATCACATACAACTCTTATGAAATTCAGAGAGGCAATCCAAACATGTTGTTTATTTGCAAAAACTATAAAAATACAAATTGTAATTCTGCCCAAGAAACTAAACTGCTTTTAGGCAAAACATCTAGGCAAATCTTAACCTTCATTCATTTAAAAATATTTTTATTACACATTCGTTATGTACAAGTCATTCTGTTTTAGGGTCTATAGTGGATTCCAAAGAAATAAAATCATGAATCTATTATACACTTATCAAATTGCATTTCATTTAATTTTTCACAGTTTCTCTGCACCTGGCTTATAAACAGTTTAATTAATTTTTATATTGCTAGTGTGGTCTCAAAAATCAGATTCATGTATCTCAGTGAAAAGAAATTATTATAACTTCTATTTATTTTTATCTCTATATTTTAAAAATATTTCTATATTTGTTTTATAGTATAATGACTATAATGTTCATGTCATAGAATATGCATATAATTATAAATAAGTACATGTTGAGGTGCATGCTCAAAATTTTACTTATGAGCTAATGCAATTGCAATAAAAAAAAAGTTTAAAGACCATTGGAATGGAAGATTCAGACACATAACAGGCCCTCAATTTTTTAATTATTATTTTACAAGTGAATTATATGGCCAGATTCCTGCAGATGGGATGTGCACAAGTATGTAATTCAGTTCATTATATGTTAAATGCTTTATGAAGGAAGAAGAACATTTTCCATTGGAATATGGAGAAAGAAAAGATAACTTCTGCCTGTAGAAAGCCAAAGCGTTAGAATTGGCATTTGCCTTTGAAATATGGGTATGATTCACTAAAGTCCAGATAGAGACGATGCTCATTCAGGGATCTGTTGGAAGCAAGCACAGAAAAACAGGACCAAGCTTCCTGTGTTCAAGAAATGATACATTGCCCAGTATAGAGGAGGGAGTTTATGAATAAAGAGAGTAAGGAAGAGCAATAAGAAGAGTTCTAGGAAGAATGTGATAGGCTTTGAATACAAGGCTAAAGGTTTTTTTAGTTTAATAACAATAAAGAGTAGCAAAGCTAGAGACGCTTTGCACAGAGTAATGATATTTTCAAAATGATGTTTGAGAAAAAAAGTGTTAGCAGTGTGCAGGACTGGCTGAAAAACAGAAAGACTAGAGACAGAGATGCCAGTTAGGCAACTACTGCAGATGGCCCCAGCACGACATGAGAAGGACCTGAGCTATGGAGGACGTGGTGCCCTTCTCTTGTGTTGGAATAAAAACACAAAAGTGGGGATATTAGAGAGAGAAGATTTATTTTAGGGGTTCTATTTTTCCATCATAAAAGTGTTATATAAACATCCAGTTTGGAGCAGAAGAAATGGTTAGTGGAAAGAATACTGATCTCGCTCTCCACTGAGAGAACCAGCGCTTCTTGGATGAGCAATTAAGTCAATGGAGAAACAGCAAAGCCCCGTGGATAATGGCTTTGTTCTCACACAAAATGACCTTGTGTATAAGGTCAAACATTACGAGCATTGGGTCAGGTTATTGGCCAGCTCTTGGCAACTTTGTATGCTCAGTGTGTACTAAAGGGTATTTATGACTAAATGCTTGTAATAAGATGCATTTTTCTGCAAGTGATACTGTAGAGTTTTTATTTTTTATGCCCCCATTCAAGAGTATTAGGACCTCTGGCAAATGACCCCTTTCTAAATTATATTTAAGAGAGGACAGAGGAAGAGGAATTTGTTAATGGCACTCTTGGTCTGAGGGCTCAACCATTTTTTAATCTCTCTGCTCCGCTAGACCACATGTCCAACATTTAGTAAAGTATACTTAAGAAAGTATAACCCAAAACACTGAGGCCCAGAAGTAACCCATACACATATAACAAAAATTGTGAAAATCAAGAATAAACTATATATGATAGTCATAATCTAATTTTGTTTTCTACTTTTATTTTTATCTGAATTCAAATTGTTGGCATTATGTTCTCTAAATAGATATCTATAGCATTTACTTGTTGCCACTAAATCTAACCACAATTTATTTTTTAAATATCTATAGGTTAATTATTCACATTTTTGAAAGTCTCAGTATTCTCTTTTAGTGAATCAGAGTTTTCTGTTTTCTTGAGGTTTAAGAAACACATGAGGAAGAGAATAACAAGCATGATACTTTTGTCTCCACTTAGGAAATGTGGCTAAATGTTCTTGAATCATTCCACCGTTAAAAATATTAGACAACTTATTTTACTTCCTAAAGACTCACATCTCCCATCTGTAATGTGAAAATTATAATAGTAACTCTTTTCTAAGTGTTGTGTGAAAATTAAATGAACTATTTCGTGTGAAGTTCTTATCACAGTGCTTGATAGTTGATGAGTATTCAGTCCGTGTTGAGTATTACCCATAATATTTCTGAGCATATGATTAAAATTACTCAGTGCCTTTAGGTCTCCCTTTCATTATAGTTAAATGAATTAAATAAATTAATTTTACTAAGTGATATGATTTAATTTCCATTGCAGAAGTTGGACTTAACTCCAATAGATTAATACAAAATTATAATTTTATAAAATCACATTTTAAAAAATATTTCCCTATTTCCTTAAGTTAAGAACAAATTCCGAAGATCTATATTTAACAGTGGTACTCTGTCATATTAATAATAATGACAAACTAACTTGTACTTAAGATTGACTGTGAATCAGGGGAGCCTAAATGGATCATTTGTATTATATCTCATTTAGTTCCTAAGATAACCTTCCAAAGTAAATATTGTTTTTATCCCCATTTAACCCATGAGGAACTACCCTGGGTGGAATCAGAATTTGAATCCAGATCTACCTGTATTCACAGCATCAGCACTGAATCATTAGCTATATTGCCATATTTTGTAAATTTAATGTGACCAGGTCATTAAAACAGATGATAAGATAATGTTTTTAAGAAATGAAGATTCCTATTATTCCTTCTACATTCTATTTCCCTTTAATGTATTAGATCGCATTAATATTTCTTCTAAGAAAATATGTAATTGTGGGTTCTGATCTGGAGAAAAAGGAGAGTGTATTTCAAGAGTCTCTCCACAGATAAGGCTCAGTCTCTATTACACCAAAGTATTTGAATCAGGCAAGAATGGCTCATATTTTGTTTTGCTGTCCCTAGAATTGGTTTTTAAACTTAACTCACCCTTCTTTTTGTTTAACTGATGGAAATCAGCTAATTAAATAGTAAGCATCAGGAAAGCAATAGTAGCCTAGTTCTGAGGTTGATGTTTAGATTTGGGTTACATCTGGATGATTATGGGAGTTGGATTTCCGCTTCTCACATTTCAGTGTCTTTTAAGCTCAGATACCAACCACACTTGATGAAATCTGAGTGACTCATGTATGATGAGAATGGCCCATCAATCAAAGCCAAAGAATAGAAAGGTCCTTAAGACATTATTTCTGTTGGCTTGATTTTAGAGAGCTCAAATGTGATGAGTAGAAAATAGGTTTTTGTACTAGAAATATATACCATACATTTATAACTTTAAGGCATCTCTGCACTGAAGTTAGGTAATTTCCCATTTTTTGTTCTCTTTTCCAAGTATAAATGATTCCACTTTGGAAATGAGCAAAAGAAATCCTTGTGTAAAATAGATAGGAATTAAAATGAAGAAATAACCTAAAAAATGTGATTTTCTTTCTCTCTGGATAATCCTTGGTTTATTTTTCATCTTTAATTCAGAGGCCTAGATTATATTTTCTCCACTTTATTTCTGCTACTATATAACTCTTGTTAGAGCAATTAGGTTTCATCTTTCCTGGTTCAATGCTAATATACCATCCTAGCTGTGAACATATCAATAGCCAAACATGGATCTACCCTTCTTTTTTTTTTTTTTTTTTTTTTTTTTTTTTTTTTTTTTATAATTTTTTTTTTTTTTTTTTTATTTATTTATTTATTTATTTATTTATTTATTTTTGGCTGTGTTGGGTCTTCGGTTCGTGCGAGGGCTTTCTCCAGTTGCGGCAAGCGGGGGCCACTCTTCATCGCGGTGCGGGGACCGCCCTTCATCGCGGTGCGCGGGCCTTTCTCTATCGCGGCCCCTCCCGTCGCGGGGCACAGGCTCCAGACGCGCAGGCTCAGCAATTGTGGCTCACGGGCCCAGCTGCTCCGTGGCATGTGGGATCTTCCCAGACCAGGGCTCGAACCCGTGTCCCCTGCATTAGCAGGCAGATTCTCAACCACTGCGCCACCAGGGAAGCCCGGATCTACCCTTCTTTGTAAGAACCTGTGCTGAACACAATGAGTAGATTAGGATCTACTAGGTCTTTCCCCTTTAGTCTTTGCCATGTACCATTTCGGTGCCCTCAGTGGGGACACGGGAGGTATGGAGCTCTCTTAGGTCATGCCTTGGGCAGCGAGGAGGAGAAATTGCCTGTCTAATCCAGTAAATCTTTAAGAATGCTTACATTATCTTTACATGAACATGGACAACCTTCTTCCTTAATTCTCTACCTCTGATCCCTCCATAATAAGCTGCAACTCTCACCCAACATGGATATTCAGCAGAAAACTTAAGCATTTCCATTTTCTATTAGTTTGAAAATGAAAATCCTGACCAGGAGACAACTTTGTTTCTGAGCAGTCAGCTATAGACTCACTTCCTTTCATTTCATTTGCCACTAAAGTTATTAAAAATTAGAGAGCCAGTTATGTACAAGGTGTGTTCTGTCATCAAACATATGCATTAAAAAACCAATAGCATTCACTTAGCTGCCTCCTTTTTTTGGAGTCCTCCTTTATTATCTGAAAATACAAATATGATATATTTGTATTCTACTCTAACTTGATAACATTTCTTGGAAAGACTGTTAAATAACAGTATATTCTTTTAAACTTCATTATGTTGTATTGATAAGCATTAAATAACAACATCATTTCAAGCAATTTCTGCATGTAGTTTTGAACCAGTCTTAGTTTGAAACATGATAAAAATCAACCAGACCAATATGTGCTTTGTGAATACTAATTAAACTCTGATACTTTTCATTTCTAGTTAAACTTCCAAAGTGATTCAGGTTTTACATATCAGCAAGGCCTTCTTCAGAGTTTAGCTGCGTGAGAGATCTACTTGAATTTGTATGGTTGGTTTACAGGAATTCACCTTTGTGAATTCACACATATTGTAAATTTTTTACAGGTTAATTGTTCTAGTTAATGATCTAGTTCACCTGAATCTGTTTGGAGAGTGATAGTCTACAAAAACAGATAAATACATTGGGACATAGATGACCTCTGATGACCTGACAGTTACTTGGTTACCGAAAGTCTGATGATTCAAAATTAGAATAAAGAAATTAAACCAAATATATATCCAGATTTTCTTGTTAGCAAACAAGTTTTGGATCTGAAATTCTCCGCTTCCTTTTCAGTGAACACATGGTTATCTGCTAATCTGACAAATGTAGTGGATAATCTGAGTCTGTTGAGATAGAACCTACTTCATATAATTTAAAAGATGCAATCTTACAATGATACTTTATAGTCCCACTTATGTCTCACCTACCTCCCAAATTTGAAATACACAGACCATAATAAAGATTAGAGTGAGCCCTTAATCTTAATTATGCATTTTGCAGTATTATAAATGCTGAAAGATTACTTCCAATGTTTGGTATAATCTTACAGGGTGCAGATGTGGTTTCCTTTGGTACATGCCATCTTTACTGAACTAACAATTTCCATAATGCTGTCACATTCTGCATGGGAAGCAGATTTACAGATAGGTAATCCATGTAAGGTATTTTAAAGACAGCTTATTAAAGGATTGAGGCCTGCTGTTAAATTACATATGCTTTCAATTGCTATGAGGAGCAAACAGCATCAAGAAATGTCGTAATTTAGCTAGGCCAGAGAAAGGCCTATTTAAAGTTTGATGATATATCCTTTAAACTTTTACTTCAAGCTCTTTTTGGGTTTTCATTTACTCCATTATAACTTTTATTTCATGCTATATAATGTAATTTTTCTAGTAACCCTAGAGTTTATATATTAAGAATTAGCTATATTTTTCTTAACATTTATATCCTGACTTCATGATTTTAAAAATTGTCTTTTTCCTCGATAGTGGCATGGATTACTTCAAAGTAGTGGCCCAGACTTTGTATTTTTTTAACATTGCTAAATGTGAATAGCTAAAGTAATTTCAGACTACATAATTGCACCTACTGTGGTTCTTCTGCTGTGTCCCTCATATGCTGAGAACCCAGATGTAAGGACTGGCTTGAAGAATGTCTTATCTTAGTCTCTGATAGTTCTGAGTTTGTGTTTTATCTTCAGACATGAGGGAGAAGGTTAAGCTAGTCCTTAAATTTATTTTCAAATCTCTAAATCATATACTTTGCTGTACCATGATATGTTCTGAAAACATGGATTTCCTCCTGCATTTCCTTAGTGTCTTTCACAACACCTAACTTAGCTGTGTGCACATGGCAGGTACTCAGTCTAAGTTATTAACCTGGCTTGAATTGAAACCAGTTCTAATTACCTTTGAGTACGAGTTCTACCTTTCCCTTGATCATGAGCCAGGGTATCCTTGCTAAGTTTTCATTCAGTAATCTGTTCTTGATTCCTGCATTTCTTGTATTCTAGGCCAGTGGCTCTCAAAGTAAGAGAGACACTAGGGAAGGTGACAAGGGAGGAGGTGGAAGAGGTACTGACCATAAATACATTTGAGGGATGCCATTCGGGATTTCAAAATTTATATCAACACCTTTAAAACTCCATGATACTTTATATCAAAGAAATCTCCTTTCAGTTTCTTAAAGTCATTGGTCATTTGTTATGAGAAATAATATTAGAAATTTTATTTTTATATCCTAGAAAAGCCAGTGCTTTGATCAATATAAAATGGAATAATCCCAAATTGGAAAAACTTGGTTTAGTGTTTGATAGCTTTTAGATATATTATGGATGAAGTTCATAGACTATACAGAAACTAAAACAAAAAGATGTTTGAGAAGAATTGAGTTATAAAAATAAAAATTAGATAGTTCCCTGACCATCCACACTATATAGTAAAAAGAATAAAAATCATATGACTCTGTTGTTGCCACTAGGTTATAAAGCTTCAATTTCAATTTTGTTTAGATTACATGCATATTGATATTTTTATTTAAAATATCTTTTCCATCAAGAGTATTTTTACTTTATTTCCCATGCAATCAAAATTGGTTCCATTTTCTTCTCTCCTTGTTAGATTCTTTTGAGGACCTGGAGGAGGTGGGCAAGATGGTATATTAATACATTAATCTATTTTTTTAACATCTTTACTGGAGTATAATTGCTTGACAATGGTGTGTTAGTTTCTGCTGTATCACAAAGTGAATCAGCTATACATATACGTACATCCCCATATCTCCTCCCTCTTGTGTCTCCCTCCCACCCTCCCACTCCTCTAGGTGGACACAAAGCACCGAGCTGATCTCCCTGTGCTATGTGGCTGCTTCCCACTAGCTATCTATTTTACATCTGGTAGTGTATATATGTCCATGACACTCTCTCACTTCATCCCAGCTTACCCTTACCCTTCCCCGTATCCTCAAGTCCATTCTCTACGTCTGCGTCTTTATTCCTGTCCTGCCCCTAGGTTCTTCAGAACCATTGTTTGTTTGTTGTTGTTTTTTTAGATTCCATATATATGTGTTAGCATACAGTATTTGTTTTTCTCTTTCTGACTTACTTCACTCTGTATGACAGACTCTAGGTCCATCCACCTCACTACAAATAACTCAATTTCGTTTCTTTTTAGTCTAAGCCAGTGGATTTTAGGTCTATGCAAGTAAAAATGAACACATAAGTTATTTAAAAGAGAAGTGCAGTTTAATTTACCTAATGTCAAACATAAGCAATATTAAATCTATCTGGACTTAATTGCAAATTTCAGTCTTTCTATAAGGTGTAATTATCTGAACATCTTGCCATTAAAATTAAGTGTGAGTGAATTTTGACATATTTACTTTCCTTTGTAATAAATGAAAGGTAATATTTTTATTTTGAAATATTTATAGTGTAAATTACCAAAATGGTATTTCTCTCCTATTCTAATAAATCTGTTTTTACATAAGTGCTAGAGGTTAATGTCTAGATTTTAAATTGCTTTCCACTTTGATAATAAGTGGATTTCTAAGAGGGATGATTTTATTAAAGAGATTTTAATCACTCAGATTCCCTCTTTGTAAGAGAATAGTTCATATTTGCACAAACTCAAATGTAAAATATGAAGTTTAATCAATATTTCTTCTAAATATATAGTTATGAATATTATTTTGAAAGGACTTTCTTAATAATGCAGTTCTTTTGTTAAACCTCTATTTTTAAATATATCTTTTTTTCCTCTCTCCAAATTTTGGATATTTTTCCTCATAATCATGTAACACCTCTCAAAAGTGAATAATGGCAGTGATTCCACTGAAAATTAACTTTGAATTAATTCACTGTAACTGTGATCAAATATTGATCAGTTCTCTTTATTTTGTGCATGGTTGCAAAGTGAGAAATATAATGCAAACCCTCAAATAATTAACTCCATTACATTGAAAAAAATTAAACCAGTTACACAAAGGCATAAAATAAAAACACCTAACACCTGATATTCTGTAAGTGTTATTATTGTCCTATATTAATTTTATTATTGTTTATGATGAGTATTTTTAAATAACAATAACTTTAGGTGTTTTTGAAGGGTCTACTAAATTCAGAATTATTATTGAAAAATGAAATGTAAATACCTAGATCTTCGATAACAAAGTAATTAAAATGTATGGTTTTGCCTGCTGCGTATAATAAGGGCTTATATTTGATCAACCATAAAAGTTATTTAATCATTTTAACCTTGGAATACTACTCCACAAAACACTACTTAATGGAAGTTAGCTGAGACGCATTAGAGTATCAAAACATCAGGTCTGAAAAGCATGAGGGCCGGGAAAATTCAAGCCCAGCTTATTCTGACATAATACTATAGCAGGTTGCATGGCAACCAGTGGCTGTGGATTTTGAAGTTACTTTATCCGCATTCAGTGAGGAAAGACTTAGCCTGAATTGATTTTAGTAATTTTCAGAATTAATCAGGTATTCAAGAATTATCTTAACAGACAATTTCTACGTTTCTACAATTTGGAAATACATGTGTACATGTCTGGTTCACAAAATAGCACTGGTTACTTGTTTCCTAGCTATTTGATTAATGATACATATTAGATACCAGCTGATAGATTTGTTACATCCTATAACTTGCATTAAAGCTGGTATTGTCCAAAATTTCAATGCAGCTGACTTTTAAGTGATTTCCTATTGACCTCATCACAGTCAGTTCTGGCAATACTTTCTACGTTTTCTTCTTTATATTTTATTTTTGCTGTAGCCTGCCATTACCTTGCATGATCCAGTTTTATGGCAAATCATGATTTTCTTTTGTTGTTGTTTTTGTTAAGAATGGTTAAATTGGAATGAAGTTTATTAAATCAACCACATTTTAAAAACTTTTTCTTGAAATATAGTTGATTCACAATGCCGTGCCAGCTTCAGGTGTACAGCAAAGTGACTCAGCCATACACACACGTATATGTAATATATATATTCTTTCTTTATATTCTCCTCCATCATAGGTCACCACCTATGACACTGAGCACAGTTCCCCGCACCACACAGCAGGTCCCCGTTGGCCATGCACTGCATACATAGCAGTGTGCATACCCCTATCCCAAACTCCCAATCCAGGACTTCCCTGGCGGTCCAGTGATTAAGACTCTGTGCTTCCAAGGCAGGGGGCAGGGGTCTGATCCCTGGTCGGGGAACCGAGATCCCACATGCTGCGTGAAAAAAAATCCCAAGCCATCCCTTCCCTCCCCCTCCCACGCCCTAGCAACCTCAAGTTTGCTTTCTGTGTCTGTGAGTCTGTTTCTGTTTTGTAAATAAGTTCATTTGTATCCTTTTTTTTAGATGCCATATATAAGCGGTATCATATGATATTTGTCTTTCTCTGTCTGGCTTACAACCACATTTTATTTTGAATAGGGAAATAGAAAGTATTTCTCATTTCCACATTTTGTTTTCCCTAGTTTTAGCCTAGAATGAAAGAAGAGAAACAACAGAAGAGTTGGCTATAACTAATGCTTGAAGTACATTTTTAGACATTTGACAAGCAAAAGTCACAATGTTAGGATTTTCTATTTGGCAAAAGACAGAAATTTCTGAAATGCTATTAAGAAGTCAGTTCTGTTGACGTTTCTTTGACTTAGTGGAGCCTCACCAAACATTTGATCTTATTATGTGAAATTTCTTAGTAATTTCACTAAAAGTAAACTTAACTACTTTGTGTAAAGTAATCCTGTATAATCAAGCTAAAATTAAAAACAAAAGAAAAAAGTACTTGAATCACAGTGACCAAAACAGTCTCAAATAAATCTGCTGAACGAAAGGTTGTATGTACCATGCCAACGTCAAATATATCATCAATGTCACATGTAAACAGCAGTGAAATGGTGGTTAAAATATGCATCAATTAATGGTACAAAATATATGTCTGCAAGTTCGTTCCTCAGGGATATGTGAATAGTGTCTGAAAATATAGTCTTCATGGTGGTGATTGTAGAGTTATTACTATGAAGAACTGTGTCAGCCAGAAACTACAGTCATTTTTTAAAATGAAGTATATTTTTTGAGCCAGAGGTATTTTCATTAAAGGATAAACAGAAATCACCAGTCAGACATTCAGGTTTGAATTACTTGCACTATAGCAGTCTCTCTACATCTTTTCTAGACTTCACTTTTAATTCTGTATCACTCATTTTATAATCAGCAGTCTCGGATAAAATGTAACATAATTAAAACATCTTGGATTGTGTGACATTTCACAAATAAATTCCACACAGAACTGGTTATCAAATCACAGCTGTAGTATGAATAAATCAGTCCTACAGTGTTGTTCATTATTTGACAGGAAGTGTCTGCTCAGCTTCTTAAAGAGCTGCTTCTATTTGTTTGTTTTGTGTTTGCTTTTTTGTTTTGTTTTGAAGAACAAGCAAGTTTCCATCTATCTGCGTTTTCTATGCATTAATTTTAAGAGATGGATTTCAACAAATAATAGCTAAGACATTAGCCACAATACATAACTGCAGCACATGTTAAATCCTCCCACAAGAAGAGTTATCACCTGTATTATAGGGAGGGTTACCTTGGGCATCAAAAGTAAGTGAAACGTATTTCGAAAATCGCAAATTGTTATGCTGCAGTATGAATTGAGGTGGTACTAACAGTGTAGTGTTGGTAGTAGTGATTTTGGGTAGATTTTCCACTTCTATCTTTTCCAAGGCATGTTTCAGTGCAATTTTTTTGTTTGCAGCTTTTTCCTCTCAGATGTTAAGATCAGAGCTTTTCTCAGGAGGATGTCTTTAAAGGGAAATAAGGTACCTTAGTGCCAAAATTATCTCCTTGTCTTGCACTAGAAGAAGTCAGGTGTTTCAGTGTGGTACATGAAGGAGTTGAGTTCCCGCCCCTTGACCCCAGAAGGGTACACATATGTACAGGGCAGTTGGAAATCCACATCAGGTCTCCCACCTATTTATCGTGATGCTGGAAGAATTCGGGTCATGGATTTGACAACAGCCGTGTATTTTGGCCTTGTGCCTTGCTCTCACTTCTGACAACCAGGTCAGCAGTGGGAGAACAGAAAGTGAAGGCAGCTCCCTTGCTTTTTGTTTCTCTTTGACATTGTTGAGACAAAAGGCACAAATGTTAGAACAGAAGGTTAGGACAAGCAGAACTCATAGGAAACTTAGTCTAGTGTTATCTAAAATAATTATTTCAGCTCTGTAACATTTCTCCAAAGGGAAAACAAGCAAACAGCAACCTAATGAATACTGAAAGAATGGGTGATACTTGGACGTCTTTTTTTTCCCCCAAATAGCTCATATTCTGTTGAGATGGTAGTAGAACCAAATATTAGCATAACGCTAAGAACTAATGAGAATGCCACACATATAGGGAAAAGCTGTCCATTTCAGGTCAGAAAAAACAGTGTTATTAATAAATACTAGGGCATGTATTTCTCGTGTTTCCCAGGTTTTTCGATAGGCACTAGGAGATGAGCCATGGTGCTTTGTGACCACCTAGAGGGGTGGGATAGGGAGGGTGGGAGGGAGGGAGACGCAAGAGGGAAGAGATATGGGAACGTATGTGTATGTATAACTGATTCACTTTGTTATAAAGCAGAAAATAACACACCATTGTAAAGCAATTATACTCCAATAAAGATGTTAAAAAAAATAAAAGAAAAAAGAAGATGAGCCAGTGATTCTGAGGGCAAAACATATGAAGTTCGATTAGTGGGCAAACAGTATACAAAAGAATGAGTAAATGTGAAGAGTCATATTTAAATTTTATTGATGATTTTTTAATGTATAGAAGGGAGTAAAAGTGAAATTAAGATTGGGCAGATAAATATGAAAATACAAATTACAGTGGAATATGTTGGGGAGAAAAATCAGTAGTATGGAAACAAAGGGGAGAGGGGAAGTAACTGCTTTGAAGGATTTGGTGGTGATTAAATAAAGAGCATTTACTAGATGGAGATGGAAGGGAAGGACATTCCAGGTACAAAGACACAAAGTTTTATATGATCCTAGCTTGTCCAGGAAATGGGCAGAGGCTCAACATAGTGTGTGGCATAGGAAGAGGTGGTGTGATATGGATTAACATGTTGGAGAAATACACTATACACAGATGAAGATGGGCTTTCATTAAAAATCCTGAAAACCTGGACATTTTCCTCCACAGTCCTAACCTAGTTTACTTTAAAACACGGGTCAATAAAACCTTACAGTTTAAGCATTTCATTATAAAAATTATTTCTTTGCACAGGAACACGGTCATAATTGTTCAAGGCAAGGTAATATGGTTGAAGTCATAAGAGTCCGGTTTTTTTAAAGCATATATTTAATTAGACAGCCCAGTTCTAAACCTAATGAAGATCCTAACATTGTTTGTTAAATTGGTTTTACATAGATTCTATACCACTACAAAATTGGCAGAAATAAAACGGAACATATTTACTCTTCCTTTATACATATATTTGGATTACATTAAATCTGCAAAAATCATAAGAACTATCTTTTCTAAATTCTGAATATGTCAGGAAATTGGATGCACCTTAAAGGACTTGAAGGATATGTGGAATGTCATGCCCTCCAGAGTTCTAGCCTGATCGATTTGATATCTTACATTTGAAATCTGTGATTCCATCCATGCTCTAAGGATGCAGAATTAATTAAGTTATATCATGTTACTTAGGTAACTGCCTTCTCCCCTCATACTTCCACCCCTGCCAAGGTGAACAGATCCCAGTTTCCTTAGGAAAGAACATTATCAGAATATGTTGGCGGTTCAAGCTAGCCAAGTTTAGCTTGCTAGAAAGAAAATAGGTAGCTGGTGTGTTGCATTTGATTACGGAAGGCTGCAAGATTCCAATGACATATTTACCTCATTTACCTAGATGATATTCTAATATTTATTAGGTCATTTGAGAAACCTCTGCAATACTTAGATAAGATGTGCTGTCTTATCAGGGAAAGTGGACTACAGTTCAGCTCCACGAGGCACTGTACTCCTTGATGACTCCTTGTATGAGGTCTCCCTCCTGACCATTTAGCCCACTGGTTAGCACATAAAACCCAGGGAGGCTCAAGTTTTAAGTTGGATTCTCCTAGGAGCCACTGGTCTCAGCACAGTGATGTGTGACTGCAGCCCTTTACCTCAGGCAACCTGGTCAAATGGAGGACAAGTGACAGGATCAAATGATCATGGATGAGAACGTGTTTCTAAACTCTAAGCCAGTTTATAATTAAGGGATTAAGTTTTAATCACAATATTAATATTGGAAAGCTAGTCAAAGCATGTTGCCATATTAAATCAGTACAACTACTGGTTTATGTGTTTTGCAAATTGATACATTCTGAATCTAAAATTAATAACTTATATGAAGATATTTAATTCAGTGTAGTATATATTTGGAGACATCATAAACTTTTAATAGAAAATTGAATGAAAGCATTATGTTTGCTCAACATACAAATAAGATTAAGTTTAGGATTATTTTACGTGTATGAAATAAATTAGTAACTATAATAATTTACAAGGAGTTTGGAGTTGGAGTTTACAAGGACAAATAAATAGTATCTCTTTTCCCTTTCCTTTTGAGAGGTAGATAATAGCCTATGACAGATGAAAATCAGAAGAGCAGCTTTAATGGACTAAAGTGATTGAAGATCATGGTGTAGGTGTGTTAGCCAACTACGCTGCCTCAGAATGCCTCCAAGACTTAGGTAGTTTTACCCCCAGAACCACAGGTAGCGCTGAACAGCTGCTGGTCATCCTGGGCATAAAGTGGACCCTGAGGTCTGCTCTCTGAGGGCCAGCTGACTCCCAAGAAAAGGAAGAATGGGAGGGGCAGAACCCAGGTTCTTGTCTAAAATTCACCAACCAGAGAAATCACTTTTATTCCCCTGGGGAGAAACAAGGGATAGGGCAGAGAGATTGCAGGACTGTTTTACTGGTAGATAACACTTCCATTAGAAATGTGGAAATGTGGAATAAAGGACCTCAAATCTAGTAATGAATTATTTTACATGTAACTTCAACTTTGTATGCACCATTCAGTTCACATATTACCTTAACACGTACTACTTCATTTAATCCTCAGAAATCTCATGTGTGTGTATGTGTGTAGTTATCCCCATTTTATTCATGGGGGAGCTGAATCTTAAATTAAATAATTTAATTAAATATTTAATACGTTGTGCATTGCCGCCCAGATAAGAGAAAGAGCCAAAACCAAGACACTGAAGTCCAGTGATCAACTGTTATACTGCCCTTAAAAATTCTAAAATGATTCAAATCTAAACATATATAGGATTTGTGAAAAGTTTAAGTCCATGAACAAGGTGAATTTGGCAGCTTCAAAATTACTAATAGTGCCTAAAACACAAAAATTAGAATCAATGCACAAAAATATATGACAATACACAAAAATGAAGACTATTGTGTAATATCACATTGGAAATGAAATTCATTTTAGTCAACTTGATTAAAATGCCCAAAGGATTACTCTAAAACAATATAAATATTTCTCACTTTATTTTTTCTGTGGACCTGTGATGTCGTATCTGTTCCAAAGGTTCTTTTTTCATTTTTTATGCTCTTGGTACTAAGTGTAGCAGAAATAAATTACTGATTCCTCTTGGTTTAAATCACCCATTTAATAAGTGTTTCCTATAAAAGATACTAGCTAGTAGTGTATACAAAAATTATTTATCATTTTTTCTTACCTAGAGTTCTTATTCTGCATAGCAAAGAAGTTCTCTTAGGTAAAGGTGGCCAAATAATGTAACATATAAAATGGGACAACTTGAGAGTGAAAGGGAGTTTAAGTTAGTCTGCAACAACAAGCGTAAACTGGCATATGCTAAGAAAAACACCGAATTATAAAGAAGCAATTTGATGTACCTAATTTAGCATGATATTTGTCTAGGGAACATATAACCTGTACTTACACGCTCCAACTCTACTTGTGGGATCTTTGTCTGTTGGTCAAGGTTGGTTACCTCAGTGCTATTCAATGTATGGCCTTGGACTCTAGCCAGTTGGTGAACTGTTTGTTTCTCATCTATAACAAGTTAAGGAACTTGTGTCAAAATGTAAATGTACTATGCCACTAACCACACAATGCAGGCAAGTGACATTGTTTTATACGAAGGCTCTCACAAAGGAAACAATGAGTTAAGTTATATTATGATTAATACTCTGGCATTAACTTCTTTTTTTTTAAACTTGTTCAAATAAGACTTTTTTTTAATTGAAGTATAGTTGATTTACAATGTTGTGTTAATTACTGCTATACCAAAGTGATTCAGTTATACATATATATATACACATTCTTTTTTTTATATTCTTTTCCATTATGGTTTATCATAGGATATTGAATATAGTTCTCTGTGCTATACAGTAGGACGTTGTTGTTTATTCATTCTGTATATAAAAGTTTACATCTGCTAATCCTAACCTCCCACTCCATCCCTCCCCCAACCCACTCCCCCTTGGCAACCACCAATCTGTTCTCTATGTCCATAGCACTAACTTCTTATCCCCTGCAAACTATCACTTTGCCATCATAATCAAATGTATTACATCAGAAGTGGGGAGAGACAGAGGCATTTTACCTCATAGACATTCAGGGAATAAGTCTCTTTCTGTCTTGGAATGATGCTTTACTCAGAGAATAAGCTCTT
Organism: Balaenoptera acutorostrata; assembly: GCF_949987535.1. NCBI lineage: Eukaryota > Metazoa > Chordata > Mammalia > Artiodactyla > Balaenopteridae > Balaenoptera > Balaenoptera acutorostrata. The sequence continues at coordinate 31,741,628 of NC_080080.1, read as the reverse complement.
GTATAATGTTTTAGGAGCTAGCCTGGAGAAGATAATAGTCAACTCTTCAGCTCACAGCTCATTGGCCAGAACTAGTCATACGGCTCCAACCTAACTGTAAGAGAGTCTGGGAAATGTAGTCTTCAAGTGAGTCAGTCAGTTTAAACATGAGGAGAAATCTGACAATCCTGACCATACATTATTAACCACATTTACAATCCACTAGAAGTAAAAGCCGGACTAACTGCGCTTATTTGGGTTTTTAAGAGTAAAAGCTGTGCCCTCCAACTTCACATACCCATAATAATTGAAGAATTGTTGTAGAGTGTCATATTTATTGTGAAAATAGCAAAAATTATACGATAGTTCTGGCCTAGTCATTTTAGGATTTTGTGTGATAAAGATATCTAATTGTGTATATTATTTTACCACTAAAAAACAGCTTCCTAGCTCTTGTTCTTTATTTCCTTTAAGGTCATAATAATTCTGTGAGATGTGCTTTTATGTCCATTTTGCATATATTGAAACTGTGGAACAAGAAAATCAAAAGACTTTGCTGAAGGTCTTCTTTTGGCAAACAATAATTAATACCTGCCATGTTCCAAGCATATGCCATGGGTTGAATCAAAGATGAAAATCGTAAAATCTAGGTTTACCTATTTCCATTTTAGTACCGTTGTCATAAAGAACAACTTCTACATGATAGTAGGGATATATTTTAACTGGAATTGTTCTTTTTTTTTTTTTCAGATTTTATTTATTTATTTTATTTATGGCTGTGTTGGGTCTTCGTTTCTGTGCGAGGGCTTTCTCTAGTTGTGGCAAGTGGGGGCCACTCTTCATCGCGGTGCGCGGGCCTCTCACTATCGCGGCCTCTCTCGCTGCGGAGCACGGGCTCCAGACGCGCAGGCTCAGTAATTGTGGCTCACGGGCCCAGTTCCTCCGCGGCATGTGGGATCTTCCCAGACCAGGACTCGAACCCGTGTGCCCTGCATTGGCAGGCAGATTCTCAACCACTGCGCCACCAGGGAAGCCCTGGAATTGTTCTTTACTACAAAATTTAGGGCTCAGAGTATGGGTGTTATGGCTGATCATATAGCTACTCTTTTTTGGTGATAAAGGGAAGAACATGAGCAAAAGTGGCCTCTCTGACGTGCCTTTTGATGCTACATATTATAAAAGTTAAGAGACAGACATGTTATTCCTGAGGAAACATGACTCGGGATTTTTTGCCCTTGATTTAAAGTAAATCATTGAATGCAACATTTTCACTCATCAAATACAACGTCATGAAACTTTAGAAAATTAGTGAATTTTTGCCCATTTTAATGATGTTCTATATTACATGCCCTTATATATAGTTTAATGGAGTTGGTCAAAGGATTATACTGGTGTTCTCTATTTTCTTTTTTCTTCTAAAAGTCACCTTATTAGTTAAGAGCATGGAGCTAATGGAGCTGTAATCAAGAGATTCATACACTGGAGATATCTTAGTTTCATGATTCCCAAGAGGCTCAACACAACCATGTTTTTCAAAAATGTATGCAATTACTTACACAATACTTAAAATTTGGGGGAAAATAAAGTACCAACCAGGAATAAAAATAAAGGACCAATCAGGAATAAAAATCAATTGAGAGTGCATACTTAACTAAGAGTAGGTCAGGTGATATTATCTCTGTACACAAAGAACAGCAGAGTATACTGAATTTAATAGATGGGACTATAGTCATTATTTATTTAAGGGAGATTTTTAGGAACTTTTTGTAGTATGATACCTGAAAAAGATACGAAAGTTTAAGCTATATGAAACTTTCAGGGTGAAATATGAAACTCTCTTCTAAGGTTTTGGATTTCGTTATGAAACTCAAAACTCAGCCCCATTTTGGAGGAGTTGGCTGCATCCAAGCACTTCACAGGCTTTCAATCTATACTAACTTTTTATCTATTATAGGAACTTGGAACCTTATTTTTTAAGTCTGCCTACTTCTTGGTAGGTCACGTAGTTTTTTGAGTCAACATCAACAGAATTACATGTTGTTACTATAAGACTCCAAAAGTTCTTTAGACATTATTCGGCCTGAGCCATTTTTCTCATGAAGAAGCATTCCTAAACCCAACTAAGATAGAAAACAATTCTTTATACTTGTGTAGTAATTGGCAAAGGCTAACTTACGTTGTAGTTACAAACAACTCCAAATCTCAGGGGTCTGACAAACCAAGTTTTGATTTTCGTTTATACAGCATGTCGCATGTGGTCATCGGGACGGTTCTGTCCTCTGTATTCACTCAAGAATCCTACATGGTGGATCTCAACACGGGCTTCTTTGACCACTGTTGCAGGAGGAAAGGGATACGGTGAATTACCTGTTGGTAATGAGTGCTTACTGAGCGCATCACTTCTGTCATATTCCATTGGCCAAAGCAAGTCACACCTAGTTTGAAAGTGCGTGAGGAAGGGCAGTCATCTCATATGAAGGCCATCCTTTCACATGCATGGAAGGACGGGAGAACTGTACTAATTGTGAGCATCCCTATATTCTATCTTCAAATCGAGAGACATACAGAAAGAAATTATCTTAGTAATCAATTTTACTGTTTTGAAACTTCTTAGAAAACATATTTTATTTTAAATATTGGAATCTCAGACTCAACATGTCTAAACATACACAGCAATCTGTGTGTGTGTGTGTGTGAAGTGGTTACTAGAGCACGCTCCCAAGCCAAAGCCTTGGCCTTTCACGAACTAGATGGGTGACCTTGGGCATTTTGCTTAACATCTCTGTGCCTCAGTTTCCTCATCTCTAAAATGGTTCTAATAATAGTAACTAGTTTATAAGGCCATTGTGAGAATTCATGGAAAAAACACATACAAGGGGCTGAGCCAGATCCTGGTACAGAGTGAGCAGTCAGTACATGTTAATTGTTATCGTGGCATTGTTTTTATGTCCTACTTTTGCATCCTCTCAATCAGTCTACTTAAAATCTTGATCTCCCTTTTGTCTCTTAGAATCTTGTCCTTCTCCCCCTGTACCTATGTGGTCATCAGTGCCTTTAAGTTATTCCTTTAAGGTAGGCATCAGCAAACTATGGTCCTATGAGCTAAGAATAGTTTCTGTATTTTTAAAGGGTCGTAAAAAACAACAAGAAGCATAATTGTAACATGAAACCCAAAATATTCACTATACGTACCTGTACAACCAACCCCTAGTTTGCCAACCCCTACTCTAAGGTATCTCTTGTAGCTGTCGCCTCTTTTCATGACTAACAACTACATTTGTTCCATTGCTGTCTTACCCCTCATCTAGTTTTCTGGTCCCTGTTCACTTCCCAGTACATACTTAACCCAGCTACTACACCTCAGCTTTCTGCCTGGAGGACAAGTGGCACATTTTCTACTTAAAGTTTTATTCCTGAGTTAACATAGCAATAATAAATATTTACTGAATTCTTTTCTGAGAGTCAGATTAAGTTAGTTAATAGAGAAGTCTCTTAGAGCAGAATTGTTAATTTGGGCACTACCTGAGGAGGATTTCTCTTTTAAGGTGGGAAGAAGCCCGGGGAGGAGCCAGTAGAGAGATATAAGTTGTTGTTGGAACAAAAAAATCTAAGGAAGAAGTGCTGGAGCGAGGGAGGAAAATGAGGAGCACGGTGGGCTAGGAGAGGGATTCATTCATTTGTTCTCCGCATATTTAATAGTGCCATGTTGCAAAAACATTGTTATAAGAAATGGGATGTGGCCATCCCATGGCCATCGTCAAAGACTAGGCCATCATAAAGTTTACATTCTGAAAGACAAATTGTAAACAAACAAATAATTAGAGCCTCTCTTCTAGATTGGAGGCAAACCATTATCACATTAACTTTATGAACTTAGATTGTATTATCCCAGTATTATCTGTGGAAATCGATGCAGACATGCACTGGAATCAAATCATACTAGGTCACAAGAGCCAGTCATTAAACTGAGGGGGGCGGGGATTTTGCCAGCCAGTTTTTAAACAGCCATTATTTAAAATTAAATTATGTAAACTTATAATTAAATAAATTATAGTTTTAAAAGGTAACAAATACTCCAAACGTATCATATCCTAGTTATCTTACTACTCTTTACTATTAGCTATGCTATTGAGGTTATTTATATCGATTATATCCTGATGGTGGACATGCTATAATGGCGTGCAACATGCTCAATACCATGTCACCAGCGAGAGTGGTAGAGCCAGAAGTCCAACTTACACGTCTCACTGACTCTAATCCGAGTATTCTTACACTTCTCAAATCATAGTTCTTAGACAGTCTGCATCAGATCCCCCAGCAGGGGATAAGCACTGGAGATTCTTAGACCTTGTGCCAGGGCTCCTGATTCAGAATTTCTGGAGCTGGGGCCAAAGAACCTGGAAATTTCTTATTCACTGTAGGTGATTTAAATGCAGTCTCTAAAATAAGAGAACCACTTGTTCTTCATCATAGTTTCTCTCAAACATGGAGTTATTATATTTCTAAACAATAAGATTCCACAACCTGAAGTAAATTGTCATTTTGGAGACAGTGCAGAAAGAAGAGGAACTTGAAGGAAAAGTGATTTTTTTTTCTTATTTGACTAAGTTATTATTGGAAAGAAAGTTTCGTGGACATGCTTTATACATATATATACCTAGGTATATGTGTATATGTGGATGTTGTATATATGTGGATGTATATGTATGTGTGATTCACACTGTATATGATAATCTTGGTCAAGTATACTAAAATGGCAACAATAACTTCACAGAGCCATTCTAATACTACCTTTTCCCAAACCTTGTTAAGAGATCATGTGCTCTTATTATCAACGATTTCTCCGGAGGGGCATATTCTGTAAGATCCTCCTGATTTAGTCAAATCCAGATACCAAAAGGAAAGAGCCAGCCACCTCATACGCTTTTCACCAGTCTAAAAGAATCAGAGGGATTTCCCAAGGTCTGCAACCTTATTCCTTCCTATAGTATATTAACTTCCAAAGGATTTTAAAGAATACAGCACAACAGGGTGGTCACTTAAGGCGGAAAATTCGTCTTCACCAATGCTGAGCCTCCTGTTGGAATGGATTAATCATCAAAGTTGTTTATTCTGTCAGATTCTCCAAGGGTGAAATCACACATCTCACCACTGGTGTGTGGAGCCGGCATTACCTTCATCTTACTGGCACAGATACAAACTGTGAGTAACTTCTATGCACTGCAAAGGAGGAAGTGCTGATACGTTTAAAAGGGAGCTGCTTCTCCAGCAGCACCTGCCCAGAAGTTGCTGAAAAATTATACTCCATGCCTGTCTTTCAGTATTCCCTACTGATAGGTCAGCAGTTATTACAAAACTATCCCGATAAGAATCTGCTTGGAGCTTCTGGGATCATGTTAACCAAAATGGAACCACTGAGTCAGAGAAAAGCAAAGAGATGAATCAGAATAGCAAAAATCTCTTTCCTTTTTTGCCTGTTTATATCATATCCAACCTTCAGGGGAAAATCTAATTCTTAACTCTTTGCAAGGTTTTCCTCATCACCCCGGAGTTTATTCCTTCCCTGTTCTCATCGTCTTGCTGTTCTCTGATCACTGCCACACTGTCATTGTTTCTAGTATTTACTGATATTTATCTTATGTTATTTGTATTTCCTTTATATGCATTTCTCTGATTCATTATTTAGCTCTTTTAGGGTAGAAACCATGACATAAATTTTTCTACGGCCCCTGCAGTATTGAGCACATAGTAGACATGTAATAAATTCTAGTTGGTTGACTGTTATATTAAATGGAAAGATATTGTTCTCAGGCTTTGGTAATGTATTTTTGTATTTAAAAAATAGTGTTTCACTTGAAAGTTATTGCTTCAATTATGAAGTATTTTCTTTTACCATCCTTATAATTTAGAATAGAAATAGAATTTAAATTATTAATGTTTGGGATCAGAGAGAAACAAAATACATTAATATTCACATAGTGTGCTATGGTTTCCTGTTACACCTTCACATGCATTAATTATCCTTTCACATCCAGGAGGAGTATCCCCAAATTCTAGTGCAGGGAGCAGACTCAGAAATGATAAATAGCTTGTCTGTCATTACACAGTTAGGAAGTAGCTGGGCTGGGACTTGAGCCCATGACATTTAACTCCTTGTTCTATACTCTTTCCAGCACAGTACCTCCTACCTAGAAACTGAGTTCTTGTCTTTGTCAGTAAAGCACTGTATGACCTTAAGTCATGAAACCTCACTAAAAAGCTCTTAACTCAACTATAAAATAAAATAAGTAGGGCCCCAAAATTTAGTCATCAAAAATGTCGGGTCATGTTATTACGTAGTCATTGGTCACAGCCATCCTGAGCAGCTTGCTCTCTGGGACTTCTAAGGCCTGGCTTCTAGAAGTAAAGGTCTCTGACTGCAGTTTGGTGCCACCTGGTGGCAATTGTTCAGTCTGGCTCAAAAATCAAATGGGGATGATTATGGATGTGGTGGGTGCTAGAGCATCTAGAATAGGGGCAATAGTTCCAGGAATCTCTGGGTTCGTTCATACCAATTTCTTCTGCCTGGTGCAAAAAATATTAGTCCTGGAGAATAACCCTCAGGCCCCATGAGAAAATGAGAACTTTAGTGTACTTCCATTTTCAAACTGTGGCTGGATGGAGAATGGAAGTCATTCACCAATCAGATTATATCTGAATTTACGTGATCGTCAGGCACATTATTGCAAGATATAATTGTACTTTGCATCCTTGTGCTAAAAATCTAGTGAGATAATGTCTTTGAAAAGGGCTTTTGCAAAGTGTAAGGCACTAAAAGAACACAAGGGATTATCATAAATTGGTAATTCCTTTAGAGAAAATTGTCCAGTGTTAATTATAAATATGACAAAGTATGAATTTTTTTCATAAGTCCATACCTTCTGCTGTTCTGCTTTGTCCTTGCCCTGATTCTGTCTTCGAAAGAATTCTGAAAAACAAAGTAAACTGATCCCTAGTTCAAAAACTCTTCAATGATTCATACCTCCCAACAACCCTCATTGCTTATTATTAAAATACACTCCCAATGCCTTACTTTGCTGTTTATGTAACCCCCCGTTTTACATGTATTTCCTTATTTAGCCTCCATAGCAATTCCATTTTACAAATGAGACCCAGCTGTAGAGAGATGACTTATTAAAGATCATCCATTTACTAAATGTCAAATTCGATCCTCTAACTCAAAGTCCACTAGCTCCAAATATATTACTCTTTTCTACTGCTTCTTCCTTTGTCTGGCATTCGTGGTTCTGTATGATCTTGCCCCAAACTATTTTTCCAAGTTCATTTTCAGCACCTTCTAGTTTATCCTTCTGTATAGGTATGCCTTTTTCAAATTTGAAATACTCTACCAGCTGTCATCTGCAAAGCTTACATACTTACAAAAACCCAAGAGATGGTAATGTCTGAATCAGCATCACCATCATCCTAATCACCAATTAACTTGTGCTAATAGTAATTAAGGTGCCCCACACTATAAATGTACTATGTTAATTATGTGGTAGTTGGAATCACTATGTCTTTTTGCTCGTCTTGTAAATGATACAAAAAAAAGAAAAATACACACTCATGCACACATACCACAGACACCTCGGTGCTAAATAAAACAAAAGTGTAACCATAAACAAATCGAGCTTTGTTAGGGAGGCTGTATCATATAATATAATCTGAAGTCTAGATTCAGACAGGCTTGGGTTTGATTCCTCTCTTGGCCATTTATTAACTTGTCACCTTGAACATATTACCTAATCTCCCTGAACCTCAGTGTTGTCTTATGTAAAATGGGGATGATTATAATTGTAGAACCTTTATCATAAAATACTGGGGAAGAGTAATTTTAGATAATACATATAGAGTGCTTACCACAATTTCTAGTAAGAAGTAAAACTCATTGTATGTTAGTTATTATTATTGTTGTTGTTGTTATTATCTTTAGCAATGTTGTTACCATTATTAGTCTTTACTCCCTTCATTGTGCCCGATTGTCTAGGTAGGATCAAAGCCAACTGGAGTGAATAATATAATTAGTAGACCGATAAGTGTCTCCGTAGCAGCAGTCCTTTGTGATTAATATTTTATGATGGATTCCATTTTCAAATTAAATTTAACGGCCTTGATAGCTACGCAGAGGCCAATACTGAAATAGTGAGTTATCTCATTGGATAACTTTATGTTAGGAATAATGGGTGTCAAGTTTAAGTGATTTTGTTTGACTTCACAGAGAGCCACAGCCATCCTTAATATACAAAGAAAACTTTTCCCAATTTACGTGTCACACTTACATTATGCAAAGCATACATTTATTTGAAAGATGTAATAAGGTCCTCCAGTAACCTGGCCATAGTCAGTGATTGTAAGTTGAACTAACGAGCATCTAGGGATGAAAACAAATGGATGGAAAGTCAACTTATTAACCACATCACTCTGCCGGTGTTCTAAGGAGCTGTCCTGCATGCCTCCCGTTCTGTGTCACCCCTGCTTTATCAGTGTCCTTTTTCAAGATTCACTTTTCCATGTTTTACACATTTCACAAGACTTACCTCTCATGTTTCCCATAAATGAATGTGGAAATATGATGAATTCCCTTGTTATCCAAAAGTTTAATCATAAGTTTACAGAGTTTTCTTCTTCAGTCTTATTTATGATTAATTTTATCTATGATCAATTTGCTATTAATTTATCACTATTAATTACTAGTAATAGCAGTGTTCAATATATTGTGCAGGTACCCCCAGTATATTTTTGTTAAAACCTTAGAGCTGCAGATCAAGCTCAGTCATTTCATGAAAAGTGTCTGCCATGTAACCTAACTGGCAAAGAACATCTCACTGCCATGCCAGTCAGCCAGATCACTCTTATTTTCTGTAAGGAGAAAGTCTGACTTTGTTTTCCAGTTCAAATAAACATGTTAATTCATGCCCCCAAAACAATCTTCTCTCTTCTGAATTCAGATCTTTAAATAGATACATAGAGAAAGCATAGAACCTTACCAAGAGTTGTGTCACCTGGAAGGAATAAGCCACAGCCCACTTCATATTTCAGATGTGCAGTATTTCAGCCTTGCTTTAACAGAGGCTGCATCCTAGAACCTTCCCTTTGTTTTGGCACCCTGGGGGTTTTAACACCTTGCTGTGAAGCACTGTAAAAGTGGGCTGTGCCTTTCATTTGTAAAGCCAGAAAAGGACTTCTGTGAATGGAAGGTCAAAGGAGAGAAACTAGTGAAAAGTACACTGATGAGAACCCTAGAAAGTGATTCCCTTGAACCACCCGTGCAGGCAAAATCCTGGAACATCTTCAGGTGCTTCCAGCAGTTCACATACCCCAGTTAAAAGACAACTGCCGCAAGGCACAGAGCATGATACAAACTTGACATTCAGTAAGTAGGTATGGAATGACTGGATTTTACCACGATCTATTTAGCCTTCTATATTGCATAATTCCACCCAAAAAAAGAGGTTTATTGTATTTTTCTCATAACATTTCTCTGTAATGACTATACATTATATTTTAATATCAAAAAACTTCTTTTAAAAGTCATATACGTCTGCTGATGAACCTAGTGGCAGGGCAGGAATAAAGACGCAGACATAGAGAATGGACTTGAGGACACGGGGTGTGGGGAGGGGGAAGCTGGGGTGAAGTGAGAGTAGCATCGACATATATACACTACCAAATGTAAAGTAGACAGCTAGTGGGAACCAACAGCATAGCACAGGGAGATCAGCTCCAGGCTTTGTGACGAGGGGTGGGATAGGGAGGGTGGGAGGGAGGCTCAAGAGGGAGGGGATATGGGGATATATTTATGCATATGGCTGATTCACCTTGTTGTACAACAGGAACAAACACAGCATTGTGAAGCAATTATTCGCCAATAAAGATGTATAAAAAAAAAGAAAGAAAAATAGGGAAAAGTGTAAAATACTGCTTTGAATTCTCAATGCTGTCATTTATAGCTTTCTTCCATTCACCCTCTGTGTTTATTAGGCTCCAGTTGTTTTTCACTCTGTATATCCTTTTTAAAAAATAAAATGTAAAATAGGCACAATATTTTTTTTGTCCCTACCTTCCCCAGGCCTTCTATTCATGAATATTGCATTCTCAATTAGAGGGTTACTCAAATAATTTTCCCCCCCAAAAATATATCTGGAGCGCAGATATAGTTAGCCTTCGTAAATCTCTTGTTGCCATCTCACATGAAATTCAGCATAGCTGGTGTGAGAATATTCTTTTTCATCAGAATCTGCTTGTTTGTACCATCTAGTATGGTAGCCAACTTGCCACATGTGGGTATTGAGCAGCTGAGATGTGGCTGGTCTGAATTGAGATACGATATAAGTATAAAATACACATCAGATTTCCAAGATTTAATACGACATCCATATCTATGTATTTTTGTCTGTAGATAGATAGCTATAAATGTATTTAATATAAATTTAATAGACATATAGTATAGAATTCATGAGATTATATGTTTCATTAAATTTTGCGCAATATATACATATATATTTTATACTATATAAATTGTATGAGATAATATTATGGTATCTCATTAAAATTTATATAAAATTATGTTAATCTGACAATGTTTTAGATATACTGGGTTAAATAAAATATATTATTAAAAATAATTTTACCTGTTTGTTTTTAGTATTTGAATACAGCTACTACAAAATTTAAAATTACATATAAGGCTAGCAATATATTTCTATAGATGTTGCCACACTTTTGCAATACAAAGCCCTAATGTTTATCCCTGTACCTTTGAAGTTTCCCTTTTTTTTCCCTCTGCTTGCAAAAAAATTTTAATTCCTGTCTATCAAAATATTTTCTAGACTAGGTCTAGATCCCTGTTTTATTGGAACATGGTAAATTCTTTGGATCTTTATTCCTATTAACTTATTTTTAATTGCTTCATTTTCTTCCTTAGATACAACTAGATCCTTGGATATAATTTCTTTCTCTACCTTTCTAATGCATCAATCATCTAAAAATCTCTTTGCCTTGTTTTTCTAACGCAGAAATTTTTAAGTTTGCATTTGCATAACTAATTGAATTGCCTGCAGTGTCAACTCTATTGTCTAGCTTCCAAGAAATCTTATTTTTCTTTTATAGTTGTTTCCTTAAAATTATTCCTTTCAGTCTTATCCAGACACCTTTGCATATCAGCTGGTATTTCCTTATGGCTTTTTTTCCTCTGTCCCATATCTCCTTGTCTTCCTATCTTTTATTATTGATATAATTTATTTTCTGAAAAAAACTTGCATATTGCAAATCATTTTTAAAAGTATATGCTTCCTCTAAATCAGAAAGATGTACCCTTTCCCTACTTTTTAATAAATTTTTCTAGGCTGTTTAAATTTACTCATTCTTGAATGAGAAGAGAGAATTAGAAATACCAGAACTGGTATTTCCCAGGAGACTAAGGCAATTGCTTTCTGTCAACTAGTAAATTTTTTAGGGAAAGGGGGTACTATTCACAATTGTATCAGTACTGCAGGCATAAATTGGGATGCATGGTCACCCTACCTTAACGTCGTTGTCATGCTCTGTCACTTAAACAATGGTCCAATATCCTTTTCAGATCTATAGCAGGAAGGTAGGAGACACAGCTCAGAAGCTCAGAACCCAGTTTTTATGATTTACCAGGGTTTTGTGTATTGTATATGCTGCGCTAAGAAGGCTTCTCCTTGTCCCACAGATGAGACCTCCCTCTCTAAGCTCTTACCTCCAAAGGATGCAGTGCCCGAAGCAAATCTCTTCTATTTATTCTTTCCATGTATCATCTCTCCAAGTAGCTCTCTTTCCAGTTTTAATTAATTTTAGGGAAAGGAGTAGTTGAGTCTATGAATAAACATATGTTCTTATGAATAGAGGTGGGAAACAGTATGCTGATCATGTCAAAAAGTGGAGACATAGTATCCAAGATACTATGGAAGCAGATTACAGGAAAGAGAGAAGTAAAGTTACTTATTTTTTAATTATATAGATTTCTTCAATTTTCTGCTTGTCTAGCCATCAATTACTTTGTTCAGTATGATTTCAGTGGCCTTTTAGCTGGGGAAATTCCATCAATTTCTGGCAGTCAGCTGGTTCTGGCTCTTGGATTATTCAAGGATGCTGTGATTTCTTTTTTTTTCGTCTTCCAGTTCTTACATGGGTATTTTAATAAAAATTGGAGAGGCTACATCATGATTCCCAGTGACATTAGATTTTAATTTTTATTGTTGGCTTCTATGTAGTACTTAGCATCCTGTAACACTGAAATCTTCCCGCTTCTCCCTATCTGGAGAGGAGAAGGCTGTGGGGGGCCTGATGTTAATCGTCCAGATTTGTAGTGATAAAGAGGGAAATTAGTTTTTGTAATGTGTAAAGAAGTGATTCAGCAAAGAACAGCTAATCCCCAAAATCTTCTGGGCTACTCGGCCCTGGCAAGGAGCACTCTCTTGGTACCTTCATAGACAGATCCCAACAGTAAGTAACCAGCAGATGCTCTGCTTGTTTGTATAAGGGTCTACTTTATACAACTACTGGTCAAGGTGATGAGGATCAGAAACATTAAGATGGGATTCCTAGTCATAAATGAGTTTATAGTATAGTAAGATGAACAGAATATCACATTGTAAGCATTCAATAAGTAAATGATTTAGGTGATAAGTGCAGCAAGGACCTAAGGGAAAAGGCTGCCCGCTGTGGGCTACTATGAAGCATCATGATGGAAAGAATATGTGAATTAAGATCTGGCAGGACAGGAGTCCTCAGATAAGCTAGGGAAGGACATTAGAGGGGAACTATGAGTGAACACTAGGGTAGGAATGTGTGTAGGACATTCAGAGGACAGTATGCAGAAGAGTTTGGAAAGTAGACGGGGGTTATATAAAGTAATGGCGATAGACAAATTTGGTTGCATGAGTGAATGGTGATAATAAGTTGACTCAGTTTGTAGGGCCTCTAAATGCCAGACTAATGTGACGATAATAAATCTCCAGAAATGTTGAATCATCCTCAAAATGATCCTTAATTATAGCGTTTAGATTTTAAAATGTTCACTGTACAAGTTTCTTTGTTTGAGATTTTGGTTGACTTTTTGCTTCTTCTAAAAGAAGTATCAAATGAAACAATGTAATACAGGGGCTCCTAGGATGCCATTCAGTTCTTGATTTGTGACACTTCTGAACCGAAAGCTTTTTTTAAAGTTACAAATAGTTGTTTAATTTCTGTTTAAAGAATCAAATAATTTTGACCTGTTCTCTCAGCTAAAGGTTTTGAAAATTTTGTCAACTATCAATAAATCAACACCAACTATTTAATAAATGAATAAAACAATAACCATCATTACCTAGTACTTTGCTCAGGTTACAAACTAATTAGACACTTACCTCATTGCCACTGTGGCTTTTAGTTGAAAAGAGGATAGAAAGACAGAAACAAATAATCACCACTCAACAAATCAGTGCTTTAATACAAGTACCTACCATGTGCCATGGAAGCACAAAGGAGGGAGTGACTGAAGTTGTCTAGAGATTTGTAGAAAAGATTCACAGAGCAATCGCTATTCCAGGATCGTGAAGGACAAGTGGAAATTCAACAGCAGGCAAAGGAAGGAAGCTATACTAGATAGAAGAAATACCAAGTTAAAAAGCAAGGAATCCAGAAAGATCATGGTATGTTAAAAAAAGATCAAGCATAAACCATAAGAGAAAAGAATATGAAAAAGAATGTATATATGTGTGTAACTGAATCACTTTGCTGTACAAAAGAAATGAATACAACATTGTAAATCAACTATACTTCAATAACATTTTAAAAAATAAAATTTAAAAAAATCAAGCAGTTCTGTGTGGCTGAAAGGTCAGATTCATGGGGAAATGTCATGAGAGATGAGATCAGAAAGGCAATTTGGGGGCAAACTGTGAAGAGCTCAAACCACTCCTTGAACAAGTATGTAAATAAGTTTTTACATGGTTTTCATAATAAATTATGATAATACTCATATTAAAGAAGAGATCATAAATTTATAGAAAATATAAGTTATAGGTTCTGGATTGGCTAAATATTTAGAGTCTTTACTGGAATTTATAGAACCTAGGGACTTTTGATTTCCAGTGGTTTTAAGAGCCTAGATATTAATGTTGTATCACTCAGAATAGGCTGCATTAAGCTGCAATAACAGAGGATTCCAAAATCTCAGTGTCTTAAACAAATGATGCTACATATTCATCAAAAGTTTGCTCAAGGATTGCCCCATCATATTTTTAGTGCATGACCCCAGCTGACAGAATTGCTATCTGGAACAATGTGGCAGAGGGAAAAGAGATCATGCTCAAGCACAGGCTGCTTTTTAAAGCTTCCAACAAGAAGTGACACACATCACTTCTGCACACCTTTCACTGGCCAAATCAAGCTCCCCGGACAGCCGGTCCATGAGGCAGGGAGGTCCACTGTTCTCCTAGAGAGAGTCAGGAAGTACACAAGCTACCACGTGTCCAATCTACATCACCAAACCACACCCAAAATCCATCTCAAAACTTGAATAATTCATTCATATTTTGTATTTGAATGAAATCTTCAAGGTGAGGTCCCTAATGTGTTGATTTGCTACTATTAAGTAGAGGTGTATCTTTAAAATGCATTTAAAGTTGTAAAAGCAACTCCTCTTCTTCTCCCACTCTTTGTCAACGTTCATAAAACAGCTGTATGCCAGGGCGCTGTGCTAGATGTTTTCAAATGCATTGTCTCATTTAATTTGCAGAACTGGGCAGCGTGTGTTAGATAAGAAGGCTCTGAAAGCTTAGGTGACTGTCTGAGAACATATCGCTAATAGGTGTATTAAGGTTGTTTTTAAGAGACCCACAGTATCATATATCTGATGTTCTCATGGAATTGTTAAAGGGATTTGAAAGTGTTATCCTTGAAAGTGAATATTTTAAGGAATTACTTAATTAAAATAAAATATTAATTTTAAATTATTTATTTGAAATACTTATTTGAAGTTTTGTTTCTGTAGGTAGTTGTTATGTATCTCTGAAGTTAAGTTCATTAATGTCTATCTTATAACTAAGAAGTGCTTAAAATAGGGATGCAGTTTACCAAGTAAAATTTAATGGTTTATGATTTTCTTTGAGCCATCTATGCAATGCTTTATATCTTTCAACATAATAATAGTGTTAAATTTTAGTAAATCATCAGTTCCTTTACAATGTCCTGTTTCCCATGTATTAAAGCCATAATTATAAAGCTACTTTGATTACATTATTCTGAAACATTTAGTGGCCCCTATGTTGCCATACTGATTTACTTTAAATTCCTCATTAAGAGCTTAAGTAAATGGCTTTCACCTCTTGGCCTCATATAACTTGATTCTTCTTATGTTCCCCAAACTTCTCTCCTATGACTCATTGTCATGGGAGAAGTTCTCATTATTAATGCAACCTCATTTCATCTTTACTGTCTTTCTGTTGTCAAAGTACAACTTGGGGTTCTTCCAAGTGAAGCTTTTTTTCATTATACATGTTGTTATTCCTGGACATATGTATGTAGGTGTGTATATACATGTAAAGATATATACATGCATACATATACAGGTTTCCCCCACTATCGGAAAGTAGAGCGTTCCTGTAAAGCCTTTGGTAAACCGAAA